>NC_140582.1:583244168-583849168 GCF_964204655.1 Triturus cristatus | reverse complement strand
TCCTGCATGCCAGCTGAGGCTCCAGCCGCTCGAGATGGGTGTTCAGCGGGGCCCAGGGAGGCTCTCCTGCACCTGGCTAGGGTTCTGAAGCTGGGAGCGGGCCTGGGGCTTCAGCTCCGTCCATCGGGCCCCAGGGTGCATGAGCCCCCCATCCTACAAGCCAGATGAGGGTTGGGGCACTGGGGACGGGGTCCACCGGGACCCGGGGAGGCTCTCCCGTGCCTGGCTAAGGTTCTGAAGCTGCGACCGGGCCCAGGACTTGAGCTCCATCCAGCGGGCCCTGGTGTGAGTGAGTCCCCGGTCTGGCAAGCCAGTAGGAGGTCTGTGAGCTGGGGACGGGGGTCCACCAGGGCCTGGGGATGCTCCCCCATGCCTGGCTAGGGTTCTGAAGCTGGGACCGGGACCGGGCCCGGGGCTTGAGTTCCGTCCGGTGGGCCCTGGGGTGTGTGAGCCCCCATCCTGCAAGCAAGCCGAGGGTCAGGGCGCTGGGGACTGGGGAGGCTCTCCTGTGCCTGGCTAGGATTCTGAAGCTGGGACAGGGCCTGGGGCTTGAGCTCCGTCTGGCGGGCCCCGGGGGGCTTGAGCCCACCATCCTGCAAGCCAGCCAACAGTCTGGGCGCTGGGGACGGGGGTCCAGCAGCACTCAGGGAGGATCTCCTGTGCCTGGCTAGGGTTCTGAAGCTGGGACTGGGCCTGGGGCCTGAGCTCTGTCTGGCGGGCCCCAGGGTGCATGAGCCCCCCATCCTGCAAGCCAGCCGAGGGTCCAGGCGCTGGGGACGGGGGCCCACCGGGGTCTGGGGAGGCTCTCCAATGCCTGGCTAGGGTTATGAACCTGGGACTAAGCCTAGGGTTTGAGCTCTGTCCGGTGGATCCTGGGGTGCATGAGCCCCTGTCCTGCACACCAGCCGAGGGTCTGGGTGCTGGGGACGGGGGTCCACCGGGGCCCGGGGAGGCTCTCCCATGCCTGGCTAGGGTTCTGAAGCTGGGACCAGGCCCAAGGCTTGAGCTCTGTCTGGCGAGCCCCGGGGTGCGTGAGCCCCCATCCTGCATGCCAGCTTAGGGTCTGGCCACTGGGGACGGGGGTCCACTTGTGCCCGGGGAGGTTCTCCCGTGCCTGGATAGGTTTCTGAAACTGGGACAAGGCTCGAGACTTGAACTCCATCCAGCGGGCCCTGGTGTGAGTGAGTCCCCCGTCTGGCAAGCCAGTAGGAGGTCCATGAGCTGGGAACAGGGGTCCACCAGGGCCTGGGGATGCTCTCCCATGCCTGGCTAGGGTTCTGAAGCTGGGACCGGGACCGGGCCCGAGGATTGAGTTCCGTCCGGTGGGCCCTGGGGTGTGTGAGCCCCCCATCCTGCAAGCAAGCCGAGGATCAGGGCGCTGGGGACTGGGGAGGCTCTCCGGTGCCTGGCTAGGATTCTGAAGCTGGGACCGGGCCTGGGGCTTGAGCTCCATCTGGCGGGCCCCGGGGTGCTTGAGCCCACCATTCTGCAAGCCAGCCGAGGGTCTGGGTGCTGGGGACGGGGGTCCACTGGGGCCCGGGGAGGCTCTCCCATGCCTGGCTAGGGTTCTGAAGCTGGGACCGGGACCGGGCCCGGGAGCGGGGATTGAGTTCCGTCCGGTGGGCCCTGAGGTGTGTGAGCCCCCATCCTGCAAGCAAGCCAAAGGTCCGGGCGCTGGAGCCAGGGTCTGGGGAGGCTCTCCAATGCCTGGGTAGGGTTATGAAACTGGGGCCAGGCCTGGGGCTTGAGCTCTGTCCGGTGGGTCCTGGGGCGCATGAGCCCCCTGCGCTGCACACCAGCCGAGGCTCTGGGTGCTGGGCACGGGTGTCCACCGGGGCCCGGGGAGGCTCTCTCATGCCTGGCTAGGGTTCTGAAGCTGGGACCAGGCCCGAGGCTTGAGCTATGTCTGGCGAGCCCCGGGGTGTGTGAGCCCCCATCCTGCATGCCAGCTGAGGGTCTGGGCACTGGGGACGGGGTCCACTGGTGCCCGGGGAGGCTCTCCCATGCCTGGCTAGGTTTCTGAAACTGGGACAAGGCCCGGGACTTAAGCTCTATCTGGCGGGCCCTGGTGTGCGTGAGCCCCCCGTGCAAGCCAGCTGAGGTTCTGGGCGCTTGGGACTGGGGTCCATCATTGCCCGGGGAGGCTCTCCCATGCCTGGCTAGGTTTCTGAAGCTGGGACCAGGACTGGGGCTTCAGCTCCGTCTGGTAGACCCCTGGGTGTGCGAGCCCCCCATCCTTCAGGTCAGCTGAGGTTCTGGGTGCTGGGGACAGGGGGTTTCATTGGGGGCCCAGGGAGGCTTTCACCAGCCTGTCTAGGGTTCTGAAGCTGGGACTAGGCGGGAGGCCTGAGGTTTGTCCGGCAGGCCCCAGGTACGTGAGCTCCCCATCCTAAAAGCTAGCCGAGCATCCGGGTGCTTGGGAAGTGGGTCCATTGGGGCCCGGGGAGGCTCTCCCATGCCTGGCTAGGGTGCTGAAGCTGGAACCGGGCCCGGGGCTTGAGCTCCGTCTGGTGGGCCCCGGGGTGCAGAAGCCCCCATCCTGCAAGCCAGCCCAGGGTCCGTCCGCTGGGGACGGGGATCCATCAGGGCCCGGGGAGGCTCTCCCCAGCCTGGCTAGGGTTCTTAAGCTGGGACTGGGTGGGAGGCTTGAGCTCCGTCTGGTGGACCCCGGGGTGCGTGATCCCCCATTCCTGCAAGCCAGCCAAGGGTCCGGGCACTTGAGACTGGGGTCCATCAGGGCCCGGGGAGGCTCTCCTTTGGCTGGCTAGGGTTCTGAAGATGGGCCCGGGGCTTGAGCTCTGTCTGGCGGGCCCCGGGGAGCGAAGCCCCTCATCTTGCAAGCCAGCCGACGGTCTGGGCGCTGGGCATGGGGGTGTTCCATCGGGGGCCCAGGGAGGCTCTTCCGTTAAGGCTTGGGGTGGGCAGATGGCCGTCCTTCGGGCATAGCCATCTGGCCGCACCCTTCCCCCTCGGCCATCTGGTCATGTGCAGTGCTTTCCAATCGGGCGACCAGATGGTGGGGCTGCCCTGGAAGTCCCAATGAGGGCTCGTCCGCCTCCCAGATCCCAGCCAGGGCTCCAGGAGGTCAGACGCCTCTGTGTCCTTGGTCCCCTCCATCACTCGGTACGCACGGGTTACCAGAAAGAGGGGTATCTTTCCTCCGGATTACTAGGAACTAGGTATGCCGGAACCCCTTGTGGGCTGACGGATATCAGCCGGTGACCAGATGGGCTGGGACAGGGCAACACCCCCCCCCCCTGTAAGGGCTCGGTCCTCCGGCCCGCGGCCTGGCCCAGGACCGCCGGGTAGGCCCAGGGGGGCGATGATGGGTGAAGCTCTGCCATGGGTCTGGGTTGGGGTTCCGTGGGGGACCCCATTCTCAACCCCGGGCCTGAGGCCCAGCCGGGGTCTCCGTGTACCGTGGGACGCAGAACACCCGTGCATTCCAAAGGGCAGGCAGGAGCCCTCCTGCAAAGGCTCGGGCAGGCAGTTTGGCATCCTTCAGGCCCGGCCATCTGGCTGCGCCTTTCCCCTCGGCCATCTGGTCATGCGCAATGCTTTCCAATGGGGCGAACAGATGGCTGGGCTGGAAGTCCTAATGAGGGCTCATTTGCCTCCCCGATCCCAGAAAGGACGGGAACATTCACGCCTTGGGTCCCCTCCGTCACCCTGTGCGCGGGCATTTTTCTTCCGTATTACTAGGGGGAGGGTCAGTCAGACCTCCATGAGGTACAGCGATTCTGAGACAGGGGAAGGCAGGGCCCGGGCATGCCCACCGGGGCCCCCAGGGGTCCGGATCCATGCCTGCCTCTCAGCTCCTTCCCGATGGGCCTTTCCTCCAAGCCTGTTCACCCCAGGAGCAGGCAGGGATGTTAAGCCGGCATCCCCCGCACAGGGTGGCCTGTCAGGGGAGGCCCCAGCCGTACTCTGATCGGTTGTGCACTCTCGGTCCATTTAGGGATGGAAGCAGGAAAGCAGGTCTCAAGTATTCTGGAACCGCAGTATCCAGGGAGGGTTTCTTCACCAATGGGACCACCATCGTATGTTTCTAGTGATTTGGGATTTGCCCTGAGAAGAAGGAAGAAATCATCAGGTTTGTGAGCACAGGTGCAATAGATTCCTTCCCTCATAATAGCATACTAGGGGGGAATAGTGTCAGTGGGAGAGGCAGATTTAACCGCTGAGAGAAGTTGGAGAGTGTTCCTCACAGTCTGTGCTTGAAAATTGGGATGGTTCATCTATTGGGGGATCAACAAAATGTGGGAATGAGAAGTCAGGAAACTAGTCCGTTCCTCTGCCCAGTTAATAGTAATATCAAAGCAAAAAAAGGGGGTTATTTATGAGGCACAAACCTATACCTAAATATTAGATGGATGTACCTGGAGTATGTACTGCCTAAGAAACCCTCAGGTTTTGAAAAAGAACCCTCACTCAACTACGTACTCGGTGAAATGCTCCATCATAGGTTTCCCACCATGGTCACCGAATGTATCCAGGGTGTGCTGCGATGCCTGATTACAATAGAGCTGGTTGTTTTTTGGGTGAGCTAGTGATCGTGAGTGAAAAGTGCTCAAGTGAGATGTGCTATTCAAACTGGTTCAAATACTCTGTTTATTTAAACCCTCAATTTTATTGTTGAGAGTATTGGTCAATGTTAAAAAGGTGGCGGATATATGAAGAACATTATTTTGATCCTTCTTATCCTGTGAATGGTCTACATGTTTCAGCGATGTCCAAATGTGCCCCTTAGGGTCAAGTGGCTTTCGTGAGGACCGATAGAAGCATGCATGCACACTAAGACATGCAGCTGTTGTGTGAATTGTACTTACAACCCACTAGAAAAACCTCTGTGTCGTTTCTAGTGCTGTGGAGAAGAATACATAGGTCTAATCACATTCATGGACATAAATATACATAGGCAATATACAATTGATGCTAGATGCAGGTGAGGGGGATTTCTCCGGGTCTACTACTGTTATTTGCGAAATTCAAATCCGTTTTCAAATAGTACTGACATACGTTTATGTGCACAGAAATTTTCTGTGCAGTTAATTTATAGTTTTTAAGCCTTTATCCATATGAATGACTTGACTACTGCTCTGGAAGAACTGCTTTTCTGCTCTGGTTTGCTGCCCTGCTGTCAGGACTGGACCCATCTCTCTTAAACCCAGTGTGACTCCAAGGGCTTCTGGCTTGCCCCCTGTTTTGAAATCTCAGGGCCATCAAATAATTACTTTAACTCTACAATAGCACCAGGACTCTGCCATCTTTGGGTCCTGCCCTGCCAAGTGGTGTCAATCCAGTTCTGGGCCCTTGAAAGGTGGCTTCTGCTGTGCAGAATCATCAAAATCGATGCAGTGACAACTTTAAGTCAATTGGAACCAACGCATTGCCCTTCTACGCAGGAGCTGATTGACAACATCACTGCGAGTGATATATAAGTCACCCCTAAGGTAGGCCCTGTGCAACCCATAGGGCAGGGTGCTGTGTAAGTAAAAGGTAGGACATGTAATTTTAGTTTGGCATGTTCTTGTAATGACAAACACCCCAACTCATTTTTCACTACTGTGAGGCATACTTCTCTCATAGGTTAACATAGGTAATTCCTTAAAGCACTTTTAGTCTGCAATTCCTGATCAGAAAGGAGTAGCTGCATCATGTTTTATATCTTTGGAATGGTAATGATAAATCCTCCCTAATGGTAAAGTTGAATTAACCATTACTATTCTAGAAATGCAACTTTTAGAAAGTGTTCCATTCAGGAACAGGGTTTGGGCCAATAATATGTCAGCAAAGCTGAACCACTCGACATAACTACAATGCTGATGATCCTTTAACACGTTCAATTTTATGTTTCGTGGTTGCACAAACTACTGCAGCCACCATTTATTTTCATTGCGTTCAAAAACTTTTGAATCATTTTGTCGCAATAAAATCATAGAAAGTTGACCAACACACATGAAAAACATTACAAAATATTCATCAATACTAGTGACCCACAATACATTTAACAAAAATCATAGCTACAACGTGTGAGTTTACGCAAACAAAACATTTCACACTGTGCATAGACAAAAACCTACACATGCATCCGGTTCTGAATGGGAGCTAAGACAATTTTGTTCATACAACTGGCTCCTGCCTGTTGGACTTTACCCAGAGGTGCACATGCAACTTATATAAATCCTATCATATCTTTTCAACCATTTTTTCTATATATATTCCCTGGGCGCCAGTGATATCTTCAAAAAGCACTCTCTGGTGTTAAAAACTGTTGACGTGTTTTGAACCCAATATGGTTTTGGGGGTTCTCCTCAGGACTCGAACAGCTAGATATTATAGAAGAAAACACACAGGGTATATTTTAGTGTTTTTAAGGATTTATATCTGTGGAATTTACAAAACCGAGCTTTCCCATAATAGTTTTCCTTATTGTGAGTTTATGGACCAGTGGCCGGGTTCTACAAATTTCCTTTGTGTGTATGAATTCCAAGAAATTCTACAACGTAAATGTGGTGGCCAATTACTAACTACCTCTATTGAGGAGCCATCTTAAGAACAGTAGTCTTTAAAATTTATTTTGTGGAGCGAGCTTGACTACACTCACTTATTCCAAATGGTTTAGAACTGACTTCATCCTCATAGGATCCATCTTTTACAATGAACTAGGGTGAAAACAATCTGTAAATGTTTAAACACAATCTTAGTGTTAGGACGGACAGCAAATGTGTTCAATTTAGCTTCAAAGGACTCCTATTGCACTGTTTGTGGCTTGTGGCATTGACTTACATCGTTGTTGTGGAACTATTGGGAACATTGTTTCCAAACACTGATACAATGGTGCGTTTACTCTGGGTGCATGAAGGAAGCCATTTATTTTCAAACATTTACAGCTCTACTTGTTTTTTTGGGTCTAATTTTACTCATAAAAATATAATCTATTTTTCTAACCCCAACTGACTTGCCTCTGACCTCAGTTGTGTTTAATTTTGTTAGGGCGTTGGGCGGCATCAATATTTTTGTTTTTTAATTTAATACCATTACTTTTCAACATTGACACTCACAGCAGTGATATTTTAGTTGTACTAAGGTGAAATGCATCCAAATGTTAAACAAGCACACTTTCTTTTAAAGGAAGTGTATCATATGTTTACAATATGTTTGTTCCATGTTTAAATGTGAAATATTTTCATGGTTTGGCTTGGCTTGCGCATGGGCTATTAGAGCCACTCCCAACTCTTTATTAGGTTCTGGCTCATCTCGCCTTGTTAATATGTTGGCTCCCCCATCTCTGCCTAGTCGGCAGCAACAAGGACTTGATATCACTGTTGTGGCAGACAGCTGATCCGACTGCCAATGCCAGGCAAGAGCAATACACCCCCATAATCCTCCGCCTCTGTATTTGAGTAAAAATGTGGAGCACCATGTGGGAAGAATAGTGCTTTTTACAGCATAACAAACTGTGGCAAAGCACTTCTAAATTATGTCACTAATGTGTGGGCGTACAACCATGCAGAACCTTTCAGAGTATTTAGGTTCATCCACGCACATTTGATCCCATACTGTAACAAATGCATATGTGCAATAACTTACCGCCCCCTTGCTTCTGACCGAAGGCTATGCATAAGTGTTGTTAGTAGGGGTCTATAGTGCTCTCACACAGATTGCATTTGGAAATTGAATGAATTTATAAAACATGATACAGTGATATGGAGGAATATCCTGGCGCTAAACCTTTAACCGTAATGGAGACCAGCCAGATGAGTCAGGCTGTAAAGTATTAGAGCATAGAAGACTTTTTCAGTTACTTAAATCAGTTACGTTTTTTTTACATAGATAAAGGTCAATCCACAACTGAGGAGTGAGAAAGAAAAGCAATCTGCCCCCAGCTCTGGAAGATGAATTCTGGGACTAGAATGATAATTGGAATTAACAGAGCACAGATAATGAGTTGACTGATATCTCACCAGTCACAAGCACAGAGAAAGGGCACACATGTTATGCAATGCACTGAAACAAATTCGAAAGGTTTTGAAGATAATCCAATTTGGTATATTGAGCCAATGAAGAGTTATCTAGAGAATGACGATATACTCCCTACTAGTACATTTCAGGGTCAGATGCGCTTCAGTACCCTGTGTCAGTTGTATTTTAGAGGTTATCTATTTGAGAGATCTCAAATGCAATGAATTTTCAGAGTGCAGGAAAAGATGATATAGGAGTCTAAATCACAGTTCAATGATAGATGTCCAGGAGAACCTGAGCAATTTGGAATTTTCTTGCAGGTTTTTAAACTTAAAAATAGCTCAATTTAAGTGTACTAATGTCAGATTTTCACTGAAAAAACAAAGGTTAATGATGAGTTATAGTTAGGGAAAAATGTAATTTAAATCATACTGTTTTAAATGAAGGGAGTCTGCGTTTTTAATTAAAAGTGGGTGCCCAGGTTCCCAACCGGGGAGCCCACATGCCTTTAATCATTCGGAGCTGCGGGAATCCTCATGGCACACATGACCCCTACTGGCTCCCCAGCCACTAGCGTGGTGGGAGCCAATATTTTTAATTACCTGTGGGTGCCTTAGTACCCACACGAGGTGCACAGACAGAACATCAAGTTTTAAATGTTGACATACACAAATATGGAGTTTAAAATATCGTGATACAGAAATATCAACAGGAAGAATATCGTGGTCAAGAATATCAACTTGCAAGTAAGAAATATCGTTTTTGGAAATATCGAAGTTGTTAATATCGTTTGCAAATATATAGTTGTTTAAAATATCGATGTTTTAATTAGTGTTATGTATTTTAGTATGTATTTTAAAAGTATGTGATCTATTTTATTGTATAAGAATTTGTTTTGTTTTTTAATACATGTGTTAAATTTTTAGCAGTTATTAATTTTATCTTAATTAAATTTTGTGTTTTTAAGTTCTGTAGCTGGTTGTGTGTTCATAGGGGAATAGGGTGGGAAGTAATTTAATTATAATAAATCAATGAATATTTTTTATGAATTAGTATTTATTTAATTTAGATTGTATAGCGTTAATTGTGGGAATTAATTTATTAATAATTATTTATTAATTTGTTTTTAATTAGTTATAATTAATTAATTGGCAATCATGTTAATTGTGTAATTTTTTGGGGAGCGGGTTGTGGGTTTATCGGGAAATAGGTTGCGAAGTAATTTAATTATAATAAATTAATTATAGTTGTTTTATGTATTAGTATTTATTTAATTTATATTTTATAGTGTTAATTGTGGAAATTAATGTATTATTATTAATTCATTGGCTGTTAATTAATTTATTGGCAATTATGTTAATTAAGTCATTGTTTTAGGAACGAGTTATGGGTTTATAGAGGAATAGGGTGGGCAGTAATTTAATTATAATAAATGTTTTCATATTTTTAATTTAATATTTATTTAATTTATATTGTATAGTGTTAATAGTGGGAGATATTTTATTATTAAATATGTATTAATGGGTTGGTAATTATTATTACTTAATTTGTAATTAATTATGTTAATTGTGTCATTTTTTTAGGAGTGGGTGGTGGTGTTTCTTGGGGTAGAGGGTGGAAAGTAATTTATGTTTATTTAATTAATAATAATTAGTTGATTATTAATATTAATGTATCAATTGAGAACGAGGAAGCTCCGCCAGAAGGTAGGAAGGTCATTATATGGTGACAAGGGCAAAGCTTCATAAGTGTTTGTGACTTTGTCAATGGCACAACAACACCAAAAGGAAGGAGCCTTAAAATGTCCACAATATGATCTAAAGTTTGAGAATTTGAAGGGAATATTATATGACATAAAACCACATCTTACATCTGAAAAGTATGAAGCATTATATGCTTGGGAGCATACAGTCCATGCAAACTAGAAAATAAATATCCGAATAGGGCAAAGAGATTTGTGCATAATTATGCTGATGTAAATTGGATGAAGACAGCAAACATGGAGGAAATGTGTAGTTGAGGGAGCTATACTGTATCCTGCATTGACCACAGAGAAGCCTAAAAAGAATCAGAAGCAGGGAAACAAAGATGTGGATACTGCAGAGAAATTTGGTACCTATAGTGATACGGTGATGATGTCTTAGATTCTGTTAGACCGGTCAGTCTTAGGGTGGTCTTCCCCCAGACTTTTTGCTTGCTTAACTCCTCCTTTTGCTGATTCTTTTTGTTCTACCAAGGACTCTGATCATTTTACCACTGCTGACCAGTGCTAAAGTACATGGCATCCCCATAAACACAGCAACTTTGGTTTATCTGCAATTGGTATATTTAATTTATGTGTAAGTCCCTTGTAGAATGGTATTCCATATACCAAGGAACTGTAATTTAAATGCTACCAGTGGGCCTGCGTGACTGATTGTGCCACCAACACAAGTAGACCTTCATACATGTCTCAGGCCTGCTACTGCAGGGCCTGTGTGTGCAGTTTACGGCCATTTCAACTTGACATTTACAATCCCTTGCCAGGACTTAAACTCCCCTGTTACTACAAATAAGTCAACCCTAATGTAGGCCCTAGGTAGCCCATAGAGCAGGTGGTTGTGTAAATAAAAAGTAGGACATGTACTTTGACGTTTTTCATGTCCTGGTTGTGAATAACACCTAAATTCATTGTTTACTACTGTGAAGCCTACTTCCCTCATAGGTTAACATTGGGAGCTCCTTTATACACTTTGAAGCTGTAATTCTTGACTAGAAAGGAAGAGCTGTGTAATATTTTATATATTTGGAATGATAATGATAATTCCTCTTTACTGGTAACGTTGGATTTAACATTACTGTTTTAGAAATGCCACTTTTAGAAAGTGGACATTTTTCTGCTCTGTGTGTCTGCAGCCTGTCTCCAGCACATGTCTGTACTGGGTGACAGCTACAATTTGTGCATTCCCTCCAGACAGCTAAAAACATGGGAAGATTAGGTGTGTCTGAGTACTCATCTGCATTCTGATGACTCTTGCTGGCCAAGAAAGGAGGGAGGATCTGACACTTATACCTGAATGGGCAGTGTTCTTTCCCCACACAAAGGGCTGATTACCCCCCACAGCTAGTCTGGAGCCAGGGCTGGCAAGAAAGGGCTCCTGTTTGCTTTAAAGACCCTTATTTGAAGTCACACCCACTTCACAGGCACAACTGGGTATAAGTACTGTGGCTCTGACATCACCAAATTAGACACTTCTGGACCTGTAATCAATCTCTGTCAGAAGGATTGCTGTGCTACTACAAGGACTGACACTCTACTGAACTGCTGATCTGGAAGACCTGCCTTTTCTTCTGTGCTGCCTGCTGCTCGCCGACACTGCTGAGGGAGAGCTGGACTCTTGCCTTACAACAAAAGTGATCTCCAAGTGCTTGTTGTCTTGCTTCCTGTTACTCGAGACAAAAGTCTCTACCCCAGCTCCTGTGTCAGATTCACTGAAAGTGGACCCAGATACTTGCACCAGAGAAATCAACACATCTCCTGTCTGTTTGGAGGAGAACAGCCCTGTTGTGGGACTAGAATCGGTGCATTGTACTTGAGGCCCGAGCAGTGCCACTGGAACCTCTGCACCGACCACCACATCGCCGCCACCACTGAAGAACAATCAACACATTCCTTCAACAAGCATGGAGAAACCTGGCGCATTGGTCCGAAATCAACCCACTGCATATTCGACGCTTAGTCTTCGAAAATGAACGCATCGCCATCTACTTGTGTGAAAAATCAACACATCTCTTCGATTGTGCGAGTGACATTGAAGCATCGATCGACGCATCCCGCATCTAATGCTGGTGAAAAAGACTAAGATACTTTTGCTCAGCGGGCCCTGCTTGAGTCCTGTAGCCAGCCTGCGATCCATCATGGGTGGCCTGAACTAGGCCTGGGCCAAAATTCCTTTCCGTTCGCGGAAATTGCGATAATTTGGCATTTACGCGTTCCGCGGAAAGTGCGAAAATGTCAAAATTTCAGCATTCCGCAGCTTAGCGATAATTTGTTTCTTGCTCGCGCTGTAAAAAAATACATTCTCGCGTGCGCGCGATCGCCTTACCTGAATCCCCGCGTTCGCTGACATGCATTCCCGACCCGGTCGCGTTCTCCACGAGATGTTGGATGTTGATAGCCATTTTACGCTGTCTCGCGACAGTTCGCACCCGTATTAACGTCATTTGTCGCGCGAACACGTCATTTGTCGCACGATCATGTCTTTCTTCTCGCGATCATGCACCGCGAGAGTTTGAGAAGATTGAGATCTCGAACACGTCATTCTCCACCGCGAGCGAGAGAGTGAGGACGCGGGCATGTCTTATCGAATGCGAAAAAGAGAAAGAGACCCCGAACACGTCATATCCAACGCGACAGGGAGAGAGAGAACGCGATCAAGTCATTTTTGACACGCCATCGACATCCGGCGGAAGTAATGTGAAGCTCGAGAACTCGAACATGTAAAATTTTCAATTAGGAGAAGAATATCAGCTCTAGCAGCATGAAACCTTCTGCAGATGATGATTTTGGATAAAAACAACTCCTCAGATTGACATTTGGCTGTCCTTTTTTGTGCAAGGTGCCCTTTTTTAAAAAGGTGGGGAGAGGGAGGAAGTGACACAGAATCTCCAACTTCCTGTTCCTTTCCAGCAGGCTCCTCCCAGTGCTTTGTCCATCTGCTGCTCATTCTGCCTTTGGATTTTGAGCTGGAAAGGTCACTCTTTTTGTCTGCTGCATCATTGCAATTGGATTTGAGGATTTTTTGATTTGGATATTTCACAAGTAAGTGGTTGTTGTGTCTGTTTGATTGGGGGCATTGCAGTTCTTGTAACTACAATTTCTTTTTGGTAACTATCATTATTCCTTTTTTCTAAAATGTTGTGGGTAGTACTAGTCAGTAGTAGGCCCGAGCTAGTCATGGGCATGGCCTAATGGGTGTGTGTGTGTGCATGATGAAGCAACTGTTCCTTTAGTGTTTTTTGAATGTATTTCATTTTCAAGCATCATTTAAGGGCATGGATGGCATTGGATTGAGTTGGGGAAGTGTGATTTTCTGGGGTGGCCTTTCTGATGTTGTTGGGCCTGGCCATGTGGCTGGTGGCCATTTTGAAGCCTAGGCCTGCAAGCTTGCCTGGCCTTGTCTGACAACAGGTCTGCTTTTTCATCCACTAGGATCAGAGAAGGTAGCCACAGCTTTATTAATCAAGTGTTTTCTGTGTGGTCCGTTGAGATTAGACATCATTTAGGGCATGGATGGCATTGGATTGAGTTGGGGAAGTGTGTTTTTTTGGGGTGGCTTTTCTGATGTTGTTGGGCCTGGCCATGTGGCTGGTGGCCATTTTGAAGCCTAGGCCTGCAAGCTTGCCTGGCCTTGTCTGCCAACAGGCCTGCTTTTTCATCCACTAGGATCAGAGCAGGTAGCCACAGCTTTATTAATCAAGTGTTTTCTGTGTGGTCTGTTGAAATTAGACATCATTTAGGGCATGGATGGCATTGGATTGAGTTGGGGAAGTGTGTTATTTTTGGGGTGGCCTTTCTGATGTTGTTGGGCCTGGCCATGTGGCTGGTGGCCATTTTGAAGCCTAGTTCTGCAAGCTTGCCTGGCCTTGTCTGCCAACAGGCCTGCTTTTTCATCCACTAGGATCAGAGCAGGTAGCCACAGCTTTATTAATCAAGGGTTTTCTGTGTGGTCTGTTGAATTTATACATCATTTAGGGCATGGATGGCATTGGATTGAGTTGGGGAAGTGTGTGTTTTTGGGGTGGCCTTTCTGATGTTGTTGGGCCTGGCCATGTGGCTGGTGGCTATTTTGAAGCCTAGGCCTGCAAGCTTGCCTGGCCTTGTCTGCCAACAGGCCTGCTTTTTCATCCACTAGGATCAGAGCAGGTAGCCACAGCTTTATTAATCAAGTGTTTTCTGTGTGGTCTGTTGAATTTAGATATCATTTAGGGCATGGATGGCATTCGATTGAGTTGGGGAAGTTGGGGTGGCCTTTCTGATGTTGGTTGTCTTAAAGACATGCTTTTGTTGTATGTGTCTGGTGTGTTGGTGTGCAATGCATGCACCCTGCAGACCTTTTTGGGGCCTGTGAATGTTCGTATTTCCATTTTGTTGCATTAAAAAGTCAGAGCAGTGTGCTTTAGCATGCAGCCTTTACCTGGCTTTTATAGGCCTTTTGTCAGCTCCTGGTGTTTCCCAGGCCCCCTGCTTGTTTGTGTTTTGTGAGTGTCCATGTGGCTGGTGGCCTTATTTTGTGTTTGGACTGGGAGTTATTATTGTCCTGCTTTTGCCATAGGCCTGCATGGTTTTCCTATTGGCTATTTGGCTTACTGCTTCCATCCAACCACCCCCTTTGCCAGCAGCAGCTCCATGGATGCCGAGATGCTAAAAAAATTTAATGGCAAATAGGGTCCACCCCACTTCCATTACATTTTTATTTTGGTGGTTATTGTTAACTTTCCTATCCTTCCTGAGAGTGTAGTGTGTGACTGTACACAGTAGTATAACATAGCCCTTGTTAAAAAAAAAGTCATAAATGGCTAGACTGTATTTTTTGTTTGCACTAGTACAGTACTAAGTAACTGAATCACAACAACAAATGCAACATTTCACTGATGTTCTTCTCCTGGCTTATTTGCTTTTAGGTGCACAAAAGACAGAGGAGGAGATGTCATCAGCATCACCCGGCTACCCGTTGTACTGCCAGCCAGACAGAAGTCCTGCTGCGCATCACGTCCACGTGTGACCAGAACTTGTTGTGCATCTGCATCCTGCCTGACATCTGAAGAAGATGGCCCCAAAGAAAGTTACCAGGTCCAGTACCAAGAAAGTTGCCGGTGAGAAGAAGGAACAGAAAAAGGAAGTGTCATCAACCACGACTGGTGGTGTGCCGGCCAATGTTTTTTTTTGGCACCCAAAAAGGTACGCCTGCAGCAGCGTTGTCCGGGAACCAAGCTGGGAGCAGCACAGCGGTCCAACCACACCAACCTAGGCCCAAGGGCTTTAGTGTCGCAGAGGTAGCCAGTCTACTAACAAGCAGCGATCTTGAAGAAATGTCATTACCACAAATTAGTACACAATCAAGTTAAACGCAGGAGCAAACTCAGCAGATAAGTGTGCAGCCGCAACAAGAACAGCAGCAGCCGCAACAAGAACAGCAGCAGCCGCAACAAGAACAGCAGCAGCCGCAACAGCCCACCATAGTAGTTGTTGCTCCTGACGTAGGGGCATTTCAGGAAATTGAGCTTCCTGCAGACAAAGTGGAGCAAAGTCAAACCACTGTTTCAGAAGATCTATTGTCTTCCAGACCACCAGCAAGGAAAAGGAGGCTTAGTCCATCATCTTCTTCTTCAAGCCCCGCTTCTGATGATCGTGATGCCACTTGGGTCCCACCAGCTCAGTCTGAGAGTGATATACGCCACAAGACAATGCTTCTGAAAAGGAAGGTCCCAGAAGAACTTAGAGTTATGGAGGTAGATGTAGAAGAGGGGGGTGATGATGATGATGTTGATGAAGACGAGCCAGTCATCACGCACATTACTCCCGCCCCAAAGGGATTGGAGACCAACATTCTCACCCTATCCAGAAAGGCTGCTACTGAGCGGGATGTAGCACGGATATCACCAACACAGCTTACACCACCACTACCTCCAGCTGCCATATTTTCCAAGGCCCGGCAGGGACCTACATCCAGCTCAACCATCTCAGTAGGTAGTGGTAGTAAAAGTCACAGTCTAGGTGCACAGGGTCACATTTCAAGCACACCCTCCAGTTCATCTGGTATTGAAAGTGGCACATCCAGCAGTGCCAGAAAGTTCTCCTCCCCAGTTTGGGACTTTTTTTCTGTTAGCACCAAGGAGGAGAACGTTGCTATATGCTCAATTTGTCGTCAAGGTGTTCGGCGTGGTAAGCTTGGTACAAACTATGGTACTGGAGGACAAGCAAGTCATCTCAGAATACACCACACTATCGTGTGGGAGAATCACCTACTTCACTTAAAAGCAAGTAGAAAAACTCAATCCATTGAAGTTGGTCAGGAAGAATCAGGGAGCGATATTATTGCGGTGGAAGGTGAAGAAGAGGGAGGCATTTCTAGCCCTGTCCCCAGTAGTGCAGTGGTATCGCCCACATCCTCCTCAGTAACATCAGAGTGGCACCGCAGTAAGAGCCATACTCTGAGTCAGGCTGAGACACCAAGGCGACCGAGTACTGCAATGAGACAATCTGTGTCGTTGAGCCTAAGTGGGTTAATGAAAACAGCACATATCACAAATAAAAGAGGGGGGGCCAAGGAGCTATTCAAGGTCCAGTGTCCATGCTCCCAAAGTCTACATTCAATTTCACAAAGGGACACTGTTCCTATAGCAGGATGCAAAAATGTCACCCATGCTCAAGGGTGCAAATAGTCAACCGTGCAAAAAGAATAAAAAAGGGTGAAAAAGTAAAAAAAGAAGAAGAAAAGAAACAAAAGACATCCTAGGTAAAAGTGACCCAATAGTGAAGTGGAACAACAATTTGTTTGTCCTCTGTTGCCCTCACACACCCCAAGAGGTGTCATGCTTCATCATCGGGCAGTTGCTCCTCATGGGGCCGGCGCTGCAATTCCCCACGGGTCCCCCAAAGGGTCTCTTTGTCGGAGATCTTTTAAAGAACTGCCGGATGGTGCATGTGGGTGTGTGGGGTATGGGTCTAAAAAAGGGTAAAAAAGGGTGTGTGCAAGGTGATAAAAAAATATTAAATAAAGGGTAAACATGAATCGAATGCATAAATTGTAAACCCTTTCCAGATTAACTGCTACATGAAATCTTGTCCAAGAGGCACACTATGCCCAGGTGTCAAAAGGTCATAGGTCAACATGTTTCGCGCCTGTGTCGCCATAAGGGTCGTTGGCACTTCTTCAGGACCAGAACAATAATATGTGAAGTGCACGTGATAAAAAAGTTATTACTAAACCCTTAAGATCAAACAGGGCAGGGCAGTAACCTATATACCTAAGATATGGCTACAGCTGCATGATGAAACAATGCTCCTGATGAAAACCTAGGAAACAGGTAAAACATAAACGACAAATAAGAACATCAGTAACAACTTGATGCCTTATAATGTGCCACATCTGTGTGCGCATCAATTATATCAGACAATAAGCAAACACAGGCTCAGGAGACACATGTACATCCGGTTGGGCCTAACCCAGTGCGATACTTATAAACACACCGTGTCAGTTATTTGTGGTATTATTGTTAGCACTCGTAACCCTCCATTTGTCCTAGATATCAATTGTGCAAAAAAGTGTCTCAGCAACTAATAAATTACTACAGATATTGCACAGCCCTGTATCGGTACCAAAAGGTGGTGAATTCTCAAATGCTCTTACACCGCTGTTTCGTAAAGGAACCTCCACTGGCAAAAGCCAGAGACGCCCGCACATTACCGGACTGAAAGAGCAAGAATAATGCACAGAAAGTTAAAAAATTATTAAGGGAAAAGGAATGTACCGATACAGGGCTGTGCAATATCTGTAGTAATTCATTAGAGCCTGGCCATCTGCCGAAGAATATGCACTCATTTCAGCTTTGAAGCATCTGAGGATCATCCAACGTGAACATAGAATGCCAGTCAAGGCACTCATCCAGGAGGTGGCAACACGCTGGAACTCAACGTATTACATGCTTGATCGTCTGTATGAGCAGTACAGGTCACTCCATGAATATGTCTGGAAAAGAAAAGGGGATGCTACTGTTAAAGGCATGAACCTTGAGCTGGAGCAATGGAGCCTAATTAAATGCCTGACTGAGATGCTTTGTCCATTTGGATCACAAGACTCACCATCACTATCGACCACAGCAACAATAACTGGATCAGTAGGCGGAGTACAATCATTACACGATTGGTATGTAAAGTTAGGCATTAATAAGCACAGTGCTGATGCACAGAGAAAAGAGCCCGAAACCTTACTAGCAGCAACCCTGAACATTGAGCGGATGGTCCAGGCCTATCTGGACGACCCAACAGAGATGTACATTGATCAAAACCCATTGCAGTATTGTATTAGTAAAAGGTCTGAAAGGCCACAGCTCAGCAGGCTGGCGATAAGCTATCTGGCTCGCCCTGTCGCAAGTGTCTCTTTCGAATGTGTTTTCAGTGCTGCTGATTCCATTGTAACATTGAGAAGGACCAGTCTATCGCCAAAAAATGTGGAGAGGTTAACAATGATCAAAATGAATCAGCACTTCATACCACCGAATTACACAATACATGAAGCAATGGAGGAAGATGAGGACAGCGGCTCAGGTGACGGAAGTATTGTGTCACATGATTACCTACTACTGGCTGAACCCCCAGAGTTTGAGGATGAGCTATACTTCCCTGACAATTAGGCTTGCACTTACTCCCTTTTTTCAACCTTTGTTTGTGTGTCTGTCGTTCCGGTTACAAACTTGTGAATCACAACAAATCCATTACCACCGTCTTCTACTCTTCTAATTTAATATACAAGTTTCAGGTGTCTGCAATTTGACAGTATAGTCCTCCGAATCCAGCTCCTCCGCTCCATCATACTGAATCTCCTGCTCAATTCCATTTCCCTCATGAATGATGATTGGATGATGGTAAAATAATACAACAACAAAGTCAAACTTTCCTAGTCCTTCCAAAAGAAGTGGAGCATGAATCAGATGACTACTATAGCTATCCTCATTTCAGAGAAGAGAGAGACTGGCCATTAACTGAAAATAAGATGGAACAGGTAATGATTGATGCCATGCATTGGACGCAGAGTCGCAGACTGAATGATTTAGATGTTGTTGTGTTTGTTGTGCATGAATTTATGTAATTGTGCACTGCCACTAATCAACTTTCTACAGAACACACTAAACTTAACTCAAGGTAAATTCAATTTTCCCCTTCTTGCAAATATTAAATGTGTACTTCTCCTACAGCTAGGTGATACATTGCTTTTAATTCAATACAGGAAGGGGACTCACTCAATCTGCGCAATGAGTATGATTGACACAACAGCACCGTCCATCATGATGATGGCGAAATAGACGGCCCGTTAACTTAAGATGAGAAGGAACAGGTAATGACAATTAATGGCATGCATTGGACACCTGACTCTGAGCGATTGGTCTTTGTGTTTTCGTTGTTTGTTTGTTGTGCACAAAGTGAAGTCAAAGTGTACTAGTAATCTATCTTTCTGTACAGACTAAAGAATGACTCAAGTCAGTAATATTTCTACTCTTGTTGTGTAATAAAAATTTGACTTATACTGCAGGCCGATCTTCACAGCCAGTCAGTAAAAGTATCGGAGATGATGATGAAGTCAGGAGGACGTTTCATGAGTGGCATAAAACGTAAAAGGCTAAAGGTAAACACGTCAACAACAACCACAGCAGACCCAAATGTCTGTGTAGAAGTGGAATAGAGTGTAGCGGTGGGATGACTGCGGTGCATTGATTTTACTAACTTAAACTGTAAAATGCTATGTTTGGAATGGATAATGCTTTGCGTTTGTCCAACTCTTTAAAAAAAAAAAAGTACTCTAAAGTCTTAACATAGGATGCGCTACTGCTAAGCACTGTGGGCCTGCTCTCTCCTGTTATTGTTGAAGGTCAATGCTGGAAACAGACTAGAGTAGACTGAGATGATGCATACATGCCACCTCGGAAAGTTAGGTGTGCATTTGTTTCAACTTTGTTTCTCAATATCCCCTTTGGTTTTCCATCTACAATTACAGGCCGGACCTTGCCCTATACTTTGGAAAACATTACAATGCACACTTACCTTACCAATAAATCAACATTTTTTTTCCAGCCGGGCAGTGGCGAGTGGGGAGGCGACACACCCAAGATTGATGGACGAGAGGAGCAAGAGGAATGCCGAGATGCAAATCCAGTCCACATTTTTTACCAGGATAACACAGTAACAGTATCCACTTTAATCTTCTTTTAAATAATTTGATTAATATTTTGTATACAATCTTTACAACAGTGTGTTCTTGGAGTTGTTATTATCATCATTAGGTTTGCTCTGTGTTTACGATTCTTCCCTACCAATATTTAAAATTTCTATTTGCTATCTGTAAAAGTATTGAGGCAGGAACAACAGAACAAGAACTAGAATCTGGGTCTCTCATCATCATGCATGCATTTCCTTTTTCTCCCTTAACATATGGATATGGTAGTCTTCAATGATTGTCGTTTGTTTGTCCATGCATACTGTTTTTCTATGTCAAACCTTTACAAAAAAACCCTTCCCATCCATTCAACAAACCCTAACCCTCTTCCCCCGGGCTGTGTGACTTATTGTCGAGGTGTGACTAAATTAAATGTACACCAATACTTAATCACACACTTGCTGGGGCGGATGTGGCGAAAGCAACACTACTTCAATTTCAAGGCAGAACGATGATCTTCTTCTGCTTGCCCAGTTGCCCACCCATGAGTAGGATATTTCAGAGGTTATTTTATTTAACAAAGGAACATATACCTCAGCATGAATTGCCGCCATTGATTGGATTTGTTTGTTGTCATTCCTCATATACAGCACTAACTGTTAGGCTGTAGGCCTAGTCAAGTGACTCGACACAACTATAGTTTGTAACTCTGTCTAGTAGGCTATCCCAACCACCATTATGTTTTGTTGTCAAAAATTTGAGCATATTATTGTTGCTCGGTAAGTTCTGTACTGTACTTCATTCTACTACTCCTCTAACAGTCTCTGAAAGGCGATTGACTGTCTCCTTTTCTTTTTTTGCAAATGCTGCCGCCCTGCCAGTGTCTACTACTATACTACCACCACCACCACCCCAATCATGGCATGTATGAAAAAGGAAACCATCTTCACCATGCAGCCATTGCTGTGCCACAGTTGGACATAAACATCAAGCACCGGTAAGAGAGAAGTTTGGGGGAGGCAGAATTAATAATGGACATGTTGTCAATGATTTCATTTTCACACACCAGTCCAGATAAAGAATGCATAGACTAGAGGACAGACTGAAAGTACTAGAAGGACAAGTCAATGAGTGAGGTGTGTCGCATATATCTGTTTGTGTCTTATACAGTCAGCCAATTATTTAAATCAAACACAGGCTATGGGCGGCCATGCACCAGCAAGGAAACAGTGCGATGTAAAACAGTTACCCCACCTACAAAACATTAACAACATTGCATGTAACATAGAAAAATATATTTAATTTACCCTAACAAAAATAAACTAAACCCACAAAAGCTGACCCACCCCCCTCCCTAACCCCAACCAATGTCCATAGGAGAAAAAGTCCGTAACGCCCAAACAAGTTCCCACCCACCCACCCAAACAAGAATTAAAAAAGGGGCAGAACAAGATGACAGGGACTAAGGTGTGGGGCGGGACTCAAGGAGGACACGCATCTGGCCCTCTAAACGGGCGACGCGGCGTCTGAGTGCGCGGCAGTTGCAGCCACAGTGGGGGGGCACCGGAGATGGCACTACGGTGGCGGCGGGCAGCCGCCAGACGGTGGTGCCATACCGCTGGAGGGCAGTGGCTGGGGCCCGGGGCACTGGAGGAGGCTTGAGGAATTGCTGCCGCAGTCTCCTCCTCCTCCTCGGCTAAGACCACCAGCCGCCGGTATTCCCGCTGGATTGCCTCCAGTTTCCAGCGCCGTGCCTTGGCGGCCAACTCCTTACGATTTAGTTTCGGAGTAGCTGTGTATCAAAAAGAAAAAAACAAGACAATTGTAAAATATACTCTTAGAAAAACAGTAAGACAAGTTAATTATTTATACACATAGTGGCATGGTAGAGTAGCACTGTCTATAAAGCACAGTAGTACATAAAATTTTAAATCTCGCCCGTCCTTCTTCCTTCCACCCGTCTTTCACTTTTTAGTTGAACAGTGAGTGCACCAGGTGCTCTTCTCCATAAAACTTTCAAAGCGGATTTGAAATCAGATAGATGAGGCCATTGGTTACTCAATACTCCCGCTCCTATGCCAATTAAAGGGAATTCTAGTCTTCTAGTTCACTCTTCAAACGTTCCCAACAACTCATACTTACTTACGACATCGGATGGCGGGCGGACTTTGTTCGCCCGCCATCCTTACGCTAAAAAGGGTGGGGGTCCCGTGGGGACAATAATTAGGATGATGCGCCCGGCACAGTGGCGGGCACATCCTGTTTTTTTTACATTCTGGTTGGCATTGCCGAAAGCAATGCTAAAAATACTTGTTGTGCTGCTTTTCCAAGCACAACATGACGGGCCCTGCATGGAACCTGTCACGTTTTGCTTTGAAAGGCAGTGGGGGTACCATAGCATAGGTAGGTAGTACCCTCCATGGGGGCTACCAAGCATACTCTGCAATGTCTGCATGCCTTTCCGTGGCGGACGGCAATGCCGCCACGCAAAGGCATTCCAAAATGCAGATTATATGGCTGGCGGTGTGTTCACAGAGACACCACCGCCATATTGAACCCTTTTCCGCCTGGTCGACATGTGGGGGGTCTGAATATTTTCTACAGGGATGGCGGGAGGTTTGCCCCTGCGGTGTCGGCAGTGAATACCGCCGGCCCGGCGGGGGCAATACGCCCGCCATCCTCGCAACTGTACAGTATACATATACATACAGTACACCCTTGCAGTGAGTGTACTGTCAAGTTCAACAATAGTTAAGGATTATGAATCTAACTTACCACCGCCCGCCACTGGTGCTGCCACTCCCCCTACCGCTTCGTTGCTATCTGCAGCAACTGCCGCATCCTCGCCCTCCGCGTCGCCTTCGCTGGCCCCGGCAATGGTGGTCGGTAGTGCGCCTAGAAAACATTACACATTTATTAGAAGTCCTATACACCTCCCCCCTATTGATCAGTAGCAAGGTTGAAAAATGAGTTAATACTAACATACATCACTAGTACAAATCAGGTAGTAGTAGAGTAGACACTAATAGTTATATATGATCATTTTAGCCTTTGCTTAATTAGCCCTAGCCATGCTACCATTTTACCCTTGTGTCTTTTATTTTTGCACATGTGACGTTACCTTGCAGCTTCTTGTATAAGACACCTTTGAGCCCACATGACCTGCCTCACACTGCTACTGTCTAGTCTACGCGCTGCGTACAAGCAGTCAACAAATACGTTAACAAGCCACTTTTTTAGGAAGTACTGGTGTACTGTTAGTCCATATTGCTTATCCATAAATGCTACACTTTTTGGCACGGCTGAGAAATGCTTGCAAGTTGCAATATACTAACGCACACCATTTTATTTTTCGCATTACAGACGGAAGATTCCCTTCTACGAACCAGAGCTTCTGAATAATGCAACAACTACCAGTACTAGGTTCTTCTAAGGTGAGGGGTCCCTTCACTCACATCTTCATTTATAAATTTATGTAAACTAAATTCCTAGGGGATGGTGGTGCTGCCTTCCACCACTGTTCAGTTATCATGATTTAATTCCCAACTGTATAAGTGTAACAATGTATATTGTTTTAAAGTTATTGATTTTCCGGTTGGTGCTGCATTTTATGATAAAACAATGTACAGAGCTTCGTTCTCAATTCAAAATAAACATTTTGAACTTACATAGACTTGGTGGTATTTGGTGTGGACTAACTTACACGAGTGAGCAAATTAAAGTAAGGGTGTGCATGTGCATTGATTCCACGACTGAGAGGTTGGGTGTGTTATGTTCTGGGTTGTCCACTTGTATCTTGGGGGGAGGGTTCGGAGACTTAATAGTTATGACAAGACAGTACTATAGTCAAGCAGTGGAATTGTGGTGGGTGCTGAATTTCTGATTGAGGTGTGTGAGGAAGGTCCAACCTACCATCACCAACATCCTATTTTCTGGTGCAAATGTCTGTGCATGTGCAAGATACCTACAACAGTAGTAGTATGTCCTATAGGCTATCCTATCAAAATAGTAATAAATCAGGTTGGGCTTTTGTTGCTGTGAATTTTCAAAGCCTCAAGATTAACAAAGACTCAAGATCAAATAGAAGTAGTACAAGACGACGACCCAAAGGATTGGACTCAATGGCTCGAGCTACTGGTGAATATGAGTTTTATATTACAACCTTTCACATAAAGAGGGCACTGGCCAACTGGGCAAGACTAGCTACTACAGTACAGACAGACTGATAGTATTAGTTGTAGTAGTAGTAGTACTGAGAGTCATCATAGCGGAGGCAGGGATAAGATTTTTGAAACCGTACAGATCGAAGGATAATTGTTGGTAAAAAAAATAGCATTTGGAAACAAACAATAGTTCGTGAAAAATATGAGGCAGTAAAAGTTATGGAATAAGAAATATTATTAAAAACAAGAAGACTTACTGGGGCCAGCAGAGGAGCCCTCATTGGTGTCCTCCTGGTGCTGTTCGGACTGTTGTCCCGCCGAACCCCCACTCCCTGTCTGTCTGCCCCTGGGTGCTGAATGATGAACAGGAAAGATATAAGAAAGAGACAAATATTGATGGATGGTGTCAAACAAATACAATATTTTTCAACAACGGTCAAAAAACACTTATGTAAACAACAATTGCAATAACTAAATTGACTGATCTCATCTGGTCAACAAGTAATATCGGGGGATTCGCAGATCGACTACTTAAGTTACTATTTATCAACAGTAATCCAGTCTTCCATTCTGACTCCAGAATACTAAGTTACAACTAAGCCTAAGTACGACGTACCACCCAACCTAGCCCACTTATTCCAGGCATGCCAATTGTACATTAAGTATGCATTTCCACTGTATTCCTCAACAATGCATATGGTCAAATCATGGAGGACACATGACTACATTTTTTGTATACACCAAATTTTGGGTTGATTGATTGAAGCTGATGTTCTGCTAGTGCTAAGCCAATTACCACCACTCATTGAACAAACTAGAAAAGGTTCTAAACTCCTAATAAAGACTGCTGTACTAGCAGCAAGTCACGTAACTGAGAGGGCATCACGCATACCACTAACAAATTAGAAGCACATACAAAGTACCTAAACCTAAGTATCAATCCGCCCCTATCTATTAGTGACAGGACAAAGTAAGGAGTGGACTAGAGTCACTGTAGCATTACGTAACTTAATTTCTCTAAAATAAACTCATAAAGAATCACGCTAAGCAAGCGCAAACGCAAAGTTGCAAACAAGTAAGATTAGTAGTAGCGCAGAAGAGCACCTGTGTCATAATCACAGAAGACTTTTAAACGTAATTAACCTGGAATGTAAGCAGCAACATTCTAGCTGGTTGGAAGAAAAAAAAGATATTCGCAATATATAACACAGAGCAGAAGAACAGACACAAAGTTGTAATAATTAAATAGGTACTCACCAAGCCCCGGGACCTCCACTCTGAGCAGGTTCAGCAGGTCCTGCTCACAGTCCAGGATGTCGGACCACCGGTGCGTGAGCTGCGCCTGGGTGCGCCGGACCCCAGAGAAGCGCGACACTGCCCGGCGCACCTTCCCCCACCGCTGCCGACGCTCCCGGAGGCCGTACCCGGACCCAGGCCTGCCACCTGCTGCCAGGGTTGAGGGGAGGTGGCGCTGCACAAAGAAAATTAGTGCAGCCAACTCAACCTCCCCAAATAAGGCCTGTGCCTGCACCCCTTGTGGGCGCCGCCATCCGCAAGGAAGGCAGTCGCGGCTCTGGCTGCGTCGTCCACCAGCCCTACCCTTAGACATGGTTCTGAGGTAAGAAAAGGTAATAAAATTAAAGAAGTAAAGGAAATAAATAATAGCAGGCAATGGAAAGAGAAAAAGTAGCTAAAAAACAAAAAAAGGAGACAAAAAACAAAAATATAGAAGCTGGAAAATAGTAAGATAAATAATAAATAAGAAAGATAAAAAAAAGTGGGTTTAAACCAAGGATTGAAAAGATTTGGAGAGGATTGAAAAACAGGCCCCAGAACCATGCAATAGAGTGAAAAACAAGATGGCCGCGCCCATTGCGACCACGTGCGCACGTTCGCGCGATATTTTCCCCCCGAGCAAGCAAAAAGCAACGCGATCAAGTAAAAGCAGTTGCGAACAGGAAATATTGACCGCGAACGGGCGCGAACATGCATTGCAGGACCCGGAACAGGAAGTAAGCATTGCGAGAGGGCGGGACCAGTGAAAACAAGATGGGCGCGCCCGTGAGCAACCGCATGGGTAAGTTGGCGACCCACGATCACGCAAAAAATACCGCGAACAGGCGGGAAAAAAACTTCCGCGTCTTCACGATATTTCCGGCGTGTTTGCGGAGATTTTTTAGCATTTTCGCGATAAATTGCGAAAGTTAATTTCGCAAATTCCGCCCACCCCTAGCCTGAACCTTTCACTTTGTCCCGGTCCAGCATGACCATATAACCCCTTAAAGCACTATTTGCTTCTAAGCACTAGAATTGAATTTATCCTTATACAATTCATATCTCAACTTCTACTCATGGGAGGTCTGTCGTTTTAGTCTTGTTTTATTCATAAAATCATAATCTATTTTTTAAACCAGTGTGGAGTGTTTTTGTGGTGTTTTCATTCAGTGTTGTGTTGCGCAAATAATTTACACATAACCTCTTTAGATTAGCCTAACTGCTCTGTTCCAAGATACTAGATGGTGAGCACAGGTAATCTTTTAGTGTATATCTAACTTACCCTGACTAGGATTGTGCTTCCTGCTTGTTCAGGGTGCATAATCAGACAACCAGAAGGCCAGTTTCTCATAGATGCTCTGTTATCCTCAGGTCTGAGTCCTTATGTTGCTCTATCATTACATTCAGATAGTGCTTGAACAGCTAGTGGTGCAGTTGCCACAGTCCCTGTTGACCTGAATGTAACTCAGAATGGGGTCACTCCCAACTATTTCAATTGCAGCTACACCTGCTAAAACAGCTACCACTGTAATTGCTCTTGTTGTTTCAGCTCTATCATGACTGTTCCTGCATCAATGTCATAGGTTATATCAGCTCAGACTTTAGAAATTTCTGTTGTATCAACACCAGTAACCATTGCCCATAGTTCCACTGTTCCAGGAGCTGTATGCAGAAGAGCCACAACAGAGTTTATCCCAATGTCTCAAAATTCAGATTGTTGCCTGGACCCCACCACAAAATATCAGGGCCATATGTATCAAGGGTTGAGTTGCTTTTGCACCACGTTCCATGGTGCAAAAGTGACGCACCCATTTAAATGCGATTTATCAAGCCATGCAAGGCCACATTTCATGGCCCTGAGTGGCTTGAAAAATATGGAGTAACGCAATGCAGCTCAAATCACTGCATTGCGTTTCTCTGCCCCAGAGAGCCATTCCATGGGCGCTGCATGAGTGTTCCCGAGCAACAACCATGGATTTTGAAGCATTCACAGACTTACCATTACTGGTAGATCTGGGAATGCGCGACAATGCTACGCCTTCCCAGGGGAGGCATAACGAGGAGAAATATCTTTATTTCTGGTTGTTACTACCTCTTTCTGAATTTTGCAGCCCACATAAAAATATGAAAAGGCCTCAGGGGATTGTTTTTGTGCAGGTGCTCATTCCTGCACACCAACAAATCATGCTTGTAATTCAGGCACCCTTGAATCATGGTGCAAGAGTGACTGAGTTGGAGCTAGGCAAAACATTTTGCACCAGAGCTCAGAACAGGTGGGAATGCTCCATATTGTGATACATACAGTGCCTTGCTGCATTAGTATTTCATAAATATGGACCCCAAACTTTAAGACAAGGGAGCAAACTTGTTTTTACCACTCCAGTTTCCAAAAGAGGAATAGGACCATTCATCAATGAGTATTTGCCCCCATGGTTTTATGAATCAGTAGAGTATTAGGGGTATATTCACAAGAACGTGTGATAACTACCGCAAGAGTAGCGTAACACAACTTTCAATATAGCAGCCCATCACGGGAAAATAACCCCGTGACAACATGGGATTCACAACAAGTCGGTAGCATGCGATAGTCTGTCGAAACCGCGGACAATGTCTGCGATAGAACCACCTCGATGGAGATAAAAACACAAACCACAACACCAAAAAACCTGTGATGGGCCAAAGCGCGATGAGGAAATCAGTGAAAAGCAGCGCCAGGCCTGCAACACACACCTGGCAGGAGGAAAAAATCTCCATAAAAGCAGAAAAAACACCCACACACAAACTGACCTACACCCAAGCACCATGGAGGCAGCCGGAGCAGGCGCAGAGGATGAGCGCAACCCCACAAGCACCCCGGACGACCAGCCTGGGACCACGGGGACAGGGAAGGGCAAGGACAAGAAGATGAGGAAGACGAAGTTCAGTCCTCAGGCGAACAGGATCATAGTCACGGAGGTTATGGAACACCATCAACAACTCTTCGTCACCTCCAGTGTGTCACTGGGCACCAAAACTGCAATATGGCGGCGCATCGTCGACAAGGCGAATGCCGTTGGAGAGCACAAATGGACAATGGACAAGGTCAAGAGGAGATGGAATAACATCAAGCGGAAGACCAAGGAGAAACTCTCCGCCAACCAGAAGGCAGCAATGCAGACTGGAGGTGGGGGCCCAGTGCCACAGCTGGAGCTGGATGACATGGAGGAACTGGTGTCGACAGTCATCAGTGTGGAGACTGTGGCCGGATTCAGGGGACTGGACACTGCTCGACGGAACACAACACAACCGCAACAGTGTGAGTGAGAACCAGGCACTGGGGGGACGGGTGGAGATGGGTACAATGGCACACATGCACAATCAAGCAGAGCACAGTGCACACCCACAATGACTCTGGGTCATTGCCCAGACCTACAGACTGTCACAATGTACAATGCAATGCTGTCTGAATGTCAACCTGTATCATGCGTCTACACACATGTGGAATTGTAATACACCATCTCCCCTTCACATCGCAGGGGCATCGTCAACACCTCCTGCAGAGCAGTCCCAGCCCCTCTTCATGGATGCATCAACACCCAAACCATCCAAGTCATCATTGACCTCATCCGCCACTCACCTCCAGGTTCAGGGCAACCCAGCTTCATTGATGAGACCCCTCCCACCACCCAAACCACCCAGCAGGAGGCACCCACAGCCCCAGCACCAACCCAATACCTCCAGGACCAACACATGGCCTTCCAATGCCATGCGCTGGAGTGCCAGATAGAGACAGCTGAGCAGGTGCAGGTGGGCTTCGGCATCATGGCTGCCAAACTGGACGCCATCCTTGGGTGTCTATGTCCGCCCCATGGTGTCCAACGAGCCCAGACTGACATCGCTGGAGTCATGACGCAGAGAGAAGAACACCTGTCTGCTCAGAGTGGCTCCAGCGATGCCAGCCGTGAGCTGGCACACATACGGAGGCTCATGGAGGACATGGAGGCGGAAAGGATGGCAGCCACCACTGCACATAATTGAAATGTAGCTGGGATCTATCATGCACTACAGACCTCCACCATGGCATTGCCACCACAAGGCGTGACGCCGATGAATGCTGCTGCCCCCACACCATCCACATCCCCACCCCCTGGTGTGTCAGTGCCTCCAAGAGCGGCAGGCATATCCACTCAGGCACCTGATGTGTCAGTGGCAGACAGTGCGGCAGACAGTTCTGCAATACCCACAGGTATGGCAGGGCACACACCCGGGGACGAGGACGTGGATGGGACTGTGGTCAGAAGGACCAGGCACTATCATTCAATACCACCACCTGGCCTGTTTCTGCTTGGTCCCGCACATGGCCTCATGACCTTCCACTGACCCACGATACACTCCGATGCACTCACCTTGGACAGCAACATGGACTGCCACTTCTGGATTGATGACCAATGACACAGCGACCAGGCTGCGGACTGTACCCTTCCCTTCAGCAGGACTTGTCATCACCAGATGGACTCTGACTGGCCCTCCACAGGCCCATATTGCGTAGTGTGCTGGCCATTGCCCTGAACTGCTCCAGCTGCATAACTGCACTGGATGGGCAATAAACATCCATTGACGCACTGCTGTGTCATGTCTTTCATCAGTCATGTATGCATGTGTGGATGAATGTAGGGACAGTGATTACCCTTGCGTCAATGATGCTCATCCTGTGGGATGCCAGTCAGAGGGTGCTACATTACATTTTGTGTACCAGGTCCCGTGGACACTACAACAGGGACACACGCATCACTCACTTCCTGGTCCGGACATGGACTGAACCATGCCCAGAGCCCACGTTACATTGTGGCAAGCCCTGTGCTGGTCTGGCGTACGGCAGGTCCGACCACTCTGCTTACGCTCTGAGGGGGGCCCTCATTTCTCCCCATTGCAGGCGATCTCGCTGGTGGTGTGCAGGTCACTGGTCTACTTGTCAGCATGTCACAGCCACTCCCTGAGGGCAGGTTTGCACGCACACCACACCCATCCGGCTCAGGCATCACAGGCCAAGTGACTGCCAACATAAGGGGCCGACGACGTCACATTCTCCTCTGCCCGTGGTGACTGGATGACGGACGCCACGGTTCCCAATCATGAAAGGCATAAGAGTTTTGTTGTGCACAGGGTTAGTGGGAACCCAGGCCTGGAAACGGCACAGGCCGACCACCACATGGCGCTGACTGGGGTTGCACAGGGTTGGTGGCAACCCAGGCCTGTGTATGGCACGGACCGACTACCACGTGGCGCTGCCTGGGGTTGCACAGGGTTGGTGGCAACCCAGGCCTGCGTACGGCATGGGCCGACTACCACGTGGCGCTGACTGGGGTTGCACAGGGTTGCACCCCGCCACGGGACGGTGACTTTGGTTGAACTGAGTCAGTGGCACCTTAAGCTGCTGAGCGGGTGGGCACCCTGCAATGATACCCCGCCCTGGCGGTCTGGGCAGCTCAGGTTTTGTGTGTCCTGCTGGACCGCAGTGTAGGCCAGAAGCCTACTGCCAGGTGACCTCGCTTCCGGGTCACAGAATTAGTGGCACCCATTGGGCTGATTGGGTGTGCAAAAGACACACAATTGATGTACGTAATGCTGAACAAATCAAAACTGCCATGGAGTATTCAAGTCCCCGCACCAAATGTGAGACCTGTGGGCCTGTGGAGCCAGGCTGCATGGTGTGGAGGGTGCCATGTCCGCGGGCCCCGGGGTTGTGGCTTGCAGCGGCACGTGGTGGGACATCCAGTCTACACGCCGGTGTCGGAAAGTGAGCAGTGAGGCCGGGGTGTGCATGGGCGGGCATGTTCCATGGGCGGTGGGTGCCTTTGTAATGCCTCTGCCTGGGTGTGCCTGGGCGGGTAGGCGATGTTATTTTGTGCAAGTGTGTGTACTGTGCCAGTCGTGTATCTGAACTCTGTTTCAGATGACAGCTCTGAATCAAATGTGTGTCCTGGTGTACTGCCATACATACCAGCATGTGGTTGGAGACACACCGGTAGCAGCATGTGAGCAGTGTGACCTGGGTGCGCAGGGGCGGCTCTCTCTCTTTCCCTCTCCCTCTCCTCGCTCTCTCTCTCGCTCTCTTCTCTCTCTCTCTCTCTCCCCCTCTCTTCTTCTCTCTCTCTCTCTCCCTTCCTCTCTTCTTCTCTCTCGCTCTCTTCTTCTCTCTCTCTCTCTCTCTCTCTCTCTCCCTCTCTTCTTCTTCTCTCTCTCTCTCTCTCTCACACTCTCTTCTTCTCTCTCTCTCTCTCTCTCAATCTCTCTCTCTCCTTCTCTCTCCTTCGCTCTCTCTCTCTGTCCTTTGATGTACGCAGGACACACCTACTCATCATGTTTTTTGTCTTGCAGGCTTTGACCTACGGATTGTCCCGAGGGGAGCCGCAATGTATCTTCATTTCATTTCTGTGTTCATTTTAATAACGTTTTATTTGTTGCTTCAAAAGTGAATGTGTGATGCTCATTTCTGTGACAACAAATGCATTTCAACTGTTGTGATTGTGCGACATCATGCAGAATATTTTGTACATGTTTTTGTGTAGCTGATGTGGCATTTCTTTGTTGGGGGGTGCCAGGGAGGAATGGTGTCTGTGGGTGTTGTGGCCCTCTTGGGTGTCTGGGTTGCATGATGTGTGGCTCCATGGCATCTGTTGCACTTCTGATGTGGCCCTGGGCTGTTCTCCCTTTTTGTGGTACTGGCTGCTGTCCGACTCAACACCAGGTCAGAGCAGGTGTAGATTTCCTGGTGCTTACGCGCCTTATCACCGGTTTTGTGTTCTTATCGCCGATCGGGCTAGTTGGTGGGAATGTAGGGGTGTGGCGTTGTCGCAGCTTTTGGCACGGGAACGCCTACTCTGCATCTCATTAGCGATAGTTGCGGGGATCCTCTGTGGCGATATTTTTTGCAGCTGCTATCGCAGATAAACGGGTGCTGTGGGCTGTTAGCACCAGCTTGTGAATGGGGAGGTACATTTATCACGACTTTTGCTGCGATAAAGTGCCATTAATTCGGCGATAGCTCCCTGTGAATATGGCCCTTTGAACCTCATACAAACCAAAGTTAAAGGTGAAATTAAAATAAATTATCCAGGGATGTTAAGACTCCTCACATCTAAATCAATACCAGGAAAATGAGCTGATATATCTGAGTAAAGAGATTACAAGGCGTGCAGCTACCACACATGAGAAATTTACAGAATTGGCTTGAAAATATGAGTTAGATCTCTCTAATAGTATTCCTTTGCAGAGATGTTTAAGGGAATAACTAGATGATGAAGCCATTATCACCATGGGATCTTAAAAAACAAACAAACAGAAAGCATAGCAGCAAATGAAAAACCACCTCCAGCACCCCCAGATGAAGATGAGACCAAGACATTCCCTATGAGGGAGATACCAGGTGGAGGGAATGTTCATGTGCCATGGAACTGAGGTCATGGTGCAACATTCACAAACAACTCCCCTAAACTGAACGAGAATCCTACTCAATGTTGTACCCAAGTTGACAGGTTTGACTTCACGCAGTCTTAGAGGTAGACCAGAGTGGTCCATTTGTGTAAGTTAAGGTGAACGGCCACCAAGTATCACTTTTGATTGACACCGGTGTTACCTGTTCCACTGTTGGAACAGCAGAAGCCCCTGACCTACCCTCTAGGGAAAGAGGATCCAAGTTGAAGGTGCTATGAATAATCAAGTAATTAACCCTGTCTCAAAGACAATCCCTTTGAAAATAGGCTAATGTCAAGAGGATCATCAGTTTGTTGTGTGTTGTAAATTTCACAATTCATTGTACACCAGATGGTGTAGAATTTCAAACACATGACAAAGATGTTGAATTTAAATTGGCCAGACAAAGGACAGCTGTTGGACTGTTCCCTGTGAGAATGGTAGAGGACTTACCTCTTGATGTATAATGTCTTGTGAAATCCAAAGTATGGGTTTTTTCAGGAAAAGACATCAGATTCTTTTAAGGTGTAGAATCTCTCCGAATAACAAGTAAACCAACCTCACACCTCAGACAGAAGCTGGAATCACTCCAGTGAATAAATCAATGCTCCAACAAGGAATTTTGAGAGAAATAGTCAGAAGTACTTGCAATTCACTGATCGTAGGCTTGCAAAAGCAGAGCCGCAAATACAGAATTGTGCAGTACTTGCAAAAAATGTATAGTATAGCCATTCCATGTTGTCCCATGGTCCAGCTACTATATTGTTTCAGACTCCTGTGATGCCAAATAGTTCACAGTAGTGGATGTTTGTCAGGCATTCTTCTCCATCCCATTACATGAAACTAGTACATTTTTGTTTTCCTTTACATTTCAAAATTAGCTTTTGGCACAGTGCTGAGTCCCACAAAGGTGTACAGGAAGTCCTCAATCTTTAATCAGATCTTGAAAAAGAATTTCACGAATACTTAACAAATGACCTGTAATTCTGTTCTTGTGCAGCATATAAACTACCTGCCTGTGGCATCAAGTACACAAGAAGCATATAAACAAGATAATTCTGCCCATTTAAATCCTTTGGCTGAGAACGGACATTTGGGTGCCGATTCCGATCCTGTAAAACCTGGGTACGAATGGTCGTACGGTGCGTATTCTCCGTACGACTCGTACCCGGGAAATGCTCCTTACAAACCAGCAAGTACGATTCGTACAGAAATACCATTTCCGTACGATTCGTAAAAAACTACGTGTGACGAAAAAATACCCACAATTCTGATCCGGGACATCGCGTACGTGACGTCCGGACGGAGTCAGGCAGCGTTCTACGGACCAGCAAGTACGATTCATCCCTACGTCACTCCGCACGGATCATTTTTTACGGCAGCCAAAAACTCCCGGGAAATTGAGGACGACGCGAAGAAGGAGCAGCGGTACGCGACGGACAGCCATGGACCCCATCCTACGTGCCATCCCGGCCCTCCTAGCCTACGACCTGGTGCACTGAAACCGCTGCACACGCCGCAGAAGGTCAGCACAACACCCAGGGGCAAAGGGGGGGGCGAGGGGCAGGAAACATAACCTCTACCTAATTTTGAAAATACCATATACTGTCCATACATTACCTCCAGGGTCTGGTCACTTCGGGGGGCGTGTCCACCAATCCACGCGTACGCGTACGCGTACCCGTCACCACTACAATGGTGGTACGGCCCGTAACCACGCCCTCAAAGCGTGGGTACGGCCCATACCACCATTGTAGTGGTGATGTAGGGGTACGCGTATTACGGGCCGTACACACGCTCTGAGGGCGTGGGTACGGCGCGTACACCTACATCACCACTACAATGGTGGTACGGGCCATACCCACGCCCACAAAGCGTGGGTACGCCCCGTACCACCATTGTAGTGGTGATGTAGGGGTACGCGTGGTATGGGCCGTACACACGCTCTGAGGGTGTGGGTACGGCGCGTACACCTACATCACCACTACAATGGTGGTACGAGCCGTACCCATGCCCTCAGAGCGGGGGTACAGACTGCATCACCCGTACCTCTAGGGCACCAGTACATTAGTGATACAAGGCGTACACACACCACAAATGTTGGCTTAGGGCCTGGTGCAGCATATAACCAGTATATTGGGGTGTGTTCATGGCCAGGGCAGCAGTGTACAGCACCAAGGGTGCGGGTGGGTGGGTGGGTGTCTGCCTAGGAGTCCCAGCAGTGGACAGAGACATGTGAGGGGTGGGTGCATATCACTCCCAGCAGTGGACAGAGACATGTGAGGGGTGGGTGCCTATCACTCCCAGCAGTGGACAGAGACATGTGAGGGGTGGGTGCCTATCACTCCCAGCAGTGGCACTCCCAGCAGTGGACAGAGACATGTGAGGGGTGGGTGCCTATTACTCCCAGCAGTGGACAGAGACATGTGAGGGGTGGGTGCCTATCACTCCCAGCAGTGGACAGAGACATGTGAGGGATGGGTGCAGAGGAATACCAGCAGTGGACAGACATGTGAGGGGTGGGTGCAGAGGAATACCAGCAGTGGACAGAGACATGTGAGGGGTGGGTGCCTATCACTCCCAGAAGTGGACATAGACATGTGAGGGGTGGGTGCCTATCACTCCCAGCAGTGGCCAGAGACATGTGAGGGGTGGGTATAGCATATCAACAACCTGCCTGTGGCATCAAGTACACAAGAAGCATATAAACTAGATAATTTTGCCCATTTAAATCATTTGGCTGAGAACGGACATTTGGGTGCCGATTCCGATCCTGTAAAACCCGGGTACGAATGGTCGTACGGAGCGTATTCTCCGTACGACTCGTACCAGGGAAATGCTCCTTACAAACCAGCAAGTACGATTCGTACAGAAATACCATTTCCGTACAATTCGTAAAAAACTACGTGCGACTAAAAAATACCCACAATTCCAATCCGGGACATCGCGTACGTGACGTCCGGACGGAGTCAGGCAAGTACGATTCGTGTCTACGTCACTCCGCATGGATCATTTTTTACGGCAGCCAAAAACTCCCGGGAAATTGAGGACAACGCGAAGAAGGAGCAGCGGTACGCGACGGACAGCCATGGACTCATCCTACGTGTCATCTCGGCCCTCCTAGCCTTCGACCTGGTGCACCGAAACCGCCGCGCACGCCGCAGAAGGTCAGCACAACACCCAGGGGCAAAGGGGGGGCGAGGGGCAGGAAACATAACCTCTACCTATTTTTAAAAATACCATAAACTCTCCATACATTACCTCCAGGGTCTGGTTACTTTGGGGGGCGTGTCCACCAATCCCCGCGTACGCGTACCCATCACCTCTACAATGGTGGTACGGCCCGTAACCACGCCCTCAAAGCGTGGGTACGGCCCATACCACCATTGTAGTGGTGATGTAGGGGTACGCGTGGTACAGCCGTACACACGCTCTGAGGGCGTGGGTACGGCGTGTACACCTACATCACCACTACAATGGTGGTACGGGCCGTACCCACGCCCTCAAAGCGTGGGTACGGCCCGTACCACCATTGTAGTGGTGATGTAGGGGTACGCGTGGTACAGGCCGGACACACGCTCTGAGGGCGTGGGTACAGCGCGTACACCTACATCACCACTACAATGGTGGTACGGGCCGTACCCACGCTCTGAGGGCGTAGGTACGGCCCGTACCACCATTGAAGTGGTGATGTAGGGTACGCGTGGTACGGGCCGTACACACGCTCTGAGGGCATGGGTACGGCACGTACACCTACATCACAACTACAATGGTGGTACGGGCCGTACCCACGCCCTCAAAGCGTGGGTACGGCCCGTACCACCATTGACGTGGTGATGTAGGGGTACGCGTGGTACGGGCCGTACACACGCTCTGAGCGCATGGGTACGGCACGTACACCTACATCACCACTACAATGGTGGTACGAGCCGTACCCACGCCCTCAGAGCTGGGGTACGGACCGCATCACCCGTACCTCTAGGGCACCAGTACATTAGTGATACAAGGCGTACACACGCCACAAATGTTGGCTTAGGGCCTGGTGCATCATATAACCAGTATATTGGGGTGTGTTCATGGCCAGGACAGCAGTGTACAGCACCAAGGGTGTGGGTGCGTGGGTGGGTGTCTGCCTAGGAGTCCCAGCAGTGGACAGAGACATGTGAGGGGTGGGTGCATATCACTCCCAGCAGTGGACAGAGACATGTGAGGGGTGGGTGCCAATCACTCCCAGCAGTGGACAGAGACATGTGAGGGGTGGGTGCCTATCACTCCCAGCAGTGGACAGAGGTATGTGAGGGGTGGGTGCCTATGACTCCCAGCAGTGGACAGAGACATGTGAGGGGTGGGTGCCTATCACTCCCAGCAGTGGACAGAGATATGTGAGGGATGGGTGCAGAGGAATACCAGCAGTGGACAGAGACATGTGAGGGATGGGTGCAGAGGAATACCAGCAGTGGACAGAGACATGTGAGGGGTTGGTGCCTATCACTCCCAGCAGTGGACAGAGACATGTGAGGGGTGGGTGCCTATCACTCCCAGCAGTGGCCAGAGACATGTCAGGGGTGGGTGCCTATCACTCCCAGCAGTGGACAGATACATGTGAGTGGTGGGTGCAGAGGAATACCAGCAGTGGACAGAGACATGTGAGGGGTGGGTGCAGAGGAATACCAGCAGTGGACAGAGACATGTGAGGAGTGGGTGCCTATCACTCCCAGCAGTGGACAGAGGCATGTGAGGGGTGGGTGCCTATCACTCCCAGCAGTGGACAGGGACATGTGAGGGGTGGGTGCCTATCACTCCCAGCAGTGGACAGAGACATGTGAAGGGTGGGTGCCCATCACTCCCAGCAGTGGACAGAGACATGTGAGGGGTGGGTGCAGAGGAATACCAGCAGTGGACAGAGACATGTGAGGAGTGGGTGCCTATCACTCCCAGAAGTGGACAGAGACATGTGAGGGGTGGGTGCCTATCACTCCCAGCAGTGGACAGGGACATGTGAGGGGTGGGTGCCTATCACTCCCAGCAGTGGACAGAGACATGTGAAGGGTGGGTGCCCATCACTCCCAGCAGTGGACAGAGACATGTGAGGGGTGGTTGCAGAGGAATACCAGCAGTGGACAGAGACATGGGGGTGTGTACATCATGATCAGATGACCACAACTCCATGTGTGTATGTATGCATCCCTAATGTTCAACTATGTTGATAGTTCCATAACAACACATCGCTGACAGCAGTGTCCCATCCCATGAGGATGGATGCCTTTCCCCCACTGCATGACACAACACATGTGGGTGTGAGGACAAATGACACATGCATACCCACCCCTGGCAGATGCAGCACAATACACACACAGAGATCATGCCACAAGACTGTATACTCATGTCAATGCCCACTAAACTATGAGAGCCAAAGGGAACACACACTGTCACGCACATCCCAGGACTGATAGGAATGTGCAGGTGCTGGGACAGCCACCAAGATGTTGCCTCTCATGGAAGGAATAGGGTGGAGTTCCCACAGATACAATGCCCACAATTGTCAGTCAGGTGCCCAAATACCCTGCAGAACAAGTACCAATTGTGTGCTAGGCTGGGATAACACACATGCATAGTGCGGAAAATGGTGAATGTCGCCATTAAGGCATTACAACTAAGGGTGGGCGTAGTGGGCGTAGTGGGGCTACGTGAAGCAGCACGTAGTGTGCCCAAATCTACGCACACTACGCGCTTCGCGTAGCCCCAGTACGTGCCACCCACCTCCCGCCCGCCCTTCTTTTAAATAATATAAGCAATGAAAAATAAATTAAAGTAAGTCGACTTACCCGTAAGCACGGCGTCTCCGGGGCTCCCTCTTTCTGTTTCTAATTTCTTCTGGCAAATGCGCATGCGCGGACGCCCGCGCATGCGCATTTCTCGCGAGAAATGCGCATGCGCGGGTGTCCGCGCATGCGCATTTGCCAGAAGAAATTAGAAACAGAAAGAGGGAGCCCCGGAGATGCCGCGCTTACGGGTAAGTCGACTTACTTTAATTTATTTTTCAATGCTTATATTATTAAAAGGAGGGCAGGCGGGAGGTGGGTGGCGGGTGGCAAGCAGCTACGCTTCGCCCTCGGCGTGTGCGTAGCGCTGCCCTGCTTCGCCTACTTCGGAAAGTGCGAAGCAGGCAGCGCTACGTACACTACGTGGGCGAAGCGTAGTGCTACGCCGGGGGTTAATTACAACATACTCAATACACATGTACAGTGACTAGCAAGGATGGCACAGACGATGCACCTGGAGACATTGCTGAGCAGGCATGGCCATAGTTGAAGGGATCAGTCACCAACAAAGGAAATGTAGACACAGGTCAGCACAACAAATGTGCAACTCCCTGCAGGGAAGATGTCAGGTGCCACAGAGGAAGGAATACTCCTTGGGACAATGTCTCCAAACACAAATAGCACACACGACCAAAGATACTTTGCAGAGACCTTGTGATGGCACGCAGATACCATGGTCCACCCCATGAGCATCAGACTACAACATTTTCCTGAAACATAACACATTACCACAACCCCAACTCCTGGACCATCAGCACCCACATCAATACCTGAAATGCAATATTGTTCAAAGTTAAAAGAGAATGCTTTATTCAGCATTAAATGAAAATTTATAAAAGGACACTATTTACAAAGGCACATGGCCAGTCCAGATCAGAAGTCCTTGGGGGGACACATGGCCATGCGTCTCCCCTAGCTTGCCTGCACATTAGAACCCTCAGGTTTGTCGACTGGGGGAGGCATCATGTGGGGAAGGACCAGGCACCGCAGGGACAGGAGGTGTAAGGGTAGGTGTGGTGGGTGCAGGGACGGACGCCTCCACCACAGGGGGTGGGGCAGCGCCAAAGGTGGAGGTCAGCTTGGCGCTGCACACTGCTGCCAGGTCGTCCAGCATATCCCCTGCACCCGAAGAAAACACAGGCTCAAAGGAGGGGGGGTCGGAGTGGTGGGGTGCAGTGCTACGGGGGGTGGGGATGGACAGGGGGGGGACTCAACTCCCCTACCCGTGGAGTGCCGTTCCCGTTTGCAGGCTGGAGAGCCAGAGGGGCTGAGGCCCAGCACAGCCAAGTAGGCCTCCTTGTCAGATAGTTGGTAGGGGAGCCGAGGGGAGTGCCATTGGAGGGACTGGGTAGTGCAGCATGCGGACTCGGACTGTGGCTGCGTGTATGCCTGTGTGCCCCAGACCCAGTGGGTGTGCCTTCATCCCCCTGAGTGTGCGTGCCAGGAGGAGTGCGCTTGCCCTTACGTGTTGGTGTGCTGCCTGTGTCTGGAGGGGTGCATGCTTGGGAATGTCTGTGTGTGCTTGGGACAGGCATGGGAGTGGGAAGTGTGGATGGTGCAGGGGTAGGGGGGGATGAAGCGCTGCAGGAGACTCACTGCTGCCGTCAGCGTCGTAGTCAGTGTTGCCACTAGACAGGTCCTCCGCCTGACTCCCCTCGCCCTCTGTGCCACTTGCTCCCGCAGACTCGCCAGCAGTGGTGGCAGCGGTGCTGGATCCCTCCTCCACGTCCGTGCAGGTGTCTCCCTCGGTGTCCTCCGAAGATGCTGTGGGCAAGGTGAAGATACATAAAATAATCAGTCACCTGTATACATCTGACACATGAGTCCAAAATAAAATGTCACAGTGCATATCAGGAAATGCATCATGAGTAACATCTAGAATAGTCCGCACAAATGTAACCCTGCACTTCCCAGTTGGTTGACCCACCATGCAACAATGGAGATTATGACACAACAGCAACTAACTTGATATCGAATTATACTGAGAAGCTAGTGTCTGGGAACAGTTGAGCACAGCAAGACTATGAAGTCATGCCACCTCTTGTTCACTGTGAACAAAACAGTATTGGTGCACCCAAGGCCAAATAACAGACCTCAATGCTGAAGGTGTCCCCACACTCTGAGACCTGTGAGTACTGAGAAACCCAAACAAAAAACATTGCGATCCCTTGGGACTCACAACACTTTACACAATGTACATGTTTAGAATGTGTGAATGTGCCACTTTGTGAACAGAACACACATCTGCCTGTATAATAGAAGTCATACAATGAGGTGCACACAAAACTACATTTACACAGTCATTGTATGAGCTGCCAGCCGAATTCAAATAAGCCACTGTAAAGAAGAAACGGGGTATCAGTAAGTACATATACATGGCACCACGGTGGTCTGGATGACTTGACACTCGTAAGTTGGTATCAGCAACAACCAAGGACTTACCCAAATGCAAACACACTGTGTGAACATGGATATGTATAATCAGAAAACAAGTGGTAATCGAACTGTGCCTTTCTTTCAAATGTGCCAGCGTGTCCACGGAAAGTGTAAAGGTACTTTCTTTTGCACTTCCCTGGGAGACATCTGTCATGCAGGGACATTATTGTCCTTCACAACAAACTAGCAAAGTGAGGCATATGCAAAATTGAGACATGTTGACAAGTGTAGTGAGTGCCAAGGTACAATACTTCTTGACTAACAACTTGAATCATGCCACCTGTCACATGGCCATCCGTACCATGATGACACAGTTGGCAACACATCTGACCCACTACCTGTCATGTGGAGTGGCACACATGTCCAAACACAGGACAATGCATTAGCTAATGGGCCTGCAATTGTGTCGGGATAAGGAGCACCTGCACTGAGGAGACACCCTCATGGCAAGCAAGAATGTCCACACAGATGTCAGCACACACAGACCAAACTACGTAGCATCTCGACCACACACTGATGGCAAAAATGGATGAGCATGAGCCATGTATTTTAAATTTTGACACATGCTGCAAAGCACAAACATTCAACCCTGCACAACATGACTAGGTCACTGCATGTTGAGTGTCTGTCCAGGCAATTATAACACACAGGTCAGACCTGGCAAGGAGGCATAAGGTTTGGACATGTAGGCCTTGCCCAAACAAACCCCCATACCTGAGACAATGTTATTGAGACAGATCAAGAAGTTACACCTCTTAATCTGGGTTTACTAAAAGGTGCATCATGAATTCCTAAATGTACTCCACATCACCTCGTGAGGCTGCCAACACATATTTGTGACAAACAGCCATCAACAGATAGTTGTACATAGACACACAGGCACTGCCCAGTGTGAGGATGCACAAGCAAAATAGGGTCAGCCTGTACAATGGGCACATGTAGCACACTTTAGATAAATACAAATGAGGCCAGGGAACAATGCCACAGAGGCCAACCTATGCTGAACACACAGAGAATGGGCACAGTGTTGGATGACACACATGATTCCGAGGCAAGGGTGTCTTAGGGGACTGTAGTGGGCACAGTGCTCCATGGTCCTGGAATTATCTGACTGTAACATGAGCTACCGTCCCAGCACTATGCATATCTCCCACTCATGCACATCATGTCTGAGGCCACAAAATCGGTCATGCATGCTGCAAGTCTGTTCATTTGAAAACTCACACTCCTATGTTGAGACTCAGCATCAGTGCCAACTAAAATGGACCCCCAAATGACTGAACAGGACAGGGAACAGGCAAGGTAACAACACATGTCTCAGACCCCCCCCCCACATGATGCAGAAAGCAATGTGCACTTGGATTAACTGGCAGCTTAGATGACCATATGCAATAGTGATTACACACAGACCAGGGAACACATGTCAAGGAGGGGAAGGGAGGAAGAACAGCACCGTTTGATTTTGGAGAACAGGATATGCACTGCACAAATTAAGTGTATCCAGGCGACTGAACACTTCCAAAAGCTGGGGACACACAACAAACACACATGTACCTACCCCCATCCTGCTGCTGCAACTCCTGTAACCGCCTATCCAAGTCAGGGAAGACCACCGCCAGGACACGCTTCATCTAGTGGGTAGGCGTCGGCGCCCGCCGTGCTTGCGTGGAGGTGAGTTTTTCAGCTGGCACCGGGCGATCCTCCGGGTCCAGCACCGGATATCCTGCCAGTGTTTCCTCACTTGGGCTAGGCGCCGACTGCGACCCTCCACCGATCTCACGCCCCTGACGGCCCGCTTCTAGATCTCCCCCTTGGCGTAGGCAGTTACCTGTGAGGATGACAAAGTGAGACAACATCACTAGACCTGCTCCATGTCACAGAGACACACATTTGAACATCTTTGATATGTTGAACAGGGCATAGTATGCTGGCAACAAATAGCACCTTTATCATAGGGACATTAGCCTCTGTGGAAACCCCAATGCACTACATGGCATTGAAAGTACACAGGTGGCATGAGGGGTGCAACACACTCCATGATCATGGCACACACTGTGCATCACATGCAACACCAGGCTGATGGACAGCACATCCAAGCAGTCACATGCCCCAGGCCACTGACGCAACCTCAGCAGAGTACACAGACACACACAGGCACAGATCAATCACCTGGCATTGGCAACAGTGGATACAAACCTCACTGCACATGTGCCACTTGCCTGTGGGGTGTCACAGGTGTGGTGATAGCTCAGCAAGTCAGACACTCCGCACGGCTTACTTCTTACATCAGATGGGTGGAGCTGTTGCCTCCTCCATGCAGCTGTGGTGCAACACTCCACATAGACACTCACCCACATGACAAGGAACATTCACACACATCAATGTCCAGGGGGCGTACACATCATTTGGACACTCTCACCACAGCTCCACTCAACTCACACACATCTGTGGGTACAGTCACCTGGCACACCGGGGGGGGCACTGAATCACCTCTGGACTATAGAACAAAAATGGCCCAAAGGATTGGGCAGGCTGAATGTGCCATTCACTATGCAGTGAATGTCACAGTAAGCACAATGCAAGTGAGGAGTGCACACAGGAACTACATCATGCTCTGCATGGGAGACATAAGCCATTCCCCCCCTGGGACCCTCTCTAAACAACATTGCATGTCTGTCACACCTGGACACAATGCCAGAAGTGACAGTCACAAAAAAGGTGCACAGTCAAAGGTAGTGGAGTCAGCACTCACCTGCTCCCCTGGTCTCCCATACAGGCTGGTGTACTGTGGAAGGATGACACCCAGCAATGCCTCATTCTCCTCCTGGGTGAATGGCTGGGCCCTCTCCACAGACCTTGACATGGTGCCAGAGGAAGCACGGGCAGCAGCAGTGGTGTAGAGTGAAAGGTAGTGCAGGCAAGTGCCCTCTCATAGGTTCTGGCTGACTTATATCTGCCTTGCTGGGCTGTTTCATTAACAGGAGTACAGAGTGATTGGTCAGTCTCATTTGCATCCTATGTTTCCTCCAATCCCTTTAAACATACACCAGTGAGTGCCTTTGCATGGTTCAAAACTTTTGCATAATGTGAAGTCAACAACCACTTTGCAACATTGTATTTAGTTGCCAACTGCCTTTTACAGGCCAGCTGCTGGAAAAATTTGAACTGGAAAATCGGTATCCATGACAACCAGCATGCATTTAGGCCCTAATACTTGTCCCTCATGTGTCCCTATGGAATTTAGCAATCCACACACAGGTATGGTGCGTTTCATACGTACCCCTACGGCACCAGTTGCACAGTGCATTTGACACATACGTGTACGACCTGTGTGCACGTACGTGTACGACCAGTGTGTACACGTAGGTGTACTACGGCAGTGTACACACTGGTCGCACACGTACGTGTACACACTGGTAGTACACGTACGTGTGTACGGTCCGTACACACACCCGTACTCCGGCGGGAACACCAATGTAATGATACAGACCGTTCACACGCCCTCAGAGCGTGTGTACAGGGCGTTTCACAGCTTACACTGGTGATAGGAGGCGCACACGAAAGGAATGGAGGTGTCAGACTCGTGCACGGCTGTACATCAAGTCATTGTCATTGCAGTCCTTCATGTGCAGGGCCTAGTTGTGTCAGGCAGTGATATGGCACATGTCTCCTCATGTTTTAGCACAATAGATGTGTGATGACCTGTGTACACATGTCATGTGTGATGGGGCAGTATGTGGCACACTTCCCCTTCCCACTTTGCACATGTGTGCATGTAGTACAAACGTGTCAAGCACTGCATCACTGGTATGGCACAGTCACCAACACCCGCAACTGTCCCCTGATGCCAGGGACAGGGACACTAACACCTGACATCTAAGTGCCAGCGTGCTCCGATGTGACTATGTCCTGTGTGTGTCATGTGTTCCCATGAGCTTGCTGTTGGTGTTCCGTCAACTGCATCTGCTGTTGCTGCATCCAACATGTGTCTGTGTGTAGATGGGCATGGCACACATATACACACACCATGCCACATGTGGATTCACACGTTACCTGTGTCTGGATGCTTCGAAGATGATTTTTTGACATGAGGACATATCTGCGCCGTATCCATGTCTGTGTTTTTGTTTTTCACGTGTACCCCTTCATCGCTATGTGTGTGATATGTACATTTTCAATGATTCAATGACATGTGACCTGGGCGTCTAGCTTGCCGCCAGCAGTCTGTATGAGATGACATCCTTCAAATGCAGATATGTGGATGTATGTCACTCCTGTGATGTCTCTGGCTGTTCACTTACAATGGCCCACAGCTAGTTTCGGGGCATGTCATGTAGAACTTGACTATCAACGGGTGTAGCTGGCTTGTCGTAGGAGTATCACCTGGCTGGCATACGTGTCCTGGATGTATTGCACAGACCAGACTCTGTATTTAGCAGATGTGTAGTAGCAGTTGAGCATGTGCTCAGTTCATTGACATTGATGTTGTTATGTACTCACTCTTCATTATTCCTTCCAATTTTCTGCAGGGCACCGCCTCTCCCCCGACCAATGCCAGACTTGGGTGCCATGAGGGAACGTGACTGCATAAGACGTTACCGCTTCTCGCAACAGTTGATTGAGAACTTGACCACAAAGCTTAAACAACACCTCCAACCGCGACACAGGTATCCTACTGCGCTGACCCCCAAGATGAAGGTGATGGCATCCCTACATTTTTTTGTCACCGGTACGTTTCAATTCACCATAGCTGATGTGGGTGGCATGTCACAGACCATGTTCAGCCGTGTCCTGCATGATGTTTTAGAAGCCATGTTGGAGCACCGGGATGAATTCATCCATTTTCCAACTCGTGAGCAGTTGACAGGTGTCAAGGGTGAGTTCTATGCACTGGGAGGGATGCCCCATGTAATTGGGTCTATTGATGGGACACATGTGGCTTTGGTACCCGCCTATCACAACCGTACACATTACCACTCTATAAATGCCCTTGTGGTGTGTCTTGCTAACGTGCTGATTTCCCATGTCTGTGCATGTTTTCCAGGGTCAGCACACGATGCCTACATCATGAGGCGTAGCAGGGTGCCAGAAATGATGCTGCGGCTGCACAACGAAAGAGCATGTCTTGTTGGTGGGTATACTCTGTTTGTCCTTTGTTTAGCGCTATTTTTGTATCTCACGGCATCTCCTGACCCACTTCTTTACATGATGTTTCCATGTAGGGGACTCTGGCTATCCCAACATGCCATGGCTGATGACAACTCTCCGCAACCCCAGAACAGCTGCAGATCACCGTTACAACAACGCACATGGGCAGACCAGGCGAGTGATCGAGAGGACGTTTGGCCTCCTGAAGAGCAGATTCCGGTGCCTTCACAAGACAGGCGGGTCCCTCCCATATGCACAGGTGAAGGCCTGCAAGATCTCCCTCGTGTGCTGCATGCTGCACAACATGGCAGTGGAGAAGGCTGTGCCACTCATCCTGGATCCGGATGAGCAGGAACATCCACCCGTGGAGGATGAAGGGCTTGGTCACGAGGCAAGTGAGGATGAGGAGGAGGAGGAGGACGACATCCGGAGTCAGCTCATGCGCAACTTCTTCTCATAATGGTGAGTCCATGTGTTGAAAACTAAAACAGCGATATGATTAAGCATTCACTGAAGACATGAATTCTCTACAGTCAAAACGTGTTTCTTGTCCTATGTTGACCAATGTCCGGACTCCATTTTGTATTGCCATGTCTCCACGTGCTTTGCACGAGAAGAGTCCTACCTCTTCGCTAGTTGCTCTTGTAATCTGCCTAGTAACAGTCTATAAATAGCTGCTTTGTCCGTCTGGCGCATGCCCAGACTTGACCACATCTGTTATCAGTTAGTCTTTGTTTGACCATGTTTTCGTGGGCTCAGGAAATTGTTAACTCCGCCCATATATTGATCCTGTATCGAAAATGTCCATAAATGGTAATGAATTTTGCTCTATGTTGTATCCACCCACTTATGAGCCCCTCTGTTGTGTATAAAAGGGGACCGTGTACGCAAGTTCTGTGTGCTACTCTATGCAATACTCAAGAGTGTTGTGTAGGTTGTAGGACCACCCTTAAGGGTTAATAAACTCTGTCTTTGTATTTGCAGTTTCCGTGCCAACTTCCTTCTAGTTTTCGTACATAGGAGGGCGAACCCTTGTATTTGCGGGCCTAGCTTGGGCCTGTACTCATCAATCGGCGCCCGTCACGTGGGGCTCATCGGCGACTCGGATGCTCGAAGGACTGGTCGTGACGAAGGTGAGGAATTTGGCCGGGGATGTGATCACTGCCAGCGGCGTCTCTTAGTCCTGGCATCCCGAGGTTTTTCTTCCTTCCCTTCCGAGCTGACCATCTGGGTGGCGCCGGACCTCGACTGAGACCTCTTCTGTCGGTTTGCCGCGTGATAGCCGTTTGGGCGAATTGTGGAACTTGGCAGTTGGAATCTGGACGCTCTTGATTGGTAAGAACCGTTGTACGGTACTTGCTCCGAGTTTTGAAGCCTGGGTTGGCTATTTGAGTTTGATTTGTGATGACCGGTCATATTTTGTATTGATTACTGTGGGAATATATGCGTTGCAACACATATAGGCAGGTAATGTGGAGATATTTCTCCAGAGTTGTTTAAATTTGAACGGCGCAATGTTTAAGTGCCATTTTTTGATAATACTGCATATTTTGCATTATTTTTGAGCATGCCTGCTTTTAGCGCACTCCGTAAGTGGTGCTGCTGCTTTGGAAACCGGTTAAATCTTGAGGAACCTGCTCCAGCCCCCCCGGTGGGGACTCCTAATAGGGATATGTATGTGAAGCATGGTCTTTCCTCTATAATGTACAGCACAGTGTGGAGGAAATACACCAAAAAGGATCCTGAGTTACGATGGCCTTTGTATGGATCGTTTGATATGCGTAAGATTGAGTATGTGGAACAGTGTATGTGTAAACGGCGTGCTAGGCAAGACATGTTTGAATGTGTACGGTTATGGGTGAAGGAAGTGCGTGAGCGTGAGAAACGTGAGAAAGCGCTGATTGATAAAGAGCAACGGAAAAATGATCATGTGAGAGCACAGGAAGCGAAGCGTCGGGAGGAAAGAGAACTGGCGGAGAGACAAGAGAAAGAGCGTAGGTTGCAAGTATCGGGTCAATATGCTGTCCGCCAGCCTCTTTATCCTGTCCTTACTAATCTTGAAGATGATTTTTATTGATTAGATCGCTCTCCGCCCCCTTATGTTGGCGCGTCTGCCCCGAGGTCAGAGGATTCTGGATCGGTTTCGGATAAGGTAGACACGCGGTCCATGTTATCAACTGATCGTATGGGTGAGCTTCGGAAAATTTATTTTCGTGCGCTTAAAGGCAAGCTATCTCTTACTGAATTATTGGCATCTTTGGAAAGTTGGCAGGATAGGGAAAAGATATATTTTGCTGAAACTTTTTCTGACGAAGTGGTTACTGCCTTTCGGAAATATTCTGATGTTCTTGAGTCTGATGATATAGTATTAGATTCTAAAGCATTACGTAACGGTGTCTTTTCTCCCTCTAAGGTACCCGATGCGGTTCGACGGCTGTTTGCCTTGCGGGACGCGACGTTTGAACTCAAAGAGAAAGCGCGCCAAAAGACAGGGGAGGAGGAGCAATCGAATCCACATGTCGGCGGGAAACAGTCGGCTATCCTTCAGTCAGATAAGATTGAACTAGTGCATGCTAAACCGATGCGAGAGGCGGCACCTTTGTATGTTCCTCCTAAAGGAGCGGGAACTAGTTCAGACATGTCTTCCCCCGATGCTAGGGGATATTTTGTGTATAATTGGGTTTATACTCCCTGGCATAGGACTGATGTTATGGCATTGAAGAATGCATTGCCTGACCCCCGCAAGAATCCAGCGGCCTTTTATAAAGAGGTCGAAGGGGCCTTGAATTCTTGTACTATGACTTTAGCAGATATAGATTTGTTCTTTGGGCTCATTTTACCACCGGATATGTGGCGATCTGTGCGGAAGGTGGATGATCAAGCTGTTTTTAAGGCCAAATGGTCTGAGATTGAGGATGAGGATAGGGAGAGAAAGCCCGCGCAAAAACCGCCCCAGCTTATTTTAGATCTTCCTGCTGCTATCTTGACTAAGTTGAAAACGATTATCCCCCCTAAAAAGATTGACTGGAATATGTTAGCCTCGTGTAAACAGAAGGTTGATGAATCAGTTTCAGACTTCTTTACGCGCTTTGAGGAAACATTTCATGATTTCAGTGGTCAGTCACTTACGGATGATACGGGTCGACATCTTTTTGTTGATAAATATGTGGCGAATTTATTACCGGGAATAACAGCTCGATTAAAAGCGAGTGAAAGCTCTTGGTCCACCTCGTCTCCGGCATCCCTCCTGACGATGGCTCAGTATTATGAGCGTCAGGAACAAGAAGCGAAGGGTCATGAGGAGAAGAAATCGAAAGATTTGAAAACTAAGGTGATGTTAGCGCAAGTGTATGGTCCGCCTCGTCGGAGTGTTGAGAGAGGTAGAGGAGGATTTTATGGTTCCCCTTCGGGTCGGTCGGATGTTAATAGAAATCAATGTGCGTATTGCAAACAGTTGGGTCATTGGGCCAGGGATTGTCCGGTATTATATGCATCTCGTCAGGGACGTGGTCAGGGACCGCCGAGAGGTAGAGGGGGCTTTTCGAACTTCAGAGGGAATTCCTATGATCGTGCTCCATTTGAGCCTAACGTGCAGCAACGAGATAGACCTGATGCAATTGATCGGCAAAATCAGTATCAAATGTCTGGGAATGACCGCCCTGGGTACCATGATTCGCAGCATGCATAGGATTGCGTTGGGTGGGGGTTGGAATCAGTTGAAGTGCCGGTTGATCAGAGGGGTCCTTATGTTACAGCAAATGTTCTGGGTTCTACTGATCGGTTCCTAGTTGATACAGGAGCTACTCGCAGTGCGCTGTCCAAACAATTGGTTCCGAGGGCTCCCCTATCTGGCTTAATGGTTACATCGGTAGGATTTGATGGTACACTCTCTCAAAGCCCTCTATCCCAACCCCTTGCATTTCATGTTGACCAACTTTCTGCACCCTGTCCGTTTTTGCTTGCTCCGAACACGCCTGACAACATTATGGGTCTTGATATGCTTAAGCACTTCAGAGCTACGATCCGCTGCTCCCCTACTGGAGTACGTGTGATATTAAATGATAATCACCCCATGGCAGAACGGATGTGTGTGGTTGCAGAGGATACTGTATTAGCTTCTCTCCCTCGTACTTTGTGGGCCACTTCGGATACTGATGTGGGACAGATGGTGATTCCGCCTGTACACATTAGTGTCAAGGAGGGTGCTGTGTTACCACGCCTCCCTCAATATCGTATTTCCCAGGAGGGGGAGGAGGCACTCATACAGATTGTGCAGGATTTGATTAAGGTGGGAGTAGTGGAGAAAGTTCCATACAATGTCTGCAACAGTCCTATTCTACCCATTTTGAAAAAAGATACTGAAACTAGGGTTTATTGTTTCATTATTGACTTACGGGAGGTGAATAAGATAGTGATACCTCAGTATCCAGTGGTTTCTGATATTACGACGTTGCTTACTCTGGTCCCGCCAACGGCGACCACATTCTCGGTTATCGATTTGAAAAATGCTTTCTTTTCGATTCCTATTCATCCTGATAGCCGGTACCTTTTCGGCTTCACTTTGAATAATCGGTCTTATAGATTTTGTAGAGTCCCTCAGGGTTATACAGAGAGTCCTAGCATTTGCAGTCAAGCATTGAAAAGACAATTGGATTCCTTTGTTCTGCCTGATGGTGTAGCCCTTATACAATATGTCGACGACATCTTGTTGGCGGCCGACACTCCTGAGCTATGTGAGAAGTGCACGTTATCCTTGCTTTCCTTTTTGGCATCTCATAATCACAAAGTGTCGAAGAAGAAATTGCAATTTTGTAGACCAAAGGTGACTTACTTGGGTCACCTTTTGTCGGGAGGGGCGTGCACTCACACCAGATCGTATTCAAGCAATTTTGGACACGCCAGTACCTTCCACACAAAAGGACGTGCGTGCATTTTTGGGTCTTGCTTCTTTTTGTAGGCAATGGATATTGGGGTTTTCATATATAGTTAAACCATTGTTAGCACTTTTGACAAAAGATACCCCAATTCCTCTTCCCTGGTCAAATGGTTGTGAAATTGCCTTTTAGCAATTGTGACAAGCCCTTTGTTCAGCACCAGTGTTAGGTACCCCTGATTATACGAAGCCCTTTACATTGTATGTACATGAAAGAGATGGATGTGCATTATCAGTTTTAGTGCAGATGCACGGCGACAAGCAGCACCCTTGTGCATATTTTTCGGCCGTACTTGATCCTGTTGCCCGAGCATTGCCTGGTTGTTTTCGCTCGGTTGCGGCGACAGCTGTGTCAATACGCCAAAGCGAGGGAATTGTGTTATCTCATAAGCTGTTGGTATTAGTTCCCCATGCTGTTGATGCCCTGCTTAATCAGGCAAAGACGCAGCATTTGACCAGTGCTCGTTTAACGGGATATGAATTGACGCTTTTGGCTCCTCATATTATGTTGAAGAGGTGTGCAACGTTAAATCCAGCCACATTGTTGCCATTCCCGGAAACTCAGTCTGAAGCACAAAAAGCACATGACTGTATTCTCGTGACTGAGGAACAGACAAAGGGTCGTATTGATCTCCAGGATACGCCCTTTACAGATGTAGATGGAGAACTATGGGTGGACGGATCATGCCTGAAGCTACCAGATGGTACGACTTCAGCAGCGTATGCAATTACCACATTACAAACAATAGTGGAGACAGCACGCATACCGCAGAAATCAGCTCAAGCAGCGGAACTGATAGCATTAACACGAGCATGTGAGCTCAGTACAGGATTGTGTGTGAATGTTTATACAGATAGCCGCTATGCCTTCGGAGTAGCGCACGATTTTGGCCTACTCTGGAAGGAGAGAGGGTTTCTAACGTCACATGGAGCACAGATAATGTATGGAGAGTTAGTTCACAACCTTTTGACTGCATTAACATATCCAAAGAAGATTGCTATAGTTAAATGTAGTGCCCACAAAAAGGTGGTTGATAAAGTTGGGGAAGGGAATGCTTTGGCAGACCGGGTGGCACGAGAGACTGCGATGCAGCCTGACTCTACTGCAATGTACGTTGTGAAGTCACAGGCAGAAAGATGGCACGACGCTAGGAGAGAAGTGCTAGAGATACAGAGGACCGTTTCCGATAAGGAACGGGAGCAATGGTCCAATGATGGAGAATTGGATGATGAAGGGTGTTGGAGAAATAAGCAGATGGATAAATGGAAGTTACCCACAGCTTTCGTACAACCTATGGTTCAGATGGCACATGGACTAGCACATGTCGGAGCTTCCGCAATTGTAAAATTACTCACACGAGTTTGGGAGCATCCGGAGATCGCTAGCACGGCAAAGAGGGTAGTGCAGACTTGCATGATTTGCCTGAAGTATAACCCAGGAAAGGGTACACGAACTCCAGCAGGAGGATTTGCAACACCTACTGCACCCTTCGAGGTTTTGCAGATGGATTACATTCAGCTTGAGCGCTGTAACAATCTGAAGTATGTTCTAGTAGTGGTTTGTGCCTTCAGTAAGTGGGTTGAGGCATACCCTACGAAAGACAATACTGCAATGACTACAGCCAAGATGCTATTGAAGGAGTTCTTCCCTCGATATGGTGTTTGTAGATTGTTGTGGAGTGATAACGGACCTCATTTTATAGCAGACGTTATCAAGTATGTCCTGAAAGGACTGGGAATCACCCAGAAATTTCATGCAGTGTTTCACCCTCAGTCTGCGGGATTGGTTGAGAAATATAACGGTACTTTGAAGCTTAAGATCGCTAAGATCCAAGCTTCAACTTCTTTGACTTGGCCAGACGCTTTACCGCTGGCATTATTGTCAATTAGATCGATACCGCATTCTCGGACTGGTCTCACGCCATATGAGATAGTGTTCGGACGCCCAATGAATATTTGGGGTCCACCGACACCGAAGTCAGTGTATGATGTACCTTGTGTAATGATGAATGAAAATCTGGCACAGTTAACTGATAATTTGGTTTCTATTCATCAACAGGTTCGAGAAGCGCTCCCTGATCGGTCCACAGGTGAAGGACATAATCTCCAGCCTGGAGACTATGTTATGCTCAAGGTGTTTGAAAGGACGAACAGTCTGGAGCCGAGATGGGTTGGTCCTGAGCAAGTCTTGCTCGCAACGAGGACAGCTGTGCGAGTCTCCAATCGGAAGAACTGGATCCACTCCCTGCACTGTCGTAAAGTGCCACCTGGATTAGTGGAGCCTGCTGTATTGACCGACCATTGAGAAATCCTGACTGCAGAGAAAGTCCGTGCTGTGGAACCGAACGACACTGAGGAGCTCTTCCCGGACCAAGCGATTCCTGGAGGAAGAAGATATCATCTCAGACCGAGGAAGTGATTTTTTTTATTCCCGTATCAGGAGACGTTGTCAGAACGGCCCTTAGGTTAGTGAAACGGAGAGCCAATGAGGCAAGGGGGGGGGATCAGCCCTGCATTAGTGTAGTGACACCCGTCTTGGCCCGCTGGTGAAGAAATCAACGGCTGTCTAAGGGGAAGAGTTCTGACAACCTTTTAGTTTCAGGAAGATATTTACTTTTACTACAAAATGGAGAAGAAGAAGATTTTTTGTGCGACAAGTTTTATTATCATTGTAGCTATTGTTGGTATAACCACGTGGGTTGTTGAGGATGTGATTCCTGCACGTGAGTTGCTTGTTTTGACTACTCCAGTGCCTGAGGAGCACTACTTTTACACCCTTCCGTATCAAGAATTGAAGCATCGTCAGTCTTATTTGAATAATACTTTTATCCAGATGTTGCATCATACCCATGTTGCTACAAATGCTACGAACTGTTGAATATGTGGTATGATGCCAGCTCATCAGAAGAAAGGAGGAACGCCGTTTATACCTCTTCCTTTCTCTCATAATGGCTCTTGTAGAGCATGGTACACTTTGCTTTTTGCCACACGGAAACCTACAGTGGGACGACTACTTTTTAGACTTAATAAGGAATGTCATCAAGATAAAGAAGGCTATCCACAAGCTAATGGGACAATATGGGAGTGGGAAGAATATCGACCAGATAATGAATCAACCCCCTACATCTTCACGAACACCAGAGACATTGTTGGAAATGAGAAATTTGTAATTCAAGTGGCGCAAGCTCAAGCGACCTGTGTGTCCAGAGTGTCGGTCATATTCCTGTTGGTGTTAGTGATTGTATTATTGTTTTGAATATAGATGGATTAAATAATAGTACTTTCTCAGCTTCCCATAATATGTACTTCATATGTGGGAATAAAGGTTATTACCGCTTACCCGCCGGCTGGTCCGGAGTATGTTATGTAGCGTTCCTATTACCTCCTGTATTCTTAGCACCTGCATCCTATCATAAAGACTTGAAGTTATTGAACAATGTAACTGTAAATAGGTATAAACGTACTCTATCTATTGATGATGTTGACCAAACCGACACTAGCTTACAGCAGTATGTTGATTTTAACTTAGATTGTTTTTCTTTGTTGGAGCTGCTCTAAATAGTAGGAAGGTTCGACGATTAACAAGAGTTGTAGAGGCTGTAACGAATCAAGCTGCTGCTGCTCTTGGGAATCTTACGGAAGAATTGCAAATCACTAGAATTGTTGCGTTACAGAATCGTATGGTATTAGATGTTATGTTAGCAGACAGAGGTGGAGCATGTAGGATTATCGGAAGTAGTTGTTGTGTATTTATTCCTGACCACACGCCATCAGTCTATAACGCTATTAATAAATTGCATAAAATCGCAGCTGAGATTCATACAGAAAATGGCACTTGGATGGTTTTGGGCATTGATCACTACATGGGGATGGAAAGTCTTAACTGGTCTCTGTATTATTGTAGCAGTTCTGTTTTCCTGCTGCATCTGTGTTCAGTGTGGTCCCTTAGTCTGTTCTTAATGTGTGTCATTTTGTATTCCTGATAAGAAAGCTATTGCCAATGTTACCTATCATAAAACCTTAAACAAGGAGGTGGAAGAGATGATGAAAATTGACATATATGATGATTATCCTAATAAGCCGAATGTCTTCAGTAAATGCTGAAAGGGTCGTCTGTTGAAAACTAAAACAGCGATATGATTAAGCATTCACTGAAGACATGAATTCTCTACAGTCAAAACGTGTTTCTTCTCCTATATTGACCAATGTCCGGACTCCATTTTGTATTGCCATGTCTCCACGTGCTTTGCACGAGAAGAGTCCTACCTCTTCGCTAGTTGCTCTTGTAATCTGCCTAGTAACAGTCTATAAATAGCTCCTTTGTCCGTCTGGCGCATGCCCAGACTTGACCACATCTGTTATCAGTTAGTCTTTGTTTGACCATGTTTTCGCGGGCTCAGGAAATTGTTAACTCCGCCCATATATTGATCCTGTATCGAAAATGTCCATAAATGGTAATGAATTTTGCTCTATGTTGTATCCACCCACTTATGAGCCCCTCTGTTGTGTATAAAAGGGGACCGTGTACGCAAGTTCTGTGTGCTACTCTATGCAATACTCAAGAGTGTTGTGTAGGTTGTAGGACCACCCTTAAGGGTTAATAAACTCTGTCTTTGTATTTGCAGTTTCCGTGCCAACTTCCTTCTAGTTTACGTACATAGGAGGGCGAACCCTTGTATTTGCGGGCCTAGCTGGGGCCTGTACTCATCACATGGGTCTGAGTGTGCACGCCTGGAGCCTTGTGTGGCATGTGTTGCAATGTGTGTGTCCAGCTGACTGTATGCGAAGTGACTTAGAGGTGTGTTCAGATGTGTCACTCGAGTGATGATGTCCTTCTACACATTTTAGCTTAGACACTCAATTTTAATATAGCATGGTGACACACTTATTCCTGTAGAGTAAATGACCATGTATGCGGATGACAATCTTTTCCCTGACTTCTTGTGTGTCTGTCATCCCCAGGTAGTTTCGCATGCAGTCTGCTCGTGTCATCGTTGGCCTCCCGCTATTCCTCATGAGTATTGCAACGTGTGCTGAATCAGCTTCCCATGCACGGACATGGTGAAACGTCTTTTTGGTTAAGGATTGCTGCACGGCATTTTGGTGTTGGTAGGTGTTTGGAATGTGTGTGCACTGCTCCTGTGCATGTTGTGTTACTATACATACATGTCGACTCACCATGGGGCACATGACATGTTGCATGACTCCCATGTATTGATATTCATCCTTCGTAACAGTCATCTGTAATGGGACTGTGGATTCTCATGAAGGCATCAATGTGTGTACAACTTCCCTCTGAAACATACAGGATGCTACGAGTGGACATAGTGTGGGACATCCCCATGAGAGGATCAATGGGGAATTGCAGCCCCTCCGTGTGCAGCAGGGGGTGTTTGGCTCACCCCCTTCACTTGTGTGCCAGTTCAATGGATTTACAGTATCTGTGTTGTGAAGGGGGTGTCCAGTGGAGGTCCCACATGTTCAGCCAAATTACCTGTGAGTCTGTTCATATTGATGCATTTCCCTAGGTGTGAACCTGAGTAATAAAGGTGTTCCTCACCCTCCAAGGTGCCTCATCTCTGTCAATGCAGGTCTCTTGCCACTTTGCATGCGGCATCTCTGGCATAGTTGTCAAAGATTGTGCATATGAGTCTATGTGTAGTTTAGCAACATGCATGCAGTTCTTCAGGGATTAGAATCTCTATTGTGCATGATGTCCATGGTTGTGTATGTATTTGGGCATGTTGGTGACCACAACGGGCCGTCAACACCTGCTGAGGGTGTGTATCCTGTGCGCAGCTCGTCCTTCAGTTTCATGATCCGGTGTCAGTCATCTTTGGTGATTGTGCATCCATTGTCTCTGGGTGTGCCATGGGAAACCGGACACTCCTTCCTTTACATACGCCTGTTGCAGTAGTCCTTTCTGACATCCTTGTCTTTGTGTGCAACTTGTGGCATAGTTTCCAGGACATGCCGCCTGCTGCTGCGGCCCCTGCAGCAAGGGCACACAAAGTTTACTGATTCTGCAACACACACACCTCAAAGATGCTCCTCCCTTCCTCCCTCCACCCATTCATTTGGCTGACATTAGCTTGACTGTGCCACTGTTGCGCCCACGCGGTGCCAAAGGCTGGACCGTCAGCGCATGCAACGGGCACATTGCACGACCCTCATGTCCTTACATGACCCACACCACACTACAGTCTGATGTTGCAGCCACCCTCCAAGCATTGTCCATCCGAAAAGCTAGCGCCTGCTCTCAGGCATACCCTAGGCGCACACACAACACCTTTGCAACTCCAACTGCCTTCCAGGCCCTGTCACACCAACCAGGTCATGTCCCTCCTACTCCCCACCGGCTCCGTACACCAGCAAGGCCATAGGAGTGGGACTCAAGCCTTCAGCATGTAGTATAGTGGCATCATCTGGCACATGGCCCAGATATCATCTCTCAGCGTGTCAATCTTCAATGTGTCCAGGTCCCCCTCTCCGGCATCACATGCGCACAGCACCTCATCATCAGCTGGTATGCCATTGACAGCCAGGTGCTCCTCACCCTCACCAAAGAGCCAGCCATTGCCAGTTCCAACATACAAGAAGGCATGAGATCCATTGATGAATGGCTGAACATCAGCCACCTGAGGCTGGACTTGTACAGGACTGAGGTAATCATTTGAGGATTGTCCCCTTATAGGTGGGTCAACTGCTTGTGTCCCACCCGCAAGAGCCCTGCACATGCACCCAGTGCCCACGCACACGAGATGGTGTGCATCATGGATTCGTCACTCACATTTGCCATGCTAATCACCAGCATCTGTACCTCAGGGTGCAACACCCTCTGCATGATGCACATGATCCACAGATAGATCCACTCCAGGGAAAGACAGGGCATCCCCCAGGCCCACAACACCAGCCGTGTCAACTACTGCCCCGCCCTCTACAGAGCAAGTACATCCTAACTCCCGGGAAACTTGTCCACATCCAGCCTGCATGTGCACAATTCGGCTTCAACATTGCGTGCCCCAGCCACATCAACGTCCACCAGAGATAGCTGCAATGGATCACTCTGTGCTGCAGGATGACCTTTAGACTTCTCACCCACACTCAGGAGGCAGGCCACAACCCCAGACCCCAAACCAACCTTGGCCGTCTGTCATCCGAGAACCCCGTTGTGCCAACTCCGTGCATCCAACCTTGCCCTGGCCACCATTCTTCACATCCACCGTACTCCAGCATGCAGTACATAGTTCTCCCACCTGGCAAGACATACCTGCTACTCCCTCCCCGGCAACATCCACATGAGCCATGACCTCTACGCCTTCAGGATACTCTTCCCAATTGGTCTGTCCGCACAGTAATGCATGCCCCCCTCAGCAGCTTGAGGCCATCACGGGTGAGTATTGTGCTCCATGTCTGTATAGTATGATACATTGTGACCCATGTGTGTCCTGTCCCAGACTCAGATTCCAGGGTATGGATGGCTGGAGTTAGTTCAACACTCATGCATAGTTTGACATTTTCCCACACGTAGGTTGTGTACTCATGCAAAATGAATGCAACATGTTATTGTAGAAATTTATATTTATTCTCGGTGGGGGGCCTGTTTAGTGTGGACAAATAGGTGCTATACAGTGTGCATGGAATCCAAAGTTCACAGGGGGAGATGGGATCCTTGTCATTTGGAGTCATCAGAGTCCAGACCACAGTGTTGGTCATCATTGGTCAGACTGTGACCAGCAAGTCCATGTGGCAGAGAATGTCATTGGATGAGGTGCTGCTGTTGCGCATGAGGGCCAGGCCAGGTGACCTGGGAAATGCGGATGGTCTGCTGCCTCTCACGGTCTTTTCCGTAGACGACCCACCTTCCTTGTGGGACCCTCAGATGCAGGCCTTGACGATGCTTGGGAAGCTCCGTCGGACGAATCCTCCTCCTCTTCCCTCCCTGTGGCTGGTGCTGGTCTTCGCCTGGTGGCACAGGGAGGGTTGCCCATGTTGTCGGCGATCCGACGGAGTGAACGGCTTATGTCAGTTTGCACCGCCAGGAGCTCAGCCAGTCTTGCCTCCATCCGTCCTTGGTGTTGTTGTTGACTGGCGTGTTGCTCGGCCTGCTGGTTCTTAATCTCGCTGAGGGTCCCCACTACCTGGCTGATGCACCCTGCTGTCACGCTGGTATGTCTCCAAGATGTGGCATATGTGTGACATACCGGTTCCCTCAGCTGGCTGGTCAGGTTCGCGCCTCCGCCTGCCTCCACTCCCACCACCCCTGCCCACACGAGACTGGCCTGCCGTTGTGGGCACATCGGGTCTACGGGACCCCTGAGGGATGGCATTTGCAGGGTTGTCTGCCTCCACATGGGTGGCCGGAGAACCTTGTCCCTCCAGGTCAGACTGGCTCAGTGGTTCTGTGCAGGCAGGGCTCCTGGGTGTCTCCTGGGATGTGGCAAGAATGGGGGTGGTGGTTGGCACAGATGTACCTGACGCAGATGCTGCAGGGGCTTGGGCACCAGAGGGTCCAGGTTGGTTGGGGTCATCCACAGAGTGCTGAGAGTCGTCGCTGCCGGTGGGATCATCTTCCTGCCGAGCCTGGGCTTGTGATTGTTCCCCCCAGTGTTGGGGGAGATCCATGACGTTGCCCTGTGTGTGAGAGAGAGACAATGTTAATGCTGTTTCATGCGACATCCATGTTTCATACATGTTCTGGTTGCCACAGTTCCTCCAGGTAGTTGTATGTGCCTAGCATTCACATCAATGTTCACTTGTGGATGGGTATGTTGCAGGGGACTGATTGAAATGTTATCAAGGGTCTTTGACATGTCGCATTTGGCCTTGGATGCTTTTTGGGCTGTGGCTTGAACTTGTTGTGTCACATGTCCATTGTGAGAGTGTGTGACTCCATTGGCTGCCCCGGGGGTGTGTGCTTGTGTAAGCGGTGAGTGATCATCCCTCAGCCCGACGCTGTTTAACATCCACATGGCCCCCCTCACACAAGTGGCCCGCCACCACAACCTCAAAAACATCTCCTACGCCGGCGACACCCAGCTCATCCTCTCCCTCACCAAGGACACTCACACCACCAAGACAAACATCCACGAGGATCTGAGGGCCATCGCCGACTGGATGCGGAGTGGCCATCTGAAACTGAACTCGGACAAGACGGAGGTCCTCATCCTGGGACCCACACCCTCAGCCTGGGATGACTCCTGGTGGCCGATCGCTCTGGAGATATCACCGACACCCACCAAACACGCACGCAACCTAGGATTGATCCTCGCATCCTCCCTCTCCATGTCCAAGCAGGTCAACGGCGTCTCCTCCTCCTGCTACGACACCCTACGCACGCTACGCCGGATCTACTGGTGGATCCCGACTTAAACAAGTAGAACAGTGACACAGGCCCTCGTCAGCGGCTGACTGGACTACGCCACTGCACTCTACGCAGGACTCCCATCCACACACCAAAGGCGGCTACAACGCTTTGGAAACGCCTCGGCACAACTGACAGGTAAGTAGCGTGCCTTACAAGTACCCTGATCGATTGTTGATTGATTGACGGTGCCTGCTGGTGGGTGTGGTGTGATTTGGCAGTGGGTCTCCCAGGTGATGTATCTGTCCCACCATGGCGCATGCTGCCATGTCAGTGAGTGTGAGTTCCTGTCCTAGATTTCTGAACTTGTTGTGTTTGTGTTGGAGTTTGCAGTTGTCACAGATGGGCCTTGTGATGCCTACAGCAGGGCCAAGTGTCAGCTACCTTGTCAGTATTTTGCCAGTCCCTGTGCATTGCGCATGGTGCATGGGTATGTACCTGGGCCATATGGGCTGAGGGCAATGGTGTCTGTTTCTAAGTTGTACAATATGTTTAGTGATCCCCACCCTCCCAGCATCCCGGACATCCTGTCTTGGGTTTGTGGTTTGTGTAGGCAGGGACATGGCATGGCCTTGCTTTGTGAATGGGGCATACTCATGTTAGTGGCATGAGCGATATTTAGAGTGTGGTTGTGTCAGGTGAGGGCTTGGGGGTAGGTGAGTGCATTTGTTGTAGTTGGGGTGTGGATGCCATTCCCCCCATGTTACGTGAGTTGTTTGTGTACTCACCAGGCTCTCGAACTCCTTCGACTCCGTGTTCTCCCACCGGCGGAAGCAGGGCCATCACCTTCTCCTCCCAGGGATGGTAATGTACCGGTCTGTGGGGCAGCCCACCTCCTGTGATGTTACTCTGGGCGTATTCCTCGTTCATTTTGCGCTTGACTGCCCTGCCCAGATCGTTCCACCTGGCTTGACATTCATTCCTGGTCCTTCTGATGGGCCCAACAGCATTCACCCGATCGACGATCCTCTGCCACAGGCTAGTTTTTTGGGATTTGCTGGTCTGTCTGACCAATGTTCCAAAGAGCTGTGGCTCGACTCTGATGATTTTGTTGACAAGGATGTCCAGCTCCTCCATTGTGAACTTTGGATTCTTGTCTGTGGGCATGGTGTGGGGTGTGGGTGTGGATGGTTGTGGGTGTGTGGGTGTGAATGTGTAGGTGTGTGTGTATGTGTAGAGGGGGTCTGTGTGAAGGAGGTTGTGTGAAGGTGTGTAAGTTAAGGTGTATGGGTGCAGTTGTTTGTGTGTGATGTCTGTCAGCAGTGGGTCTGTTGCAAAGGCTCATGGTTTGTGATTGTGGGCCCTTTTTATTGGTCAATTTGTGGGTGTGGCTGGGTTTGAACTTTTGGTGGGTGTGTTATAAGAGGTGGTTGTGAGTTTGGGCCTCTGTTTGACTGTTTGGATGTGCCAGGTCAGTCTTTTAGGTTTTTTTTGTCCTGTAGACATGTTTTGTGGTGTTGTGCGAGTCGAATTGACGCTCCTTGTGCTGTTTTACAGTGTCCTGGTTCAGTAGGAGTCGTTTTCGCGTATGTAAGGTGCGTCCATAGCTATGTTTTTGTACAGTGATCACATATGCAATGGTGTTGTACGATTCGTACATACGTGATGCTGGGGTACGGTGTTGGGGTACAGTGCGTCCAAGTACGGGGCTGGGGTGGGGGTACGGGGCGTACATACGTGGGTGCTGGTGTGGGGGGTACGGCGCTTACATACACGTGTGCTGGGGTACGGTGCGTACATGCGCAGGTGGTGGGGGGTTCGGCACGTACATACGCGTGTGCTGGGGTACGGCGCGTACATACGCAGGTGCTGGGGTGGGGGGGTACGGCGCGGACATACGCGGGTGCTGGGGTACGGCGCGTACATGCGCGGGTGCTGGGGTGGGGGGTACATTGCGTACATACGTGGGTCCTGGGGTACGGCGCGTACGGGCGCGGGTGCCTGGGTGGGGGGTACGGCGCGTACATATGCGGGTGCTTGGGTACGGCACATACATGCGCGGGTGGGGTGGGGGGGCGTACGACTCATACCCCGGGCCCAAGTGTACCCGGGGTAGGGGTCGTACAAAGTTTGCTCCGTACGGGACGTTTTCCATACGCTTGTGTATTCGGGACGCTGGTACAGATCGGACTTGTGCGCTCGGACTTCAGTTTTACGACTCGTACGTAAATCTGTCCCGGGACGTCTCGTAGACTTTTCCCGAAGCAATTCGTATGTATTTTTACGGTACGAATCGTACTTCGCCGTTTGTACGGGACTTGTACGACTTGTACGTAAAAAAATACGGATACGAGTCGTACGGGAAATAATTTTACCCGATCGGAATCAGCACCAAAGTGTCCCCAAGTAAGTTGCAATTCTGTCAAAAAAGGTCATGTACTTGGGACAACTCATTGAAAAGGGAGCAAGGAAGATAATGAAGAGAATTACTGCAATTTTGAAAATGAATCCACAGAGAGAGGTCAGGATGTTTTCAGGAATGGTGGGCTACTGTAGATAATGAATACCCAACTTTTCCCTAATGGCCAAGCCTTTACTAAGACTCTTGCACAAAGATGTGTCTCATCCGCTTCCATGGGACAATGATTGTTTAAAAGCATTCCTAGAACTGAGAGAAAGTCTCTGTCTTGCCCTGATACTAGGAATGCCTGGTTACAGAAACATTGTCACTTTGTTTTGCAGAGAGAGAGAGGACTGTGCTCTTCAACGACCCTTATCCTGTAGATGCAGGACTGAAAACTGCCTTAAAGCGATAGTAGAGGTTGGTGTCGGTATTGAGAGAAGCGAGAGCATATTCATGGGACTTTCACACTCAGAGGAGATTTTGCTTACACAAACCAAAACCCAGTGCATGGCAAATAGAAGATTCACAAAACATGCACATTGATTCTTGTAGCAGAAAATGTTATTTTAAAAAGATGTCAGACTCCTAATCTAGCTACATTGTTACCATTGCCTGAAAATTAAATTGATGGGAAAGGTTGAGCCTGACTGTCTTGTTGTCACAGATTTCGGCACCAAGCAAAGACCTGATATTAAGGATGAACACCTTGATGATATAATATTTGTTGATGGCTCATATAATTTAAGAACAGCTTATGCTGTCTGAAGAATTCAGGAAGTGGTGAAAACCTCCTGGCTTTAATGTGTCACCTCTGCTCAAGTGGCAGGACTCGTTGCACTTGCCAGAACTTGTTATTTTTCAGACCAATTGTGGGTGACAATATTCCCATACAGTCAATATGGCCTTGGTGTGGTCAATGACTTTGGACAGTTATGGTCACAGAGGAAATTCATGACTTTTTCTGGATCTCCTACTGAGAATGGAGAAAATGTGATGAGACTGTTGGAAGCTTTACAGTTGCCACAAGAAATTGCAGTGGTTGAATGCGTAGCTTACGGTAAACAGACATAATATCGAATAAAAAATATTGACTGGACAGAATATCAAGTTTTTAATATAGAATGGACAGAATATCGAATTGCCAAAATATAGTGGTGAAGAATATCGAAAATCAGGTAAGAAATATCGAATTAAATAATATAGACGTAAGTAATAACGACAGTCATAATATAGTTGTTAAAAATATCGAATTTTTTTATAGTGTTTTAAGTGTTAGTATATATGTTAAAAGTATGTATTAATTTTGGAATGTATGTTTGAATATTTTTAAAGTAATTAATTTTATGTTATTTAATTTTTGTGTAATTTAATTCCGTAGCGGGTTGTGGGTTTATAGGGGATTAGGGTGGGAAGTAATTTAATTATAGTACATTAAATAATAATTTTGAGAAATTATTAATTATTTTTAATATAATTTTGCGTAATTTAAGTAATTATTAATTGGTATTGAAATTTAATTGGTTTTTGATTAATTATTAATTGGTAAATATTTTGTATTAATTGGTAATTAATGTGTAGCAATTGTTTAATTGATAATTATGTTAATTGTATTATTTAATATTTGTATCGGGTTGTGGGTTTATAGGGGAATACGGTGGGAAGTAATTTAATTGTAAATAATTAGTTAATGAAATCATTTTTGTATATTGATAAATAATTTATTATTAATTAATTATTAATTGGTACTATTTGTGTTTAATAATTTTTGGTATTGAAAATTAATTGGTTGTTAATTAATTATTAATAGGTAATTAATGTAAAAAAAAATGATATTTATAATTAAATAATTATTAAATATTTTGTGATTGGTAATTAATTTTAATACTTATTTTTTGGCATTAATAATACATTTATCTTTAATAAAATATTAAATTATTATTTTCCCTACTATTGCACTCACTGGAGTGGGAATAGTAATTTGTACCCCTACGCTATCCAACGCTTTCCCTACTATTGCACTTTCTGGAGTGGGACTAATAATTTTTACCCCTACGCTATCCAACGCTTTCCCTACTGTTGCACTCTTTGGAGTGGTAATAGTAATTTTTACCCCTACGCTATCCAACACTTTCCCTACAGTTGCACTCACTGGAGTGGGAATAGTAAATTTTACCCTCCCGTTATCCAACGCTTTCCCTACTGTTGCACTCTCTGTAGTGGGAATAGTAATCTTTACCCCTACGCTATCCAACGCTTTCCCTACTGTTGCACTCTTTGGAGTGGGAATAGTAATTTTTACCCCTACGCTATCCAACGCTTTCCCTACTGTTGCACTCTCTGGAGTGGGAGTAGTAATTTTTACCCCTACTCTATCCAATGCTTTCCCTACTGTTGCACTCTTTGGAGTGGGAATAGTAATTTTTACCCATACGCTATCCAACGCTTTCCCTACTGTTGCACTCACTGGAGTGGAAATAGTAAATTTTACCCGCCCGCTATCCTACACAAAAAATATTGAATATTTTTAATTAATAGTACGTTAATATATATGTATTAAATTTTAAGTTAAGTATTTTTAAGTACGTTTTAGTTCATTATATGTATTATTTCAATAATTTTACATTACATTTAAGACATTTAAAAAATTTGATATTTTGACCAACTATATTTTTTACAACGATATTTTGGATTCTATATTTTTGTACTTACCTGTTTGGAGATAGGGCTTCGATATTTTGCCATTCTATATTTTTTCCTCAATATTTTGGCAATTCGATATTCTCCTTCTCGATATTTCGTCAGTGATCCGTAGCTTACACAAGCAGAAATGACTATAACTGTTGAAAACAGATACACTAACAAAGTTGCCATTTTATGCAACTACGGCATGCGCGTTTAATGGAGGATATGCAAATGAATCCAATGAGGATGCTGAATTTTCAAGGCTGTTGACTGCAGCCAATACTTGGTAGGAAATCAAGAGATTGCAGGAGGAAGTGTCAGAGGCCACAGCAGGGTCGGAGCAGGATGTGTTCGGAACACCAATAAGATTTAGGTCTCAGCTAATGGGAGACTTATGTTCAGGGCCGAACAGGTGATACCGGGCACCGGGCAATTCCCCAGTAGGCCGGAAGTGGTGGGGGTCAGTTTCTTTACAGGGGGAAGGTTTTGTTACTGGGGCCGATTTTTTCAAAATCGGCCCCTGGCAACAAAATCTGAAGGCCATCTGCTGCCAGACCAGCATCCGAATTCCATGCTGCTCTGCACAGTGCACTCTGACCTCTTGCCTGCGGAGAAAAAGCACAACTCCCATTGGTGAGGTAACCTCTCACTCACAAATAGCAGTGGTGCTTTTTACACGCGACAGAGGTGCAGTAGTAAATTCAACCCAAGTTACCATATCACCCAGCTACTGCACTGTGTGTGTGCAGGGACAGGGTGCACGCAGGGCGCACACAAGTACATTTACTTTCAGTACGACACTGTCTGCCACCACCACTTGTGACCAGGCACTAAGGCACCTAACCTGCCTTAATGTAGGCAGTGACGTAGGAGGGGGCGCAGATCATTCATTGGTCTGACTCAAGTGGCGCACGAGTCTGACCAATGATCTGCGCCACCTCCTCCTCAAGTTCATCCACCTGCGCCGCAGAGAAGTTAGTGCCCCAGGCCTGCGGCTGGTTCACTTGAAAGTAACTAACACGCAACTGGCCACTTTACTTAAGGTAAGCAAGTTAAAAAAGCATTACCTGCGTATTTGGAAACCAGTGTTAAAAACGCTACGTACACTGCCAGGGTACATACATTTTTTCACACGAGTGAGTTCGTTAGTTTCATTGTACCTGCAAGGAACTGCCATCTCAGATGTTCACCAACAGCATAGCTGCCTGCCACGGTTTCAGGTTGCCATGTGGGGCATTTTCATAATTTCAGCATAATTATGAGTGGCACTTTTCAAATACAAATGACAGTCTGTCAGTGTATAACTACCAGCCTCATAGGTGCCAAGGTCTCAGGTTGCCTATGTGTGACATTTTCATAATTTCAGTGGTATTATGAGTGACATTTAATGACTATGACTGACACGTTCTCACAAGCAAAACCAAGCAATGAAGACGAGGGAAACATTAGAAATTGCACTCATTTGAGTAGTAGATTGTGAATTTTGTAATCGAGCTTTGAAGGAACAGCATGCTTTTTTTCAGATCAGGGTGAGGATTTTCTACATCTGTTTCAATGTCTAGTGCATTCACAGTTAAGCATCACTCTACCTATTTGGACCAAGATAATTAGGGAAAATGGTACACTGTCTCACAGCTAATTTTGCCCCTGCATTCTGTGTTTCTTCTACTGTTTAACATTTTTTAAAGACAAAACCCTGATTGCGCCATCTTGTTTTTAGGTTTTTACTAGCTGGTCTGCATTGAGGTTTGAAGACTGCTTTTTAGGCGATATCGAAAGGTATTTATGACACAATAAGGAGGTCATGGCAGCAATTAAAAGCACAATGGTTGAATGGAGAGCTCTTTTGTGACACAACAAGTGACGTCCCCCAACAGCCACCCTGCAGAATTTAAGGATCATAGCTTCATTTTGCCTCTGATAAGCCACCTGAGATGATATTCACATATATATATTAAACTCGAGTTGTAACTGTATGTCGTTAACAGATGCACATTCCGGACCTATAGTTTGTCCAACAGCTTTTATATATTTCTTAATTACATTCACACGTGCATGTTAAACTCTCCATGTGACTGTATGATGTCATAGACAGATGCACATCAGGATGCAAACTTTTCTTTCAACCATTTAATTAGAACTATGGTGCAGAGAGCTCTGGCCACATCATAGCACATTTCAGGTCGAGCATTCAAGATCTCTTGTATATACTTTACTATATACTTATAAGTGTATGTACTTTGTGGGCTCTGGAGATCATCCCTAGGACTTTTCTGCTTCTGCTTAGAGACTTTTCTTTCTGTTCAACTGCATCTATATAACGATCTTGATGGAAAATGACCTGTAGAGGTCAGTAAAATACCAGAATTGCTTTCTGCTGATGGACTTTCTTTTTTAAAATTTTTCAGGCAACTGCCTCTATTTAACTTTCTTGATGGAAAATGACCAACAGAGGACAGTAAAATTCCGGAATCACTTTAGCATTCTCTAGATTCCAGTCCATAGAAATTGTCTTCCACGAGCACCCGTAGACAATAATACATTTTTCAACTCTTGTATTTTCAGTGATATGACCACCGAAGGCCCTGATTTTATATTAAAAACAGAGCTTTGGACTATACCATTTCCCGCTGCAAGGCAATATTTCTCTCCATGTGTTTCCCATACCTGGCGTGTCATGCAGTTTGGTGCTTACTTTCCCTCCATGTTAAAGAACAGTAGATGGTTCAGCACCCAGGCTAATGTGCTGCATAGCGAAATACATATCAGGTCCTAAAGGCGAGACCGTTTGCATTGCAAATGCTTGTTTTCTAACTGTGCCTATGGCTTTTGTAAATGTGGTTGATGTTTACACACTTTCCAGACAACAGTGTTGTGTAATAAAAGTGTTTATCCTAAATGTATATGATTTTGTTTGGCCGCCCCTATCACGCTAACTTACATTTATTTGAAGGACAACATATATTTTCAAAAGCTCACAAGGTATTGCATCCTGTTCAGTGCAGGGTGGTGGGCCAGGCTGCTGATTACACACCACCACTCTCCCGTGAGTGCTGCACAGGTCCTTCTGAATCTGCAAACTGAACTCTGTGCCACAGCCATCGCGGGGCCCTAGTTAGTGTGTGTGCTTCCTGGCTGTAGATACGGCGAATTAAATAACGAGACATAACATCAGTGACTGCTGGTTACTCGGCCACAACAAGTAAAGTGTTTTCTGGCACAAATTCAGGCCACAGTGTCTGACTGGCTCTTTTTTGTAGCCTTGGAGTAAAGTTGTATACGATCCTCAGGGATGGGAGGTGAGGGTGACATCGTCTTTAGCCGTACCTCCTTTACAACTTAGTAATGCCCTTAAACTAAAAAAAACATAAAAAATAGGAACACTCATCAGCAACGTTGGACCTAAGTGGGGGAGCTCGGGAGAGGCAAGATAGCGGCTGAGTGAGCGATCTCAGGAGCTCACCTCTAAATCTCTCCATCCCCCATTGATGAGCACTGATGTCGGGCGCAGCCTAGAATGCGTCCTGGACCTGAAAACTGGTCGTGTAGGCAGGAAAAAGTGCAGGGGCTGACTGCAAGACGCGAAGGTGGACAAGAGGGAACTGCTGCTCGCGCTGGGAAGCACTCGCTCGGCTGCTGCTGACAGTGGTATCAGGCTGGGGGAATCCCGTCAGGCATCAGCTGGAATCGGAATGGAAGTCGCTTAGCAATGTAGATGCTGGCTCTACGGATGTGTTTCAGAAGGAGAAAGTAATTGCGATGGCAGCGCGAGGAGCACGAAGTAAGCAACGCTCAATAGTCCCAGTAAATACTTCCGTGATACAGCGGGATCCTGACTCAAAAGTGGACCACGAAGCAAAGAAGCCCGGCCAAGGTACGGATAAGAATAATAAAATGAACAGCGAGAAAAATTCTAAATCTCACACAGCAGGCAGTATATCGGCCGGGGGATCAGTAAAGAAACAACCTGTAATCACTAGCCTGTTCTCTAAGAAGGACACGAGCAAAGAGGGTGGGTAAAGGATTAAACAAACCAAGGACGGTACCAACACTGCTAATACTGATACTAATACTGATAAAGCCGGTGAAGCTCAGATACAGGCTCAAGAGGGCTTGTTGGACATAAATAACATTCATGCCTCATGGGGGTTGAGTAACGAGATTACGGTGCTGAGTACAGCTGACTCTCCCATAATTACTTAGCAAGAGAACGAGGGTTGTAAGGAAAAGGAAAAGGTTCTCACGCAGCCTTCCCCCCTCGCTAATGAAAACAGGGAGAAAGATGTTAGTTTCAGCCAGGAAGTAAAGCAGGTACCACGCATGGTGACAGATGTGGAGCGAGAAAGCCTCGCAGAAAACACAGAGCTGGGCTATTTATCTCCCAACCCTATGGAATCATTTTTCTCACTGAATGAAGAGTCTGGAGATTCAGATCTTATCGAATCGCAAAGCAGTAGTAGCGACGATGGGTGCACGGATACTTCAACGAGTAACTGTAGCCAGCAAGGGGGTAGAAAGGTGCCCAGGAAATCCAAGAGGCTTTCAGAAGGGAAAAAGAAAACCCGCAAGCAGGACGTAATGGAGGAAGAGGGTGAACTCACGTGGGACTATTCACATACACAACCACGCTCCCTGGTAGGCTTACCTGGAATACCAAGCAGGGTCAAGAGAACTCAAGGGGGTATGGTGGTTCCTAGAGACCCTGAGCTGTCACTCGAGCCTACATTAGCCACAATCCTGCAATCATTCAGCGCGTTTCAAAATGAGGTTAAACAGAAAATCGTCATGCCCGCATTGCTGCAAAAAAACTACAGGGGTCAGTACACAAAATTGGGAAGACCTGTACTGAAATAACTGAAAGAATGAGTATGGTGGAAAATCGGACGGAAGTACTGAAAACCACCATCGATACTTTAAAAAGACAGGTGACCTCACAGGAGAGTGTGGTGAAAGACATCCTGTGTAAACTTGAGGAGGCAGAAAATCGCCAACAACGAAATAACCTAAGGATCTTAGGGATCCCGGAGAATAGTGAAGGAAGCGACATTCGTGCATTTTCTATCAATCTGTTTAAGAATGCGTTTCCAGAACTAGCGCAATGGGACTGGGATTAAGAGATTCCCAATGTCAATGTCTAAACGTCTGCAAAATAACCAGTCATATCCCAGAGTTATTTTGATTTATTTTTGAAATTATTTGCTCCGACAGGCGGTGTATGATCTGGCTGGTGCCGTCGCTTTTCTCCAGAACCCTGCAAAACTGAAAGTAGTCTCGCAAGGACGAACTTGGTTTTTTACCTCAGAATTCCAAGCAAACACTGAAGGAAATAGTTACAGGGAAATCTGGACCTGCTCAGAACAATTAATAGTACTTATTCTTCTATCTCATGTTTGTGGTTATCTAATTGGATGGCAGGGGTTCTTTTCTGTGAAATAACGGTGCTATTAGGGGGGGATTTAAAAAAAATTCTTTATAACGGGCGGGCAGTAAAAATCGGGCAAAAATCTAAAAAGAGATTGTATAGATAGATGGGGATGGGGGTGTGGAGAGTGGGTAAGGTCGGTTCAGACGCTATCACACAGGCTCAGGATTGAGCCTGGTGGCCTAAATAATGGTGGGGGGTGGGGGTGGGGGGAGGGAGGAGATATGGGGAATATTTAGACACAAGTTGTATTTGATAGGTGCAGGGAGGAGGGGCCAATGTGAGAAAAGTAATACTAGTATAGGGCAAGTGCGGTTTAAAATGAGGGATATTACTTCTGTTAAGTACGGATCAGATGAACAAACATCATCATTGCCAAGTTGAAAATTGTATGGTTAAAAAGATTTTTCTCTTTGGACTAATTAAACAAATTTTACTTACATTACCCACTTCCACCATTCAATCAGATTCATCAACTCAAAACTGTCACACTTTGCAAACCACTCCGGATGAGATGTGAGAAAATTTACACTAAGGAGAATTGCATTTATTAAAAATATCAAATTGAGTTTATTAACAAATTAAAAATCCCATTACAGCAATGGGTGATACAAAGAAATTATATCATAAATACAATTTACATGAAAGAGCAAATCAATGTATACAGGAAAAATGCATCATTAAAACAGTAAAAAATATTCATTTTCTTATACACAAATAACTATTGTCTCGGCAGTGTTAATTCGTAACCTATGTGGACAAAAAGGGAACTAGGAATAATTCACCCAAATTTCTAAAGTTTTTGTCCCAAGACAAATTAAACCAAGTACTCATGCGTTGACGTGTTTCGGTGGAATGGAATGATAAAGACCACCTTCTTCAGGACTGGCAATATTTTTCCTCCTTTAGTCAAGGTTAATGAACATTCCTAACACAAAACATGATATGGAAATTAAAAACAGAAAATTCTTACACAATACAGATGTCTCTTATGTGCAGTATATCTCAGTAATCCAAAAGGTTGGGGAATCAATACTCAAACACAAATCAGGGTGGAGAACACACAATCTTAGTGTTAACAATGCATCAACTTAACTCCTTTTATCCAAAAATAGAACATAGAATTTCCAACATCCCATTAGGAGCGTTCCGACTCAGAAATAATGAGTCCTCATCGTACACACTATCACATTCATACAGTCATCAATATGACTCATTATCTCAAATAATACCACTCTAACAACCATTTTTTATGAAGAACCCATTAATAAATGGAGATCACTCTGCCCATGCCTACTACTGCATCCATCAACCATAAATGTGTCAGTACCTTTGCTTATGCCATGATTGAATAACTGGCCGTAACCATCTGGGCTTAAGGCGACCGATATCGCAGTGATGATGTATAGCTACCTTTCAGTGAAAAAAGAGAGAATATCTCAATTTTTTGGTTATTTGATAGACCATGGTGCCGATTACGATCCGGTAAAAAAATTCCCCGTATGACTCGTATCCGGTCTTTTAACCGTACGAATCGTACAAGTGCCGTACAAACTGCCAATTACGATTCGCATGGGAAAAAGTCCATACGAATCGCATTGGGAATTATTCCCCACACGTCCTCGAGTCGGAAAATGTGTCCGACACGTCCCCGGACGATTTACCGTACAAATGTGAAAAGTGAAGTCCGACCGCGGAATTACGATCCATCCCGTGCGTTCGATGTTACAACCGTATGGAAAAAACCCCGTCCGCACCGAACTCCCATAGCAACCATGGAGACATGTGCCCGCATACGCGCCGAACACCCCCCCAGCCCCCGCATGTACGCGCCGACCCCCTCAGCCCCGCATGTACACGCCGAGCCCCCACCCCAGCCCCCGTACGTTCGAGTCGTACCCCCCCCAGCCCCCGTACATTCGAGTTGTACCCCCCCAGACCCCGTACGTTCGAGTCATACCCCCCCCAGCCCCCGTACGTTCTAGTCATACCCCCCGTGTATGTACACCCGTGTACGTGTCGAACCCACCTGTGTATGTACACCCATGTACGTGTCGAACCCCCCGTGTATGTACACCCATGTACGTGTTGAACCCCCCCGTGTATGTACACCCATGTACGTGTCGAACCCCCCTGTGTATGTACACCCGTGCACGTGTCGAACCCCCTGTGTATGTACACCCATGTACGTGTCGAACCCCGTGTATGTACACCCATGTACGTGTCGAACCCCCCCGTGTATGTACACCCGTGTATGTGTCGAACCCCCCGTGTATGTACACCCATGTACGTGTCGAACCCCCCGTGTATGTACACCCGTGTACGTTCGAGTCGTACCCCCACCCATGTATGTACGGTGCGTACCCCTGGTACGCACCGTACATACACGGGTGGGGGTACGACTCAAACATACACGGGTGTACATACACGGGGGGTTCGACACGTACATGGGTGTACATACACGGGGGTTCGACACGTACACGGGTGTACATACACGGGGGGGTTCGACACGTACACGGGTGTACATACACAGGGGGTACGACTCGAACGTACGGGGGCTGGGGGGGGTACGACTCGAACGTACGGGGGCTGGGGGGGTACAACTCGAACGTACGGGGGCTGGGGGGTACGACTCGAATGTACGGGGGATGGGGGGGGCTCGGCGCGTACATGCGGGGGCTGGGGGGGGCTCGGCGCGTACATGCGGGGGCTGGGGGGGCTCGGCGCGTACATACGGGGGCTGGGGGGGGCTCGGCGGGCTGGGGGGGGGGTACGGCACATACCGGGCCACCTACTCTGGTCGTTTCGCGGTGTACTTCGATTTTCCGGCACTTTTTGGGTGCCGTGAAAATATTGCCGTCCGGACTGCTGTCGGTTCGAATTGTACTTCCTGGGTCGTGAAACGCTGCCTGAAAGCATCCCGACGTCACGTCGCAGCATTCCCGGATCACATTCGTATGTATATTTTCGTCGGTCGGTGTTTTTTATGATTCGTACGGAAATGGTGTTTCCGTGCAAATCGTAATTCCATGTTTGTAAAGTTATACAACCGGGTACGAGTCGGACGGAGAAAACGCTCCGACCAACGGTTCGTACCCGGTTTATACCGGATCGTAATCGGCACCCATATGTATTGTATCACCAAAAATCCATTTTAGGAGCTGCACTCACAGTAACCTCACACCTTGATATATTCAGGTGGGATCTCCCTTCACACACTGGTCTGTTTAGCCAATTGGACCCAGAAGGTAGCGCAATCTATAAAATGAGAATAAGTCTGAGATACCTAATATTTAGAATGTAGATGCTAATTACTAAATCTATTTGGATATATGGTAGAAGTGACAACAACTTACTAACAGTTTAAAAGCCCTCACTCCTGCTTGTGGGAATAACCGTTCGTTCTCTTGTAAAGAGGTTTTATTTAAAAGAAGATGGTTCTCTGTTTATGAATATATTATTATGTAGGCTATAAAGAGAAAGAAAGTAAATTAAGGGTAGGACCCTGTGTGTGTACTCTACTAATAATCACAGGTCCCGATCAACCACTTATGTTGAGTTTACTAAATACCAGCGAGCGAAAAATTGTACTGCAGACAATACTCAAAATAATTTAGAGAACATGTTAAAACTATAAGAATCAACCATCAGATTATTGATGGCGGGGGATTATACCCCAATTACTTAAAATAATAGAGGATCCTTACGTTGTCAATCCTCTTGCTCATTATGGCAAAAAGAAATTAAAAAGTGAGGATCAGTAATAGACCTACACTAGGTTCTCCTAAAGCTGCAGAAAGGATGACTAAATCCTATCATATGGTGATAGCAAATTCCAACATGCATCATGCCAGTATTACATTTAAAAAGAAGACTATATCAGTACCATTATTTAGAGCGTAGCAGTGTCAAGAATCTTCTATTAAAAAACCTTCCAGTCCTAGTCAATTGTAGCTGGTTCTTACCTCGATAGCTCTACACATGAGTGTGCACGACTGGCATCTGGTACGTCCCTATCGCAAACAAGATGGCGTTAGAGCGACGCAATAAATACTCGTAACTGCTCACGTGGTATACGTCATAGGAAAAGAAAGGATGGGGGTGGAGCCATCTCTGCATGGTAATTTAACTCAAGTATGTCGTTTTTAGCGATAGATACCGCCATATTTAGATGGTCGTATAATCACAGAGAGCGATCCTACAGTGCATCCACTGTGTGTGTAACCATTGGAATGTGAGCGTAGATAAAGTCAAGCGTCATAAAATTTATTTTAAATATGACGCAAAAAATATCTCAAAGCCTCATTCGCGACAGCGCTGTAAATATTAAAGAACGACTGAACGTCTCATCTTTATAGGAAACTAATATAATCTGTTAGGTCCACAATAATATTATAAATTGTGGATCGCTCAACTATTTATAAAGGACATATAAGGAGACTCCCTCGGCGGGGACTACTTTTCAAAACTATGTGATCCCCTTATAGGCGTCGCCATATTGCAACGGTCAGTACATCGCAGACATCATGTGTACTATGTCTCAGCTGTCTGATACTCTAGGATAAATAAACAACAATAGTTAAAACAAACAAAGTACTTAATCATGTCTTGTTACAATGCAAATGTACAGATGTTAGATACGTGAATGATTGTGAGGTAGAGGGCTAGCCGGTCCTAAACGACCACTATAATACAGCTACTTAGCGGTCCTGTCTCTAGGTCGTATTGCAAGTGAAACAACCCCTACACATCAAAATAGAGAGAGGAGGAGATTGATCCTAATATTTTCTCTACGATCAAAAGGAGGTCAAAAGGCAAATAACATAACTGTCCAATAGGGATTTCAGAAAAGACCCTAAATAAGACTCCTATACAATAGTTTCATCCATTCCTCTTTAGTATTAAGACTTCTACTTATGGTATTTAGAATAGAAATATACAATTTTTCACTATATTTCCTTTTTATTTCCAAATTGCCCCCTCTGGTGTTACCTGTGATTTTTTCAATCACAAACCATTTAAACTCTGTATGTTTGTGTTTTGCTAAGTTGTAGTGTTCTACAAGGGGGGCATTTTGTTTATTGGTTTTAAGAGCCGATCGATGTTCCAAGAGACGCAATCTAAGTTCTCTGCCCGTTTCACCCACATATGCTAGTCCGCAAGGACAGCGTAGGAAGTAAACAACATTGCAACTTCTGCAATTGCTCATACTTTTAGATGACATCATAAATCCATTATAAGTAACAGATTTCATGACCAGACAATGTTCAAAAATACTACACGTGCCACATGGGAAACTACCCAGAACCTTGTGCATGTGTAGTGAAGACTGTATTTGAGGTTTACTAGCTCTATGGGTTGTAACCAAATTCTTGTGAATATTATCATTACGTTTAAACGCAAAGAGAGGTCTGGGAAGTTTAATTTCCATGCCTTCATTTAGAATAGTCCAATTGGAATTGACCACATTCTTCAGTTTGTTGCTAATGTTAGAGAATTGTGTAACAAAGAGCAAACGTTTATCTGATCCCTCAGTCTTGTTCTTATGTTCTAAATGGTTTTGTTCAAACATGCTCTCACAATTGTAAAATCTAACACGTTTAAAGGCTTGTTTGATTAGTTTTTTAGGGCATCCACGATCTAGAATTTTATTTTTGAGGAATCCAGAATGTTTGTAAAAATCATCTAAAGATGTACAAGTTCTCCGCAACCGGAGAAATTGTCGGAATGGTATGTTATCTCTCTAAGCCCTAGGGTGATAACTTTTATAATGTAAAAGTGTATTTTTATCAGTCGGTTTAATAAACAGTTCAACTGTGAGTAAACCAGTGGTATTCTTGATAGTAATGTCCAAAAAATAAACTGAAACATTATCATATTGAGCTGTAAATTTAAGATTGGTATCACCAAGGTTAAGCCATTCCAGGAATTCCAACAATAGTGTTTCTTCACCTTCCCAGATGAAGAAAATATCATCAATGAAGCGGCGCCACATCGAGATGTTTTCATAGAAGGGCGCCGCCTCATTGTAGATATCTCTATCCTCAAAACTGCCTACATAAAGGCAGGCCAGGCTCTGCGCACAGGTGGCCCCCATGCTGGTACCTTTGCGCTGGAGAAATAAGTCATCCTTAAAGAGAAACATATTATTTTTAAGAACTAAGGTGATACACTTAATAATGAAGTCCCTATTAGCACTTCTAACTACCTCAGGTGTTAAGAGTTGACTAATAACTCTAACTGTATCATCCTGAGGGATGTTCGTGTATAAAGCTTCTATGTCGAGGGTCACCAGCCATTGTTTATTAACATCAAAGCTGGTACCCTCGAGCATAGAGATTATATGCGCTGAATCCCTAACATAAGATGAAAATTGTGACTATTAATATTTGTGGTCTTAATGATAGTAAGAAAAGACAGAGAGTTGCTTTAGGACTACAGATGATTGGGGCCAATATCATATGTCTACAAGAGACACATATTGAGGGATCACAACAATATCTGCTGAAAACACTAGGGTAGCGGCTGATCACCGCTTCAACACAGGGGGTGCGAGCGAGGGTGTGGCAATTTTGGCAAAAGGGGGAGATCTCAAATTTACACGTACATCAGCTGATAAATTCAGACGCTGGGCCATCGCAGAATGTCACTACGATTCCCGGGAAAGTAAAATGACTTATTGTACTATTTATGGAAATGTTAGCGATGACCCAGATGTGCTGTCAAGTGTCAAACTATCTCACTGGCCTCTTCCGCTGATTGTGTGTGGGGACCTTAATGTACATCTACCGGGTGAGTGGCTCTCAGATCCAGGTTTTAAGTATTCAGGGCGGAAACCAAAAGTTTTCCAGGCATAAAAAAATATGTGTGTGTTACATGGCCTGATTGATGGTTGGCAACTAGGGCATCCTGGGGACCCGGGATTCATGTATTATTCATATCCACATTCCCGACATACACGGCTGGATTATGTACTTATGTCCAGCACTTTGAGGTCTAAAAATAATCCCATTTAAAACATGTCACTACTAGGGCAAGGCATTCCATAACTGTCCATAAGGCAGGGTGCAGTATGCAGAGTGCAGTGTATTTAAATGGTTTGGCATAGACTTTAAGCTTTATATGTCCCGGAGTAGGCAAGGCTCATTTGCTACCCTTGTTCTTCGTGTGATTATTGGAATTTCTTCACAATCCCATGACTTCAGTGATGTAACATTGATGGCATCACCCGCACCCTGAAAAGTGTTCCAGTGCCACTGGCCTGGGTGCCTTTCTGTGAAATGTTCATGCCTTTCTGGCCTGGGTGCCATGTGTGACATTTCCATGCTTTCCGGCTTCCTGGGTGCTTATGTGTGACACTTCCATGCTTTCTGGCATCCAGTAAGATTCGAGAAGGTGGATCAAGAAAGCTTAGATAATACTCCATTTTGGGAGGAAATTCTATTCTCTATGAATAGCCTTGCTACAGGGAAAGCCGCTGGTATGGATGGAATTCCAACTGAGTTTTATGTTAAATTTTCAGCGCAACTAAAAGAAATAATGCAGGAACTGTTTATCCATATTTTTGAGGGAAGAAGGCCACCAGCCTCATGGTCATCTGCCAAAATTGTAGTTTAAAAAAATAAAAATAAAGTTCCTGGGTCTTATCGTCCCGTTACATTGATAAATGGAGATTCCAAAATTTACTCCAAATTATTAGCAAGTCGATTGGCACCAATTATCCATAAGATTGTATCTGGACGTCAGCACGGGTTCATTCCCGGGAGATCTACAATTGATCACGTCCAAAGGGTAATTTCTCTCTTCGATTTTACCGAGGTGACAGGAGACCCTATGGCGCTTATATTACTTGACGCTGAAAAAGCTTTCGATAGGGTTTCCTGGGAATACCTTTGGGCCACAATGCTACATAGTGGGATTAATAAGAGATTTATTAAAGCAATACAAATGCTATATGTGGAACCTATAGCCAGGGAATTAATAAATGGGGTATTATCAGAAAAAATAACCATTACAAGGGGGACAAGGCAAGGGTGCCCGTGCTCTCCTCTCCTATTTGCAATTTACATCGACCCATTCATCCGCAGGTTAGATAAAAACATACTAATTACATCAATTTGGGCACAAGAACATAAGACCAAAACACTAGCCTACGCAGATGATATCGCTTTAGTCACTAGTAATCCTAGTAAAGCAACTGATGCGATAGAAGAAGAGGAGCAGTCTCTGGTTACAAATTCAATCAAAGTAAAACGCAGATCATTCTTAATGACAAGATCACGATGAGGGATGCTAGAGTCATAGACAAAGCCACGTATCTAGGGGTGAGTATATCGGCAAAGGTGGATAATATAGTTAGCAATAATGTGGAACCTTTGATCCAACGAACAAAAAAAGAACTGGTCGGTCTTAATTTAATAACTTACATTTAATGATAGGTGGGTGATGTAATGTGATCAAAATGTTATATCTTCCCAGATTTTTATATTTTTTTAGGGCTATCTGTCTAGAATTTCCTCCTCAACTGTTTAGATCTATAGAATCCACGTTCTCCAGATTCATTTGGGGATATTAGAGGCCACGTAGGGCTTTAAGATATAATACACTCCCAAAGGATAGAGGGGGAATGGCAATGCCTAACTTTAAATTGTACTACTGGGCCACGGTATTAAGATACTGTTCAGTATTTATATCTTCAGGGCCTAACAGCAATATTATGCCTACCCCATAAACACTTATATTGGGAAGGGGCTCTAAAGGCTGTCTCTGGCGACATATTAACGACAGCTACTTTAAGAAGGTGAAATTCAAGACTATCTATGGCATATATAAGGTTTGGGGTAATGCTCGTAAATTACTGGGGCTTGGCCGATATTCTCACAATACGCCGGTATCCAAAAATAATGACGTTCCAGAGATATTTGGGGACAGCTGTATGGATCGTTGGATACAGGGAGGGATTTTACAGCTTGGTTGTTTTTACACGACAAACGGATTGAAGACTTTTGAGGAACGACGTAATGAGTTTGACCTCAGCCATAGGGACTTTTAAAAATTCTTACAGGTTAGACATTTTCTGACAAAGAAAGGGGGGTAGGGTAAAATTTCAAGCAATTCAAATTATAGACAGTATACGCAAAAAATCTATTGTAACTATTGGGGAGATATACAAATCTTTGAACTCTTTAGGGCCCAATGATATGGAGAAACAGATAGATATGTGGCAGACTAAATTGGCTGTATTGCCCCAAACCCCTCTACGTTACTTTGAACTGTCACATACCTGTTTTATGTCAGTAAAATTACAAGCCCAGTACTACAAAACGTTTTTTTCACTATATTATACCCCGAAGAAAATAGCGAAATTTGGGACTGGAAAGGGTACAACATGTTCACGATGCTCACTGTTTGAGGCTGATAGTGTGCATGCATTTGCCTCCTGTAAGGTACTGTCAAGCTTAATAGTAGAAATTTCTGACTTTTTATCAGAAATTTTTGGAATAAGTGTCAACATTTCAACCGAGGAAATATTGCTGGGTACAGCGGATGGCACCCGTCCAAAATACATGCAAGGTTTGATTTTTGTGGCTATGGGCATCTTAAGGTTATGCATAGCCTCAGCCTGGCTAGACCCGAATCCACCGGCATTCCAGCAATGGAGGGCCCATCTGCTAGCAACTTGTAGCCTAGAGGTGGCCATTTATAAAAGGAAAGGGCGCAATAAACACAAAAGAGGCAAGATTATATGGAATCCATTGTTGCAATGGATGCACAATTACACTTACAACGGATGGATGGTAACAAGGAGAAAGGTTTGCCAAATAAGAACGGCAACACTCTAGATTTATCTACACTCTATTATGTATGACTTTAAATGCTCCTCACCTTTGCACCTTTTTGAGGTGTTTTGTTGAATTATGCAAATTGTGTCTTTGTTTGAGCATGGGTAAAATGTATAGGGGTGGGAGGCGGGGGTTGGAGTTGGGGGTGGTGTTTGTGTAAAGAGAAACTTAATAAAGATATTTAAAAACAAAAAAGCAACGTTGGACCTGGCGCTCTTTGGGGGTCACTCCTAAACATTTTTGGCCCCGCTCCTCCTGTTTTCTGAAGTCATTTTTGTTGGCTCCTAGGGTTCTGTGCACATTACCACTGCTAACCAATGCTAAAGCACTTGCGCTCTTTCTTTAAACATGGTGAAATTGGCTTACACCCAATTGGAAGAAATTAATTTACTTGTAAGTCCCTATAAATGTGGTTCTACATGTTGTGGTGGGCCTGCAACACTTATTGTGCCACCTGACCCACTTAATTAGACTATTTAAACATTTGCCAAAGCCTGCCATCACAGTCTGTGTGTGCAGTTGTAAAACTGCCATTTTGACCTGCCAAAATGATTCTTTTGCTAGGCCTAAAAATAATCCCATTTAAAACATGTCACTACTAGGGCAAGGCATTCCAGAACTGTCCATAAGGCAGGGTGCAGTATGCAGAGTGCAGTGTATTTAAATGGTTTGGCATAGACTTTAAGCTTTATATGTCCCGGAGTAGGCAAGGCTCATTTCATACCCTTGTTCTTTGTGTGATTATTGGAATTTCTTCACAATCCCATGACTTCAGTGATGTAACATTGATGGCATCACCCGCACCCTGAAAAGTGTTCCAGTGCCACTGGCCTGGGTGCCTTTCTGTGAAATGTTCATGCCTTTCTGGCCTGGGTGCCATGTGTGACATTTCCATGCTTTCCGGCTTCCTGGGTGCTTATGTATGACACTTCCATGCTTTCTGGCATCCTGGGTGCTTATATGTGACGTTTCCATGTTTTCTGACGTGGCCTGAGTGCTTATGTATGACATTTCAGTGCTTAATGAGTGACAATTTATTGAAAATACAAAAAAGAATATCAGAATGTAGTTCTTATGCTATAAAGTTATGACGTTGATACAGTCTTAAAAAAAACTAAAACACATAGCACTTTTTGCTGAAAAGGCAAGAGTGGCCCGAAGGGTGTTGTGATCATTACTGTGCGGCCTCTTGAAGAGTCCTGGCAGCAGTGTTTGCAATTTCACTCTCTTAGACTGACCCAAGGAGTAATCTTTAGGTTGTGATTTCACTCTGTACTGTACTAACTCAGAGCATGTCTTAGGGAGCGTCTCTTCTTCAGTTGTGATCTTATTCTGTTTCACGCCATGCCTCTGTCTCTTCAATGAAACAGTCTCTCCTTCTGTTGTGATTTTAGCTTCTAAAGAGTTTCTCTGAGCCCGCCCTGGGAGACACTCTCTTGAAGAGTTATGATTATGATATCACTCAACATTGTGCAGTCTGCTCATGAAACATGATCCCATTCTATAGTATGCTATTTCTTAGATTGCACTGCAGAGAAGCCTATTACTCTGTCTTGGACACTCCTACTCCAATGTAATCTCACTTGACTATGTGCAGTCTCTCAACCAATTCTGAGAAGCATTCGGAAACATAATTTCAGGCTATGTCGATACTTTTGTGGACCCGAGGCATGTGCAGATAGACTGATAAAAGCAAACAGTTATTAATTATTAATGATGAAATAAATAAAGTAATTCTAGTGTTAATGGTAATAATTCCCAATGAAAACGTGCATGACTGAAAGGGAGCCAATTATTGAGAAGTATGAGTTGGAATTATTTTCTTGTTTGTAATTCATAACATGTGTCTGCAAGAGAGTGAGTGATGCTTTTCTTTACCACATACTAGCTGCCTGAATCTGTGGAATTTCCTGGTAAGGAAATAAAATTGTGCAAAGCATGCTCTAAGCACAAGTGACACAACAGTTTATGTATACCATATAACCAAGCCCCAGGCATTAGGTGTTTGTGAACTATGGTTTTTCTCCCAGGAAAAGCATCAAATATCTATGATTGTAGTATCCTTGTGTATTTAATGTGGACACCTTGAGTGGTGGCTTCCGTGACAACTTGTCACAAGAATAGAAACACAGAAAACATGTCAGATTGAGATCAGATCTGGTCATTTCTTATAATTCTGGTATCAATAGTTTTGATATGTTCTAGTGTTCTCTAAGGGATTTCTTGTTTCAAATTTGTTATCAGTTTGCATCAGCTTTGAAAACCCTCTCATCTATCATTTTAGATTTTCACTGTGGATATGAAAGGTGCTGGGAAGAGAAAATAGCAGAAGAAAGGAGAAACTTAGAAAGAACGTGAAAAAAAGAAAGAAATGCAAGAGAATGAAGCAAGCACAAAAGAAGTATGTTAGGGTCTAAGGGAAAGTTTAATGACCTGCCTCAGTTCTAATCCCCTAATCCTATAATTGAAAAACAAGTAAAGGAACTGGGGGTCTAACAAAATCCTGCAAATTGAGCAGAAATATGAAATAGAGGGCTAGTTAGTCCCACATAGCAGAGGAGGGAGTAGAAGAAAAAGAAAGAGACATCCAAATGCAATCTATGAGGACCTCAGAGCGAAGTTTTGGATACCCATCAATTGTCTGTGTGATCAATCTTATCATCTGGTCATCCAATCCAGGATAAGATGCTTCTCTTGATCATAGAGAGCATCTAATTGGGAGTGATTTCACTCAGGGTGGTCCAAGATTGTCAACGGATTGGAGCGAGAAGACCAACCATAGTAAGATGATAGAGCAATCGAAAGGAGTGCAGTGCTGACAAAAGAAAATTAGAGTGGAGTGTTAAAATAGAATTGTGAGAAAACACTACTAGTTTAATATGTGTCTCACATTCTAAATAAAACAACAGTGCAAAAAAGCAGTGTTAAACAAATAACTGCTATATAGAGAGGTCGACATGTTTCAGTCTTATGAGATCCATTTATCCCTGCGGCTTTCTTCAGGACCCTTGTTGTTAGATTTTCGCTACTGCAAACGTGTGAAGAAAAAATGTATAGTGGAGAAGAGGAAAAAAGAAAATTTAAATTTATCTCACTATCATTTAAAGGTGGCACAATGTACAACCTTAAGTAGATCCTCCGCCTCAAAAGGATGCAGCGTGCATCTGTCAAGAGAACAAATGGAGAGTGTCTCAGTCTTTAAAAATAGTACTCCCAAAGTTGTATTCGTACCCAGCCTTGTGTTAGTGGGCTTAACCGTAATGATCGAGGAACGGACCTCACCTCGCCTGGATCCTGGCTCAGGACTAGGAGGCCCCGCTCTGTATGGAAGAAAAAATAAACTCCCAACATCCAGAAAATAGTCATAAAAAACTTAATACATCTTCATAGGTGTGCTAGTGTAATTGACTACTAGCGACTGTGTACCAAGTATATGTAAGTAAAACCACACGTATGTCAGCCTAAGAGAAGGATCCCTTGCCCATATACTGTGATAAAGTACCGTAAAACATGGGAAGAGGCAGTGTGAAAAACCCGCGCGAGTTATATCAGTTAGCGCGCAAACATCATATACGGACTACAGACGCCTCCATTGTGACGTCACTTTGTAGTCCTTGTTGTTTTTCCGGCATCAGGTGATGACGCACATTACAGGCCCCCGCGTTTGCAATTGACGAGGTTTTCTCGGCTTGATAAACACCCCTGGCTGAATGCTCGGGTTACCTCTCTCCTGACTCTGCAGCCACAACGAGGCAACGACGGATAGGTGAGCACTCTCCCTACCCTTACTAGGTTTTTCATAGGCAACATTATCAATGTGCCCGTAGTTTTATAATTAATCTCTCGTGATTTAGGCTGGGTACTTTAGACAGGAGCTTATTTAAAACCATAGCATGTTTTGCACATACAGATTGTTATTCCTACTACGCCTTTAACATTAGAGAGAACACCCTCCCTTTTTTGACAACATTAATTTATGTATTATTATCTGATAACTTTTACACTCTGTAGGAGCTTTCACAGTGTAAACTTGACGTTTAGCATCATGGGGAAGCAAAGAAAATACGGGTTTTTCACACTGCCTCTTCCCATGTTTTACGGCACTTTATCACAGTATATGGGCAAGGGATCCTTCTCTTAGGCTGACATACGTGTGGTTTTACTTACATATACTTGGTACACAGTCGCTAGTAGTCAATTACACTAGCACACCTATGAAGATGTATTAAGTTTTTTATAACTATTTTCTGGATGTTGGGAGTTTACTTTTTCTTCCATACAGAGCGGGGCCTCCTAGTCCTGAGCCAGGATCCAGTCGAGGTGAGGTCCGTTCCTCGATCATTACGGGTAAGCCCCCTAACACAAGGCTGGGTACGAATACAAGTTTGGGAGTACTATTTTTAAAGACTGAGACACTCTCCATTTGTTCTCTTGACAGATGCACGCTGCATCCTTTTGAGGCGGAGGATCTACTTAAGGTTGTACATTGTGCCACCTTTAAATGATAGTGAGATAAATTTAAATTTTCTTTTTTTTCCTCTTCTCCACTATACATTTTTTCTTCACACATTTGCAGTAGCGAAAATCTAACAACAAGGGTCCTGAAGAAAGCCGCAGGGTTAAATGGATCTCATAAGGCTGAAACATGTCGACCTCTCTATATAGCAGTTATTTGTTTAACACTGCTTTTTTGCACTGTTGTTTTTATTTAGAATGTGAGACACATATTAAACTAGTAGTGTTTTCTCACAATTCTATTTTAACACACCACTCTAATTTTCTTTTGTCAGCACTGCACTCCTTTCGATTGCTCTATCATCTTACTATGGTTGGTCTTCTCGCTCCAATCCGTTGACAATCTTGGACCACCCTGAGTGAAATCACTCCCAATTAGATGCTCTCTATGATCAAGAGAAGCATCTTATCCTGGATTGGATGACCAGATGATAAGATTGATCACACAGACAATTGATGGGTATCCAAAACTTCGCTCTGAGGTCCTCATAGATTGCATTTGGATGTCTCTTTCTTTTTCTTCTACTCCCTCCTCTGCTATGTGGGACTAACTAGCCCTCTATTTCATATTTCTGCTCAATTTGCAGGATTTTGTTAGACCTCCAGTTCCTTTACTTGTTTTTCAGAGAATGAAGCAAGCCACCACCAAAAAGTGGCGGCAGCATGTCCACCAGCTTCAGTACTGAAGGGGCTGAACAAACTGCTGAACTCCAAATAACTGAAATAGGCAGTAAATGTACCGTCACTGAGGCAGCTCCCAAGTATATAGAAGGTTTAATTGAATTAAAAGTGATGGAGATTCCGAAGATAAGTGTCAAGAAGACCCTGTAGTTGAAAATCAGCATGTGCTCCAAATGTGACTTCAAGTCATGCAGCTTGTGGAAAGAGGAAATCGCACAAGAAAGGAGGAGCTGAGAAAGAACATGAAAAGAAGAAAAAAATACAAGAGAAAGAAGCAAGCCATTACCAAAGATTGACTGATAGTTTTAGGTCCAAAAAAGATTTGGTTTCTCCTGAAGGTGACGTCGCGTCAACCAGCTTTAGAAGTGCAACTGCTGAACAAACTGCTGAAGGCCAAAGTACTGAAATGATTAGTGATTTTACAGTAAAGGAGGCAGCTCCCAAGTCTTTAGAAGGTTACATTGAAATAGAAAGTGAAGAAGATTCCAAATAGAAGTGTCAAGAAGACCCCATAGTTGATAAATCAGCATGTGCTGATGTGACTTTGATTGATCCAGTGGAGGACCAATGGTTTTTGAGACCAATATCTGAAAACTTGAATGCCCTTTTTAAGTTTTATCCCTGTCAACCAGATGGTGTACATTGGAATGCTAAAAGATTATGGGGCGCATGCATCATTGTTTTTTGCAATTTTTGCATTTGGGATGCATCATTCCAAATGCAAAAATCGCTAATTTAGGTAATCGCAAAATTTGCGATTACTTAAATTGCGATTACATTTAGGGAATCGCAAATTGCGATTTCCTAAATGCAATGCAGCAAAAAGAAATGCGAATTCGCTTTTAGGAAGCGCAAATTACCATCAACTTAAAGTTGATGTTAATTTGCGAACAAACTTTGAACAAAGCATATTTGTGCATTTTTCAAAGTTCTATGTTGCACACATATATGCCCAAGGGGCATGTGTGTGTGCAACATGTTTTTTAATTTAACTTTCAGGGGTGCATCAGGGTGCCTTTTGGCACCCTTGCACCCTTGAAATTGCATGCTCAATTTGCGAGTACCTCTTTGGTGCTCACAAATTGTTCAAGCAATTCCCATTGATTTCTATCGGCTTCTAGGTCGATAGGAATGAATGGGAAGCCATTCCTTATTTGCGATTCACAATTTGCGAGTCGTAAATAAGGAATGTGTAGGAATCACACATTTTTTGGTGTGATTCCTACATGCATAAGGAATTGCGATTCCTAAATTGCGATTTCTTAAAAATCACAATTTAGGATTCGCAATTCCTAAGTTTGATGCATGTGGCCCTATATCAGCAAAAAAATGGGAAACCAAGACAGTGGTTGACTCATTCACAAAAAGCCGAAACCTTTTTCTATGTGGTATGTCTAACTTTTAGCAAACAGACAGATAGAAGTGCTTTCATTGATGCCTGTTCTGATGAAAGGCATGTGTATCAAAGAATCGATGAGCACGAAGACAGCATCCTTCATCACAGTACTTTGGAATCCTTCATGACACGATTAAGAAACAGATATATGTAGCCCTCTTTTTAAAAAGCACACAACTGCAAAACAAGAGGAAGTCAAGCGAAAACATGCCATTTTAGAAAGAGTAGTGGAAACAATGAAACTGATTGGCAAAAGAGGTCTGAAATATCAAGCAACTACAGAAGCTACCTACACCTTAGAAGATGAACCATTGGATCATGGACATTTTTTGAACCTTCTTCAGTATCAGTATTTAAAAGTCATCTTAAGGATGTCATTAAAAAGAGTAAAAAACATCGGGCATATTATCAAGGACGGCGTTAAAATTATCGCCGCTTTAGCACAGGAAACTGCCGTTAAAAGCGGCGATAATGGGCTTGATAATATGCCCCAGAGAATTCCAATAGAAGCCCAGGTTCTGGTGTGAACATGGGCTTCTATTGGAATTATCTGCGGCATATTATCAAGCCCATTATCGCCGCTTTAGCGGCAGTTTCCTGCCGCTAAAACGGCGATCATTTTAACGCCATCCTTGATAATATGCCCCATCATGAGGTTGCAAAGAGTGGTAAAGGGCGTGGCAATCTGGTTACCTTGATTTAAAAAACAACTGTGAACTCTCTCATAGATATTATTTCCTCATTACTAAAAGAGGGTATCGCTGAAGAAATGTTCTCAATACAGCTGGATAGAACACAGGACATAAAAGTTGTAGATCAGTGCTCTATTATGATCAGATATGTGACCGATGTTGTTTACGAACGTCTCATGTCTGATGTGAATTGTACAATGACAACAGGAAAGGCATTGTGTGAGCTAGTTTGCACTGCACTTGAATCCATGAACATTAACGTTGCAAATTGTGTTGGTAACTCAACAGATGGAGCCGCTAATATGCAGGGACAGTATAATGGGTTCACTGCATGGCTGAATAAAAAAGCACCTGATCAGATTTATGTGTGGTGCTACCCACATGTACTTAACCTTGTCATAACTGATGTCACTAAAATCTTGGTATCTGCAGTATCACTGTTTGGGCTGTTAAATTCTTGTGCTGTATTTCTCAGGGATTCATACCTTCAAATGAATGTGTGGCAAGACAAAAGTATTGAAGCACAGTTTCGGTCCATCTCTATAATTGGAGAAACAAGATGGCGAGCCAAAGATGTAGCACTCAGAAAAATGTTTGGTCTATACAATGACCCAAGCAAATCTATGTACATTGAGGGTCTTCAAACTATGGAAGATATATCCACATCAGATAACTTCAATGAAGAGATCAGATACAAAGCTATTTCATTTCTAAAGTCACTAGTTAATTTAACACCATTTTAACTGCACAGATGTATCTCTTTATTTTTCAAAATACCATTCCTTTTCTCTGTACTTGCAAACACAAGGTATTGATGTGCTGCAGGCTTATCGAATAGTAAATAAAACCATTGACTCCCTACAGCAACAGGGTCGGGATTTCAGCTGCATAATGAATGCTACAAACAAATTAATCAATTGGGCAAATAAAAATGTGATCAGTGTGACAGTGAAATTTTGATTCAAGTTGACTTCCCAAAGGTTCGAGTATGCAGGAAGATGTTGATGCCTGGAGAAACTGTGACTGATGAACCCATCAGGTCAGCTACTGGTCAGGTCAGCTACTGATAAATACAGGATAGAAGTTTATAATGCTGCAATGGATAAAGTAGCTAACAGCCTGCAAAGAAGATTCACAACTCATGGTCAGTTGTTTGCAGATTTGCCATGCCTGGACCCCAGAAACTTTGAAGACATCCTCCAGAACTTTCTCCAAAATGTCCTTCAATGATTAAGTGGCTTACTAACTAGATTTGATCCGGAAGCATCAGTTAAAACACTTTAGCATGAGTTGCTTGAGTTTGCATCTAAGTATAGCAGACTAAAACTCGGTATTGAAGAAGAGTACAACATCATCCAAGAAGTTCAAGATGAGCAAGACTTAGACACCCATTATCTCAACTTTGAGGATGAGATAGAACAGCACGCTAATGTTGTGCAAAAAAAGTCTAAGTGTAAGACTTGCAAGGACTGTTTTGCTTGCTGCAGTAGTTTATTATTGCATTATAAAATGTACAGTAAAGCCTACTCTTCTCTCTTTAATGCTTATAAGTTGACATTGACTCTTTCCTCCTCTCAGGTGGCTTGTGCTCAAATACATCTTGAACAGGCTGTCTGATTCTCTCTCTCAGTCATGCTTGGAAGCCTTTATGCTTATGTCTGTGGAAAAAGATGCGAGTAAGCAATGAGAAAATCATTGATCTTGCTGCCTCCAAAAGCAAATTGATGCAAGGGATGTTAACACTTTAAAATGTGAGCTCAAGCTGCCACATTTTGAAGCTGAGCACTTCTAATAAAATATTTTATTTGAAGGCTGCGCTCTGGACATGAAAAGCATTTGACTTTTGCACGTTATCGTCAACATTTTGAGGGCCATTTATAAATATCAAACAACGCAGTGCAATAACCAGAGTTGAACTCCTTCCATTGGCTCACTTTGAGCCTGCTTTGCACCACGCACACACCTTTGTACCATAGAGAAAGGCTGTGAGAATTATGTCTAGCATAGGTTTCGCACTGAAACAATATCCATCCACTACAAAATACTATGCTTAGGCTAACTTTAAAATGTTTACTGCACTGTATTTATGCTGTACTCTAGAGCACAAATTCGTTTTTGGAAAACCTCAAGAAGGTGTCAGTTTTTGGCAAAAATCTAGGTCTACCTTTGTTAGTGCTTTACATCAAAACCTATGGGTGGTTGTTTGGGAACTCCCACATCACGTTATTATGTTTTTACCGTACTTCATATTTAGAAAATTGCTGCAGGTCATGTTAACTGTTTATAATGTCAAAATGCCCACAATCATAATGTTGTGCACTGTAAAATTAAATGTAAATTTGATACTTGTATAGCGCACTACTCACCCTCAAGGGTCTCAAGGCGCTTGTACGAATACCACTGTGGAACCCATCCTGGCTTTCCCTGTGAGGCGTCCACTCCTGGGCACCCCCAAGGTGGAGGCCAGGCATCCTTAGCGTTGTGGGGGCCGTTGTGGAGATTAAGCAAGCTATTGCCCAGAGTTGCAGAGTGGGACTCCATGATTGGAAGAGGCACCAAGGCGAGAATTATCAGGTCTGTGGAATTTTTGAACCCAAGACCTGCCGAGGCAGGGAATAGAACCCTGGTCCCGGGCTAGACCTCTGCATCAGGGTCTGCCCCTCTAATCATTGAGCCACACTTCTCCACTCTTGTACTTTACATAAGATGCTTTATTTTAGCACTGCAAAACTCAGGATATAAAAATCATTTTATGTTTGCACATTGTCTTGTACATTTTTCCTCTAAACCTTTGCACAATTGTTTGAAGTTAAGTGTGTTTTAAAATATATTTATACTATTCAATATTAAAAATAAATCAGTTATATTTAAATTCATGTTTCGTGCTCAACATTTCATTTTTTGGTGTTCTCTGTAGGAATGTCAATGATTTATGAATGTTTTGACTGGGTACCCTGGTGCACAATAATGTCATCATTTACTATGCTTTAAAAGTTAATACAATTAAATATGTAATGAAAAATGTGTTGAAAAATGCATTGTTTTGGCCTTTCTGTCTCCAAACTTTTCTTGGCGGGACAACCCCCGAAACTCCCCCTAGTAGTGGTCGCTCACTGCGCTTGCTTACTACACACCGTATGGGGGCTGATCTCATTTACACTTTGTGTTCTCTAATTCACTACATTTGTGTCTATTTTGATGCTCTCTGTAAGAATGTCTATGCGAACATATGACTGGATAACCTGGTGCTCTTTAAGGTCATCTACTATTTACTGTGCTTTGAAAGTTAATACAATTAAATATGTAATGAGAAATGTGCTGTAAAATGCATAAATTTGGTCTGTCTTTTTCCAAAATTTGCTCTGGGGGACAAACCCCCCAAGCCCCTAGTACTGGTCAGGCACACTCGCTGCGCTCACCAGCTACTAATGGTGGTCGGAGAACTCCGCTCAGCCGGCAGAGCTTGCGAAGTTTTTGTCACTCCGCACTCTGCTTAAAGCGCAAAGTTCAGCAAAACCTCTGCCTCCCATCACGTAGCGGAGTTTACTGGCTTTCACCCCTATAAATATTCAGGGAAATAGCAGACAACTGGAAATCAGAGGGTTTACGTACAACAACTCAGTATTTTTTCAATCCGGTGCTCACACTGCCGGTTGATTGCTTCCAAATCACCGGAGCTTGATGATTCCTGGAGAGTGGGGCAGTCTCTTCTATAGCAGACACTCTGTTTATTCCAGGTCGGGTGTATTTTCAGGTAATGGGCCAATGGCAGCATATTATGGAACAGTTTACCCATATTGCTCCTCCCCCCTATCGCCGCAACAAAACCTGCCAGCAGTCAGCACAAACTGGCTTTCCGTTTTGTTTCCCTGAACCGAAGCAGGTTGCTGCTCCCACAGGAGGATGGAAGGGTTAACCAGCAGCTTAGGTAAGAAAAAGCCAGTCTCTGCACCAGTGCAGTGCTTTGTTAGTGGGGTTGCAATTCTCAGCCTGCACCGGCGTGTGAGCTGCTTTCAGTAATGGGCTTTCGATTAACATCATTAATTACCCATGTGCCCAGTCAGAGCCAAATGAGCATGCAAAATCAAACACCAGCATCACATCTCCAGCAACAGGCAAGGAAAACGCGAAACAATTCACTGCAAAAGAAAAGGCGTGTTTGAGAGGGGCTGGGGAGGAGTGAGAGGGAGAAGAAAAAATTACGGATTTGGCTAGCATTACTTTGCAATACTTTCCTTCAGCAGGGGCTGGGGAGGGGTGGGAAGGGTTTGAGGGAGAAGAACTTATGATTTAACAGGTTTTTGCTGACATTACTTTGCAAATCTTTCCTTCAGCAGAAATAGAGGAAAGCACATTCAGTTTTCTTTTGCTTTTTCCCAGACCTCAGCTGAGTTCCCCTATGACTGCAGTGGTTAATTAATTGCAAACCTTTGAGCTGTTGTCCCACTGTTAATGTAGCATTATGCGTATGCGTTATTGATTTTCGTGCATGTTTGGGTGAGAAAGAATGGGCAATCTTTCACATAGCATATTAAATGAACGGCATTGCGAAGCATCATTAACTTTCACACCTTCCTGTAGCCGCGTTGTTTTCTTGCATGCTCTGTCTCGCTTAGCAGTTTAGTTGAAGGAAATGCATGCATATCCAAATAAAGCCAAACCACGTGCATAAGGCTGAAAGATCAATGCATAACGCCAGAATAATTTGGGGGTTGTCCCTCTTACGGCAGTGTTTTTGACTAATTGAATGTCCTTTCCTCCTCACCATGGCACACATGAGGTATCAATATTTTCCCTGTTGTATTAAGTTAGAGACACAGGAATGGAGCGGAACTCTATGGAATTCCACTGAGTTTTTAGGCAACTCTGCAGAATTCCACGTAGTGCCACTCCGTGAACTCCGCCCACCCTTACTCGCTACACGCTGGATGGGGGCTGCTCTGGGAAAATTTGCCAGGGCTGCTTTCAGTTCCCAGTCCAGCCCTGCTTATGTTACCTAATAGCCTGTTATTCCCCATGATGTGAGATTTTCATGGTCCTGCATACATAGGGAGGGATGCTCTGGTGATACTCTTCAGGCAGAATTAGTTTAATCCCAAATGTATAACTTTGGCTGTGAAAATCTGCCACAGATATGTGACCTGTCAGCAAATAGATGTAGGGAGAAAAACCCCTGTAACCATGAGTCATATAGGCAGATCATAAGGACCCTTTAACAGATTGCAATTGGACGTTATCAAGATGCCTGTATGTAATGGGCTGAAATATATCCTGGTCACAGTGTGCATATTTTCCAGACAGGTGGAAGCTCCCCAACACAGAGGAATGACAGCCTTACTGTAGCCCAACTACTGTTATGAGAACTTATGCCAAGGTTCACATTTCTGGTTTCTCTGGAGTTAATAACGAGATGCTTAGAATGTTGTGTGTGTCACTACAAATGCAACAGAAATTGTATTGCAGCTACGAGCCAGAAGCTTCAGAAAGAGTCAAGCAACTCAATGGTACATTGAAGTCTCTGTTGGCCAAAGTATATACATTCACTTCTCTAAAATGTCCAGATGCTTTGCCGTTAGTGTTGGTAATTTTATGAAGCACTCTTAACAGAAGAACAGGATGACGCCATATGAAATACTAATGAGACGTGTCTTATGACTGCCTGCTGTGCCCGGAAATGCACTTGTAAATATCACCGATGACATGGTTTTTGACTACTGAAAAGTACTGGCTGATTTGGTACGTTCTTTCTCTCACCAGGTTAGAGCTGCTACTTCCATCCCGAGTCAAGAGCAGTGTCACAACCTTAGCCCTTGGTGATTGGGTTTCTAGTTAAATAGCAAGTTTGAATATCTTTTCTGGAGCCAAGGTGGAAAGGACCCTACCAGGTGATCCTGATCACCAACACTACCATTAAGTGTGGTGGACTACCTAACTGGATATACGCCTCCCATACCCAGAGAGTGAGATGCCCACTGGACAAAGTGGTGATGTTTGAAACAGGTCTACAATCTCCTTTGCCTGTACGGCCTGAAGGACCAGAGGGAGGTGTCATCCATCAGAGTTCTTCATCTATCCAGGTTCCTGATATCTGCCAGAGTGGTGTGAAAGCATTACCTGAGGAAGAAGATCTGAGACCTGAAAGGGAGGCTGCTGCAGAACCACCACAGGTGCAAACGAGCCTAGTAAAGTACAAATTGTGAGAAGTGCAAGACCTCAAAAGAGAAAGAAATGGATGAAAAACAGAGAGCAATTAGTCGAACGCATACCATAAACTATTATCAAAAAACAGAATCTAGTGATTTAAGCTATACAGAAGAAGATCAAACATCCACCTAGGAGATCTAAGAGGGCAAGAGTACCTTGTAACATATATTCTGCACCTGAGTGGAGTTATTATACAGTCAATGTACCACATTCGACAGACTAAGATCCGGATGAACTAAGAACAGAACCACTTGAACCCCCATATGATGACACATTATCATAGCATATGATTCTTATTTTTTAAACTAATTCATACTTAAGCTTGACTCATTTGATTGATTCAATTCAACAATAATTAACTCTGAGCTATGAACTGCATATTAACTGAGTTGTTGGATATATGAACTCAACAATTATTGCTTAAGGAAAAGAAAACAGAAGCAGAATAAAAATAATTAAGAAGAATTTCCCTTTGCCAAGGTTGTAGTAAAAAGGTAGGATTTAAATTTTTGAAGAAAATGGAGTAGGGCTAGGGATGACTCACAAAGACTGCTGTATATAAGCTGAAAGAAATAACCACAGAGTAAAAACAACAAGTTTGCTCATTTCACACATGTAGAATCAAACACAGAATAATTTGTCTCTCTGCTGCTATATTCTATTCGAGGTCTGACCATAGACAAACATGTGTAACCTTATCAAGAATAGAGGTAGGCAGTGTCTGCTGTGACATTACCAGTTTTTGTGTTAGTATTCATAATACTCCTAGTTGGTATGAGTATCACTCCTGAGGTAGAGAACCTTAGATCTACTCCTCCACCTACATCTCCTACACATCCAATACATGAGCTAGGCTTCATTTATAGAACTGTCCAGCACATTCAAGTGAAATATGGAGCGGCTTTGAAACAGCACCTCTGTGTTTCACTGTGCAGGCAACAACCTGTCTGCACTTTTAAGGGTTGATTACAGATCCCCTTGCAAGCAGGTGCAGTGAGTGACTGCACCCACCTGCAATGGGATGTCTGAGGAGTCGTCAGGACCTCCTTTTCCTCCTACATTAGGCTGTTATCAGGGGTTGCACTGAGAGTGCACCTCCTGAAAGCTTCTTTGCCTCTGTTTCCACATCTATAATATGGCTCAGGCGCAGAGGCAAAGAGATTTCCCAATTTAAATGAGGCTATGGCCCCCATGCAAATGAGGTATCACCCTCTGGTGATAGCACTGGCTCTATATATGTGCGCCAGAGCTATCTGTATTACAGAAACGACCGTACAAGAGTCTACGGCCCTTTCTGTAATACCAAAGTGCCCAGGGGCGCGCAAAGTGCGTGCACATGTGCTTTGTGCCCCCAGGCACTTTAGTTGCTATGGCCCCTGGGACTTTGTTAGCAGTAAATACAGAATTAGTAGATATTAGACCAATGGTTTTGTAAGAATGATCAGCTTTGGACATGTCGGCAGAAAATGGGGGAGTTTGTAAGATATTAATAGAAAAACATTGCTATTCGTACATACGAGACAAGAACAAGGTGATAGAAGAATTTGCAAGGAACACTTCCAATTTAAAACCTGATTAATAAAACGTAGAAATGACTTGTTTTTTAGGAACCTTAGGTAAAGGAGCTGCTGTTATAGGTTGGTGGATTGGAGACATTGGTAACAGATTTTTAGGTGATATATTAAAGCATATTTTGATTATTGGCATGTGCGAGATGTGTTTGTGTGCTTTCAAATAAGGGATATAAAGTTTATCTATCAAGGAATAAAGGAAACAGTAAAGGAGAGAATGGAAGAGAGAAAGAGTAAGGTTTACCAGGAGTGGATTACCAGTAGTACAAGAGAAGCAACATACAAAGGACAAGATGCATGGCTCAGCAAAGGGGAGAGGTGATCCTTGAAGATTAATTTGTGTTAAAATGTGGTGGCTATTCTAGCCATCAGAGGGGGAAATTGATAGAGCAAAATTACTTGTATTAACAAAGTGCAATTAATAGCATTAAAATACCATGCACACATTTAACGCAAAACTTGTAGTAGGTAATCACAATTAGGCATTTGTTATGTGATTAGACAATCAATAGTGAGGTTTGCACAGAGAGGAGAGGAAGATGCCAAGAAGTGTGATTCATGGGAAGAGCTTTCTGAACCACAAGATTCTGCTCAAGGTATCAAATAAAGAAATGTAAAGACACAAAAATAGGGGATTTTTCCTACTCCCTGCCTTTGGAAGAGAATGAAGGGTTCCTGAAATCAGAGACGAGATGCAATGTTGTTTTTAGATTTTTCTGAATTATAATAGAGTGCGTTCCTAGACCAGGGCCGATTTTACAGATGCTTCATGATTTCGAGCTGAAAAGGCGCCTTTGATAATCTCCACTGCCTGAGTGCTATGGCTTCATGGCTATGCATTCTTTTTCTTTCATCAGAAACCTTCATTTGGTTTTCTGAAGCTGACACCTTACCTTACTTTGCTTAATATAATGCCATTCTCACCCAGCCACTCTTTAATTTAGATTTGGATTTTCCTTTATGGAACACACTTGCTGCATAGTCTGCATTGTCTTTGTAATTCTTACCAATTTGCTATTTAATGTTATTTTAAAATATCGATATTTAGATTATTTGAATCTGTAATAATGATGACTATAATTCTAAATAGTTACTGAAATAATGATTGATTTGAGCAAAATTGTTAAGAAATTCTTTTTAAACTCATGTCAATTGTTTTTGTCATGTCCAGTGAAATCCCAATTAGTCTTCACTGTTATGGTAACAAATGTAAATGATAGCTCCTTATCTGTTCTCCTTGTCAACCAACAAAGATCCTTGCAACCAATAGCAGGGACAATTTGATGATTATACCCAACGTTTGCGATACCAGAATTCCCACTCGGCAATTCTTACTGCATTGTGATGTAGTGTTCTTTGAAGAGGTGGTACTTCAACTCTTACCTGCCTTGTTCTCAAAGCGCACAGCCTGTTCCTAGATGGACTGCCTACTTTGCTCTTCTTTTTACGTTTACGCCTAAGAGCCTCAACTAACTTGTGTATATTAAGCTATTGACTTTGTACTCCCTCTTTGTTAAAATCACCTATATTCACTCCTACTAATTTAGTTTCAGCACTAAGTAAAGTAGAAACACCTTAACTGCTAAGACTACTGCTCGGCACTCGATTGTCCAACATCTCTACCCCTGTACAGGCAATTTGTGGTGTACTTTGCTTGCGATGCAGCTGCTATGTTGCCATTCATTCGGCACCATATTTGAGGGCCATGGGGTGTAAGCAAGTGCTGGCATTAGTGTAATTTTAAGCAGGCTTAGCTGTTCAGATGAGGCTTTGAGAATCAGCTCTCAATCTGGTTCAATTAATCATTGGTAGATGACTACTTCTGCATCAATTGCATTTCAGTGGACAATGTGGACATAATTGTGGCACACCTGTGACAATCCAAATGGGCATATTCAATTCTTTTGTCACGTCTTTGAAAACACTCACTTTGAAAAACCATTAAAATTTGTATGTTTTCATGAATTCTGCAGATATGGATGTAGTTCCTTACTAGTGTACTTTGACTTGCACTTACTTCCACATGCATGGCGTTTGATTTGTGACATACAGTAACTTAAGCCATGTGTAAACTCCACATGCCTATTATACTTTACTACTATGTTGACCTTCAAATATAATGCTAAACCGCATATTTATTTGTAAAGAAGACCTTGGGTTTGTGTAATATGTGCTGATTATTCATTCTTTACATCTGAACATTATGTATTGGTGCACTGCACAAATTGTAACAAACATGAATTTGAAAAGATTTCATGTGTTTGCTTGACATATTGGCATCTTCAGTCACCATATATTGGAATTTTAGTACTAGACATCATCAAATACATAAATTGCTTTTGATGGATGGAAGAACAGTAAAATGTGCAAATTAAATCTAAAATATCCGATTTGTAGAAATTACTAAAGAAGCATAAAATAACATTTTAGGGAGATAATCTAAATGGCAAGAAGACAGCACTAACTGAGATGTTAAACACTGATTTAGTTCTTCATAAAAGTTATTTTACGGTATTCTTCATGGAATGCAGAAAATTCTGCGTCATATTTAATGAACAGCAATGAATAGCTTGTCACGAGAAGATTAATAGTAAGAAATAGTAGTCAATATTCCATTAAGAAGTGCATTATCACCTTGGAATAGGAACATATATTTTGCAAGACCTAAAACAATTTTACATGCACCGTAACAACTGGATATATGTGCCTGTAAAAATGCGGTCACATAGGTTTAATGAAATAGCTATGAAATTCACTTTCATCAAAAATCTAACAAGTTACCGGAATTTTACTTATTACAGGAACAATAGAGCATTACCGCTACACATAGCGTAACAAATAATTTACCTTACAAGTACTTGCAGCATGTAAAACTAAATACGAAAGAAATCCTGGATTCCCTCTTTGTGAAAGGTTTGTTTAAAAATACGCTTTTAACTCCATCCCTTGGTTACCAAATAGGCATGAATAGTGCAAAAAATAATCAAAGGCAGCCCTATATTATTGAATGTCATAACAGAAATGTGAATGTCGCCTGCGAAATAAGATGTTGTATCCATTAATTCAGAATTCTCAGCTGTTCCCTGCCCGCATCATTTGACAGCTTTCTTCTTCCTGGCTGGGGTGGGCCTATGTCCCCCAGCCTGAAACGGGTCACAGAGGCTCTCTTAAGCGCGGCGGGAGTCCCACGGTGTGGTTTTTGTAATGTTGCCCCTTTCCTTATATGTTGTGTCCCCCCACAGATGACACTAAGCGTTGGTAAGGTTGAAGGGGTTTATTCCTTGTTTTACAACTCCAGCAGGAGCGCCGGTACGGAGCTCCGATCGCTATTCAAATCGGCGCGCTAGTGCCGAATCTAAGATGGCCGCCGCCGGAAGTCCGGTGACGTCGCGCCGTGCGCGCTGCGGACTAGACCGCAACACCACATCTCCCTCCTTTTTAACACAACAGTCACAGTCCCTCCTTCACACTAGAACAGTCTTACTTGTGGTCTAGGCTGAACTCCTCGAACCTTCGTGGCAGCATTATTCTCCTCCCGCAGCGTGTCCTCCTGCTTCCTGCGCCTGCGGTAGGGGTGTTGCCCCCCCCACTCGGGAACGCCTCTCTACTCGCTTCTCGTGGTTCAAGACCGCACAACTCTGTCTCTCGGTCACTTAGTCCTGGAGTCTCGGCTTCCCCTCCTCTTGGACTCCAGGTTCCTTTGGGAACGCTTCCTGCTTCTCCATCTGGTCTCCTACTTTCGCTTTTTCCCGCCGGTGTGGACCCGGCTCCTGCCCCGCTGTCCAGCTCCATGTTCTGCTCAGTCTCATCGGCCCTGGTACATCTTGCCATCCGATCTTGTGCCCATATCTTCCTGTCACTCAGTAAGGCTGATGTGGAATAGGGTTCCACCACTTGGAAGGGGGGCGTGAACTTGCTGTCCCCTTTCCTCCCCGGTGTTGGCAGTTTCACCCTCACCCACTCTCCTCTCTCCAAGGCGACTTCCTTGGTGCTATGCCTTGAGTCGTAGTAGTTTGTGTACACGGCTTGTGCCTTCTCCAAGTTCCTGCGCACCACTGCCGGCGACCAATGACTCTGCACCGTGAGCTTCTTCCAGGCCACATTGTCTCGGGTGAACGGTTCTCTTCCTCTCAGTATGCGGAATGGGCTGTAGCCTGTGGACGAGGGAGTTATCCGGTAAGCCCATAGCAGACGCTTGAGTTCTTTCTCCCAGCTTGCTCCCTGACCGATGGCCGCTTGCACTGACCCCATTATTACCCTGTTGAATCTCTCTACTGCCCCGTTCCCCGCAGGGTGGTAGACCGGTGTGCGCCTGACGGTTATCCCGTTTCTGTCCATGAAGGCCTCCCACTTGGTCGACGTGAACTGTGGGCCGTTGTCACTGAGGATTCCTTTGGGGATCCCTTCTCTGATGAACACCTCCGTGAGGATCCCCAAGATGGTATCTGTCTCCGCGTTTTCATCCACATGGACTTCTGGCCACTTCGAGAACCTGTCCACAACCACAGTGAGGTACTTCTGGTTACCACTGGCATCTTGTATGGGGCCTAGGACGTCTATAGAGATCTCTTCCCACGGGTTTTCCGGGCAGTCGAAGCGTCCCAGCGGTGGACGTAGCACTTTCTGCATCTTGTCTGCATTGCTGCATTGCTCACACGTTCTGACGTGTCTTTCCACTGCAAGGTCCAACCCTAGCCACCAATAGTCCTCCTTCACTCTTCCCTTCGTTTTCACGATTCCCAAATGTCCTTCGTGGGCAATAGCCACCACTCTAGGTCTCAGCGCCATCGGGGGTACTACTTTGTTGCCCCGGAACAGGAAACACGGGTTGTCCCCCAGCGACAGTTCTTCCCTGACCTCCCAGTACTGTTTGAGTTCTTCTCCGAGTAACCTCTTCTCCGGCCACCCCTGCGTCACATATGTTTTGACTGCCTTCACCTTCTCGTCGGAACCGTACTCTTCTTCCCATTCCTGCTTGCTGATTGCTTTTTCGTGATCGCCCATGAACGCCACTGCGTACTCTTCCCAATTCTCTGCGTCTTGCGCCTCTGCCGATTCCTTTGCAGCCGCCCTGCTCAGGTAGTCCGCTACGCGGTTCCTGGTGCCTGGGATGTACTCTACGTCGTACACGTAGTCGAGGAGTCGCAGCGTCATCTTAGCGATTCTTGGTGTTGCGTGCTCATGGCCGTTGGACGTGAGAACTTTTACCAGGGGTTTGTGGTCTGTTCGTAAGAGGAACCGTCCTCCCCACAGGAACTGTCGGAACCTTTCCACTGCCCACACGACGGCCAGCATTTCTTTTTCGATCACGCTGAATTTGCGTTCATTGTCAGCCAACGTGCGGGATGCGAAGCTGATTGTAGCTGTCATTCCTTGTGCAGACTTTTGAGTTAGCACCGCTCCTAGGCCTCGGTCGCTCGCGTCTGTGGTCAGGGTCGTGGGAGCTGCTGGGTCGAACCCTTGAATGGGTATAGCTGCACATATTTCTCTTTTCATCCCCTCGAACTCCAGCTGTTGTTCCTCCTTCCATGTGAACGCCGTTTTTTCTTTCAGGATCGACCTCAAGTGGTGTGTCTTTGACGCAAAGTGGGATACGAACTTGCTGTAGAACTCAGCCATCCCTAAGAATGTCCGTACTTCCTCCTTGCTTGCGGGCGTAGGTGCATCCCTGATGGCGGCTACGTTGGATGCCTTGGGTTTTATGCCCTCCTGACTGATTTCGTGCCCCAGGTACGTGACATTTTCCAGTCCAAACTTGCACTTGTCCCACTGGGCCGTAAGCCCGTTCTGCTCCAGTACTGTCAGGACACCTGCTAGCCTCCGGTCGTGTTCTTCCTTGGAGGCGCCCATCACCAAGATGTCGTCCTGGAAGAACTCGATTCCCTCCATCTTGTTGAACAGGCGGTACATCAATTTTTGGAAGACTGCTGCTGCCGAGGCGAGCCCGAACGGCATCCGTAGGAATTTGTAGCACCCGAACGGTGTTATGAATGATGTGAGGTGGTTGCACGATTTGTGGAGTGCGATCTGGTGATACGCAGACGTTAAGTCTACAGTGGAGAACCACCTAGCGCCCTTGGTCTTGGCTAACATCTCATTGATGCGGGGAAGAGGGAACTTGTCCACCACAATGTTCTTATTGAGTTCCCTGAGGTCCACACACAATCTCAACTTTCCGTTCGGCTTCTGCGCCACGACTAAGGGGGCCAACCATTCCGCATTGTCGATGGCTTCGATGATCCCGTTGTCCTCTAACCTCTGCAGTTCCTCTTGTACTGCCTCCCTGGTGCGGAACGGGATGTTTCGCACTTTGTGGGACACCGGAGGGCTCCTTCCTTAAGGTTTATTTTGTGCGTGAATTTGGTTAGCTTCCCTATGTCGTCTCTGAAGACTTCGGGGAACTCCTCCTTCCACTGCCTTGCTCCCACTCTGGGGTCCTCTTCCATCATGAGCACTTGTACGCGGCCTCCCGGGTTCAGCTTTATTCCCAGCTTCCCTTGATCCTTCCATCCTAACACTGATGGCCCCTTTTCCGCCACATACAGTTTTCCTTCGCACATTCTGCCCTTGAACTCGAATGTTAGGGGGCAATACCCTACCATGGGTATGGGTTCCCCAGTGAATGTCACCGGGTGGATGTCCGTGGGACGCAGTCGGTGTGTGGTAACAGGTGCGAAGTCCTCCTCCCATATCTTCTTCTTTATGATCGTGTAGGGGGAACCTGAGTCTGCGACCATAGTGACTCCTACTCCCCCGATGGTCATGTCGCACCTCGGTTTCTTGTCGACCGCGCCATCGATCCCCAAGATCTGGTCTTCTATCATCAGGATCTCTTCGTCGTCCTCCTGGCATTCTTGCTCTTCCTCCTTGCTCGTCTCCTGTGCCACGTACTTCACTTGCTGCCTTGGTGTCTTCCTTCTGCATACTCTTTCAGAATGACCCATCAGACCGCAGTACGTACACTTAGCTCGGAACGCTGGGCACCCTTTGTCGTTGGCGGCATGTCTTTCACTGCCGCATCTGTAGCACGTGTTGGTGCTCCCTTGTCCCTGCGTCTGCTGTTTCGTGCCCCGGGTCATGGGCTTCCTGTGCTGCCGCGTGTTGTGCTGTTCTGCCGTCGTCTGTCTCTCGCGGCTTTTCCGATCTTCTATCCTGCACACTGCTTGTTCTGGGAGTCGGTCCTTCTTCGCTGTCTCCGCACATCTCTTGGACATTTCTGCTTTCTTCACCATGGCTACCACTGTCTTAAGGGGTTCGTCTCCATTAGCCCACAGCTTATCCTGGATGGACGCGTTCGCTGCGTGCATTACTATTTGGTCCCTGATCAACTCTTCCTGGAAGGCTCCGAATTTGCACGTTAGGGCCAGCTTCTGTAACGCCGCCACATACTGGTCAATCGTTTCCCCTTTCTGTTGCGCTCTGTGGTAGAAGTTGTACCTGTCGACGGCTACACATACGGTCGGGCGGTAATGGGCATCCATGTCGTCGATCGCGTGCTGAAACACATTATCGTCTGCCGCGGGCCGCACCACCTTCACCAGATCGTCGTATACTCTCTGACCTGCAGGGCCCAAATGGTGTAGCAGTATCCTCTTCCTGCGCGTGCTCGGGAACTCAGCGCCGCTTTCCTCCTCTAAAGCGAACAAGAAATTCAAGAAATACGGCTTCCAATCCTCCCATGGCATATCCGGAACCCCTGCTTTCGTGAGGAAAGGTACCGGGTTCGGCAATCCTGTCGATGTGGCACTCATCTTGCTCCTTGCCTCCGTTCGCCGCGGTCTTGGGCTCGAGCTTCTCGACCCCCGGGTGCTGTAGGGGCTCCCTTCGCCTGGGTCGTCGTCTCGGTCGGAGTTGCCGCTTCTCGCGTGTCGTCCTGTGACCCCCGCCACGGTGTGTGTGTGCGCTTCGCCACGTGGACTCTCCCTGGCGCCGTTCCACGCCGCTGGGCTGCTGCTGTCCGGAACCGGGCTCGGGTGGGACCCGTCTGACTGGATGCGCGCCCTCCTCTTCTCTCCGAGACACTGCCGCGCTCCTGCTGGTCAGGGGTGGTGACCGTGGGTGTCGATGGCGTGCTGACCACGAGGCACTCACCCTGGAGGCAGCGCTGGGCCGTTTCACCTCCTCGTCGCCATTGTAATGTTGCCCCTTTCCTTATATGTTGTGTCCCCCCACAGATGACACTAAGCGTTGGTAAGGTTGAAGGGGTTTATTCCTTGTTTTACAACTCCAGCAGGAGCGCCGGTACGGAGCTCCGATCGCTATTCAAATCGGCGCGCTAGTGCCGAATCTAAGATGGCCGCCGCCGGAAGTCCGGTGACGTCGCGCCGTGCGCGCTGCGGACTAGACCGCAACACCACAGTTTTCAGCTTTTCCCTGTCCGCATTTGTTACCGGCTTTCTCCTTCACCTGCTGGGGTGGGACTATGTCCTCCAGTCTGCAAGGGTCACAGAGGCTCTCTTAAGCACGGCTGGAGTCCTGCAGCAGGGGACGTGCCCGGGCTTGCGCCCCGGTAAAGACTAGCCCATCATAGCCTGGAAGAGGCTGGGCCACTTCTCTTGGCTCCATCTTGCTGGTACTGTGTAATTATTGTTGGATTCTGAGCTCATTTTGATCACAAGCTTTGGATAAAAGAAAAGCCTCACCCTCAACAAAGCTGGTAATTCTTCGCTAGACAGCTATATTAAGAAAGCAGCGGGAGCGCTTAATAAACAGATTGAGTGTATGGAATGTCGACTATCTGTTATAGCAGCCTTGGTCTCCAACACACTAATAACTTAGCCTGGGTAGAGTTTGCAGAGTTCACGCTACACGGACTTCCATAAGTGGCAGAGCGCATTTTTGTTGCACTATTAACACTTATTTTTAGCACCGGGTGTTTGTCCCGCACTGTAAAATCGGCTGAAATGGCACCTCGTGCAGTGCAAGAGGGTGCTGCTTCTTTCTGCTGCTTGAGTAGATGTTCTACTCGAGCAGCACGTTCGTCAACGCGAACGTAAGGTTTCTCTACGCGAGCCCCAGTGACCATACGCGACTGCCCACGTTGAGAAATCTTGCTGGACATAATTGTGGCACACCTATGACAATCCGAATGGGCATATGCAATTCTTCTCATGTTATTGTCACGTATTTAGGGCGAAAATTCAGACCCTAAATGTTACCGCCCTATTTCGCTTTTGGATTCCTCAGTAACATTCATGAGTAGGATTTTATCAATGAGGCTGGAGGAATGGGTACAGGACTACTCTACATTATCATCAGCTCAGTTCAGAGTTAGGTAGAGCAATGTGTTAATTTAGATTTGTTGCTCAGGAAGCATACTAGGGTTACGCCAGGATCACTTTATCTTTGCTCTGCCAATTTAAGCAGTGCATTTAATTTGGTTGATCATTCCATCCTCTGGTCAACTCTGCTATCCCTTGGTGCCCCATGGTGATTATATGCTTCCTTCCACATCTATATGAGAATTTATCAAGTAAAGTCCGATATGGCCTCCAGGGGGAATGTTCGCGTATTTTTAAAGTTGGGAGAGATATTAGACAGGACTGTGTATTAGCCCCTCTACTGTTTTCACTTTTTATTAATGGGGTAGATAATGTTCTATGGTGTTACAGGCAGAGGCACCTTCCATCACTGGTCGTTCTATTCCTTTGTTATTATCCTCCGATGATGCTGTGCTGTTATCTAGGACTCCTGTTGGCTTATAGAAATTGATGAACGCATTTGGAGAGTTCATGGCATCTAAAAAAATGGTCATTAATAAATCGAAATGTTACACAGGGATATGTGGGAACAATTTGAAAATATGTAGCTTCTCTTTTATTGGTGAATCTCCAATTACCAAAGCAAACTCCTTTTGCTACCTGGATGTTTTATTTATAAGTAATGGTGCCTGGGTACAGTAGTTTATAAATGCTAAATCTAAAACGAGCAGAAATTAATAAGGGATCTTTAGGGTCTCAATAAAACAGGGTAGATGACCCTCTATAGAAATGGTTGAGATATACAAGGCCGGAAGGGTGTCCACTGCCATTTATGAGCAGGCATGTGGCTTTGTACCCCCAGGTACCCTCTCCAAGTTGAGGAAAATAGCTTTCTAAAATGCTTGCTCTTGTTTTTGCCTCATCTCTGCTGACCCATAAGAAAGTCGGCTTACAGTACTTGGAGCACCTTCTTTTAATAAATCCTTGGTTACTCTGGCTCTCTATATAGTCAAAGATGAAGCCAGTGTGACAAAATCAATTATTTTAGATTGCCTGACTTTTGATAATGTCTCTCGCATTCCCTGGCGTGCCTAAATAAATTAATCTTTTAGTACTTTATTTAATCTGTCGGTGTGGCTATATCCATCACTGGTTTCCAAATCCAAACAGGCTTTATTCGACAGATTATGTCATAAAAGCACATACATAGAGCAAATAAAACATAGGTGATAACAATACAACATCAGCACAGTATAAAATAAAGCCTGAACGGAAATACCTCGTCACCATATAAAAGAAGAATATATTACACCTTAGAAATTCATTAAATTCAGATATTAAAACCTAATTTAAAACACAGTTACAAATTCATTTATGGAAATTGCAAAGCATATTTACACTAGACTGGTACTCAAAACAATTTGACTTCTTCTATCATATATGGGATATGTTCAATTAGACACTAGTTAGTTAGCCTTGGGAAGGCGGAGGGAGTTTATTCTTATGGCCCACGACCACCCCAAAAATGTAGCCATTGCTGTGGCAATCATTGGTAATATGTCTGTTCTAAGGATTCAACCAGCTTCACTAGCCCTTCTTGTATCTAAGAGCTTACAGATTGGTGCCAACCAAACTCGACGTGGTGCATCGTATCCAGTACAAACAAATAATAAATGGGCCAGTGACTCATTACTAAGATGACATACCGGACAAGTTTCATCAGTAGAAGTATCCCATTTGGAAGTAAATGCTCTTAGTGGCAATGTGCCCGCTCTAAACTGGAAATATAATTTCCGGTCGATCGGCTTTGTAATCAGGTCCCAATAGGGCTCCAGACTTGGTATTGGTTTACTTTCCAAGAAACGTCCGGTTAGCAAGGACGCCTCACTGTTTCTGAGTATGTTCAACTGGACCCTTTCCCAATATTTCTCCTTCAAGATCTTTTTAGTGGGAAAATTGGCATTTTTTGGGTCCTCCCACAGTGAAATCATACCAATACTGGCTAAACTATCTTCCACCACCCATAGCCATTTAATTAGGCGAGAGATATCTGCCCTAATTACTGAGAGAAACCCAAGCACGTACACTTCCAGTTCGGGTGTAGTCCATAGCCTCCGCCAGTCCAAAAGGGGACGCAGTTTGGCTACATCTGCAATAGGTTTCCTCCAAAGATCATAATGTAATGGACAAGTTGGAGAGCTCTGTGGTAGCCTGGTGATTTTCCTCAAGAATCTATTTTCCTCTAGTGTCAGCGCAGAAAGGCTCTCGCGCCCCCATAGCACTGAGCCATAAAGGGCTGAGCTAATAACTTTCAGGTTATAAATTTCGAGTACCGGGCTGATTGGCTTTGAATGAGATGAATTATGTTCCCTGTACAGGACCCCTGACAGTTGCCTGTGCTTGAGAGATGCCAGGTCAATCTGGGGGTTCTATTTCAAATCATCCTGAATATTAACCCCCAGATATGTAAACTCCCTTTATAGGCTCTATGCGGATTGAAGACCATTAGTTTAGTTTTTGACACAATGACCTCCAGGCCTTGCTTCGTACAGAACTTATCGAAAATAGTTAGAGCTCTCTGTAGACTATAGGGGTCTTGAAGAGGATCAGTGTGTCGTCCACAAACATTAGTATTGGGATTTTTTCACCTGCTAGAATTGGGGCATCCGTGGGGACAGATCTCAAACACGACACTATTCCGTTAATGAATAGGGAAAATAAAGTTGGTGCCATCACGCATCCCTGCCGCACTCCTCTCTCTACGGGGAAAGATTCAGTGACCTCCCCCTGCATGGCCCATCTAATTTTGGCAGTATTTTCCTCTTGCAATCTAATAATGTGTGTAAGTAGTTCGGGGGGCATCCCCAGTTCTTGTAAAGTACCCCACAGTTTGGCACAAGGCACAAGATCAAAAGCTGACTTAAGATCAACAAAAGCGGCGTACAGACTACCCTTGCCCAAAGTTACTGTGTTCCAATATAGCAGGGTAAACCTAAGCACTTGATCAATAGTGCTTATATAAGCCCTAAACCCAGCTTGCAGTGGAGATAAGACATTAAATTCATCAATCCACTCTTGTATTTTATTAAGCACTAGGCGCCCATTACCTTCTGTAGGCAGTCAATTAAACTGAGGGGCCATCACAGGTTTCATCACTCACCAAGAAATTCATCAAAACCACTTTTTTCCAACATAGGTCTGAACGTAGTATGTAAGGTGAGATGAAGAAATCAACGGCTGCCTTCTATGTATCCTCAATTTTCAGGGAGGGTTGTCAAAACTATTTGTCCTGTGTTAATAACACCCAAAACCATTATGCTTTGACCAGATTTAGATTTGCCACTATGCATCATCTGGTCACTTTTCCAAAAATGAAGTCTTGCCCTTTAGACATGACTCTCTGCCCATGTGATGGTTTGAGTAAACGAAGCACACAGCACTTTGTTTTTTCTGCAATGTTTCCAAAAACCTTCAGTGTTATTATCTTAAACCTATCTTTGTTTCACAGAACATTAGAACCTATGAAGATGCACTGAAATATCTATTTGCAGTTAACGATCATCTTGTTTGTTTTAATGTTGCTCTTTTTATTAAGAAGGCAATATAGCAAAGGAAAATCATTATGTCTTAGATATTATTAAAGCTAATGATGGGTCGTTATTATGTATATTTTCTGGATCTGTATTCTATGCTCTATAATTATTTTATGTACTTTTATGGCTATTTTTAACTTGATGAATAAAGTTTTTGAACCGGAACCTAGCTCTTAAGGTGATAGCCAAGACTTCTTGATTTTACTGAACTTTGATAAGTAATATACTTACTTAAGAGGCCTTCAGCCAGCCCTCTTGTCAATCTATCTGTCATTGTGTCATTCACATTTCCTTCCTCGCACTACAGCATGGGGCAATGGGGCAGCCTACTTTTTGGCTAACTTCACTGTGAGTTAGGGAATTCAGCCCTTTCACATGGAGCACAACTGCAAACAAAGTAATTCCCTTTCAGTGCCTAGGATTGCAGTGTGTGCTTTTTTTTAGACTAAAAAATTGTTTAGCAGCCAACTCCAAACCTATAGGCTCTTCCAATGCCTGTTAATGGTGTTCCCACTGAAGGTTTATTTTTTCTGGATTCACTGAGGTATGTCTGCTTTTCTGCAATAAATGATTCACAGTATGCTTTTAGGTGTTGCCCACAGACAGCTTGAGTAGTGTCTTGAAAGAACAATTGTTTCCAATACATACCATATGCTGCGAGAGAGTTTTGGGTCAACCCCTTGCTTATGGCTGGATGTCCTTATTATCAATCTCAGTTGTCTGCTCTTCATTTGATGGTTTCCCTCCTGTCTTGTATTAGTTCCACCCAGGAGCAACGAGTTGTATCCTTCAATTGCTAACTTTTCTTTTGCATTCAGCACTCTTTGGGAATTAATGTATTTCTCAGCTGTCTCCCCACTTGTACCTGCCATTCATACTCTCTCTTTTTACTACCCTTCCCTGCTCCCCTGTTCTTCCCACAGAGTTATCCATTTCAATCCCTGTAATACATATTTATTTAGGTATTTATTACAAGGGCCCAGTAGCTCCAAAGTTTTTCAAAGCAACTTTATTATCTTTTTAGGCACAGGCACACACTGGCACACACTTTGCTTTTTACTTTTTTAACTTTTAAGTTACCATTCTAGAATGACTGATCTACATGTTGGTAAATTAAAAGTGTCTGTTGTGCATCATAATGCAAGTGCATCATGCCTCACTACACACACCTAACATGTGTAATGATGTATGCATTGTAGTGCCCACAACAAATTTGTATGTAACGTCGGCCATCTTTCCTTAGAATGGATTTTCTTTAATAGAACCCACATTGCTGATGCAAAGGTGTGGAAGATAGATGCTTACTTTTGGGGACACATTACGCTGACACTTCTAAGCTCGGGTGCCCTCGTAGATCACAGAGTAAGCTGGGAGACTGGAGCCGGCGGTGGAAGGATTTGGGGTCAGAGGCAGCGAGTGAGGACTGTGCTGTAAGGGAAGGCCGAAAAAATTCCTCCGTTTTCTTTCCCAATGTACTAATTAAGGAAAGTTTCTGACTTATGGGTTTGGGGAAAAAATAAGATACGAACTATGTAATATAAGAGCATTAGAGCAGTAGACCAACTATATCAAAGTGGTCAGGATCAAGGACCATACAGTACTGCCAATGGAGTGCCAGAAGCCAGAATACAAAATATTGCAGGCCTTTGTGGGGGGAAGGAAGCTATCATAATCATAGGGATTGAAAGGGGACAGATACTCAGACCCAGTAGTATCTCAGGAGGCCTGATTAAAAAAGAAAGCGTAATGAACAAGGATTCACCCTCTTGTGATCTGGCACCACCCCTAGCAATGACCAAAGGAGCTCAATAGATGTTTGACGCCAAATAAAACTGAAAAAGGCCCACAAGGGGAGAATTTGAAAGAGTGGTGTTAGAAGGAAATGAAATTCAGGACAATCAGAATAATCTTCAAAAACTCATCCTCACAGAGGTCACTGAAATCAAAACCACTTTATAGGAAATAGGGTACTGGTTGAGGTGAGCTCTCCAGGCTGATGAACTCAAAATCCATTTTTGCAGGTATGGCCAAAGACAGGTAGAATGAGGGCAAAGAGCCAAACAAGTGAGATTTAAAAATAACTGAAATTGGCATCAAATTATTTAGGTGGGATTCTTAGTATAACACAAAATCACTGTATGGCACTGCATAAACACAAGTCCTAATCTCACCACAGAACACCAATGTAGGAAATTGGGTTACTGGTTGAGGTGGGTGAAACCCTACCCAATCACCAACCACAAATCCTGTCAGGTTGAAATCACAAGCAAACCCCAAATTAACATGTGCTTAACCCTCTGATAGATTTGCACAAACAAGTGAGGCTTAACTTAGAGGCAAAGTGTAAGGTATCTATGCAGCAAACTAATAAAGTGAAAACACAACACAAGACCAAAATGACAAAAATACATTCAGTAGTAACAATAGTGCCTAAAAGCACAAAGTACAAATTGTGGCTATCTGGTCGCCAGACTGGGACAACATCAAACTGTAAGGCTGACCACGTTGGAGCCTGGCCCGGTTAAAGGGTCCAAGATGGGCCCACCTTGCAAAGTACCTTAAATCCAGGTTACCAAGCATTACTAGATCCCACATGAAGGATGCATCGTGCAGTGGTAGTTCAGATGGGTTAGATTCTGAGCTCCTGTGTTGAGGATGCATCATGCAGTGGCAAGACGAAGGAGTTGCTGGATTGTGATGAGAGGTGCTGCATCAAGGAGACGTTGCGCAATGGTGATTCCGAAGAGCTGCAGGGTCCTGCATCGGGGATGCACCACCCAGCGGTGGTTCCAATGTGGAACTGTCAGGTGATGTGTGGCGCTGCATCAGTTCTGCCTGGATCACTGCAGCTTCAGGTCCACTTCCAAGGGTCCAGGACTGGGGTGGCACGACTTCGGGGGCGAGAAACACAGCAGACAGTTATGTGTCGAAGTGGTTTCAGCCTTGTCTGTCCCTGAAGCTCTTATCAAGAGGCTAGCCAACTTGCTCTTGGAGTCACTCTGGTAGTCCTGGGTCCTGCTCACTCAGGCATTAGGTCATCAGGACAGCAGAGTAGCAGTCCTTGAAGCACAGCAGCACAGAAGTTCTCTAAATCTTAAATTGGTCCAGAGGTGCACTAAAGAGTTGGGTCTGAGGGGCCAGTATTTTTACCTGGTGTCAGTTTTGAAGTAGGATAACGATTTGGTGGTTTTCATCCTCAGAGGTGTTTGGAATTTCCTGTCTTCTTGCCCTGACCCAGGCTTGTCTGGGAGCACAGAAGACTAGTGGCAAACCCTTTGTGAGTGTGCTCCGCCAAAGGCTTTTTAGATGTTCGGTGTGGTAGATGACAGCTCCTCCCCTTGTCAGAGATGGCTCATCCTGCCAACACCCAATCCTCCTTTGTCTCACTTGTCTGGGAGCAACACACTAAGGCCAACTGCCAGCTACAACAAGTCATGTGACCCCGGATACAGGTTGCAGGCACCAAATGGATTGGACAAGAACAAGCCAACTTTCTAAAAGTGGCATTTTCCGAATTGTGACGTAAAATCCTTCTTCTCTATTATGTAGGGACATGTCACACTTAAAAGTACATGTCTTACTTTTTAAATACATTGCACTCTGCCCTCTGGGCTATCCAGGGCCTCCCATAGGGGTGACATTTGTATTAAAAAGGAAGGTTTGGGCCTGGCAAAAGGTTTATTTTGCCAGGTCAAAATGGCAGTTTAAAACTGCACACACAGGCTGCAGTGACAGTCCTGAGACATGTTTGAAAGGGCTACTTCAGTGTGTGGCACAGTCAGTGCTGCAGGCCCACTAGTAGCAATTTATTTACAGACTCTGGATACATGCAGTACCAATTTATTAGGGACATACAAGAAACTTCAATAAGGCAATTGGGTGTTAGCCAAAGTTACCATGCTTAAAGGAGGGAGCAAAAACACTTTAGCACTGATTATCAGTGGTAAAGTGTGCAGACTCATAAAAATAAAACAACAACGGGTTCAAGAAAACAGGATGGGAAAAGTAGAAATTGTGGGATGACTCTGCAAATTTTAAACAACTTAACCACAGGTACATGTCTTAGCATAAGATGTTGATCTAGTGGCGATCTAATGACCCAAGCAGTAGAACAAATTGAAGAACTCCAGACAAAAAAATACAGCCAATAAATGACTTACAGACAATGAGCGAAAATGCGAGCGATTTCACAATTGCTCTAGAGGTAATAATATCAGGATTGTAGGATTCCCAAAACCTACAGAGAGTAACTTTAATTAGGACTCATTTATTAATTGGATCACAAAGATAGTATGAGAGTATGTTTTAATTGAGGACGGGGAGGGCCTCTCACATACATTAACAATTGTTCAAGCCTGAGTTCCCAATATTGCTCCCAAGATGAGCGCTCTACCAACTATTATAGCTTTATAGCCCACCGTAGAGGGCTATACTGGCTATTAAAGGCCTGATCCGAAGGCGAGGGACTTTAACAAGGGAGCAGGACTTTAATAGCCAGAATAGCCCAGCTACGAAGGACTACTAGAACATTCTGCCACTAGAGGGCAGAATGTTCCAACAAATACTACAAGGGCCTCTTGGAGTTTGAGGGGTTTAAATTCCCTCGGGCTCTGAGAGGCCTTTGAAAACAATATTGGAATTTTGCTTTGCGGGCCTTTACCGGCCCGTAAAAGCATGGAGCAGCCCATTGTCTTCAATGGAGCTCCCAACATTCCAATGTTCTAATATGGTATATTTTCAGGACTATTCGATCATAGAGAAAATCAAAGGATTGCCCGTTTGTGGCCAATTTGGCTTTTGTCCTTTAATAGAGCGCCTCTCTAGGTCAGGTTTGAAAGGACTGGTTTAAGTTGACCTCAGTGGGCTGTTTGTACTGGGCGTTGGGCTGGACTGATCCATTGTCTTGGCGCATGCATGAGCGTTTAAGTGTTGCAGGTTTTGGCTATGTCCTTTATGATGGGTCTCCTCAAAGCACACTAGCATACTGTAGTCGCTTTCCAGTGGTTTCTGGTGAGTCATTAAGTCACTGTCCGTAAGCGTGACCTGGTCTAAAACTGTTGGATGTGGGGTAGTAGCCCCACTTTCCTGGGTATTCATTTTCTGCTTGGGGGGTGTGCTTCTGGTTTGGCCGATGCCTGAAGTTGGTTCAGCTGGCTGGGTGTTGGATTGCTTGCCCATACCTTTCAGTGGTTTGTAAGCTTGGTCTTTAGGTGTCCTTATAGGGGGGCCTTCGTTCTGTTGCTTTAGGGCGTGCAGCTTGGTGGGTGCTTGCAGATTCAGATCTAAGTTAGTAGCGCCCTGCATGTTCGAGAGCTCCTGTGGTCTCAAGCTCTAGGCCCCCTTTTTTATAGAGTCTGACATTGGTTAGCCATACCGTTGTCTGTGTTACACTGTGTAATGTGTTGAGAGAGTGTCTTCTGTTGCTCTGGTGAGCAGTCATCAGTCTTGGTGATGCGGAGGTGTCTTAAGAGTGGGTAGACTTGCAGGCCTTCCAGACCCTTTGGTTTCCCGTTCTCAAGCAGTCTTAGTAATATTTTTTTCAATTTTTTTTTTCAGTTTTTTCTTGAAAGCATGGGTTCAGAGTGGCTCTCTGTGATTGCGTTCTCCTGGAGGGGTTAACGATATGCTGGGCCGTTTTCCTATGGATTTGCAGATGAGTTATTTTGAAGTAAATTGTCTGCTAGTCATGCATTGTCTTCTAGCCTTACTTCTCCTGCGAGGGGAGGGTCAATTCTAATCAAGGAGATGGTTGTAGTTTGTCTTTGGGGACATCATTCTTCTTTTGTTGAGCGTGCCCTACCTACATTTAGTGGAGTGACAAATAGAGCTATTACAGCACATCCACAAATAGTGTATAAAGGTCCAACTGAATAACAGATAGTGAGGAACCTACGTTATTCGAAGTTAAATAAACATTTATATACATCAAGAAGTCATCTATAAAGGTCCACAGTTCAAAAAATGTAAGATGAAAGGTCCACGTGGTATAGGTAGAACATTTTCTTTTTATTTCATAGTTGAGTCAAAGTCCAAGAAAGAGTACAGCCAACACGTGTTTCGTCAGTACTTGTTGGTACTACAGACTTTCTTATGAAGTACAGAGGAAGCGTGGCCCCCGATGTGGTTGGTCAATATGTATTGCCGGAATAATGCGGCCACATCGTAAAAAAGTTAAAGAGCGTCCTGCCAATCACCGCGCATAATAACGCTTCACTCGGGAGCGTTATCATGCTATGATTTGGAGGACGCTCTTTAACTTTTTTACGATGTGGCCGCATTATTCCGGCAATACATATTGACCAACCACATCGGGGGCCACGCTTCCTCTGTACTTCATAAGGTTTCCCGGATTGTAGCCTTTTACTTGACGCGGACCAATCACTACATGTATACTCGTTTTGCTATATCTTGACATTGGACCTCATCGCTCTTATTTGCAATCAATAGCCTTGAGAAAGTCTGTAGTACCATGTGGATGTGCTGTAATAGCTCTATTTGTCATTTTGTATTGTCAGATTGTTCTACATATCTGCCTGATAGGCACTCTTGGGTAGTGGGTAGCTAGCTAAGCACCCCATCTTACTACAATTTCTCACTTTACTGTTTCACGCCGTTGACTTTTATTCATGTACTGATTTACACTTTGATGTGCAGGTGTTTTACTGTTTGGTAACACTACTACCCTCTTTTATTATTTTACATTTAGTGTAGGATCTGGTTTAGCCCGGGAGGAGACTGCTTTTTTTATTTCCGCTATTATGTAATTCATGATATCAGGTAGTTCTGATAAGATGCTTTATACCAGAAGTGCATCAACCTATAACAGGTGTTCACATGGAATTTGTTATTGTCACAGAAAATTCTGTGTAGAATTTAATCAAACAAGAAATACATTTTCTTTAGTTGTAAAACAGAACACATCTATCGTAATTGAGTGAAAGGACAACTTCTATAGCCTAAAACCTGCTGTCATAGCACTCATTTCAGTCAAACTGAGTTATTTATTTTTTGTTATAATACAAAAATACATAAAAAGTGTATACATATATATCTCTCAGTGCTTATTGTTTCTGTCATTGGAGTTAAGAAGTAGCTGATAAAGAGCCCCAAGTGAAGTAACCATGGCCCAACTTGTAGGGAGAAGTGGCAATAATGTGACTTATAAAAACTTAAGATTGACAGGAGTGATTGGTATAAACAAGGATGTCTGAATGCTCATTTAACAGTAAGAAAGGAGGAGCCTGATTTTTTTCTGGTGCTTCTGCCTAGAGACTGTCCTTTAGTTGGTGTCAAGGATGTTTCAACCCTGCTAGTAATGTAAGGGTCTCATCTGGACTGAAATGGCCTGGGGACCAAGGATAGAGGGATATCATGGAATACTTCATGTATCCTTGAGAGGTTTCTACAGGGGGACTAGACTTAGATGGAACATCTTGATATCCTTGAAGATCCGGTGATATCGGTCTTCCTTCTGATGGGCCTGAATTGCCGTAAATGATGAAATTTGAGCATACTCCTGATATATTTTCAGCGTACCTCTTGTAGCGCCTGTTAGTTGTGCGTCAATCAGTCCAGATGATTTGGATATTCACGGAGAACTCCCAGTCAGAGAATCACCGGTGTTCAACAACACAATAACAAATTGTTCTAAAAATGAGGTCCATGTGAACACCTGTTATAAGTTGAGGCTTAATACCCATTGCGCATGGACATATGGGTTGCTCTTGTTTTTATAAAATATTATACCAAATGTGAGCCCAGGCCACATTCCATGCTTCATCAGTTCCTGTCTCCTGCCAATGCTGTTGCAAATTCCTTTTGGAGTGTTCTATGTTTATTTGACTTCACAGCATAATAGTTTGTGTTCATTTAAAACTGTTCTATATTAAGTGATGTTCTTTTTAGTATTTCTGTTTCTCTCCTTCTTTCATTCTTTCTTTTCTAATTACTTTTCTTCTTTCTTTCCTATTTCCTTCTTTCTCTTTACTTCCTTCTTGCCTTCATTTATGTTCTTTATTTCTTACCTTTATTTTCTTTTCATTCCTTTTCTCCTTCTTAATATCAAATTTATTAATGTACACATTTGACATTTATGAAGAACATCAATCATGATTATTTATATATTGTTCATATGTTGGCAATTAAAATGCTGCTACACAAACATTACAAATAATTGGAATTGAACCAGTATAACAACATTAAAACAAGCACAACAATCAATAGTAAAAAGTATAGCGTTTTAAAGAATCAGTCATCTGTTCATTATTTGGACACAAGACTTTTTAGTTTAACATTTTTCTAAAAATGAAGAAAACATATTGACATTGAAATAACAATTGTGCATTCAGTACCAAACACATATAAAGCAGATCAAAAGTTTGAAAAGTCTGTTCTGTGGATCTGGCCTTCCTGGGGAATCCCAGCTTTTTTCTTTCTTTAAAGCAAGAGGCTGGCAGTCAATGCCATAATGATTGGCTTTTTTAAGTCTGGGTTAGCCAAGACCTTTTAATTTTACTAAAATTATATGTAAGACATAGTTACTTCTAAAGGTTTTCAGCTATACTTCATCTTCTGTGGTTGTGTCATTCACACTTTTTTCCAACCCACTCAAGCTTACATCAAACGGCAATGCATCACCCCACTTCAGTCATTGGTAGTGGTATTGCTTTTTAGAAAAATAATGTTTTGCAAAAACGTTAACAAAACAAGAATTACCAAAAGGCTGATGGAGAATGCCTGACTTATTGGCTTTGCTAATGCTTGTTTTGGACTGTAATTTAGCATTCCCTTGTCCAGAGATGGGGAGTGCATAACCCTTCCTGGTATCTGCACCATAAGGGGTTCACTGTGCATCAGGATAGTATGGTTGGGAGGGACAGGGAGAGAAAAATTAGAAGGAGAGGGGGTGTAGGTTTTATATGGGGTTAAAAGGACAAACGTTTTTCACAATTATTGCAACAAATGAGACTTAGTTTGCTTTAGCAAAATAATCAGAGGAAATTACTGTATCCATAATAATGCTGCCATTAAATTTTAACGGACTACATTTACCAGCGATACAAAAACACATTTTGAAGAACAAATTAAATACTTTAGCCCAAATATTGTGGGTTTACAGTAAATAAGAATTACATATAAAGTTTGTAAGATGTTTATAAGACTGAGGACTAGGCCACGTTATACCACCAGTCAAAATGTGTCATTCCAGGGAGTGGCTATATTGATATTTGATCCACATTTGAAGGTCACAGATAGTAAGATGGACAGTGAAGGAAGGTGGGTTATAGTTATGGTTCAGATACACCAGCTAATCTTACATATCTCTTCAATTTATGGACCAAATGATGACAACCGAACCCCATTTATCCAACTACCCGAAGAACTTACCTGTACCACTGACAGTTTTATTATTGCCAGGGACTTTAAGTGCATTCAATCTCCACACCTATATACAAACAATACTAGAGGATATGTTAGAATGATAAAAGTTAGGAAGACCATCTTGCTTATGACTGAGCTTCTAGATGTAACTGACCCTTGGATAAAGTGATATCTCAATTAAAAAAATGATACTCTTGTTTTGTAATAATCACCAGCAATACTCCAAAAAAGACAATTTCTTAATCAACCTGTCATTACTATCAAATTCTATGGCGAGATTTATTACTGAACTCGGGTCTTTGACCATGTTCCGATAGTACTGAGTCTGAATGTCAAGGCAGAAAAAAAGGAATCGAAAAGGGACTTTTCAGCGGACCCTACAAGAAGATCATATATATATTAAACAAATAAGAAACCATGTTATGACATTTTAGGGCACATATTTTGGGATACTATGAAGCATATGATCCTGGGCTTTGCAACACAGTATACCGCTCGCTGATATCAAAGCCAGACCCAAGAGGGTAAAAATTGTAGGGACCATGTTGCAGAGCTGGAATAGAAACATAAAACATGCATCCAAGATCCCAGCCCGCATGTAGGGAAATATGGGTGCATTTAGGGTATATAACTAATATATATAAGATCACCCAACAGCTAAGAACCAATAGATAGTATAGTTTTGAATTGGTGGTGAGGCTGGAGCCCTCCTAGGTGAGAAAGAAGGAGGCCACTAAGAAAATAAGAGACAATATTAATTTTAAAAAAGAAGCATGCGATTCAGGGTGTGTGAATCTAGTAGCATTTTCAGAATATAATCAAACTTTATGTTGAACAGATAATGATAAAATAACATATATACATATGTTAGCAAAAGAGACATTTTGGGACCAAGTTAATCTTCTGTACCTCTCGTTAGATCAAATTGAAGAATTGTAATCACTAATTACACTTGCAGAGATTCAGAAAATCACCAAACCTACTCCCATAGGAAAAGCTGCCTGCCTAGATCCAATAGGAGCAGAAATATACACACTTTTGATAAATAAAATCTCTTCTTTTTTCAGAAATAAATCAGATCTGTTATGGAGGGAGAATCTGCACCTGCTTTGTGGAATTAGACACGTTTTAGGTTCTTTTAAAGAAAGATAAGCACTCCCAACATATATGAGTACATATCAGCATCAACCCCTTCTGCGTTTAAAATATAAAATACATATACATCTCATTGCTATATGAATAAATAGAGTCTTCATCCAACTGCTAACAAATTGGCAGAATAGATTTATTCCTCGGAAAGATATGACCAACACAAACACAGTAGTAGTATCTTTCAATCGCGACAAAACCACCCAACAACCAATAAGTCCTAAGATGCCAAAAAGGCTTTTGACTGAGTAAATTAAGTATTTTTAGGTCTACGCTTAAAAGATTTAATTTTCCTCTTTTGTTCATTAAATGGATTAAAGTAGCATATATGCCCCAAACATCAGTGGTTACAATTGATGGGCGGTTATCAAACCCAATTTAAAATATTTTGGGGAACCCATCAAGGCTGCACAATGTCTCCAGTGCTTTACACATTGTCTACATGTTGCCTTTCCTCCTTCAAATAATTATCCAAAGGGGATATCAACTGTTACATGTGGGGACCATGTCATTACAGTTTTGGCATATGCTGAAAACATGTTAATTGTTGCAACCAATCTTAATTTAGCTACCTCTAAAATTGAGATTACCGCTAAATCTTTCAGGAAGGTGTTAAGATACAAATTAAATAAAGAGAAGACAGAATTATTAGTTGGCATCACTTCAACATGTACCCCTTACCGAGAGAAAAAACTAAAATATTTGGCGATATGGCTTACATCTATGTATAATACTATAAAACGCTAATTACTCTCCTTTAATGATGGAAGTAACATGGGTCCTTCATGAATGAGAATATCTCCCTCTTTCAAAACCTTAAACTATTAACCTTATAAAAATGAACGTACGCCATAAATTGCTCTATCTGTTCCATCCTTCACCCATATATTTACCCAATTTTTTTTTAAAAGCTAGGCAACATTTTGAGCATTTAGTTAGGCCCACAAGCAACCAAGAAAGCGCTGCATTGATTCTTTCAGCCGCAGGCCAGAGCTGCACCGACTGAGTCTGGTTTACTCTACACAGTATCTTCTGCTATTGAACAAAGTGCGCTACCAGTGTATACCACCCAAACTCTTCAGAAACTGAGCAGTGGACCAGTAGCTGGTTCCAAATGTTCTCCTATTAAGGCCAAGTCATTCTACAAAACCCCTCAAACTTCAAAGGATGGATGGCCTACATTGGACGCTATGTACAATAACATGCTGTTTGCTAAGGCTCAACGAACAACTGAGTTTGCATTAATCTATGAAACACCTGCTAGTGTTCTGAAACCGATCAACACCAGTACTACTCTACAAAAAACTTAAAGCTTTATATAAATCGAGTGACCTGAAACCAAACTTTCGTCAATGGAGGACTAGGAAATAGACCACACTTATGCCTAAACACTCTTTTTTTTAATTCTTTTTATTGAACAATGCAACAAAAAGCACAGCAAGACAGGTCATCAGTTGTATACATACAGGTACAATGAAGATATAGATTGCTCTCTCTGTGTTGCCCCAGAAGTACTTTATCATCATAGTACCTCCCCCTTGATATTGAAGAGGTCTTGCTTTCTTACATCACGGTGCCGGATCTCCACTGTAGGGGACAAGCATATTTCACCCCTGTGCATGTTCCAGGCCGCCAACTTACGATTCCATTTTTTAGGACATCCTCTGTGTTGAAAGACATCCTTCGCTGCAATCATGGCTCTATCTATATCTGAAACCCATTCTGAAAATGTTGGTGAGTCTCCCACTCCCCATTTTTGTGCGATGTTTCACTTAAATAGGGCCCATCCTATTGAACCCATGATTTCTCAGTTTGGGTTAGATCTGTGGCCTCCTATATATTTAGATGGCATAATTTCTGTGTGGCAATTAGTTTTTTCCCCCCTGCTCTCTCCATTTGCTCCATGACTGCTTTCCAGTATGTTTGGGCAACTGGACATTCCCACACTGTGTGAAAGAGCATTCCCACCTGTTTGCACTGCCTAAGGCAGTATGTGTCAGCTATCCTACCCATCTTGAACAGAACTACTGCTGCAAGGTAGACACAATGCAGAATTTTAATTTGAAATAGCCTCTGTCTCATGGGAATGGCTATCTCCCCAGGGGAGGCCAGAGCGTCTCGCCAGTCGTCCTCCTCTAACTAGCCCAGGTCCGTTTCCCACTGCTGCCGCAAGCGCAATATTAGGTCAGGTCGGTTGTTGACCAGTTTTTTGTATGTTAAGGATATGACCTCCTTGGTCATGGGGTCCAGTATTAGTCTATCTTCTAGAGGTGATACTCCGGGAAGTGGGTGACCCCCTGTATCGTTGTTTTCAGCACATGGCTGATCTGCAGATATCTGAATATTTCAGAGTGTGCAAGATCATATTCCTTCTGAAGTTCAGCAAATGTGGCCAGTCCTCTTGTGTTACACATGTCCCCGACCGTAGATATACCAATCAGATCCCACTTGTCAAACCCAGGGCAAGCGCTCAGTCGGCCCAACTGTTCGGGTTCCCAAAGTGGAGTTGCACGTGTAATTTTGTTATGCTAACCACGTTTTTTGTTGACCGAGTGCCAAACTTCAATTGTGCGAGCTGTAGGCCCGGTGAGGGCCAACTTCTTTTGGTGTGTGTATAGTGCTCTTTGGTACCCCCTGTCCCATAAGCCACCAATCTGTATGGAAACTCGGGTTGCGCCGAGAACTATGGGCCTAGCAGTTGACTCGTTGCACACTAACTATACAGACCCACGTGGTCATGTATACTTGAAGGGCCAAGAGGAACAAGGGGAAGTACACCCTCCTGATTTCAAATCAATTACAATTTATAGTACTCCACTGTTATATTGGAAGATTCCAGTGTGAAGCTATTATTGATGGAAATAAAGTGGGAAAACCCTCTGTTTTTATTTATTTTCCCTCACACTCCCTAGTGGTGTCATGCTTCATCATCGTGACACAGCGACCCCTACAAGTCGCGGTGGGCTCAACCAATATTCCAGGGAGCATTTAGATCATATCATAGGCCAGGGGATAAAGATTAAAAATTCACTGTTGGACCCCAGTTTCCCTTTATTCTTGGGTACAACAGGAATGTTAAAATTAAAGACAATAGGGTCGTATGGAGTGTTATGGTCCTAGGACCGTAAGGCCAACATGTTTCAGTCCTCGTGTGCCTACAATTGTAGTGCTTGGACTTTCTTCAGGGCTGTGTCGTCCCCTGGTGTATACAGGAAATGGGAATTACCCTATCCTACTTATGATAAAGGGCAGATAGCTGCTCCTTTATAACATTAATATTTTAAAGTTACGTTATTCCATCTGTAAACAAAAGGAAAATGTAACAGAAAAGGAGAGAAAACAACAAAAGGGTATATGTTAGTGTACCAAACTCTTAGAACACCAACTAACGCCATAATGTAAGAAACATCCACATATTGTCTCCGACATGCTTTTATCAATATTATGTTTAGTAAATCTGTACCAAACACGTTGGTTTAAATGCCACGTGTTGTTGTTCCACGTAACTATCGCCCCAATTTATGTCGAAAAACACCAGGTGCTCACATCGTGCATTTCACACTCACTCGTCTATTAAAATGTATCGTTTTTGTGAACAATAAAGTTATTTGTAAAAAAAGGTGGTTTGTATATGCAAAAGTCTGAATGAGAGTATCTTACCCTATGTTAAGGATGGTAATCATCCGTGTGGACTCCCACCTACACGGGCGTATCCCTGATATTGGTAATTGCGAAAGTGTATTGGACCATCTATATATATATATACACACGTCATTATTCCAGGTTGTTTGCAAAAATATAGAACGAACAGACAGACATCGAGACACACACAAGACACAGAAAGAAACACGTTATGGTTTCCATGCTAAACCTGCTATCGAACTGTTTGTAATGTGCGATAGTATTAATGTTAGCGCCTCGTTCATGAAGCAGTATTCACGGTTTTTACCAGTCTCACCCCTCCAAATACCTAAATGGCGTGGAGTCCATCAGCTTGAACGATAGAGACTCGCTCGCATCACCGCTTTAAAAAGGAATTTCCCGCAATGAGCATTTCCGGGTTGGTTGAAACCATTGTGAGATTACCGCGCGATTAGACCCCTTGATTCTCGGAAGTGTCTGAAAAGTTCAAAGAAAATGTATTTGTAAACCTCAGAAATGAGGTTACAATGTTGAACAGAGGGATCTACAGAATCTATGGCACATCAGAGATGGCATCTACCCGCCACTCGGAAAGAGCGGAGGTGGAATGTTCAGGATTGCCGTTTGTGATGGATTGTGGGACATGTAGTCAAATCCCCTAAGTACGTGTGCAATTTGCAATTTTAGAAACCAAATATCTTGGATCTTAATATCGAAAAAATATACATATACAGTTATGTACACTTATTTGAGATTTGGTCTATTGTGCAGCATAATATATTGCGCACTGATCTATTGAATTTGGCGCATTTAAAGGTGTACTGTGCAATTACTGTACACAGGATGAGGCCGGTGGAAACAAACAGTGGAGGAGGGGAAGGGGGAGGGGTGGGTTGGCGGGAGGGGACAACAACAGGGGAAACAGAATGTTCTCTTATGAGCAGAAGAAATTTACTATTTCTTTTCATGAAACTTCATGGTTAAAAGATATATTTGTGAAAAAATATATCTATTATTAAACCGCTTTATAGGAGAAAAATCTAGATATAAATATTCTCCTATGTGATTAAATCTATATGAAGATACATTGATACTTCAGCTCTTTTTATTTAAATGATTCCAAGGGATGGAATCGTTGAGTCCGTGGATGTGGGTTTTGAGACGGTACACCCACCGTTGTTCCCGTTCAAGCAATTTGTTGGTCAGGTCTCCCTCACCTGTGATTTTTTCAATGACAGTCCATTGTATGTTCATGTCTGTGTGCTGCATTTCAACAAAATGCGATGCCAATCTAGTGGCGTTTATGGCTCTCCTAATGGTACTTCTGTGTTCGCTGATGCAAACCTTCACTTTTCTTCCTGTCATCCCGATGTACATTAGTTGGCACGGGCATTTAATCATGTAGATGACTTTTTCGCTGTTGCAATTCGTGTGGGATCTTTGTGCCATGCATGATGCATGCCCAGCTCAACCTCTTTTGTGTGTTTCGTGAATTGACATACCACACAATTGCCACATGGATAATGGCCCCTAACCAATGGTTGTTGCCACAATGTAAGTTGTTTGGGAGTGTTTTTCTTCAAATCCGAGTGTATCAGGCTGTCTCTGAGACTTTTATTCCTCTTAAAAGAAAACGTCGGTTTCTCAAATTGTAACTTATTAGATGTGAGAATCTGCCACTTTTTGTTAATAATCTTTTTAATAGCATTGGAAGATGCATTATAGGTGGTGATACAAATAATGGAATCCTTGCTGTCTTTTTTGCTTGTCTCAAGAAGGGCAGCTCTGGGAGTATTGCGTGATCTTTTCTTCGCCTTTTCAATGATGTGCTTGGGATAGGCTCTTTCTTGCAGTTTCTTTTCCAAGGTTTCTGCTTCAATCTTGTAATCATCTATGTTTTCACAGTTTCTGCGAATACGCAGAAACTAGCCTACAGGAAGATTCTCACGTAGGGAGCGTGGATGTGCACTTTCAAAATGAAGGAGGCTGTTTTTATCCGTAGGTTTTGTATATAAAGAGCTTGAAAGGCCTCTGTCTTTTGCTCTGATTTTTACATCCAGGAAGGAGACTTCATTATGATGGTATGTCATTGTAAATTTTAGATGGGGATTATGTTGATTCAGCCATCCATGAAAGTCAATAAGTGTTTTGTTGTCTCCCTTCCATATCAACAAGACATCATCGATGTACCTCCACCATTTACAGATATTATTAGAATAGGGGTTAGTTGACCAGATGTGTTCAACATACAGACATGCTATGCTGGGAACAAAGGTGCTGCCCATTGAAGTGCCATGGACTTGGAGATAGAGCTGATCTTCGAACCGGAAAAAGTTTTCCGTCAATGCTATGCGCATCAATGTGACAATCCAGTCAATTGGAGCCTCCCAGGGCCATTCTTCTTGCTTGAGCCACTTGTCAATCATCAGCAGTTGACTACCATGAGTTGGGATGGCCAATAGTATGACCTGAGGTCAGGTAAAGTGATTCCCCTGTCATACCATCCCGCCGTTAATTTCAGCATTACTATGCGCAGCACTCGTCCATCACACAGCAGGGTTCGCACGGTGCTGTCAATATTTGTGAAGTAGGAGTTTGGGACCCTGTAGGGAGTGTTTGTCAGAGCATGGAGAAATCAGGGCAATGCCAACATATTGAAAAGAGCAGTGCGCCCCAGAAGAGTCAGTGGTAGGGCACACCAGTGTTTTACATCAGTGCGAAAGCACGTCAGGGGCCCTAGGAGATTGGTTTCATAGAAGAGAGTTGGATCGGTAGTTATGTATATTTCTAAATAATGTTGCGGGCCATGCAATGGGAATAGTTGCAACTTAGACCAGCTTATTGTGTACCTGGATTGATTGTCGAATATGCGGAAAATGTAGAGGATACGGTGAGGGTGGACGCAGAGGGCCCATATGTAGCAATATATCGTCCGCATATACCGAAATTCTATCCTCATGATTCTTGGTCCATTTGAGTCACCGTATCAGAGGGTTTCCCCTCACCCAGATTGCCAAAGGTTCTAATACTAAAACAAATATTAAGGGCGACAGGGGGCACCCATGCCGAGTTCCCCTGACCAGCTGAAACTGTCGTAATGCGTGTCAGTTCACCATGATTTGGGCTGTCGGACTGTTGTATAATAATTTAATCCATTTTATAATATTGGGCCCAAATCCCATCCTTTCGAGGACCGCAAACATGTATGGCCTTTCAATAGTTTCAAAGGCCATTTGGCATTGAGGGACAACAGGGCCACATCTTCCCTTATTATGTGTTCCCTACCTAGCACCCCATGGAGGCGTCGTAGGTTCAAGGCAGTGTTCCAGTTGGGCATAAAGCCCGACTGGTCCGGGTGTATCAGACCTGTCATCAACGGGATGAGCCTATTGGCCAATATATTTGCGAGTATTTTAGCTTCTGCTGTGAGAAGAGAAATAGGCCTATAGGCTTTGTAGTCGTTGGCTGGTTTGCCCTGCTTGTGTTTTACCAAAATCGTGGCTAACCGGATCTCATCTGGCAACAGACCTTTCTCATAACTTTCTAGATGCATCTGGCAGAGGAGGGGTGTCAATTTAGTAGCTGCCCACTTGAAAGGCTCAATTGTGAGCCCATTGGGTCCCATGGCCTTACCCAATTGTATGTCTCGAATGGCATGTTGTATTTCTTTCACTGTGGGTTCCCCTTCGAGGGAGTCTCTCTCTTCAGGTGAAAGGCAATTAACCCTGATAGTGGAGAGGAGATCTCCTTCAGCAAGTGGTGTGACTGCCACCACAGATGTATACACCTCTTCCAAGTAAGTAGCGAATGTTTTTGCTATATCCCGGGGATCGGTGATGTCGTCTCCCTTTGGTCCTTGTACCTTATGCACCTACCTTGATGTCTGCTTCCTCTTCTCCAACCAGGCCACTAGCCTGCCCATTCGCTCCCCATGTTCATATATCTTGTGATAAATTGACTTTTGTTTCGCCTAGCTGCCTCTGTGAGGAGCTGTCTGTAATCCAGTGTCTTGGCCGCCAATAACTGCTGAGCAGCATGGTCGGGGGACTGTGCCAGGGCCTTTTTGCCTAACAGGATCTCTTCTTCAAGTTGGTCTATGCACTTCGTTAATTCCTTCTTATGTCCTACCATCAGGGCAAATGCTCTTCCCTCGATAACTGCCCTGAATGCCCCCCATTGAATTTGGGTCGAGGTTACCGAACCAAGGTTTTCTTTAAAATATTGGTCAGAGGTGTTTAGTAATGCTGCCTTGATGTGTGGTATTTTAAATACCCACAGGTTTATCGTCAGGGTTGTTCATCTTGACTGGGGACCCACGGTCATTTTTGCCAGAATGGGGAAGTGGTCTGAAATTCCACGTGCCAGGCAGCGGGCTTTACTAAATTCGGACAAGTCTTCAGTGTGTGTAAGCATGTAGTCTATACGCAATTGGCTGTTGTGGGCCCCTGAGTGGAAGGTGAATTGTGTGGTCGTGGGGTTAGGCTGTACAGATATCAACCAGGCCAAGAGCCGACAGGAATTTGGCCTGTCTAGTCCCAGAACTAGGATCTCATCGCAGGGGTAGACGGTCGAGTGAACTATCTACAGTGAGATTAAAATCCCCTCCTATCACTAACGTAGCAACCGGGAGATCAAGAATAAATTAACTGAAGTCTTGTAGGGTGGACTGTTTCAGCACGGGGGGAATGTAGACAGAGAGCATATTAAGGGTTCTCACCTCCCAGGAGCCAGATGCTGCTGCAAATTTACCCTGTGTATCCACCTATGTTTTCTTGACAATGTAGGGGCAGTTTTTTCGCAGGAGTATGACAGTTCTGCGAGAACTGGAGGTGAACCCCGCATTCTCTATCAAATCCCCACCTGTTTAGATCCTTACAGGTATTTCCTATTAGGTGGGTTTCTTGTTGGAGAGCTATGTCAGGAGCATGTCTCTTCAAGTATTGGGGGACAATTCCTTGCTTCACTTTATCCCTAAGTTCGTTTACGTTCCATGTAAGGAGCTGAAGGTCGTCACTCAACTCCATTGGTGTGGAAGTATGTGGAGGCCATATGTGATGACAGAAAGATAGCCATCACCCTGATATTACATGGGTGTTTAATTTTACAGGAACTGCTAGATGCACACATGACTCTATTGTGAGGACTCTGGATATTCGGGATTGAGAACTTAGTTACAACACTGACCGTCGAGTGATGTTTCGTTGCTGTGCTAAACTAAAACAAATGACAATACAACCACCCCCTCAAGATTTCCTCCACCGCCTCAAGATTTCCTCCACCCCCTCCCTGAATCCCTGCACAACGGAATCTGATGACCTGCTTCCCCAATTGTGCAGAGTGCCCGTCGCCCTTCCAACCCTGTAATGAAGGAAATGTAGGCTCAACTCTCCCCTCCCCTCCCATCCCCTCCCTGAGTATCATAACTTGTGCTACAGGAACACCCATGTTAGTTATTTACACTCATTGCAGTCCTGGAGAAAATTCCTCAGTCATTGGTACAGTTATCCCTTTCATTCTCTACCTGTGGCATGACTACGCTGGTCGCCAGTATCTCAACATTTCCGCGTTGACCTCTCAGCCCAGTTTGCCCCATCGACGCTAGGGCAACACAGTATGGTTGTCTGGAGGAACGTCTATCACACTAGTCATGGCTCCAGCTCTTGTGGCGAGGTCACAAACCCCCGACGGGTGCTGTTCGCTATCGTCCTGTGTGCCTTCTTGCCTCTTTTGCACCTTCTCCACTCGCCGTTCTTGTCGGTCCAGGCGTCTTTATCCCCCAGTCTCCGCCAGCCGTCGAGCCAATCCATCACCTCCATGGGGCTGTGAAGAACCAGCTTTTGTCCTCTGCCTCCACACACAATTTCTACGTAAATAGCATGGCGTATTTTACCTCTTTGTCCTTGAGAGCCTTTTTTCCAGGAAATAACGCCGTTGCTTCTGAACTTTAGTGGTGAAATCAGGGTAGAATGTAATTGTGCTGTTTTTGAATTTGAGGGGAGGGCAGAATGAGCCATTTGAAGAATATGGTCTCAGTCTCTAAAGTGAAACACCCTCACAAGTATAGGTTGAGGGGGTTACCCTGGCTTGGGCCTACACCCTGGAACACGGTGGGCTTGCTCAATAGAGAAATAGTTAGAGAGGTGTTTAGGCTGCAGGTGTTTAGTTACAAGGTCCGCAACGAAAAGGTCCACTGCTGGTCCCTCAGCCTTCTCAAGCACCCCTAGGATGTGGACGTTATTACGCCTCGATCATCCTTCATAGTCATCGAGTTGGATCAAGAGACGCTCGGTATTTTTTCAGGCTCGATGCCTCGGTCGCCAGGTCTTGCGTGACATCCTCTACATCCTTCACACGAGAGTCCATCTTTCGTACATCCGCTCTAATCAGGGATATGTTTGTGGTAACTGAATCGATGCGACCCTCCAGCGATGTACAAACACCATTAATAGCTGCCAAAATGTCTTGGAGCGTAGGTGGGTCTTGCTCGCTCGATTTCTGTTGGGCGTCTTGTCCCACTCACGATCTTGCAGTAGTGTTACCTTTTGGTCCTGACGAAAGCCACAGTCATTGGGTAGACACAGGTTGGCTGAAACATGTTGACCCACGAGGGCGCGGCCCTATAACGTTTGTAGACACGCTCCCCTTACAATTTCTGCTGTTTTTAGTTTGGTGTCATTGGATACAGAATAAAATTTATTTTCCAATGATGATCAATTTTAAACCACTTTTTTCTACACACTGCATCTAGATTCACCACACTTGTGACAGCTTTCTCAGTCTGAGTTTATCTACCCTCCCAATTTCAGGAATCAAAACATCCCGGAGCTCCTCCTTATTACAGTAAACAAAGGAGGAGCAGCTCTATAACTACACCAGGTGTAGTTATGGGAGGTCCCAGATGATGAAGCATGCCACTTCGGTGGGTGATGGGACTTGGCCCTCTTTATGAGGACTCTTTTCATTTTTGAATGTGCTGACCTGTCACTTCTTTCCTTTTGAATGTTTGGCTTAGACCCGCAGACTCTTTTTGTTGTGTTGATTCAAGTGATTTGGGGATTTGTCTGCGCAGGTCTTTAAAATTCCCTCAGACCCTATGACCAGTTGTTTTGTATTGTCGTCTTGTCCCACTCCCAGGGTCGACTGACCCCCTTCCTGCACCTTCTGCCATGCAAATTTATCAATTTTCGACTGGTAGGAGCCACGACCTCCCCTGTTTGTCGCCATTTTGTGTGGGTCCACAGGCATGACAGGGTACTCACCGCCGCCTACCGTGGCAGACACCACATGGCCTATTGACTTCTACCCCCCGCAGGGCCACCACCCAAAGAAATCAAGATTTAGAATATGAATATCGGGGCGGTGTGCCCAGGTTTCCACTGTAGTATCACCAGTCTGCGAGGTAGCGTATCACGATCCCTCTCTGTAAGGATGACGGCCGTGGGGGGACTAGGTGGGAGAAGACGTCTTCACTCGACCCCCGGTATCCCTCTCAGGCTACGAACCGAGCACGAATGGAAGGACCCCTCTCAGGGCCTCTCAGCTGTCAGATTAGTGCTCCGTTTATAGATCGCGTGGATCCCCTTAGAGCAGGTTATCCATGCGTTGTAGTCCTGCCATCTCCCTCACACGGTCAGCTTGCAGCCGGGATTAAAATTATGAGGTTACTGGTGCTGTACAGCTGTAGGGGACAGGCCTCCTGATCAAAGTCCCTGGTCGGGAAAGCTCATGTTGCTGAATCCGCTGAGTGGTGGGCTGCATTGTTATCCTCCTCAGCTTTTCTTACCCCCAGTGGTCAATATATTGTGCAGCCTTGGAATGCCTCAGATCCAATTAGGATCTGTGTCACAGTTCGGGCCTAATGCCGGTCATTGCACACTGCGGGGGAAAGCCGGGTTGCTTGGAGGCGCTGCAGGCAGGTTCACGTCGCTGCACTTATTGTGGCCACTGGAAGTGTTTTTTGTGGGCAGAAGTCAGAGTAGGCCGCTGCCAGGCTGAAATCAATGAACAACGTTATTAGCTCGGACGTGCTCTCACTGGGTGCCCAGGTCCTCAGCTCCACGTCTGGGCAGTAATCCACGTGAGCCCGCAACTGCCCCGAGTTGTTAGGCCGCAGTCCTGCCTCCGGTCTTTCCCCGGAGCCGATCTCGCTCGGGACCTTCAAAATGGATCTCTGGAACCTCTGAAGCCACACAAACAGGAATACGCTTCCTGTAGCCGGATGAATGAAGGATAAATTAGAGGAAGAGGACAGTAGGGGCCGGAGCCGCGCTAATAAGGGGCCATTACCTCCGGCAGTTGGCCATGCCCCGCATGCCTAAACACTCTTGCAGCTGAGGAGGAATCAAACTATATGGAATTCATTCCTGAATGTACTTTAATGGATCCTGGACCAAGCACTGGCCCAGAAACTTAACCAAACTCTCTCTTACTCAGTGAGACACTACATGATCTGGATACAATCCTCAGAAGGACCTAAAACTCTGAGAAACCTTTCACCAGTGGGATTTACAAAAATACTCTCTCCAGTCCTGCTCATCGTTCCTTAGATATCTGTCCCTGGGAGAAAAACATAGCAGATTCAATGCATACACCATCCCAACACCTGCCAGCCACTAAAATAGAGCCTGTGAAGATCGAATCTGAAGGGGCCAGTGCAGTTTTTAGGAAACTATTCAGTCAACTGCAGATCACTGTCAGCATATCCAGTACCATCTGTGTGTGAGAGGAATGGATGGAATCGGTATTAAAGGCTTGTCAAAACTCATATCCTGATAATCCATGGAGAAAGGAAATGTCTAAGGAGCAACACTTAAGAAGGGATAATCTGATGGATATGACCAAACAGGAGAATGAAAAACTGAATACCAACATTGAGGAGACCTGCCAGCATGCTGCATGCAAGCTTGGCCTGCAAAAATTAGTGGAAACCTTGGAGGGACAAGTGCAGAAGGAAAACGTTCAAGCTATTCGTAGTCTGCAGCAAGCCATTAAGCTTCAGGGTGAAAATGCTGGCATTGCATCTTCAGTTGAAGTGATGGCTGCAGAAGCTGGACGCAGTTAGAAGGATGAAAGTGTGTTCATGTTAATTTGTTGGTGTCTGTTGCTGACTTTGCTGCTCTATTTGTTAATGCCCGCATGTAACAAATTCGTATGGATAATTGAAAGCAGATATGAATGGTATAGTAGTGTTGTATAGCTTTATTTTACTTTCTCTGCCCACTGAAAAAAGTATTCTCTTTCCTTCAAAAAAACAATAAAAGCTCCTACAATGAGTATCAATCAATCAATCAAAGACATTTATAGAGCGCACTTCCTACCCGTAGGGTCTCAAGGCGCTGGGGGGGGGGGTGCCGCTACTGCTCGAACAGCCAGGTCTTGAGCTTCTTCCTGAAGGAGAGGTGGTCTTGGGTCAGGCGCAGGTCGGCCGGGAGGGAGTTCCAGGTCTTGGCGGCCAGGTAGGAGAAGGACCTTCCTCCTGTAGTGGCTCTGCGGATGCGTGGGACGGCGGCGAGGGCGTGGCTGGCAGATCGGAGGTGGCGTTTGGGAGCGTAGAAGTTGATGCGGTTGTTGAGGTAGCTCGGGCATTGATCGTGGAGAGCTTTGTGTGCGTGGGTAAGGAGGTGGAAGGTGATTCTCTTGTTGACCGGGAGCCAGTGCAGGTCTCTTAGGTGTCCGGAGATGTGGCTGTGTCGTGGGATGTCGAGGATGAGTCTGGCTGAGGCGTTCTGGATGCGCTGGAGTCTCTTCTGGATCTTGGCGGTGGTTCCGGCGTAGAGTGCGTTGCCGTAGTCCAGTCGGCTGGTGACGAGGGCCTGGGTGACGGTCTTCCTGGTCTCTGTGGGGATCCACCAGAAGATCTTCCGAAGCATGCGCAGGATGTTGAAGCACGACGAGGAGACGGCGTTGACTTGCCTGGTCATGGAGAGGGAGGAGTCCAGGATGAAACCCAGGTTGCGTGCGTGGTCCGTCGGTTTGGGTGCGGTGCCCAGGGCGGGGGGCCACCAGGAGTCGTCCCAGGCGGAGGGCGAGGAGCCCAGGATGAGGACCTCCGTCTTATCTGAGTTCAGTTTCAGGCGGCTCGTCGTCATCCACTCGGCTACCTCTCTCATCCCTTCGTGCAGGTTGGCTCTGGCGGCGGCGGGGTCGTTGGTCAGGGAGAGGATCAGCTGGGTGTCGTCGGCGTAGGAGATTATGTTGAGGTTGTGTTGGCGTGCGATGGCCGCGAGGGGGCTCATGTAGACGTTGAAGAGAGTAGGGCTCAGCAAGGATCCTTGAGGGACGCCGCAGATGACTTCGGTGGCCTCTGACTTGTACGGTGGTAGGCGGACTCTTTGTGTTCTTCCGTCGAGGAAGGAGACGATCCATTCCAGTGCCTTCTCCTGGATTCCGACGTTGCTGAGGCGCTGCACTAGGGTGCGGTGGCAGACCGTGTCGAAAGCCGCGGAGAGGTCTAGGAGGATGAGGGCCGCTGTTTCTCCGTTGTCCATCAGGGCTCGGATGTCGTCAGTGGCGGCGATGAAGGCGGTCTCGGTGCTGTGGTTGGCACGGAATCCGGACTGCGATGGGTCGAGGGATCCGTTCGTCTCGAGGAAGGCGGCCAGCTGTTTGTTGATGGTCTTTTCGATGACTTTGGCTGGAAACGGGAGTAGAGAGATGGGGCGGTAATTCTTGAGTTCGGTGGGGTCTGCTGTAGGCTTCTTGAGTAGAGCGCTGAGTTCGGCGTGCTTCCAGCTCTCGGGGAAGGTGGCGGTGTCGAATGAGGTGTTGATGATGTCCCGCAGGTGGGGTGCGATGACAGCGTCGGCTTTGTTGAAGACGTGGTGAGGGCAGGGGTCGGTCGGAGATCCGGAGTGGACGGAGTTCATCATGTGGACGGTGTCTTCGGTGTTGACCGGGGTCCAGGCGCGGAGGTTGGTGGTGGGTGGCGTTGCTGCGGTCGTGGCGTGCGTCGGTTGAGTGCTGAAGCTGTTGTGTATGTCCGCGATCTTGTTGTGGAAGTAGGAGACGAGGGAGTTGCAGAGGTCTTGCGATGGGGTGATGCCGTTGTTTCCGGCGTTGGGGTTGGAGAGCTCTTTCACGATGTTGAAGAGTTCCTTGCAGTTGTGTGCGTTGTTGTCCAGTCGGTTCTTGAATGCAGTTTTCTTGGCGGTGCGGATCAATTGGTGGTGTTTCTGGGTGGCGAGCTTGAGGGTGGTCCTGTTGTCCGGCGTGGGTTCCTTTCTCCAGGCTTTCTCGAGGGCTCGGCAGTTCTTCTTGGAGCTCTTGAGTTCGTCGGTGAACCATGGGGCTCTCTTATTGCCGGGTCTGCTGGGCGGGGTCCTCAGAGGGCCGAGTTCGTCTGCGCATTTGCTGATCCACTTCGAGAGGTTGTCGGCGGCCTGGCTGGGGTTCGCTGAGCTGGCCGGAGGGTGCTGGCTCAGGGAAGCGGCGAGCTGGTCGGCTGTGATCTTGTTCCAGCTTCTTCGGGCAACCTGTTGCTGGTGGTGGTGCATCGTCGTTCTTCTGAAGGTGAAGTGGATGCATCTGTGGTCCGTCCAGTGGAGTTCTGTGGCGTGGCTGAAGGCGATGTCTTTGCTGGATGAGAAGATGGCGTCGAGTGTGTGTCCGGCGAGGTGGGTGGGGGTGGACACCAGCTGCTTGAGTCCAAGGTTGGCGAGGTTGTCGAGCAGGGTGCTGGTGTTGCAGTCGTTGTTGTTCTCCAGGTGGAAGTTGAAGTCCCCCAGGAGGATGTAGTCAGCGGAGGGGAGGGCGTGCGGGCTGACGAAGTCGGCGATGTCCTCGCTGAATTGAGTGCGTGGTCCCGGAGGTCGGTAGATCAGGGTGCCTCTGAGGGTGGTCTTCGGGTCGGTGTGAATCTGGAAATGCAGGTGTTCGGCGGAGGGTGGGGTGTTGTCGGTGCTGGTCGTGATGCGGATGGTGTTCTTGTGGATGATGGCGATGCCTCCTCCCACCTGGTTGGCGTTGCGGTCCCTCCAGGTGATCTTGTAGCCTTCTGGGATGGTGATGGCGATGTCGGGCGCTGAGGAGGCGTTCATCCAGGTCTCCGTGATGAAGGCAACGTCAGGGGCTGTGGCGTCTAGGAGGTTCCAGAGTTCGATGGCGTGTCTGTGGACGGAGCGGGTGTTGAGCAGGATGCACTTGAGGTGGTTGCTGCTGGTGTTCGGCTTCGGCTTGGCGAGGCAGGTCTGGATGCAGGTGAACTTGCAGGCGTGGCAGCTGAAGGGTCCGTGGGTGCGTCGTGGGGTGGCTTGGTAGCATCCTGGGAGTCGACCGGTGTTGAGTGCCCTGAGGGTGGCGGCGGTGTACGTCAGGCGGGTTGGCCGGGGTCCTCGTGGGCCAGGGGTCCTGGCACTGGGCGCGGTCCAGGCGCGGACGGGCGTAGACGGGCTTGCCTTTGGCGCGCCTTCGGCCAGTATCACAATTGGTGTCAAAATAATTGGGTGACAAGCCTTTCAAAGGTCTTGTCCTGCCCCAAATGCACTGCCAAAGTTTTATCATGAGCCAGCCCCAGTAGGAAGGCTCTGCAGGCCTGGGTTACCAACAACACACAGGATGCCAATCTCCTAGGAAATCCAGTGTGATCCAGACTCCTTGCTAGCTGCCTGGTTTGCAGCTATCTGCCACAGACACTCAAGAGAAAAGGCATTCCTTCTACTTGCTGCAGAATTCCTCCCTGATGGGACCCCCTTCTTGCTGCCAATGGGTCAGCTCAGACAAGTCTCACAGTTTGGCCACATGCACCCCTGTATGTTCTGGGGTATCCTCTTCAGGGCCAGCCTCCTCCTAGACTGTGGGAACTTTCAGGGTGGTTTTTCCACGCCCCTTGCCTCTCTTCCTTCAGGCTGGCACCTGGGCCACTCTTTCAGGCTCCAGGTCCTTTTGACCACCCTTCCCAGCTGCCATGGACTGAGTGGTCACACATGCCCTCTCAGGCAACCCCACCATCTCTAAGTGTGACCAGTGTTCCACCTCACCCCAAGGGGAATCCTCCAGGTCATAACCTAGAAGACATTCATTAGGCATGGAGGGACTACCAGCTACCCTAAAGGAACCTGAGATACACCCCCATTCAAAGGGCACCAGCGCCACCTAGTACTGGCTCTCAGAATTGTCCACTGCAACTATTTGGTGAAACACATTAGGTGCCACATGCTCTTCAGACCCCAGGTGACACCTTACAATAGTCACACTGGCTCCAGTGTCTCCCAGAGCCTCCACCCTCAGCCCACTGATGGTCACCCACTGCCTGTACTTCTTAGTGTTTTTCAGGCATGAGGGTTTTCTCGAACATCTCACTGTCCCCTAGTGAGACAAGGGTCAGCTCAGCTGGCTGCCACCCTTTTCCTGGAACCAGCTCCTCCCCAAGCACTACACAGTCTAACCCCTGTGACTGCCTACCAGTGGGTGACGGTGCCCGCTTGGGACATTTTCCTCATATTTCTGTCTGGGATCACAGCGCCAGTACAAATTTACTACACCCACCATTCCCCTCAGTCTCCAGAGTCAAATGATACCTCACTTTTTTGTGGGTGGGCAAGGGCCTGTGACTGGACTAGCCCACAAACAGAGATTGAGGGGATAGCCCAGCGAGCTCCAAGTGCTATATTTTTTTATATATTCGTGATTTCTTAAGCTAAATGTGAGGTTTGCAGTGGATTCTGAGGAAGAAAACATTGGGGGATCCATGCAAGATACATCTCCCTGGACTCCCCCGGGTGTCTAACTTTCAGAACTGTCTGAGTTTGGTAGGTTTCCCTAGATGGCCGTAGAGCCCAGGACCAAATACGCAGGTGACTACCTTGCAAAACCAGATTGTTCCGTGAAATATAATTTAGAAGTCTCCACAATAACTTTTGGCCCATTTCCTGTTGCAGGCACCAGGCCTACCCACACAATAAGGTACCATTTTTATCAGGAGACTTGGGGAAATGAGGGAGTGTGACGGTTTGTGGCTCCCTACAGATTCCAGAACTTTCCAGCGCAGAAATGTGAGGAAAATATGTTTTTTTTCGAAGTTTGAGATTTGCAAGGGATTCTGGGTAACAGAACCCAACGAAGCCACACAAGTCACTCCATCCCGGATTGCCCATGTGTCTAGTTTTGAAAAATGTGCAGGTTTGTTAGGTTTCCCTAGGTGCCGGCTGACATAGGGCCGAAAATCCACAGCTAGGCACATTAAAAAAAAATGTGTCAGTTTTCACTGGAAAAATATGATGACCATGTTGAGTTTTGGGCCATTTCCAGTTAAGGGCACTAGGCTTACCTACACAAGTGAGGTACCGTTTTTATCAGCAGCCTTGGGGGAATGCTTGGTGCGTGGATGTTTGTGGCTCCCCACAGATTCCAGAACTTTCCATCACGGAAATATGATGAAAATGGGTGTTTTTGTTTTTTTTACAAAGTCTGAGGTGTGCAAAGGATTCTGGGTAACATAACCTGGTTAGAGCCACACAAGTCACGCCATCCTGAACTCCCCTGGGTGTCTAGTTTAAAAAAAAGTACAGCTTTGTTAGCTTTCCTCAGGTGCTGGTTGAGCTAGGGATCCAAAATCCACAGCTAGGCACATTGCAAAAAAGTTTTCACTGGAAAAATGTGATGTCCACACTGCGTTTTGGACCTATCCCTGTCGCGGGCACGAGCTCTACCTACACAAGTGAGGTACTATTTTTATTGAGAGACTTGCGGGAATGTTGGGTGGGTGGAAGTGTGTGGTTCCACGCAGATTCTAGAATTTCCATCACAGAAATGTGAGGAAAATGGGGTTTTTTAAATTTGTTTTTTTACAAAGTTTGAGGTTTGCATGGGATTATGGATAACAGAACCTGGTGAGAGTCCCACAAGTCACCCCATCCTGGACTTCCCTGGGTATCTAGTTTTTAAAAACTTACCTTTTTTTTAGGTTTTCCTGGGTGCTGACTAAGCTAGGGCTAAAATCCACAGCTAGGCACTTTGCAAAAAAAGGGTCAGTTTTCACCGGAAAAATTTGATGTGTCCATGTTGCTATCCCTTTCAGAGGCATGATGCCTACCCACACAAATGAGGTACCATTTTTCAAGGAAGACTCTGGGAAATGCTGGGTGGGTGAAGGTTTGTGGCTGCCCTCAGATTCCAGAACTTTTCATCATAGAAATGTGAGGCAAATATGTTTTTGACAAAATGCGAGTTTTGCAAGTGATTCTGGGCATCAGAACCTGAGAGCTGCACAAGTTACCCATACTGGATTCCCATAGGTGTATAGTTTTAAAAAATGTACAGCTTTGCTAAGTTACCACAATGAAGGGAGTGCCGTATTCAGTATTCCCAACTGATTCAATCAAAAAGACAGATTTCCTTGAATCCACAGATCCACAATTTATTGCACGTCACCTTAGGATAGTGTTTTCACAACGATTATGACAGTTCATCAATATTGATTGACAAGCTTGTAGCAGTTCATCAACAGAAGTATCTAATATATTCAGCCAACGCATTTCGTCCAACGTAGGCCGTCATCAGGGCTGAAAAGAAAAACAAAACACTGTTCATATTTCCCATACCACATAATTAAAATCATCTTGATTGATGACACAATTTCCTAAGCATTAAATTCTTCACATTATCATCAACATCCCCAATATATCATTGTCATCAGCATTAACAATGTCCCTCAATAAGGATGCCTGCCTATATAACAATCTCAACAAAAGTCGATCATATAAAGCAAATTACAAACAATTCTTAGAAACAACTAAACACTGGGAGAAAAACATATTCATCCTATATGTAGAAAAACTGGACTCTCCAAAGCATAATCTCATGGTTATTAAATCCTAACCGTACATTGACCAGTTCATTCATGTCACCTAATTGTCTTTCCTGACATTGATCATTCACTTATTATTTAGCTCAACCCGAGACATTATTGTGTGCCAGAATTCTATCTCTATCCTAAAATCCTCTTTACAGTATTAGGACAGAAAAGTCAAACACCTACCTATAGTTCAGTGTTCTTTCTGTGTAACTTCTACCTATCACGCAAAAGGCTCTGATTTTTATTTTGATTTTTCTGAAGATAAAAGGAGATACATAAAATATGATTATTACATCTGCCCCAATCCTCCATTCTCTTGCCATCAGTTCCTAATCTGATAACCTCATTGCCCATTAAACGTACCTTCTAAAATAATGGTTTCAAAATGTCATGAGCACCGTATTTCATTAGGTCATCCGTGCCTGCTAAATTCCCAATCATCAGTTCTGCACGGAAATAAAATTAAACCTATTACACCAAAGTCCACTAAAGTCTTCATCATACAAAAGTTTCAACATTGAACCCACTCACCATATTTATTATGAGCTCACCTTACATATATCCGCTTCCAAATTCAACAACGATTTCCCTGTAAACAGCTATTACAGTGGTCCTGTAAAAGCATCTTACTTATTTGCAGTCCAATCCCTACAATTGAAACAATAGAAAAACATATTACTCAAAGGTCCAAGACGCAAGACCACGATTATATAAAGCCTCCAATCCACGCCAAAACCTGCTCACCTTCAATTAAAGCCCCCATTCAACTAAGACAACCTCATTCCTCACAGCCGGCCCAATAAATCCCGCTGTCAGAGCACTTCCCGCATCCATCTCCTTAAAAGTCTAATCACAACCAATCATGAGCGAGTCCCTTTAGCTCATTCATTAGCATAAAACCAGTACTGTTTCCACTGTGGTCCTCCTCACCTTTCAACCAATGAAAGCCCTTCTTGATATATTTCCTGTGCCCAAAAACCAGACTCCTGCTTTTGCACAAACCACTGTGACCAATGCTAACCCTTCTTTTCATATTTCCAGTCCCCAGGAAGTCAGCCCATAGCGTTCGGGCGCATCCGGTTAATACTCAAAACACCATTTATTCAGTGCACACTACGCTTGTGCACACCCAACAACCAATCACATCCATCCTGTTATAAAAAGGTTGTTGCGACTACACCGCATCCCATCCTAGAGCCAATTATGCTCAAGTAGACTTCAAATCTTTCTGCCTACAAGTTACCTGTTTCCTCTCTGGTCAGCCTGACGTACCCACACTGTAGTGTGTCACTGCATAACTCTTGTTGTTACTAAATAGCCAATAACCAAAGCCATCAGGTGCTTGTTACATTATTAAATGCCCCTATTTTTGATCTCATAATTCAAAAAAATATAATTAAAATGAGATGCCGCTTCACCCAATATCCAACATCAATATACAACACCTCGTTTCTCCTCAAAATATCATTGTCAATTAATACGTACCACTGGATCCCACAATATATTCAATTGTGTAAACAAAAAGGGGTACTAAGCTATAATCCTATACGTAAACCAAACCTTAAATATCCAACTTCTCGGGTGCTGTCCCCAACATAAAAGGGGTCCTACATTATTAAATAAATAAATCAAATAATCAGAACTATGAACACCCAATGAACTCCATTTAAATGATGCGAATGAAAATCTGTCGCAAGATCTGTTCATTCTACTCCTATTCAAAAAGTCCAAAAGGCCACATGTAACCAGGTCCTATACCAATTATTTCTCCAGAAAATAGTGAAACTCATTGTCACTGTTCAGGCCTAATGATGCAGACCTATATCTACTGATCCAATGTGCTTCTTGCTGACGCAAACGCAGCAACAGATCACCACCCCTCACCATGGGAATAAGCCTTTGAATCCCATGGAACCTAATCCCTTTTCTATTCTCATGGTGATCTCTAATATGTTGAAATATTGGTGACTTGATATCCTGATTAAGTATTGCACAATTATGTTCCTGAATCCTTAACTTCAGCATCCTTTTTGTGCTTCCTATATCAACCTTGCCACATTCACACTGAAGAACATATATTACCCAACTGCTGTTGCAGTTGATAAATTCACTAATCCGAAAGGCCTTCTTCGTATTATATTGAAATTCCTTAATGCGATTCAAACCCAATTCACATATGTTACATGAGCCACATACAAAAAATCCTTTTGGTGGGTCAGGAAGCCAATTCCCCCCCTGTGGCCTGGTGGGTTCCAGATAATTCCTCGTAATCAGATCTTTGATTGTGGGGCATCTCCTGTATATAACTCCTGGTGTGTCTCCAATAATGTGTACCAAGCCAGGTACCCCTCTAAGCAGGTGGCAATTTTTACTGACAATTTTGAAAATGTTACTATGATGCGTACTATATGTTGTGATAAATGACACCCTGTCATTAATGCGAGGCTTAACCTTCTGACTGAGCGTACTGTCCCTTTTAATGGACAATACCCAATGCTTCGCTTTCTTTAGTGAATCATGGATATTGGGTGAAGCGACATCTTGTTTTAATTATTTTTTTTTTAATTATGAGATCAAAAATAGGGGCATTTAATAATGTGTAACCACAAGGCCCAGAAGAGATCTGGGGTAAGGGAACCAGAGGCACGGGGTACTGGGAGCCGGCAGCCTCCAACATAAACTATTAATCACAAATGCGGCCGCTCCCAACTGGATGTCCTAGATGCTGCAGTGTCTTATAGTGTGAGTGCAGGCATCTCACAAAAAGTCTAGGGTTCGTTCCGACACCAACGAATGATCCCTTTACACTAAATACAGAACTGGCTCAGTTTTTCAGGAAAATTAAACTCCATAACCACTTTGGGGAATCAAGAGATGAACAGAGTGAGAAGACTCATACAGGCCTTAGGAAGAAATCCACTTTCATGCCTCCCACCCAGACCATTCCCTGTCACATACTCACATTTGAACAGGTGGTACTCAGGGAAGTAGAAAAAATCCATTTCAAACAAGAAAAGGGGTTTCAGAACCTCACCAGACCGGAACAAATGGCATTAGAGAAACTAAAAAACAACACCAAAATAACGATTCAACCAGCAGACAAGGGGGGTGCCATTGTCCTTATGAATAAATCTATGTACCAAGAGGAATGCAACCGCCTGCTGGGAGATGCAGCCAGTTATGAAAGACACCTGGAGGACCCAACAGCACGCCTTACTATAAAGATCAAGGGAATGGTGGATGAGGCACTATGTAATGACTGGATCACAAAGCAAGAGGCAGATTTCCTGGTCAATAAGGACCCTAGGACGCCGAGGTTTTATACCCTCCCAAAAATTCCTAAAGGGAAGATGCCACCACCAGGTGGACCAATTTTCTCCAGCATCGGATCAATACTCAAACCTCTATCACAGTTCAGTGACTGGTTTCTCAAACCGATTGTCCAAAAATCACCGTCTTACCTTCGAGACATGAAAGATGTACTCTGCCTTCTGAGAGATTTAGACACTAACAACATCGAAGACCTCTTCATCACCATGGATATTGAGGCACTGTACGCGAGTATGCCTCAAAGACACACATTGGAGGTAGTGGAACACATTCTGCTAAATATAGACTGGAACTTCTTGACTCCTCAACACTTTGTCATGGACTGTGCTGAGGTGGCTCTAACTGAAAATTTCTTTGGATTTGAGGAAACACTATACCATCAGATCACAGGTACGTCAATGGGCAGTACTTTTGCCCCTAGCCTGGCATGCCTATACATACACCAGTTCGAGGAGGATCATATATTTCATGAGAACAACCCTTTCACAGAATGAAAACATGGAAGCGGTACATTGACGACGTCTTTATTGTTTGGCGAGGGAACGAAGACACAGCCAGACAGTTTGTGGAATGGGTCAATTATAAAGACCAAAACCTGAGGTTTACTCACTCAATTAGCAAAGACCATGCAATCTTCCTGGATCTCGACATCAGTATGACTGCAGACAGAATCAGTACAAAGGTACACAACAACCCAACAGATAAGAACAGCCTCTTGCTATATGAAAGCTATCATCCAAAAGCCCTACGTGACAACTTACCTGTGGGACAATTCCAGCGGGTACGCAAAAACTGCTTAGAGACTGAGAGCTTCATTGAACAGGCCAATGAACTTGAGAACAAACTTTTGTTCCGGCATTACCCCTAAGAAAATGATAAAGCGAGCCAAAAAACAAGCCAGAAACAACAGCCGTTTATCCCTATTAGAGAATGTCGAGAAGGAGAAAAGTGATAGAATAGTAGTATGTAACAACATACACTCCAACTTCTAACATTGTACAAAAAATCATAAAGAAAAACTGGCATATCCTGGATGGTGCGGACAAACATTGGGAACCACCACTATTCGCTTACAAGAGAAGCAAAAACTTGTGAGATGAGCTGGTACACATTAAAGACCCCCCAGAAGTAGGGAAGACCAAATGACCCTCTGGAATACTCAGAGACCAACAGGACACTATGCATGCAGAGGTTGTGTTGCATGTTCATTAACTATAACAACGAAAGAAGTGTACATAGGAACCACACGGCCATGGAAACTGAATAACTTCAGCAATTGTAACACAGATAATGTGGCATACCTTCTCACTTGCCCCTGCAGCTTGATGTATGTGGGCATGACCAGCAGGAAGATTAAGATTTGTATCAACGAACTTCGCAGCATGATACGATGCAAGAAAATAAATACAAAACTGACTAGACACTTCCTAGAACATAACCACAAAGATACAGACCTGAAGTGGGTGGTTTTAGAAGTAATGAGAAAACAGAAAAACGATCTGACTAAACCACTCCATGTCCGAGAACAGAGATGGGTCTACTGACTTCAATCTTGGAAGAAAGAACTCAATGATAGGAGCCCTTGGATAAAACTTGCTCAATAGACAGCTCACCAGTACTCATATGACATGTTTCATGTCGACACGACCTGTGCCATATCCACAAGATAGTTCTGTACCCACTATGAATGTACTGTTTTCAAACAAACATGATTTTTTTACTGTTCTTATTTTGCAACACTTGGCATTTCCTTGCCAAACCTGGGTCCATGGTACCTATAGACAATAAAAGTGCATGTTCTGTTTGATCTGACGCGGTCATAATGTAAAACTGTAACATTGCAGTACAGCAATGCATGTGCTAAAAAGAGGAATAACCCCAAACCTGTGGGGTATTCGTAGCATAGACTCCACTGTAATTTAAGACACCTAGAGCACTTTAGCATGGACAGGATGTATGCACATGTACTTACTGTCCATCGTGCTATCTACATAACCAACAGCCCCCGTGTTCTTCTCACTTTATTCTCGTAGAAAAAGTTTCTCCTTTAAATACAGAGTTACGACTTATTTTTTAGTCTTTTAATCTTGAACAGCACTGAGTCCATTCTACAGATGTGCTTACTAAAGACTTCCCACTCTGGGCATGCGCAGCTTCTAGGCCTCCCGGGCGCATGCACATTATACTAACACTCCTTTTATGCGCATGCGCATTTCGGAGTGCCGCGCACCGGAACTCGGAACGCCAGACGGAGCTTTACTATTCATCACCAGCCCGGCTTCCATCACCCAGACATACAGGCAGCCTCCGGCCAGGACACCGGATGCCATTATTAAGGCATACTATCTCCATCAGTCTCTCAGGCAGGTCAGGCACAGCGATGGATGCATGGGCATTGCGTGTTTGTGACACCGGATCCGGTAGTCACGGCAGACATCTGTGGCCAATTACACCCTTTACAAGACCAATTATCAGTCGCTGGCACTATAAAGACCCAATGTCTGCTCCACTCATTTATTGCCGAGGAGGGAAGGAGAGCAGACATAGGTGAAAACGTGGAGGACATACCACGGAACAGTAAGGGTGTGAATGAATGTGTGAATGTATGACTAGTATGTTCTGTTCACTTTATTAACCCCGCTCCCACTTCAGGTACTATAGAATACCTTGGCGGTTTTTACTTGGATTTACTTAAGTTGGTAAATCAAACAGCGCTATTTCTTCTTTTTATCCTCTTTACTTATAGCTCGACCAAAGGGGTCTACTGCACTATTTGGGTATGCATTTTGGAGAGTATTATCTCCATATAAACTACTAAGTGCACCTATGATAGCCACTCACGTTACTGATTGACGCATGTGGCTGACTACTATTCGCTTTGGCATTGTACATAGATGCTGCATTTTATTGTACGCTGTTTATTATTTGTTTTTTCTTACAGGCTTTAGAATCAACCCATTTTCAGTGGAGTTTGATCTTTCACCCCACACAGTGGAAACTCTTTCACATAGTTTGGTTAGATTATTTTTCCATTAGGTCCTGCTGAATGCCGAGGACCCCTCCGGGCCACAAGGCAGAAACATATTGACCACATTGAATTCGGTGGGGGCACAATAGAATCCCCAATACACCAACCACTTTTTTTAAACCCCATATAGATGCTAGCCACATTACAATTAATTTGACATCTATAATGACCTTTTAACTCACTTTCTGTATGTAAGGGCCCCACTTAGTTTAGAAGTGCATCCCTGTCATCAGGTGTATGCCCGCTCTCCATCAAACCAAGTTTTTAGAGGGCGAGGACTGGTCAATGATGAAGCATGACACCAGGTGGTGTGTGAGACCAGTCCTTCACTTTTTATGAGATGCCTGCACTCTCACTCAAAGACACTGTAGCATTTAATAATGGAACAAGCAGCTGATGGCTTTGGTTAAACTATTTAGTAACAACAAGAGTTATGCAGTGAAAATCTACAGTGTGGGTACATCAATTTTGTTGAGAAATTTAGACGGACGTAAGCCAGAATGAATAGAAAGATTTTGATTGGAGCAAACTGTAAGGTGGACAAGAGGAAACAGGTAACTTGTAGGCAGGAAGATTTGAAGTGTACTTGAGCATAATTGGCTCTAGGATGGGGATGCGGTGTGGCCGCAACAAACTTTTTATAACAGGATGGATGTGATTGGTTGTTGGGTGCGCACAAGCTTAGCATGCACTGACGAAATGGTGTTTTGTGTATTAACCGAGTGCACCCGAACGCTATGCGCTGACTTCCTGGGACCGCAAAGATGAAAAGAAGGGTTGGCAGTGGTCACGGTGGTTTGCGCAAAAGCAGGATTCTGATAGACTGATTTTCGGGCACAGGAAATATATCAAGAAGGGCTTTCATTGGTTGAAAGGTGAGGAGGAACACAGTGGAACCAATACTAGTTTGCGCAAAAGCAGGATTCTGATAGACTGGTTTTCGGGCACAGGAAATATATAAAGAAGGGCTTTCATTGGTTGAAGGTGACAAGGACCACAGTGGTAACAGTACTGGTTCTATGCTAATGAATGAGCTGAAGGGACTTGCTCATGATTGGTTGTGATTAGACTTTTAAGGAGATGCACAAAAGCAGGATCCGGATAGGCTGGTTTTCGGGCACAGGAAATATATCAAGAAGGGCTTTCATTGGTTGAAAGGTGAGGAGGACCACAGTGGAAACAGTACTGGTTTGAGCAAAAGCAGGATTCTGATAGACTGGTTTTCGGGCACAGGAAATATATAAAGAAGGGCTTTCATTGGTTGAAAGGTGACAAGGACCACAGGGGAAACAGTACTGGTTTTATGCTAATGAATGAGCTAAAAGGACTCGCTCATGATTGGTTGTGATTAGACTTTTAAGGAGACGGACGAGGGAAGTGCTCTGACAGTGGGATTTATCAGGCCGGCTGCGAAGAATGATGTCGTCTTAGCCAAATGGGACTTTAATTGAAGGTCAGCAGGGTTTGGCGTGGATTGGAGGCTTTATATAATCTTGGGCTTGCATCTTGGACCTTTGAGTAATAGGTTTTTCTATTATTGTTTCAATTGTAGGGATTGGACTGCAAATAAGTAAGATGCTTTTACAAGACCACTGTAATAGCTGTTTACAAGGAAATCGTTGTTCAATTTGGATGTGGATATATGTAAGGTGAGCTCATAATACATATGGTGGGTGGGTTCAATGTTGAAACTTTTGTATGATGAAGACTTTAGTGGACTTTGGTGTAAAAGGTTTATTTTATTTTCATGCAGAACTGCTGATTGGGAATTTAGCAGGCACGGATGACCTAATGAAATACGGTGCACATGACCTTTTGGAAACCATTATTTTAGAAGGTACGTTTAATGGGCAATGAGGTTATCAGATTAGGAACGGATAGCAAGAGATAAGAGGATTGGGGCAGATGTAATAATCATATTTTATGTATCTCCTTTTATCTTCAGAAAAATCTAAATAAAAATCTGAACCTTTTGCGTGATAGGTAGAAGTTACACAGAAAGAACACTAAACTATAGGTAGGTGTTTAACTTTTCTGTCCTAATACTGTAAAGAGGATTTTAGGATAGAGATAGAATTCTGGCTCGTAATAATGTCTCAGGTTGAGCTAAATAATAAGTTAATGATCAATGTCAGGAAAGACAATTAGGTGACATGAATGAATGGTCAATGTACGGTTAGGATTTAATAACCATGAGATTATGTTTTGGAGGGTCCAGTTTTTCTACATATAGGACGAAAATGTTTTTCTCCTAGTGTTTAGTTGTTTCTAAGAATTGTTTGCAATTTGCTTTGTATGATCGACTTCTGTTGAGATTGTTATATAGGCAGGCTTCCTTTTAGAGGGACATTGTTAATGCTGATGACAATGATATATTGGGGATGTTGATGATAATGTGAAGAATTTAATGCTCAGGAAATTGTGTCATCAATCAAGATGATTTTAATTATGTGGTATGGGAAATATGAACAGTGTTTTGTTTTTCTTTTCAGCCCTGATGACGTCCTACGTTGGACGAAACACATTGGCTGAATTTATTAGGAACTTCTGTTGATCAACTGCTACAAGCTTCTCAATCAATATTGATGAACTGTCATAATCGTTGTGGAAAAACTATCCTAAAGTGACGTGCAATAAATTGTGGATCTTCGGATTCAAGGAAATCTGTCTTTCTGATTGAATCAGTTAAGAACAAATTTCCATTTGCAAATACTGATTACTGAATACGACGCTCCCTTAATTGTGGTATTTTTCATTGGAGGTGGTCCTGCAACGGTGGGCTACAGAAGGTTGAGCGTGATTGATTGGATTAATAACATTGAATTGCTATGGCAATAGTCTTGTACTGTGCACACCAGTTGGGAGCACTCACTGCTAGGGATTTTCATTGATAGCGTTGCTAAGTTTCCCTAGGTGCCAGAAGAGATACGGTTTAAAATCTACAGCTAGGCACTTTGCAAAAAAAGGGTACGTTTTCACTGGAGAAAATGTGTCCACAATGTGTTTTGGGTCATTTCCTGTCATGGGCACTAAGTCTGCCCTCAGAGGTGAGGTACCATTTTTATTGGCAGTCTTGGGGGAATGCTAGGTGGTTGGAGATTTGTAGCTCCCCACAGATTCCAGGTGAGGAAAAATAGTTTTTTTGTACAGTGTTTGAGCTTTGCAAGGCATTCTGGATAACATAACTTGGAGAGAGACACACAATTCACACCATCCTCAATTCCCCCAGGTGCACGCTGCGAAAAATGGGTCACTTTGCACTGGAAAGGTGATGTCTCCACGTTGCGTTTTTGGTTGTTTACTGTCATGGTCATTAGGCCTACCAACACAAAAGAGTTGACGTTTTTACCAGGTGACTTGGTGAAATGCTGGGTGGGTGAAAGTTTGTGGATCCTTGCAGAGTCCAGAACTTTCCATCTCAGAAATGTTGGGAAAATGTGTTTTGTTACAAAGTTTGAGATTTTCAAGGGATTTTGAGTAACAGAACCCAATGAGAGCCACACAATTCACCCCATCCTGGATTTCCTCGTTTGTATAGTTTAAAAAAATTAACAGGTTTGCTAAGTTTCCCTAGGTGCTGTCTGAGCTAGTGTGATATTGTAAAATTTTCATTCTCAGGGTGATATAACAAAGAACTTGGCAAAGAAGCTGAAATATGAAAAGACATCTTTATTAAACTCAAATGAGTGAGACTACGTCTCCCAGAAGCTGACTTATAGCAACTGAAAGAGGCAGTCTCTAGAATGGTCTTAGCTCAGACCTTTTATACCATTTATTATGCCCTAGGCATGCAAGGGAGTTGTACCAGTCACATTCCTAAACAAATGAAAAAGCTAGAGAGGCAACAGGTGAGTAGCCTTTGGGGTTTTAGCAGGATATGGGCGAAACATTATAATTACAGGGTTTCATAAAGGTTACAGTTGACAAAGGTAAAAAGCCGAACAAAACCAACATTCTTCTTTAGACAAGCTGGACAAACCCATAATAAAAATGGTCACCTCCCCATCGTAAATAGACCATAAAAGCAGGAACAGAAACAGATGAGAGGTAGGATAAGGGGTGTGTATGTGCATACCAAACTTTACAATCTCCTGTTCTTTGATCTCTATCTGACCAGCTGCCTAACAAGGAACTGGCTCAACGAGGTCAGCTTCAGGCAACAGGGTCAGTTCACTCAGGTCATTCAAAAGTCAGCTAAAGTCATCAGCCTATGTGAGGGCAACCACAAAATGGCTGCTATGCACAAAATGGAACCCATGGTTCAGAACAAAATCTTCAAATACACAGTGAATCCATCGGTGTAACATGACGAAAACACACATGCATACCGCACTCATCATTTGCGGTTCGCTGATACCAAAATCGTCATGATACGACGATGTTTATAATACGGGTCCAGAATTTTCAGTACCACAGACCTTCCTTTTGCCCTTACATAGGCAATAACCTAAATTCACGTCAATCTGAATCCAGGTCTATATTCACCAGATCATCAAGATGTTGCTGGAGCAAAATCCAAGTACTTGGTAACTCTCTCTAGACAGGTCTCATCGAACATGAAGTAGCACAAAAGGCCACATATGGCAGGACACAATAAGGAATACCTCTATCTGTAGTAGGTGGCATAAGATCACACACCCAACAATTAGTGATGTTCACTACTAACTGGTGTTGATGCAGAAGCTGTACAAAAGAATTGCTTACGAATTCTGATCTTCTAACCTGCTCATGTTCAGGAAAAGGGTGAAAAGAGTGCAAAGAAGCAGTAGTAGGAAAAGACATAGGTTGGGAAGTGGGTGCAGAAGTCAATTGAGTAGAGAAAAACAATCCCACCCATAAATGACAAGGTCATGTTTAAAAAGACACTAGAACACACGTTATTAAGAACATATAGACAACGGGAGAAAGTAGTGACCACTATTACAAATGAAATAATAATTTTTCACAACCCTAAGCAAAAAGCAAATCCTAAAATTATCTAGTAACATTTTTAGGGCTCCTATGCATTTCAGTAATTTTTGTATGTTCAGGTGAAACAGTGGTGACCCTCATCAATGCTCTGAGGTGAAAAGGGGGTACTCTTCCACAGAAAATGGACTTTATTCTGCTTTTACTAAACAGAATAGCACTTTAAAACAGTGCCAGCAAAACAATCAGGGCCTCATGTAGGTAAATAAATTTTACCGTTTCTTAAATACCGAGCCGTACCGAATCGGTAAATTAGAATCGGTAAGTTATATGTAGGTAAAAATTCGGTAACAGTTACCGATTCAGTAACATTCGGTAATCACGAATCGGAATTCACCGAATCGGTAAATACCGAGGTGGTATTTACCGAATCGGAAAATACCGAGGTGGTATTTACCGAATCGGAAAATACCGAATCGGTATGTACGGAATCGGTAAATAAAATCACACGACTTGACGAAACAGCTAATCCTGTGCAACCACAGCCCACCCAACCAGGAAGTGGCCACACCCAGGCAGGTGTACATAATTAGCCGACCCTGGAGAGGCTTGGAGTGCAGAGGAGAGGCAGGGAGCCGGTGCCTGTGCGAGCGGGAAAACGAACATCATGTCCAGCCAGAGAACACAGAGAGACGGAGGGGAAAGGAGGAGGAAGCTGAAATTTAGCCCCAAGGAACTCCAGGTGCTGGTGGAGGAGGTGGTGAAGCAGCACCAGAAGCTGTTTGGAAGGCAATCCCTGCAAGTGCCTGAGGCTGAAAAGCGCAACATATGGCTGGCCATCCAGGCCCATGTGAATGCTGTGGGAGTGACCCACAGGGACATAGAGGTCCTAAAGAAGCGCTGGTATGACCTGAGGATTGTAACCAAGAGGAAGATGGGCGACATCCAGAAGGAGGCCAGCCAGACTGGAGGTGGAACCAACAGGGCACCTGCCCTCACCGAACTGGAGGAGCTGGTGGGGGCCACAATCGAGCAAGAGAGCGTCGTGGGTCTTGGGGACGCCGACAGCTCTGCCAGAGCCGCCACACAACAAGGTAAGACGAAAGCACAGCAATGTAGCACCCCCTATCCCTATCCCACATCCCCCATTGTGAAACAAGAATCACACTGCAGTCCACACGTGTCAGTGCAGACAGGCAATGCATTCCGGGAGATGTAGTCAGGGAAACACCAACCATGACGTAAATGTTACAGGGCAACAAGGCATGTCACGCACTCGAGGCACAAGGAGACAGAGGACATTTTGGAATGTGAAATTATTTATTGTGACGCTTTCAATGCAGCCCTTCGGGGACACTGAGCCAATGTTGTATTTCTGTCCACAGATGTGACATCATGCAGGACAGGGCATGCTGCAGGAGAGACGGCACACCGGCCACAAATATCACCTCCAGCCAGCACAAGTTCAGACCAGGGAGCAGGCCCACTGGCAGCCGCACCACCAACACAGGCAGCCTCGCCGCAGCCAGAGCCAGCATCACCTCACCCAGAGCCAGCATCACCTCACCCAGAGCCAGCATCACCTCGCCCAGAGCCAGCATCGCCACTCATGTTGGAATCACCGGCCACATCTCCGCTTGCAGGTGTGGGAATGAGGAGGCGTCCAGCAGCCAGGCTACGAGCCTTAGACACCTCGTCAGACGACAGCATGGGCCCTGAAGAACTCACCAGGCCCCAGGAAGGGAGCCATGCCACTGTGCCCCACACCTCACAGGCAGCACAGACGGGAGCAAGAGGGCGCCGCAGGTCGCGTGTCCAGAGTCCACCAGCACCCATTGACGGCCATGGTGTCTTCTTGGGTCTCGAGGGCCAAATGTTGAAACAACAGCGCCTGCAAACAAAGGCAGTCATGACAGTCCAGAGGCACATGCGGGTGATGAAAACTACATTAGTCAACATGGACAATAACATCAGCGGCATGGCTGCGGGCATTCGGGACATGTCCCAGTCAATCCAGCAGTTGTGCAGCAAATTAGATGCTGACATCGAGGCACGGCGCCGGGAACGGCAGAGAAGGGACACTACCAACAGGGCACTCAACCGTCTGGCAACTGCGACTTCTCTACTGTGCCGGCGCTCTGTGACGATGCAGGAGGGCCTAACACACTGCTGCAGCGACCTGTCTCGGGGGATGGTGCAGGTGACAAGTGCACTAGGGGTGCTATTTACTAGTCAGGCGTCGACAACTGCTGCAGGGGATGCTGCGGAGAGCATCGACACCAGAAGCAGGAGCAGCATCACACCCCCCGTCCCAGAAGCACGCAGGAGCAGCAGGCGGCTTGGGGTTGGCTCTAGTGAGGATGCACAGGCCGTGCCATCCACCACTGCAGCGCGTATGCGCAAACATTGATGTGGCCCTGCTTAGCCACTTCCCAATGGGTGACGTAACCCTGGACATACTCCTTGTATAGATGGTATATTGCCAGATTGGCTTGTTCATGTGTTCATGGCGTGGTACCACATTAAAACTACGTCATGACTAATCACAACTGGCTGTGTCCCCTTACTTACTCAGAAATAGTTGCATGTGATCTCTGTCCGTCTCTCTCTCCCATCGATTGCAGTTGGCACTCTAGCTGCGTTGCCCTGTGGCTGGCCTGACTCATCCTCATTGTCCTCAAAATATGTTAGTTCCACATCTGTACCTTTTTTCGTGGCAAGGTTGTGCAGCATTGCACAAGTGGCAATAATCTTGCAGCAGGTGATGGGTGTGTACTGGCGTGCGCCTCCGCTCTTGTGGAGGCAGCGGAACCTGCTCTTCAGTAGTCCAAACGTGCGCTCCACCACATTGCGTGTTGTTTTGTGTGCCACGTTGTATCGTCTCTCACTCTGGGTTGCTGGGTGTAGGTAGGGAGTGAGGATGAATGACCGGCATGCATATGCACTGTCGCCTAGATGAGTTAAAGGGAAACATCAGTCACATGCTTCTTTACATTATGATTTGCAGGTTGCAAGGGGCGTCACTGTTACTCACCTAGCAGGTATCCCTCTCCAAATTCTCCGGCACTCAGTCGTGTGTAGATCCCACTATTCTGGAAGATGTACGAGTCGTGGGTGCTCCCAGGAAACTTTGCAACAATATCTGTGATGATGTTCCCTGCATCACAGATCACCTGCACATTGATGGAGTGGGTGGACTTCCTGTTCCTGTAGATGTACTCTGTGTCAGCTGGTGGACAGATCGGGATGTGTGTACCATCAATACAGCCGATGACATGGGGGAACTGTGCCATGTGATAAAAGTCTGTTTTTGTTTTCAGCAGTGCAGCCTGTGTGTTGGGGAAGCTGATGTAGTGGTGCATTCTCTGCATCATGGCATCCAGGAACTTCCTGAAGAAACGTGACAGGCAACTCTGGGATACACCACCCACTGCAGCTATCACCACCTGATAACTGCCGGATGCCAGCAGATGTAGGCTGCAGAGCACCTGCACATGTGGGGGTATGGCGTGCGCCCTTCTTATTGGCTGGTCCAGGAGTGGGTGAAGGTCCCTGATTAAGTCCATGATGGTTTCGGGGTGTAGCCTGTACCTCTCATGTATCTCTGCATCAGTCAGGTGGAATAGTGTGATGCGCTGTCTGTAGATGCGTTCCTCCCGTCGCCAAACCCTCAGTCCTGCTGCCTGTAGACGTAGGCGCCTTGCAATGACATACATAGCGGCTATGTTGTCCACGCTGTTGCATTTTGGGATTGCTTATCTGCACTGTTGATGGTTACCACCTGCTTTCAATCCGTGTTAATTACCGACTCTTATTTACCGATTTTCTTGGATTTCTTAATTACCGAGTGCTCCTACATGTCATTTTAATTTTTACCACTTCATATTTACCACTTCATATTTACCGATTCGTTAAGTATGTATTCGGTAACTCTGATTCGGTATTTTAGAATTCGGTAAATATGATTCGGTATTTACCGCCTCATATTTACCGAAAAGTCGTTTTTGGACTCCTACATCTCACTTGTCTGAATACCGGTCGGTAACGGCATATTTACTGAAAATCGGCCGTTACCGACCGGTATTTGGCTACCTACATGAGGCCCTCAGTCTTCTAACACCTAGTCTATACAATCACACGGAAACCTCTTGTGAAACCAACTATGCCCAGAGTCCGTTCAAAAAGCCTCTCTGGCAGGCTTCTATTGTCTATCAAATCTTCTTTTGTTGTTTTCTTCCGCATGGGCCTCTTCATTCAAGCCTTTCATGATCCGTTGGAGTGCCCTCCTGGCAAACACTCATAGCTCATTCAAAAGTCTCAATGTCTCAAGTCAGTGCACCAGTATCTCTCCTTTGCGGCAGGCACTACAGGTAGTGTGCTCTCCATTGATCAAGGGCACAGGTCATCTCGTGCAGACCCGGGACCATTCTCAGGCTCCAACACTCATCATTCAGTGTCAGAGGACGCTCAGGCTGCTCTTTCATGGGCACCAGAATGTAGTGGCTTTTGTCAATCTTGGATCCGCCGGTGCACTGTACTTCCATTGGAGCAAAGGAAAAAGGGGGGGGGTGTCCAAAAACTCAGGCCAAGGGGCTCAAGGGACTGCACACTGTCAGAGGTTACCAGCACATGACAGGCGCTCTTTTGCACTGAAATTCTGGTTCTGTGGCAAAACCAGCTCCTCCTTCTTTTCTGATGTTGAACGCCTTCTGATGAAGCAAGTGCGATGCTTTAAACAGTTCATTGTATAACAAGGGGACTGCAAACAGGTGGCCTGCGATCTTCAAAGGAGTGGCCACACGCCATGGGACAATTTTGGTCTAGAATACACTGTCATTCTCAAAAAGCAATACAAATATAAAGGCAGTAGGCAAAACAGTGCCGCTAGGCTTTTCAATTGGGTTTCCGTGTGAGAGCCTCCATCATCTAAGGGTAGATAACTACACGAGAATTCTATCTGAATGGATGTCTTCACATATGGTGGCATTGTCTAATGGGGCAAACACATTTTTTTTCTCAATGATTACATATAGGTGTTTCTAAATTCCTTATCTAGAACACCTCAAAAGAAAGATCACAAGATACATTTTATCAGAGACATGTAGATACCTTCCTTTAATAATTGTGCATCAGGTGGACTTATGCAATACAAAAGCTAATGATCAAGATGTGGAAACAAAAGACAATAACTAGAGAGTCCTTGTATTTGCCTGATTAGAACACACCTGATCCCACCAAAAATTAAAGCAGCAGGAACAAAAGGGTAAAAACCACATTAAAAATAGACATTGAAAATTCGTCATGTTCAAAAAGGTAAACGTAAGATATCTCCTATTGGGATGGAAAACTTGTCTTACTATAATATTGAGTCAGTTAACCAGTCTATCGCTACCCTGACAGTCAGGCTAAAAAACATTGAAGCAGGCCTAAGGAAAATTCTTGAAAACCAGTCTGGTCATACAAAAGGGGATTATACATAATATGGGGGTCCCTGGTGCATCACTGCAGTCTGGAAGTGTGTACCTGAACAATACACCTACAGTAATAAATGGGCTGACTGGTGAAAGGAATACGGAAAAGGGAATTGGAACTAGGACACAACTAAAATCCCCAATAACTAAGCATGATGCGACATCAGGGGAGAAGCAACAAAAGAAAAAAAATCTATAGGAAGAACAAGAATTTACTTGGGTGATAGTCAGGCATGTGACACAACACCAAGAGTACGGGTGATACACAAAAGGCCAAAGTTACACAAATTTTAACTCTACCGCTGGCGACTACACCATATACGATAATCCTAGGTAATGTTCCAGTTCCTTCTTCAGGGAAAAATGAAACCTGGTTTCCTTTATGGTACAAAGCCATACACTACTTAGGAAGCAGAACAAAACTGAGTAATGTAATATAGAAATTAGGTCACCATGTACAAGAGTCACAGATCTATAATTTTATCCTTACGTTCAATCAGGATACATAATTTTAGGGCTGCCTGTTCCTTTAAGGGAAGAGGGAGCAAGTGACACATTTTGATCCTGTATATCTCTTTTATTTTTTTGAATACTATTTATAGCCAAATTTGACATACACTGGTGAAGTGTTGTCTGTGTCGTGTTCACAAAAATGAAAATATCATAGTAGTGAAATTTAGCAAATCAACCCAACTGTAGTGTAGCGATACACATCGTCATGTATATCCCTCCAAAACACAGGTAAACTTGTAATTATATCAAAAGCATCAACAAAAAAAAAAAACATGCATAAAAATAAAAAAATAACAAAAAACGCACAAAACGTCAAGCCATCAGATATACTTGCTGTATATCAAGTACAAAAAGCATAGACAAAACAATAGCATATGTGAATAAGCGGTGACACACAACACCATGTCATGTCCTTTATGCACTGTAAACCTGCAGCCCAAAACCCAATATTTGGGCCTGTTTAATTTGTCAGGTTTAAAATCCTTACCCTCCTTTTGACAGTAGATCACCAGGCAATGGAAATCTGCTGTCAAATATAACTTTACTGTTTCTCTTCTAACATACAGGACCAGCAAGAACAATTCATGATAGGACCAAATACACAAAAATAAATTTCCATTACTTAACTGTTACCCTCTTGTCAGTCACCTTGCAACATCAAGCCACCGTAGTTTTACCTTTCTAAAAATAAAAATTGTTACACTGACACTCCATATTAATTTGGCACCTACAATTTCCACTGTGAAAAGTAATTCTTAATTGGCAAATCCTTCTCACTTAGGCATGTAGCCTTCAAAATTTTAGAAAAGGGCTGCATCTTATTTTCTGTATAAGACTTAATGCAACACTTCGTTTTCTGTCAAATAAAAGCAACTAGCAGGCATCATTTTATTTTTTTAGAGTGGAGACACAAATGTATCAGTTCTGCAAAGCATTTAACATGATGTTTGGACTTTCAAAGAAACCCTTTTTCTATATTTTCCCTTTGGAATTAAGTTCTTTAATTTTATTGATGTTCTTATAGAATAACCAGAAACCCCACTTTTTAGAGGCCCGTAAGGTCATTCTGCATTTCACAGAGGCAAGGCCCTAATTTAAAAGGTCACAAATGTCAACATGACAGCCTCCTCCATTGTTTACAGGAAAACTAAAGATAGCATCTCAGCAGCACGACTTGAGCCAGCCTCTGCAGCTCTCCTAGCCCCCAGTTTCTGCCACTCTGAATTTGTCAAAGCCAGAAGGCCTTCCTAATTCCTCCTAATTTGCAATAATTCACTCTATTTTGAAAAATAATTTTTCCTTTTTAGGCGCTAAAATTTTTTATCTCTATTCCCAGATTATTAAACTACATTTACTGTGAATAATTCACAAAACTTAATAACACACATACCAGTTTTTAGAATAAATGCTTGTTGCAATCCTATGCAATGGTACACATTTCATCAACCTCAAATGAATGAACGTCTCAGTAGGCCCAGCTGAAGTTAGAACCTTCAACCCTGATATTAAAACAAGCCTTTGTACTGGCACCTTGACTCATTGAATCATAAGAAGGCACAACCTGTAAATGTATATCAAACCTAAATGTATGCATTTACTGAAGCCTGAGACACTTTAAAAAGTACTCTGAATGAAAGAAAATGCAGTTTAAACAGTGCTTTTACCCAAATTCGACTTTGATATTTTAGGCATTAAAAAATGAATATCCTACAGTTTTCTTGCATAATATGCATTACCAGAATGTCTATTACACAACTCATGAGTCAGGCATTGGAAATAATAACTTATACTTTATAAAAATGAGCTTGTTTGCGCCTGCGCCAAGGGAAAATTGTACACACGAATGCTTGTCATTTTAGTGATGCAACACAACTTAAATCAAATTTTAATGCTAGGAGGTCATAGTATGAGTATTAAGCTTTATAAATATTAAAAAACGATTTTGAAAAGCACTTATTTTTTAAAATAATTTTTCCATTATTAATATTTTTCTTTAAAAAATATATATACATTCTTCTAATAAAACCAATTATTCGTTTTTGTGATAATTCCACCTATAAAAGCAAGCTGCATCCCTTGCCTATCATTTTGGACACATTAACTCACAAGCCTAAGCGCATAAGCCTAACTTGAAACGCGTCACATTTTTGCGCCACTGCAAAATTCCACCCGTGTTTAACTGGGCAAGTGCTGGCTGAATGAACATTCCTATCAAATATACTGCAGCTGAAAAGTTTGCCTGTGAACATCTAATACAATGCATCTAAGGAAAATGCTGTAAATTTATTTATTTTTGCAAAAATAGATAATTTCGTTTTTGTGGCCTTATTTATATCTATTGAATGTGTTTTCTAATTTTATCCTTTAAGCATTTAACTGCAGTTTTGTATATGTGCACAATTGCTCATTCTATAAATTAAAGAGCAACATATAGCTATTTTAGCACATCACATGGTTCATTTCTGGATTTTCTTCTAAGTTTCTACTTAATATTAATTAATCAACATTTTACTTAACAGACTGAAAACATCAAGAGGACCCACAAACACACATTGAGCTCATTTCAGACATAAACAGAAAACACTCAGGACACACAATACAGCGCGCTTTAGCCATTTTTCATAAATAGCGCCGTCGCAATTTACTTACAGAACCGTTTGCAGATACTAGTTGTAAGTCATATTTACAAGAGAAAAGAAAACTTTTCTCAATAGTGTTCCAAAAAACTGCAAAAACAGCCTCACAGACCTTTATTTCCAAGAATAGCGGACCCATACTTTATTAAACGTGATGGGGCCCACGCCGTGTTTAAAATAGAGCTCATAAGTTGGAGTTCCAATCGGAGGTATCAGACATGAATCCTCCAATTGGGAATCCCTGTTGCAACCAAAACAAAACCAAGTAACAAATTTTGCTACGATTAGGCATCTTCGCTCACTAACCGAGCTTCAAACTTCAAGGGGCTATCTCTATCAATACACTCGCAAATGTACGAGACCCTCGGTTTTTGAAAATTGCAATCTTCAAATAAAACTAAGGACCAATACCAAGAACCAATACTAAGGACCAAAGAACCAAACTAAGCACCAATGCAGAACCAAGAACCAAAAACTAAGAACCAAAGGACCAAAGAACTAAGGACTGGGAGCGACCCACTTATACTTCAACTAAAGCAGATGGAGAAAAAGTCTCTTCATTACCTGCCTACACAAATTGCAATTCGTGTATACAAACCTATACAAACCTATCAAAGCTATACCAAACAAATAGTTGTCCAAATTCTAATTGCCAAGTTCTAAATGACCTAACAGTCTTTTTTTTTTACTTACGCCAAAAAGGTTCTCAGTCAGGAGTGACATCATGTGGAGGATCAAAATCAGGAAGATCAGAAATATACTGGGCTGTATAATCAAAGAATCTCCAGAATCCCTGCGCACAGAGTACCTTCTTGGTAGAATCCTGTTCTGTCCTCCTCAGTAGATTTCAGTCTCCTGACAAGATCACTCCCACAGAAAGTCACTTCTCTGATGAGCCCCGCATTGGGCGCCATCTGTGGTATTGTAAAATTTTCATTCTCAGGGTAATATAACAAAGAACTTGGCAAAGAAGCTGAAATATGAAAAGACATCTTTATTAAACTCAAATGAGTGAGACTACGTCTCCCAGAAGCTGACTTATAGCAACTGAAAGAGGCAGTCTTTAGAATGGTCTTAGCTCATACCTTTTATACCATTTATTATGCCCTAGGCATGCAAGGGAGTTGTACCAGTCACATTCCTAAACAAATGAAAAAGCTAGAGAGGCAACAGGTGAGTAGCCTTTGGGGTTTTAGCAGGATATGGGCGAAACATTATAATTACAGGGTTTCATAAAGGTTACAGTTGACAAAGGTAAAAAGCCGAACAAAACCAACATTCTTCTTTAGACAAGCTGGACAAACCCATAATAAAAATGGTCACCTCCCCATCGTAAATAGATCATAAAAGCAGGAACAGATGCAGATGATAGGTAGGATAAGGGGTGTGTATGTGCATACCAAACTTTACAATCTCCTGTTCTTTGATCTCTATCTGACCAGCTGCCTAACAAGGAACTAGCTCAACGAGGTCAGCTTCAGGTTAACAGGGTCAGTTCACTCAGGTCATTCAAAAGTCAGCTAAAGTCATCAGCCTATGTGAGGGCAACCACAAAATGGCTGCTATGCACAAAATGGAACCCATGGTTCAGAACGAAATCTTCAAATACACAGTGAATCCATCGGTGTAACATGACGAAAACACTCATGCATACCGCACTCATCATTTGCGGTTCGCTGATACCAAAATCGTCATGATACGACGATGTTTATAATACGGGTCCAGAATTTTCAGTACCACACTAGGGCCCAAAATCCACAGCTAGGGACATTGCAGAAAATGTTTCAGTTTTCACTGGAAAAATGTGATGCGTCAATGTTACGTTTCGGGCCATTTGCTGTCACAGGCATTAGGCCTACCGACACAAGTGAGGTACCATTTGTATTGGCAGACTTGGGGGAATGCTAGCTGGTTGGATGTTTGTGGCTCCCCACAGATTCCATGTGAGGAAAAATAGCTTTTTTTTTTTTTTTTTACAAAGTTTGAGCTGTGCAAGGCGTACTGGGTAACATAACTTGGAGAGAGACACACAAGTCACCCCATCCTCGATTCCCCTAGTTGTATAGTTTTTAGAAATGTACAGATTTGCAAGGTTTCCATAGATGCCGGCTGAGCTAGGGCCCAGAATCCACAGCAAGGTACACTGCAAAAAATGGGTCACTTTGCACTGGAAACATGTGATATCTCCACGTTGCGTTTTAGGCCGTTTACTGTCACAGGCATTAGGCCTACCAACACAAAAGAGGTGCAGTTTTTCTAAGCTGACTTGGGGAAATGCTGGGTGGGGGAAAGTTAGTGGCTCCTTGCAGATTCCAAAACTTTCCATCACAGAAATTTGGGGAAAATGTGTTTTGTTACAAAGTTTGAGATTTTCAAGGGATTTTGAGTAACAGAACCCAATGAGAGCCACACAATTCACCCCATCCTGGATTTCCTCGTTTGTCTAGTTTAAAAAAATGTACATGTTTGCTAGGTTTCCCTAGGTGCCGTCTGAGCTAGGGCCCAAAATCCACAGCTAGGGACATTGCAAAAAATTGTCAGTTTTCACTGGAAAAATGTGATGCGTCAATGTTAAATTTCGGGTGATTTCCTGTCACGGGCACTAGGCCTACCGACACAAGTGAGGTACCATTTTTATTGGCAGACTTGGGGGAATGCTATCTGGGAGGAAGTTTGTGGCTCTCCACACATTCCAGAATTTTCCATCACAGAAATGCGAGGGAAATTTGTGTTTTTTTTTTTTTTTAGAAAGTTTGAGCTTTGCATGGGACTCTGGGTAACAGAACCTGGTGAGAGTCATACAAGTCATCTCATCCTGGATTTCCCTTGGTGTTTCGTTTTAAAAAATGTGCAGATTTTCTAGGTTTCCCTAGGTTAAAGCTGAGCTAGGGCCAAAAATCCACAGCTAGGCACACTGCAAAAAAAGGGTTTGTTTTCAGTCAAAAATGTGATAAGTTCACTTTGCTTTTTGGGCCATTTCATGTCGCCTACACATGGCCTACCCACACAAGTGAGGTAACATTTTTATCTGACGTCGTATGGGAACAGCAGTGTAGAACAAGTGTTATTATCATTTGTCTTTCCATGCATTTCTGCCTTCCAAATGGAAGACAGTGTGAAAAAAGAAGTCATTTTAAACAATACCCTCTAATTCACATGCTGATATTGGTACCAACAAATTCAGAGATGCACAAATAACCACTGCTTATAAACTCCATATCTTGTTCCCATTTAAGATATACATTGGTTTCCTTGATACCTATTTTTTCACTCTTTATATTCTACCAAATGTATTACTATATACCCAGCACAAAATGAAAAACCAGTGGAAGTTGCAACTCAGTTATTGGCTCTGGATACCTCGGGTTCTTTGTGAACCTACAAGTCTCATATACCTCTGCAACCAAAAGGGTCTCCCAGACGTAACGGGATATGGCTTTCTAAAATCTACCATAGTTAGAAGATGTTACAGTAAACATGTAGGCACAAATGGCTGTTTTTTCAAATAAATTTCAATATTCTTTTATTTCAACTGTTTCTATAGGAAATCCTTAAAGGATCTACACAAATTACACAGTGCTGAATTCAGAATTTTGATTGTTTTCATAAATGTATAGCTATCTTGGATCCAATATTGCTTTCAGACCCATTTTTACCACTAACTGGAAGGATGAAAACACAAAAAGTAGTACAAAAAGGCTAATGTTCCAGTAAAATGTCAGAACTGTGTAGAAAATGTTGGTTTTCTGAGAAACGTCTGTCTGTTTCTGAAAGTTGGGAAGATGGTGATTGTAGCACCACAAACCCTTCATTCATACCATATGCAGGAAAAAAATCAGATGCTTTCTTCTGCAGCACTTTTTTCCCATTTTTCCCCAAAAAACCAACATTTTGCTGTATTTTGTCCAATTTCTCGATCCCCCTCCAAGGGAATCCGCAAACCCTGGCTACCTTTAGAATCCTCAGCATGTTAGAAGAAAAGGATGCCAATCTGGCATGGATACCTCATGTGGACAAAACTTTATGGGGCCTAAGCGCGAAATCCCCCAATTTGCCAAAAAAGGGCATGCCATGGGTGGAGAAAAGGCCTGGCAGCACAGGGTTTTAGAACCTCGCAAATCTGCTTCAGTTGAGACACCGAGTAGGACTTCAACTTTTCAACCTCAAACACAACCTCTGCAAATCCACTGGCTCATCAAGCTGGGACATGACTTGTAAATAACTTCAAGTGTTGTCACAAAAATAGGAAAAATCAAAAGCACTATGTAGTCGCGTAATGGTCTGCACTATGCAGTAATGTACGCCAATTATTGTATGTCAAGTGCAAACACAAGTCCTATCCTCACTGCTGACCACCAATGTTAGAAATGGGGGTCTCTAGTTGGCAGTGGTATGCACTCTGTCCAAGTAGGGACCCTTCCCTATAGCCACGGTAAGGGAGTTACACAGCAAAGATAACCCCTGCTCACCCCCTTGGTAGCTTGGTAAGAGCAGTCAGGCTTATCTCAGAGGCAATGTGTAAAGCATGTGTGCTTAACACACACAATAATACAGTGAAAACACTACAAATGGACACCACACCAGTTAAGACAAATAAACAATATTTATCTAAACCAAACAAGACCAAAATTACAAAAATCGAACATACAGAACTCAAAATAGCACTTTAAAAAAGGATTAAGCAATTCTGTCCATGGAACTCTATGGATGCTGTGATTTTGGCACAAAGTACCTTTAATGCATCAAAATCCAATTCGAAAAACAGCCACATAGGAGGAATGTGTCAGAAAACACAGCAATGCGTCGTTTCTGGCGTCCTAGGGGAATGGATGTGTCAGTTCTTTTGCATTCAGGAGAAGTGATGCGTTGATTCTGGACTGCAAGGTTAAGCAATGAGTCGATTTTCAGAGGTGACTCCTTTCTGGGGGCGAAGTGTTGATATTTGGGTGCATAAGTGTGATACTGGAAATTTAGACATGCCATAGGTTGATGCGGCATCGTCAAAACAGCCGCTGCATTGATTCACTTTGTCGTGGACCAGAAAAGCGTTGAATCTTTCAGCCGCACAGCAGGGCCCGCGTCAGAATCAGTGCGGTGGTCTCAGACGTCAGACTCCGGTTGTGGTGGGTTTTTCAGCTACAGACAGGCGCCGCATCGATTTCTTCAGCCGCATGGCAGCGGTGCATGGAATCTTCTCCCACATGCGGTACTGTGTCGGGAAAACAGGCGCTGGATGGGCGATGCATTGATTTTTGCGTCTTTTGTAGCAGGGACTACCTCCAAGGGTCCAGAATAGGAATTGGCACCACTTGGCAGGTCAGAACTCACAGCAGTGGAGTTCAGGGATGCTACAGGTTAAGTCTTTGAAGGTCCTGATACTTCTTAACAGGAGGCAAGCACACACAAGTCCTTGGGGAATCTTCCTAAGCAGGATACCAAAGCAAAGTCCAGTCTTTGTCCTCTCCGAGACAGAAGCAGAAACTGCTCTTGGAAGAGTCTCCTCTTGATCCAGAAGTGTTCAAATAATTTGGGAACGGGTCCAATACTTATACTCCTTTTGGCTTTTGAAGCAGGCATGCCTCAAAGAAAAGTATTTTATGTCCACAATATCCTGCCTTGCCCTACAGGGGTGGGGGGTTGGAGACAGCTTTGTGAGAAGCCAGGCACAGCCATAGTCAGGTGTCGGTGAGAACTCATCTCACCACTCTAGCTCAGGAAGGCCCATCAGCCTTTTGATAGGCCATCAGGATATGCAGGGCACACCTCTGCTCCCAAATGTGAGACTGTCTAGGGTGAATGCACAAACAACCCAGCTGTCAGTCTAAACCAGAGGTTGATTCCACAGGCAGGAAGATGAATGGGATGGTAAAGCAAGAAAATGCCCACTTTCTAAAAGTGGCATTTTCAAATATACAATTTAAAAACCAGCTTCACTAAAAAAATGGTTTTTAAATTCTGAGCTCAGAGAGCCCAAACTCAAATTCTCTAGCTCTTCCCAATTGAAAGTTACTCCTATAAGATGTTATAAGGCAGCTCCAATGATAACCTATGGGACAGCTAGTCCTTGCAATAGTGAAAAACGAAATTGGCAGCATTTCACTATCAGAACATGTAAAGCACACCAGAACATGGCCTACCTTTCACATGCACTGCACTCTGCCCATGGGGGTACCTTGGGCCTACCTTAGGGGTGTGTTGGACTTGCCCCTTTTTGGCTAAAGTTCCTTAAACTTTTTGTATTCCTCCTGGAACTTTTTCTGACATTATGTTGCCGACTTAGATGCTTTGGGTACTTTGCCACTGCTGATCAGTGTCAAAGTGCAAGTGCTCCCTGTATAAAGTGTTATGGTAATTGGTTGTCCATAATTGGTATGTTGGTCTTACTAGTAAAGTGCACTATGTGTGCCAGGGCAGGTAAGGCAAATGCTACTAGTGGGCCTGAAGCACTAATTGTGCCACCCACACAAGTAGCCCTAAAAAGAGATCTCAGGCCTGCCACTGCAGTGCCTGCGCACAGTTTTTTAACTGCCTTGTTGTCCTGACAAGTGCACCCACTTGCAAGGCCTTACCCATCCCTTTTTATGCACATCAGACACCCCTATAGTAGGCCCAAGGTACCCCCCGGGCAGGGTGCTGTGCATGTGAAAGGTAGGACATGTACTGAGGTGTGTACCATGTCCTGAGAGTGAAATACTGCCAAATTAATTTTTTACTGTTGCAATGCCATCTTGACCATAGGACAGAATGGGGAAGGCTGTGTCACATGTTCCCAGCCTATCTTCCAATAGACATAAGATGGAGAGATAGAGTTTAGTGTGCTTGAACTCAGAATTTAATAACACATCTTTTTGTGAAGATGGTTTTTAAATTGTGTATTTAGAAACCACGCTTTAAGTAATGGCTGGTTTCTTGTCCTAGCCATCCTGCATGCCTCTGCCTGGTTGAGCATTGACTGTCTGGATTTGAATGTGACAGGGTCTGGAAAGTGTCCTGACACTAGGGAGGAGTAGGTGAGACAGCAACAGGCTGGCCTGCATATGGTGTGGTGGGATGTGTAGCCCCTTTGATGCGAAGAGGGCTGTGCTGCTGCCACAAAAGAATGGCTCTACCTCCTGTGGAGTGTCTGAGGCCCAGACCCTGACTATCAAAGAAAGAAGGTGTGCACTGGCAGGAAGACACCCAGGTCTGTTTGGGACCGGGCTCAGAACCCCTTAAACATAAAGACCTCAAAAGCATTTAGGGGTATAAATGTGAGAGCTGAAACCCCTGAACTCAAGACTGAACTCAAGCCTGAAAAAGGATTAAACTTACTTTGTGGTCAAGAGGAACCTCTGCCAAGGAAGAACAGCTGAAGAGATGGACTGCCCTTGCTGTGTTTTATGGGGCTGGCCTGCAGTTTGCTGATTTGACTAAGGAGAGGACAAGGGTCTTTGCTGTGTGCTGTGTCCCCCTGCTTGTTAGGACTTTGCTGTGTGCCGTGTCCTGTGTCCTGAAGGGCCCGAGAGGAGCCGGCTCCCTGTGGTGGAAACTCAGGAACATAAAAGTTTCCAAGTGTGTCTCAGCAATGCTGTGTGCGTGTGCTTTTTGCAGCCTGAGACGTTCATGAGAATTGCCCTGTGACCATGTGCCCTGGAGCAGTGTTGCACTCTACTTCGATTGACAGCGTGACCAGAAGTGCTGTGATTGTTATTGCCATCGGCCCAGACCGTCGTCCCAAGGGGGAGCCATGACAAATCACCGCTGCGGGCCCGAGCCTGCCTTTGCCAAGGAGACACCTGTGAACCTTCACCATCGTGGGTCCGAGGTCCTTTACTCAACATCAATGGAGTCGCGCTGGGAGCCGATCAGCTGCAAGGTCGTCGCCTAGTAGCCTGACTCTCACTGCGAGGAGCAGCCGCCGCCAACCCGAAGCCGCACAGCGTGATGCCCAAGCCGTGAGGAGAGAGAGACTACAGTCCCCCAGGTAACGCTCAGCGAGTGTGCGTGCGTGTGTGTGTCGCCTCCTGGGGCGGAGTGTGTGCTACGAGAGACCACTGTCTGCCTTTCCCATCTTTGCAGCACGAGCCTCCGCTCAAGTCAGTATCGCAGCCCGTACTCACCGAGGAGTGGCAATACCGGGGTCAGATTGTGGAGCTGCACTTTGTTTCCTTCGTAACAGTATTAGGGGCATATTTTGGCAGTCGCTGACTGCGAGTCAGGCAAGAGTGGCATAGAGACCTTCACTAGCACCGCGATCGGTGCCGAACTGCATTATTACTTGCTTTTACGATCGGCATTAGTACTTGCACTACGAACTGTATTATTACTTGCTTTGAGGAACCGCATTAGTACTTGCATTAAGAACTGTCTTATTTCTACATTACAGACTGCATTATGAACTGCATAGCATTGCATTAGGACTGCTTTTGATCATCGTGAACTGCTCATTAATACCGCAAGAACCTACATGTGATTGTTGGCCTAATAACCGGCCCAGTGAAAGATTACGAATATGCATATGCTGGATATTTTTATCGTTTGGTCTCATCGTATTTCTTCTTGATAAAGAGACCGCTATTTTCCTAAATTAGTGTGGTGTCCATTTGTGGTGTTATCACTGTGTTACTGGGAGTGTGGTTGCAAATACTTTACACATTGCCTTGGAGATAAGTCTGGCTGCTCTTGCCAAGCTACCAGGGGGTGAGCAGGAGTTATCTAAGAGGGAGTCCCTCCTTTCCCTGACTAGAAGTAAGGGTCCTTATTTGGACTAAGGTACCTACCTCAGCAAACTAGAGACCCCCAGTTCTAACAGGTTGCCTTACATGTAGTAAAAGGGAAGGGTTGGGCATGGCAAGTGGGGGTGCACTTGCCAGGTTGACATAGCAGTTTAAAACTCCTCTCACAGACACTGCAATTGCAGGTCAGAGACAGGTTTACAGGGCTACTCATGTGGATGGCACACCCAGTGCTGCAGGCCCACTGGTAGCATTTGATTTACAGGCCCTGGGCACACACAATGCACTTTACTAGAGACTTACCGGTAAACCAAATATGCCAATCCTGGATAACCAATCAAACCGGTCCCAATATGCTTGTTTCTAGTCCAGGAAAGACATGGCTTAGCAGTTCGGGTTAGACTGTTCCCATGAAGAGCAGGTTCAAGACTGATTTGAATATGGCTGGGTCCAAACTGGGGTGGCATGGTGAGCAAAAGAACTATGGATTTAACCCAGATCTTTGTGACTGTGGGTAAATGTTTGCATTGTTCAGCATTCTGTCCATCAATTATCCTTTTTGCTGCTGTTGCCCTAAGTGGGAAAGGTATGCCCAGACGTGGGTCCTGTGCTCACTATGCCACTGGATTCAAGATAGCCTGGCCGATGAAGGGTGATGCCCCAGAACCGGTCCCAGGATGCTTTTTCTGGTCTAGAGAGGACCTGGCTTGGCAGTTCAGGCTAGACTGTTCCCATGAGGAGCAGGGTCCAGACTGATTTGCAAATGCCTGGGTCCAAACTGGGGTGGCGTGGTGAGCAGAAGAACGATGTATTAAACCCAGATCTTTGTGACCCGGGCATTCTGTTCATAACTTGTTCCATTAACCAATCAGAATCACAATTTATACAGGAAACACTTGCACTTTAGCACTGATCAGCAGTGGTAAAGTGCCCAAAGTACACAAATCGGCAAAACCGAAGTCCAGCACACAAGCAAAAATACAGAAGGTAGAAGCAAAGAGACTGGGAAAACCAGCCAAGGATGCCAGGTCTAACATAGATGAAAATGAATTTACAGAATAAGAACAAGAACATAAACACAATTGCAAAAATGGAGATGCACTAAGTGTTCATTCATTTTATTCTGTTTCTAATTTAGGCTGAAAAAAGCTGTAGCCATTGAAACTTTCTACACAAAACCACTATCACTGTGAATTTTGAGTTAATGCAATAAGTTCCGGATGCATATTCATCCTAGAACTGGATGATTTCGGATGTAGTTTATCACTTGAGTGGATGGTTGGTTTGACACCAACTCCCACAACATCAGAAACTGGGCTGATGTTGGTGACAGGCATATCAGTTCACTTTTGGACATCATGGAGGATATATTGTACCAGGGTACCATGTTGCTGCCTTTTTAGATAATACGGGCCGGGTAAATGGACTGAGAAATTATGCCACTGTTGCTGCAATGTGAAGAGGCGGTAACCTGGCACAAACACAAAGAACTGACCTGGACCCAACTCTAAAAACTGCAAGGCTCGGATGCTTTGATCATTCTTTGAGGACCAACTGCCCCGTGGGAGAGTGAGTATCTGCCTAGACACAATGCCACTGGCAATGTCCCCATGGCTCTTTTATTTCTAGTGGGCATATAAGTGCTCACTCTCCCAGCCAAAGTTACCTTGATCCATTTGAGGACAAAACTCCATGATCTACAGTAACTCTCTCTGAACTCCCCGGCCCAGAGATTAGCTCATCTGACATCGGTGTGAGGGAATCTGCAGTCTTTCATTGCAGCTTGCAAGTTGCCATTCATGGAGGACAGGATCTTTCTGTCTTTCTCTGCAGTAAAAAGTAAACAACCACAGCTGGTTGCAATGATCCCAAATCTGGAGCATGGATCTTCATGCACACAAACCCTCCCAGCATGACCATCCAGGTCACACATTTGCCTACAACTTGCACTGCCGCTTTTGAGCACCCAGACAAAAAATAAATAAGAAAAAACTGAGGTGGCCGTAGCATTAGCACACATAAAGCTGATCCATTCATTCTTGCTGCCAACATCGTTGGAAGATTGCACAGTCAATTCTAGAGAAGGAAAAGAGATGTTATGATAGGGCCATTAGTAATCAGAACAGGCACTAATGATTTGCTAGAAAAAGGCAAATGTAAGAATTAGTGAATCTGGGGCAAATATAAACATGCAGTTAGGATTAAGGATTGTTAGTGGAAATGTGAATGTATAGTAAGGATTACTGAGGCTCTAATCCGAGCATACATTTTGGTTACCTGACAATCTATGCTATCTATAGGCAAAAGTGTATACTCCTGCACAACATGTTCACTAGCAAAATATTAGTAATTATTTGCATTTATATAACATTCACTATTGCTGCCTGGGACTTCAATGTGTAAAATTTGTGCAACCTGTCTACATCATTCACTCATCCATTCACTAACTCAACCATAAATTGTTCATGCACTTAGGAGCTCACTCATTTATCCATCCATGTACTCCCCAATCCATTAAACCACTGATGCTCCCTTGCATACACACAGGAACCCAGCATATAAACTCATACACGTACCACCTGCCATAAAGGTAGCTATTTCACATATAAAATAGTCAGACCTATTGGTGTTGCCAATGCTTGTCAAAGAAGTGGTGAGATGAGAGGAGGAGCTTCATAGGTACCTACACTCAGGTCAAAAATTAGAGGCAGCTATGTGTTTTTTTGTTCCTTCTAATTTCTTCTTTCTCGCTGTATTAGCACAAAGGCACTTGGCAGATCTGAAATGTAAATAACTCATTTCAGACAGCCGCACACCTAAAAGAGAAACAGATCTGAAACATATCTTCCTCTTGAAGACATCTGGAATGGAAATATCTGAAACTAATCCTCGAGAACAGCCAATGATAGTCCTTTGATCAAAGACGTTGATTGTCGGTAGACTAAAAGATGATTTTACTGCATAATAAATAGAGCCAAAAAAAGCTGTGTCATTCTATGTAGTTAGCTGCTGTCCAATCCTATTCCGTCAATCGCTCCAGATTTATAATTCAGTGTCCAATCCAGTGACTCAAATAGTCATATAGATTTCATCACGACAAAGGCATGCGCGAAGTATATCTTGATTGCTGGGAACCATAGGTGTAGCTCACAGGTGGAGGATATATTCTAGAGAAAGACAATATATCACGGCAGGCAGCTTTTAGTCAGAAAATACAGCAGTAGTGAGAATATTGTTACACTTGTTCTTTTTCACCAGGAACCGGGACTTTCACTGAGCTTAATGCATTCTGGGAGTTGTAGTCTTCATGGACTTCGCTCGGTCTAACATATCTGGAAATAATGATCTACAATGTCAATGCCCAGGGCTTTAATATGTGGTCTTTGCTAAGTTAATACTAAGCAGAGGCGGACTTTTATCAAGAAGGAAAGGCATCATCAAATTCGCATCTCAGAGAAAACTGTATTTACTCTAAAAAGAGGTGTCTTTTGGCTTTGCATAAACGGCATGATGTGTAATGCATTTATGTTTATAGGCCTGCGCAGCAGGATAAAGCTTAGAAATGTGAGAAATGTCGCAATAAAAACAAACATTTCCTATGAAGATGTTGACATGACAAATATCTGAGGCGCTGACGGGATAAACAGCAGAACACTTGGAATGAGAAATGAACCAGAAGCAATCAATGATCATGGCTTTAGTTTTGTGCATGAAATTACCGAGCTCAGACGTGCAGCGAAGGGGAATCTTTGTGTCTGGGTTTGAGATCAGTCATCATTTGTAAGGCAGGCTTGAAGAGATTTGAAATCCTTTCATGAAATCGCTTGCCGAGTTCGCATTAGCACAGCGTCGTCTTTTTGAGTGACTGATTTCGCGTCTTTGGCTGCATGGTTTTTATGTTTCATTGGGTCTCTTGAGCTATTCGGAGTGCAGCATGTCCGCCGATGAACAGATGTTCTGTTTTGAGCGCAGCACTTGCAATCAGAGCTCATATATTACCCTTCAAGCCTTAGCACAAATGACAGGTAAAGGGTTCTCCTTATTGCACGCTGCACGCGGTAGACAGACATCAAAAGAAGAGCTTGCAACCCTTTCCGCCCTAGACACGTAGTACTTGATTAAAGTGTTTAATTCAGGAAAGGGTTAACGGGTGCCAAAAGGGGGCTCCTTAAGTAGTAGATGCTACCCCTAGTTTGACCTCTGGTACTCCTGGAACTGCTTTTGCTACCACTGTTCTCGGGTATCAAGAAGAAAGCAGCATTAACAGAAAGTAAAGAGAGGTTTTCGAGCTCTGCTTATTATCTGTACTTTCTACACCTCGCCTTTCCCCTAATCCCTTAGTAGCAAATAGGAAGCTCCAGATGGATTAATGGTTTGGGCAGGTGTTCAGCCATGTGAGGCCGTGATGTCATTGGGAAGTTAAAGGGTGCATGATGCCACTTCCACTATCCCAGGGTGAATTCATGCCCATGGGAGGGCTTTTGTATTGTACGAAGATAGATCTGATAGGTAGCCACATATCACGTGGTACTCCTTCAGTCAACCATAGCTTTTGGCCAACCGCAATCTGCAGTCCGGGATATTTAAACCCACACTTCTAATGTGACTAGTTATACTACAAGTCCTAGCATGCAAAGCCCAGTTGAAAGAAAGGTTTACTGTCTGGCAGTGTCCCACATAGAATAGGGCCACTCTGGACTACTGTAGGTGCCTGCACTCCAAAGTGAAGGAGCCTGCATGCCACTGAGCATCAAGAGTTAGGGCAGCTGGGAGACCCAGCAGACACATTAGACTAGAAAGAATATCGGCTTTCATCCCGGTCAGGCTCCGAACTTGACATCACTTTGAAAAGGTCCTAAGGTTCTTGTTGTTCATACCCCTGATGGTCGGTAGACGACATGCCCCTAAAAATACTAAATGTGGACAATGTACTTTTGCTTCTCTAAATATAGTTCACTGTATGGGGGCTGCCTCGGTCCCTACTTCTATCATTCCAGATACAAAGGGCCCGTGGTCTGCGAGCCGTAAGCTCCGATAAACGTATACAATTGCATTGTTCTAAATTGAAAAATTGTAATTATGATAAAGGTGGACATATAATCACAGTAGCTTTCTTGTTTTCTACATTCTCCAAAGTAATTAGAAAACATGAGAAAAAACATGAACCTTGCTTCTTAATGGACCAAGCAAACAAGGATTGGAAGGTAAAAAAGGAAGAATAAAATAAATGTTCTTAGTGACATTCCTAAACCTCAAAATGCATATAGACTGTTCTGATAAATGTATATAGAAATAGTTCTAAAAAGCTCAAGTCACTAATATTAGTCAATGGTTGCAGTAGATTGGTACCTAAACGCAATTTGAAGCTGACCATGATGGAGCATCGGTCCAATAATCAACCTGGTCTGTTCAGGTCAAAGAGTTTACCTTCTGACTTTAGTCCTTTAAGTCCTAATCCACCACAGGAGTACATATCTAAAGACCCCATGGCCTCAGAGGAAGCAGTTAGACACTCACAGGCAAAGCAGGATCCAGTCCAGGACCAGTTTCCACAGGTCAGTTGCACAAAAGGTTTGTTGTTTGTAGGTTTGTAGAACAGTACTTCAGAGCTGGTCTCAGGTCACAGATAGCAGGTCCAGTCCTCTTCTGTTCTTCTTCAGTTCCGCAAGTGCTCTGAAGAGGGAGACTGGTGGTGCCACATTGAAGTCTAGCACAAACTAGTGGGTGGGAATCACTCCTGGGAATGCTATAAGCAATTGGGTAAAAGTTATTTGGACCAAATCTACCCAGTTTGGGAATTTTCAAGATGGCATAAGTCTTTGGCCACACTAAACTTGAGGGTGAGGGCTGGGTGGGGAGTATATTATGTTAATTCTAGTGTCCTCTCATATCTAAAATCCAGTTTTAGGCAGCCAATGTACCCCAAATGGACCCAGATATAGAAGTCTGGTAGGACAAAATCAGGGCAATGCAGCAACTAGGCAGTGGACACACAAGAATTGTCTAGGCATCCTGTTTTCACCCTTTGAAGTGCTCCCCAAGTGTTATCCCTAAAACCCAGAGACAGAATTCTGCTAAGCCAAAAACAGGGACTTCCAGTAACCAAACAGTGGATACACAAGAATTGTCTTGGCATCCTGTTTTTGCCCTTTGAAATGTGCCTTAAATGGTATATGTAAATCCCAGCAGACCTGCCAAGCAGAATTACACACTCAAGCAGTATTTGACAATGCAATGTCAAAAAGGATGCTCACAGCTCTCACCCTGCATAATCTATGAGATTCAAGGGGAGTCATCTCTGCTCATTTAAACCAACCATATCAGTCGAGGCTGACCTATTGTATAGCTAGTGGGATGAAAGTTACACCTATTCAAATGCTAATCACTGGCTAGGGGAGTTGGAAAGCAAATGCTAATTAAAATACAAGCAATTTAGGCAGGCATAAGGGAACCTTCTAAAAGTTACTTTTCCTTAGGATTAGTTAAAAAACTGACTTTACAATTGAATTGGATTTATGATATTTATAAAAAACTGTTGTTTAATTATTTTCTAACTTGTCCCATTCCTGATATATAGCATTAGGTTTTTAGTCAGTATTCTGGTTTTCTACATTGTGAAAATTAGTTTTTGGGTGCTAGTCACGTAAAGACGTGTTACCATTAAATTACAACATGTCCTACTCTTAAATACCATGCACCCTTCCTTCTGGTCAACAACGCTTACATAGGGGTGACTAATTAATATGGAAAAGGGTGGTTGTGACCTGTCAAAAGGATTTATTTCAATAGGGCGAATATCAGTTTGTACACTCCTACAGTGAGGCTACAATGGAAGACCTGGATCCACGTTTTATACTGCCACTGTGGTGGATGGCTCAGTAGGTGCTGCAGATCATTCGTGATATTTAACATACAGGCCCTGGGTTCAAATTGTACCATATATTAGGGACTTATAAATTAGTTAAATATGCCAGTTAGAAGAATGTCAATTTTGACCATGTTTAAAAGGGGCTCAGCCACTTTGCCACTGGTTAGTAGCGATAAAGTGCCAGAATTCCACAGCCAGCAAAAACAGTCAAAGCACAAATCTAGCGGTTCACCATAGAAAAGATGATAATTTCCTACAAGTATGCTGTAATAAACACTGCATTATAACCTTCACCTGGCTCCCAACAGTGGCATTTTCCACCAATGCAATCCCTTAGCATTTTCATCAGAATAACCACCTCCGCTATAGCCATGGTGCTGAGGACACTGTGGAACCAGGAAAAGACGTTATCAAAGCCATCCTTCCCATTGACAAACTGCGGGCTCATGAGCAATAATTTTTTCAATATATCCATCTGCTCCCATTTGCTCTAGCATTGCACAAGATGGGGGTTGGGGGTGCAGATGCCGACGCAGACAGTTGAGGTGTACTGATTGTTTTCCTGTGGCTGGAAGGTGGAGTATACACTTAATGCAGTAAGTTACAAGATTGTATTGTAATTGTATTGTAATTGCATTTATATAGCGCTTACTACCCCTGACAAGGCGTCAAAATGCTTTTTGGCGAGTAGCACGCTACTCTGGAACCCATAAAGGATTAGTAGTGAATTAGTATAGTGAAAGTATGAAAGTAATTTGAGTGGTGGATATGTTAGTCAGTTATTTGGATCAAGAAGGATAGTGGAGGGCAAGGGAAGGGAAACATTTTTGCATTTTTATAGCGCTTGCTACCCCTGATGGGGGTTGAAGTCCTTTTTTCGTCACGTAGCTCTCTACTCTGGAACCCATACAGTGCTAATGGTGAATTAGTATAGTGACATATGAAAGTAATTTGAGTGGTGGATATGTTAGTCAGTTATTTGGATTGAGAAGGATAGCAACGGGGTGGAAGTGATGAAAAGGTTTGTATTTGTTTAGCGCTTGCTACCCCTGATGAGGTGTTGAAGTGCTTTTTCAGCGAGTATCACACTACTCCAGAACCCATAAAGGTTTAGTGGTGAATTAGTATAGTGAAATATGATTTTAATTTGAGTGGTGGACATGTGAGTGTGTCATTTGGATTGAACAGGAGAGTGGAGGTATAGAAGGAAAGGATTTCAAATTTTTTTGTTTTGCAGTTCATAGCAGTTGGAGGAGGCTTGGGATGAGTAAAATGGAGGTGGAGGGGGAAGAGTCAGAGGGAGGGTTTAGAAAGGCTTGTTTTGCTCATGCGAAGTACCTTGTGTTGTGTCTATTGCAGTGAAAAGAGTTTAAAAACATTTTGACTATTTTGTTGCATGTCATTTGATAATAAACAGCAACCATTTTCCGAAAATATCATTGTGTCAATAATAAACAAGGTATTGGCGCTTGTTTTATTTTATTTATCCATTTTACATAACTCAATCAGCTCGTTGCGTTGTACAGTGCATAAATATACAAATGAGAAAGCAACAATCCAGAACAGGAAGAAGAATAAAAAGAATCTAAACACAATTCAAATGAGAATATCTGAGAGATCAAATAAAAACAGGATGGTGGTCGAAAGTGCCTGAAAAGACAACTTGGAAAATACAATTTGAACAATATGAGCAATGACAAACGTTAAGGGGAGGTGCGAATGGTACATGGAAGGAGACTTAAGAAACGATAATGTGACCTCCCAACAGAGTGACCAACCCACTCCATATCAATAAGGACACTTTCCCCAGTCCTGAACTTTTAACCTACAAATCATTGATTGCAGGTGTTTTTGTCTGAATAGTGCAATAGAAGCGAAACAAGACTACTACTCCCAGAATACATTAAGCAGAAACAAGACTACTACTCCCAGAATTCATTGAGTTATCACAAAAAGTCTGGGACTGGCGAGAGGTGGTCATCCTAGCCTGTCATTTAGGAACTTCTAACCGAAGAAAAAAGTTTACTTTGGATGGTCCTGGTTTCTACCTTCCCAAACTCTGCAGTTTTTGAGCCAGATACGTTGGTCTTCCCAGAATAAGTGTTTTGAAAATAATACAAGCCATGTCAAACAGCGGGAAGAAAAGTGCAAGACAGCCCTATCTAGGGAAAACACACTTGGCCGTAACATGATCTGGGGTTTTTACGCCCAGGCATATACGTGGCGAAGCATGAAATGAAGGCCCATTAATATAAATACCTTTTATCTATGAAGAGATTTTTTTAAAGGTAAAAAAACAATCAATTACAAAGGTTGCGGTACCATGCGAAACATGTTTACTTACCCTTGGGCACAAAGCCTACAAATGTTAGAATTTTCACTTTAGCGGTGACTGTTATCTACCTGCTCAGCGTATTTGCTGTACTTGTAATTAGCACTTCTCTTCCTGGAAACTTGAAATAAAGGTTTCCGAGAAAAGAAAGTTGTATTTATATTTCAAAATATCATTTTAGTCTTCTAAGTGACACGATCAATGTTGCAGATTAGCCCTCTTGCAGATGGTGCTATTAAAATACTAAACATATTTTCTTTGCAGACTTCTGCAGAATGTAATTTGTGTCCAATCAAATTAGCATTTGAGTGAGGAGGGGGTTATGCAACATTTTTTTTTAAAAAACAACAGAGAATTTGGTGCTTTCCCTTGTTTAGTGCACATTCCATACATCTCTGCTTCGATTGCAATGTTCTATTCATATATATTGCAGTGGCGGACGGTGTTTGTGACTAGTGGCGAGGCGGGCAGGAGCCAAACCGGCATGCACAGTGAAGGGAGTGCACTACCACTCCCCTCAGTGCTGTCACCTCCCAGGCCCTGCCCCCAAAACTACCCTGCAGGAAAGAAGAAACAAAAGTTTCATTTCCTGGTGCATTTGGGGGGAGGGGGCGACGCTCCTCTGCTATAGCGGAAGAGCCGCCGCTGAGATACTGAAAGGTGCCTTAGCCTCAACAACTTTATTTCTCGCTTGTCAGCCTGGACATCAGTCAGAAGTACCAAGGGTTAAGAGCAGCCACATTTGACATTCCTTTTTGTACCTCAGACAGTGCCCATGCTGACTCCGTCTCACAGGTAATGAAATAGGGCATCATCAGAAACCAAAAGTAAACATGGAGGGGGGCGTGGCTTGACGCCCAAGGAGTATGGACGCGTCTCCGTGAGGCTCCCGGTCCCGGAGCGGAGAAGTGCAACTTCACGATGATTTCTAAGGAAGCAGCTGGCAGCAGTTAGCATGGGAAGTGTTCCTGCATCGCACACCATGCTTTTCGATCAGTTTTGAGACGATTACTTTGCCTTTGTCAGGTAATTAGTGTCGGCTCGACTCAGCAGCAGCGCGACCGCCATTTTGTTTTTCGGCGGAATGGCTTTTCCTTCTACGAGCTTCCACCACAAGGCGACCTAAGAACATAATTCTAGTGGCAATCGAAATCTCCTCCACTCACGATGTCCGAATGACCGTTCTTCCTGTTTTTTTTTTTTTTTTTTCTGTTGCTGTCTTTGTTTTTACCTCAGTATGCATGGATGCCAGCAGTGGTCGCCATCTTAGGTAATGATTCGTCTCATTGCTGACTGGGTCTGCACAGCTTTGCTCGGAGCCTACGACGTCTTCCTGCTGTTACTCTTCATGACCTCTTTTTTGGCGGATTGAGGTTTCTGGCAACCGTATTGGCAAAGGATTTCTGATCATCACCTTTACCCTGCTCGCTGACTCACGACCAGCTACTGCGTATTACAGTCGGCGGCTTCTTCTTTTTCTTTTTTACGTGACGTGCCCTGCTACTGGCCCTGCTAGTTGATGGGTAGGACACGGGGCGCGCATACCAGCCCGTCCCTGCCGCCACGTTCTTTTATCAAAAACTCTACTTTATTCTCGCAACTCTCCAAGTTGGAAGATTCGCAGATATTTGAGGAAGAAGACAAGCACTCAAAGATGGATTCTGCACCCGCCACAGCTACCAAGTCGAACGTGAAGAGGCTAAAAAAAGACCCTCCCTCGCCTCCCAAAGCATCCTCGGACATCTCCATGGAACTTTTGCTACATGAGATAAGGGCTCTTAGACCCTTTATGGAGGAAACAAATTCCACGCTACAAGCTCTCTCTGACAAATGGGGGCAACTCGATACAAGGCTTACAGCGGTTGAACATGATGTTGCCACTTTCACTGACACTGCTAAAGTAATTCCTGTCATGCACTCGCAAATTACCACCCTCCAGAAACAGGTTGAAGACCTCGAAAACCGCAACCGGAGGAACAACCTTCGTATTTTTGGCCTGGGGGAGGGACTTGAAGGGAGCGACCCCATTGCTTTCTTTAAGACTTTCCTCCCTAAAGTCCTTCACTTGTCGGACGGAACTATGCTCAACATCCAACGAGCTCACAGGCTGGGGCGCGCTCCTTCGGCTGGCTCCTCTCCCCAGCGACCGAGGGGGGTCATTATCTACTTCCTAGAGTACACGGATTTGCTAAAGGTGTTAGCGGCAGCCAAAGCTCTTCAGCGTGTCACATGGTCAGGCTCCACGCTATTTTTTGCGCAGGATTACTCCAAGGCAACTGCTGACAGACGCAAAGCTTTCCTGAATCTTCGACCTGATCTTCGTTCTATGGGGGCCAGATTTGGCCTCTTTCACCCTTGTCTCTTCAAGGTCACGTACAATAACAGAACCACGACTTACGAGGATCCTGGATGCCTGCAGAGCTTTATTGATTCACACAGGATGGATGCCACCACCTCTGCCGGGACATCCTCCTCACATGTTGCTTAAATTGCTACTCAATATCTGTGCTTTTCTATTAGTCTCCCTGCTCCACAGTCCTCTCGCTCGCTAGGCGAAGTTGTTTCCATTCTATTTTATACAATAGTGCCAGCTTTCTGTGTTGATTTCCACTGCATTAATGATTTTGCATTGTTACAGTATTGTTCTTCAATATTTTTTCTTTTTTAGGCTCGTACTTTCTTGGTTCTTGTTTTTTTTTTTTTTTCTCTCTCACAGTTGCTTCCTGAGATTAATTCCTGTCACATGTTCTTATTTCACAGTTATGATGTCTCCTCATATGGCCTTCCCCGTTTCCCACCGGATCCTCCCTGGACGTGTGTCTGCTCCATGTGGTTTCACCCACCCTCCCACTCATTCTCTCCTTTTGTAGGTATGTTTTATATTTTGTTTTGTGTCCTCGTTATTGTAATGTTTTTGTTTTGGCATTGTGCTCTTTCATTTGTATCTCATTGCCTTTATGGTATCCTTACTGCTCCAAGTCCCTCTTTTCTACTTATCTTTATTCTTTTCTCAGTCCTTGCTCTGTTTCTTTCCTCTGTCCCTCTCTTTAATCAGAAGATCTCTTTTGTGCCATACATTTTTTCCATTTTCTACGGATTTTGCACTGCATTGACTTTCTGCTTTCTAATTGCATTTTGTTTTACTTATGATTGCTCATGTCTTTGAAACTAATTACTTGGAACGTTAGGGGTTTACACTCTCCTATTAAACGGCAAAGGATCTTAACCCATCTGGCCAAATTAAACGCGGACATTGTCTTTTTGCAAGAGACTCATCTTTCCGCTGATGAATCGTCAAAGCTGAAAAGGGGCTGGGTGGGGGAAGTCTTTTTCTCTCCTGGGGATGGCAAACGGAATGGTGTGATGATTCTTTGCCGTAAATCTCTTTCGTTTACATTATTGTCTCAGAATTCAGATGTTAATGGGCGGTGGTTAAATGTCAAATTGTCCTTCAAAGGAGTTCCTATATCTCTGTTTAATGTATACGCCCCCACGTGCGGAGAACCATCCTTTTGGTCCACCTTAGCAGCTCAGCTTGCCCTTAGTTTGGAAGATAATTTTATTTTTGCTGGGGATTGTAATCAGGTTTTTGACCCCTTTATAGATAGAAACTCCAAGGTTCCTTATATCCCCAATAAACCCCAGAAATCATTTATACGAGTTATCTCCCAGCACCAACTCTTTGACGCCTGGCGTCTCTGTAATCCAACCACCAGGGAGTACACCTTTTATTCCCCCTCTCATCATACCCAGTCAAGAATCGACTACATTTTTGTTTCTCATTCTATCTCCCAAACTCTTACGCAAGCAGAAATTGGCCCTATACTGCTATCAGATCATGCCCCTGTGTCAATTGTATTTGAAATTCTCCCCCGAGCCACAGGTCCTAAGAGGTGGCGCTTCAACAACACCCTCCTTCTGGACCCGAAATTTACCGCTGCTTTTACTACTTTTTTTGAAGAATTTTTTGCGTTTAATACTGACCAATCCATGCCCTTTTCCACCATATGGGACGCTTTCAAGGCCTCAGCGAGGGATTTTGTGATTGGCTTTGTTGCAAAGAGGCGGAAACTTTCCCGCAAATTTACTGCTGACCTTTTACGGGACATCAAGACACTGGAACACTCCTTTTACACCTCGCACTCGAGCCAATCCCTCACAGCCCTCATCAACGCCAAATTAGCATTTAATAAAAAATCTACGGAGGATGCTTCTTTGTACTTATTAAAGTCCAGTGCCAAATTTTATGGGGGCAAAAACAAGGCAGGAAAGATTCTGGCTAACTATCTGAAAGTTAAACAGAACAGACTCAATATTGAGTCTATCTATGATGAACGCCTAGATTTAAAATTTAAAGATTCGGATATTCTGAACGAATTCTCCCTATTTTATAAATCCCTATATACCTCGGAATCACAGCCCTCTGAGGACTCTCTCTCCCAGTTTTTTTCAACACTTCAGACTCCTCCCTGCCACCAGTCGGATCTCACTCTCCTGGAATCCGATCTAACGCACCAAGAATTGTCAGCAGCACTCCAGCTGCTCAAGAAAGATAAAGCGCCGGGGCCTGATGGCTTTACAGTAGAGTTCTTCCAACACTTTGCTAAGCTTTTGTTACCCAAGTTGCACTCCCTCATAGCCTCCTTTAACACACTGGGGTGTTCTTCGGGCACCTTTTCGGAAGCACACATATGTTTGATACCGAAGGAAGGGAAAGACCATAGACACTGCAAAAATTATAGGCCTATTTCTTTGGTCAATATAGATTATAAGATCTTCTCAAAAGCCCTAGCCATACGTCTTGACTCCTACTTGCCTGACTTACTAGAAGCGGAACAATCGGGCTTTGTTAAAGGCAGATTTATCACGGACAATACGAGACTTCTCTTTGATGTCTTGACCAAATCCTCGTCCCTGAAGCACCCCCTAGCGGCAATAGCGCTTGACGCCGAGAAGGCGTTCGATAGAGTCGAATGGAAGTACTTGTTTCATACTCTTCGTTGGTTCGGCTTCGGTCCCAAGTTTGTATCCCTGATCTCTCTCCTTTACTCCAACCCGCGTGCGGCTATCTGCGCCAATGGTCTGATATCCTCATATTTTGATTTGGGCAGAGGAGTCCGCCAGGGTTGTCCTCTCTCCCCTTTTCTTTTTAATCTAGCCTTGGAGCCCTTTCTCTCTAAGCTTCGCCAAAACCCAAATTTATTCGGCTTTCAATCAGCGAACATTCACCTTAAATTAGCTGCCTACGCAGACGACATTTTGCTTTTCATGTCAAATCCTAATGTTTCTGTTCCTGCCTTTTTGACAGACGTACAAGCATACTCTAAAATCTCTGGCTACAAATTGAATAGTGATAAATGTGAGATACTCCCCCTGACCAAGTACACTTTTAAAGCGGATTTCAGCGCCTCAAATTTTACGTGGAGCCCCTCTCATATTAGATATTTAGGCATGCATATCACTCCCTCAATATCTGACACAGTAGCGCTATGTCTAAACAAATGTCTACAAAAAATCACTGATTTAACGGCCAGGTGGCATCCACTGTACTTATCGTGGTGGGGTCGGCTAGACACCATAAAGATGATGCTTGCACCCATTGTACTATACACCATATCCAACATCCCAGTCCCCATTCCGGCCAAATTCTTCAAAAAAATTAATTCCGCCCTCTCTTCCTTCTTGTGGAATTCAAAGCGTCCTCGTATGTCGTTAGCTAAGCTGATTCGCCCAAAAGCTGAGGGAGGAGTTAATTTTCCTGATTTTCAGGTTTATCAAAAAGCTTTCCTTCTACGACAAGCCTCACTTTGGTTGCTTGACCCCTCGGAGAATTGCCCTCTATGGCTTAGGATAGAGCGTCTTTACCTCTCTCCTTTCTCCTTCCCTGAATACCTTTCATTTTCACGTAAACCGCAGGCGGTGTCCTCTCCTATAATTAAATTGACTTCCAAACTCCTGTTGTCCTCTCCTCCTTCTTCTCCAGATTCGATTGACCACTTCCTAAGTTCAACAATCTGGCATAATAAAGATTTGACTATTCGCGGCAAACCATTCTTTTGGAAAACCTGGCGTCGAAAGGGTTTAGCATGGGTACACCAACTCTTTTCGGACTCAAAGTTTATGTCCTTTCACCTGCTTAAACAACGTTTTGACTTGCCTGCCTCATTCGCGCATAAATATCCTTTGCTCAAATCGGCTGTGATGGATAGGTTTGATCACTTATCTGCTTTGCCTCAGGTCCCCGCTTTTCAGACCTCTCCCTCACAACTCTCCTCCCTACTTAAGTCTAAACCCTCGGCTTCTAGCATATACAAACACTTGCAAGGAGCAGGTACCCCTAGACAGAAATCTAAGGTGGAGGAAGCTTGGGAGCGTGATTTTCAACTTTCATGGCCACTTTCTCTTTGGAACAATATCTGGCTCAAGCTGCGTAAATCCTCCAGGGCAGCAAACCTCACACAAACGTTATTTTTCGTGTATAATCGTATTCTACTTACACCGAGTGCTTTGAGCAAAAGATTCGCATCTACTCCAGACACGTGCTGGTCATGTTCGTCCCCAAACGCTGACATATTTCATGCGCTGTTTTTATGCCCACTTGTACAAAGCTTTTGGGAGCGAGTTTGGTCCCAAATAAACTTGATTTTTGACACTGCACTTCCTTTCTCTACCCCTCATATTTTCTTGGGGAGTCTCGCACCCTGCTGGGAGAATGTCCCAGGTAAAACCAAAATTGTTGATCTGTTGTTAGCGGCTGCGTTTCAGCAGATCACGGTTAACTGGAAGGACTCCACTAAAATCTCCTATAAGGCGTGGTGGTATGTAATCTGCCATAATCACAGGCTGGACACCTCTTTTGTATATCCCGTGAAGTTGGCAGCGAAGCGTCTAGAACTGTGGTCCCCTGTTACATTATTCCTCGACATGTGTGCCAAAAAATCCTCTCAGATAAAGCCGTCCCACCCTGAGGTCCTGAAGCCCCCATGAACCCCCTACACGTTCCCAGATTTATTTCCAAATTTTCAATACTGTTTTGATTCATTTTCTATGCATTACTAGCATATCTCCTACTCATGAGTTTGTCTTTTATTTTTATGCAGTATAAGCCGATTATAATGTGATGGCATGAAATTGTTGTTTTCTTTTTGCTCTTTGTCAATGGATTACCTTGATATGTATTTACTGTTATTCCCTGTAATACGGATACCTTTATTTGTCTCAATAAAATTTTTCTTTCAAACTTAAAAAAAAAAAGTAAACATGGAGCAAGAAACCTTGTTACTTTCTGAAATGTCTTCTCGTTGGCCTTCCCATACCGCCTCACCAGCAAATGGGAGGCTGTTGAAGCGTAAGTGAGGAAGTAGGCCAACCTTGTGATTGTCACCGTGGTCAAAGGGTAAGAGATGCCATTTCCATTGACTCTCACATTTTGGTGACTCAATGTCCATGTTTTAAGGCAATGTTTTCAAACAGAAAAGCAATGATGTAATTAAAAGGACATGGATTCTCTGCTATACAATCCAAACTTAAAAAATTGGTAACATATGTACAATTTAAGGAAACCTGCATGCAAAGATTTTCTTTTATTTTTTTTAAATAAGCTGATTAGTGAAACTCAGCCTGGCCCTTATACATTCATTTACAAGACCAGAGAGAGATTGGTCCTACACATATTCAGCAATTTAAACCATAAAGAGTTCTTGCTTTTCAGGAAATGGGCAGCAATGACTTTGCATTTTATAACAATAAAGAAAAGTAGAATCATTCTGGACTGATGGTAGGTTATGTGGGTATAGGCCCCTGTAATAAATACAATATCTATATTATCAATATTACCATTAGTTGTGTAAGTGTCTCCTATGAAATAATATTATGCACTATAGTTTTGTTTTTGAAAATGACAACTGATCTTGAGTATTTTGGTGTGCAAAGAGAAAAGAGAATATAAATATATTTTGACTAACAAATATAGCACTTACAAGTACAATTTTCGTCATTTTTAGGTCAGGTGTTAGTCAAGACATGTTGGTTGTACTGAATTTATATGTATAATACATCCATTGGTCTGTTGTTTTGTCAGTGCCATCTTTTTCTGCCCACTGTAGCTTACTGCATGGGGCAATGGTTCCGTCCACTTCATTGTCTAACTTCATCGTGAGTGTCTTCACTCTGCTCTTTCACAAGTTACACATCCGCACACAAAGTTACCTTTAGTGCCAGGGAATAACAAAGATTAGAACATTGGAATGTGGAGCACTCCATTGAAGACAATGGAGTGCTCCATGCTTCTACGGGCCGGTAAAGGCCCGCAGAGCAACATTCCAATGTTTTACATAAGCCTCTCGAAGCTCGTGGGGATTTAAATCCCCTCGAGCTTCGAGAAGCCTTTGTTTAATTTATTAGAACATTCTGCCCTCTAGTGGCAGAATGTTCTAATAGCCTTATAGCCCTTCGTAGCAGGGCTTTACCGCTATTAAAGTCCCGCTGCTTTTGTTAAAGTCCCTCGCCTTCGGCTCGGGCCTTTAACGCTGCAGCGGGCCTTTAATAGCCGGTATAGCCCGCTACGGCGGGCTATAAGGCTATAGTGTTTGTTTAGACTGATAGACCTGACAGCCTTAGATTGGTAACACTATTTATTGAAAATGACACAATTAAAAAAACTGTAAACTTTTATTTTGTCTAATCTGGGGAAAGACTACGTGCAGATGAAGGACATGTGTAGAGTTCTCACAAACCAAAGATGAGAAAATGCAGAAAAACATGAGAAGCTCTATGAGACACGTATGAAATAAGCCTTGTGTGTGCTATGCTCACAAAAATTTGATGCAGTGTGTTTGTTGGAAAGAAATGCTTTACAAATCTGAAAAACCTAACGTGAGAAAAACAGATACAAGAAGTCTAATATGTGAGTTGGTCATAAAAACCAGATGCAGTGTGTGTGTGTGTGTGTGTGTGTGTGTGTGTGTGTGTGTGTGTGTGTGTGTGTGTGTGTGTGTGTGTGTGTGTCAAGTGTACCAAGTTCTCAAAATCAAGAGGCAATGCAGTGGCGGCTTCTGGAGGGAGTGCTGCGGGGCGGTGAGGCAGGGCGGGGGAGGAGCAGGGTGGGGAGTAGTAAACTACGGCATACGGCCGAACAGAGGTAAGTAAACAAATGAATAAATAAAACGAATGCCAATGCAATGCAACGCGTGCAACGAAATTTGTTTTATTTATTTATTTGTTTACTTACCTCCGTTCAGCCATATGCCATAGTTTACTACACATTGCCGCTACTGAGGCAATGTGTAGGAGAAAGGGGCAGCCAAATGTGAAAGGCCTACTGTACGAGTCACAAAGCGCCTTCATACTTGAGATGCGTGAAAAAAATGTGAAATGTGGCACAGCCTTGGGAGTTCGAGTGATGCTCAGTTGTTCAACAAGTCTAAAAGCTTCTTTCGAACCAGAAAATGATTTAATTCTTAGAATAATTTGAAGCTTCCTGGTGTCAATTAGTTGTTTTGTTAGAGGTACTCTAATGTTGATACCAGTTATGGAAAGTTAGCTCAAAGTACAGTCTGAATGTGTATTTCTAAAAAAAAAAACATTGAAAGCACTGTACCATTTAAAAACTGAGGGGCAAATTTCTACCTTTTGATGCAATGCAGAACAGCACCTAAAGCAGCTGCCCTGGGTCATTAGAAGAAAGTAGAACAGCACTATGTCTCCGAAGATACAGTGACTACTTTGTCTCTCCCTCCGCTGGTGCACTTTTGACTGCCTTGTTCCAATGCATGCAGCCTTGCAGTAGAGTGCAAGGATGTGTATCTTCAAGCAATAGTTATGTAGTGGAAGGCAGACCTTCCAGCACAAAATACATTGCTTTGACATACTTTAACACTTTTAAACATGCTTGCATGCTCTAAAGTGCAGTACACATGCAACGTTTGAAACGTTTAGAGAAAAGAAAACGTTTTCAAATTTAACACCTGCCTTGAAGAACATACATTTTGGCATAAAGGCCTGTATACCTTTTTTTTTTTTTAGGAGATAGGGCATTGAGCCAAAATGTGGATGGCTGCATGGGAATGTCCATGTACAACCCATGGATTGCTTCACATTAGACGACTTTACATTTCAAATCAGAATTTGTGTTGTAAAGTAAATCCCAACACAGCATTTTGCTCTGGGGTTCCACTTTTGTGATGCAAACCTGGTGAAAAGTGTTTGCAAATGTTCCCCGAGTCTATACTGTGTGCAGCCTATCACATAATGTGTTTAATTCATTTTTTTAATCTGACAATCACAGTGCTTTCTTTCACTGGCTGGAACATCATAGGTCCATAAACACATCTAGAAACACACAAGTAACTAGTCCCCAGTGCACCAAGCAGTTATACATACAGAGGTCTGAAGCAATCATATTAACCAACTACGTTTTCCTCCCAGAACAATGCATCTCCAACAGATTAGTTTATCTTGCATTTATTTATCACATAAGGTGTCTGTAATTATATTTTACATGCAGTTTTTGCCCACGTCAGGGTCACTGTGTTTATGTGGTGGAAAGGACCTAATTATGCAGCAATAAAAACGAAATTATGCAGCATATTTTGTGATGTGTTACTTCATCATTTTGACAGTTTATACACATCTTAACACTGTCTGGGCAGACGCTTCACCTCATTGGTACCAGGTAATGCCCAAACACAGGAATAAGCAACGTAAAGTTGAGCAGTCAACCTTTTGCAAAGGTCTTTTCACTGCATGGTTATTTATGTTGCTGCCTTTTTAGTAACTTCTGATCTGTTTGAGCTAGAAGCAACATTTTTGGTTAAACTCTGAGATTATGCAGATGATGATGGATTACATGCCAAATACAGAATTATAAAAATAAATGCAGCAGCTGCAAAACCGCATTATTCCAGTGGCCCTGCTCATGGAGCTCTGTTTAACAAGATACTAGTAAAGACACTAGCTGGCCCATGCACGTACGCACCAGAGATGAGTACCATACAGTAGAATTGCTATGCTCAGTCTTATGTGAAATGCGGTCACCATCAGGTATCCCATCATGAATTCTAAAAGCAGCAAATTAAATATCTGAGCATGTAAGAAAACAGAAAACAGCTAGTAAAGAGTAAGAAAGCAGTAAGGACTCAAGACAGAAGCCCTGAAGTCCAAACACATGGTATCCAATCAGCCTCGGACTGTCAAGGCAGGCAATCGGCCAGTGGCGGATGGGGCTGTAGTGGAGGCCCATTGGTGGACCTTTTTTTGGGGACACTATGAAAGACTATAGTTAAAGCCTTTGTATTCATTAAATAAGCCTGGCCTGATGCACATTAAGGTCAAGCTGCTGCACTTTGAGAGGCAGCATGACAATGGGCTGCACTGTCTGTCACAGCATGGGGTGTGCCTGCCCCTTAGCTCCTTTTAGGTGTGGTAGTGGACTCAAGGAACTGCTGATTGTAAGTCATTAGCACTTGATTTTCACCAGGCTAGTGCAGAGAAGAGGACTAGAGGGGTTGGTGAGGGCCAGCAAGAGGGCTCTTCATTTATTTTGATCTGCCTCCCCTGCATGCAACAGGCATTTCCATGCAAATTTGTCTCTACTGTCCTCCTTTGCCTGCCATAAAACCGGGTTTAAGTCAAAGCGTCAGCTCAACATCTTGTGATTCTAAGCAAATAACTAATCTTCACAAGCCAAAACAATGGGTCTGACCGTCTGTGATCTTATTAGGTGCTCATGTAAAGCACTACAATGCCTCTGGGACAATTGTGTGATATATACAATTGCATGCATTTGAGGAAAGTGATACTATTTCTTTTTGCATTTACATACTAGCATCATTTCCTTTTTTGAAATTTAAACCTGATTTTAGCCATAAAACAAATAAACACAGATACTCCTTTCACCAGTCGCTGAGCATTGGAGGGCCACTCTTAGGTACTGTAAAATAGAAATACCTAAAAGCCCAGAGTGAGTGTAAAAGGCAGTCCAGGTCTGTGCCATTTCCCGTTTCCCAACAGACATTAATCAAAACATACATAGCAAACATCGATAGACAAGCAATTAAACAGGAGTTCCTAGTCTTCTTCATAATTCAGAGCTTCCAAAGTATACGTTTCTACATTGGAATGATAATTTCCAATTTAAGTACCGGCCCTATAAGCCTTAGAATACTTTAACTACTGCATACGTTTGCCAACACTTAGCTCCATGATCGTAACCAAGTAGTTTATTGCAAAAGGTTGCCATCTGCAAAGGTGGATAACTTTTCTTTTGGCTGGCCTGGCTTCATTGTTATTTCAATCCAACCCTGCATTCAATGGTGTGGTGTTTCTGGGAGTGACTTAACTTATAAATGCAAGTCCACTTCTGGCTTTGCACTCCTTGCATACGGGTGAGTTGCACAGGTATCAAAGATTTTGCATCGGAGTCTCTTTATGATCACTTTGTGAAAAGAGCCATACTGAATTTAAGTAATCAATGAACATGCTTCATTCAAGGTTTTTAAATGTTTTTTGGACATGGGCTCCAAATATTTAAAAATCAGAATATGTTGATTAAATATCCCATAAAGCAGAAAAAGAAAGAATTTTGAAATTGGTGAAAAAAGACCACAGGATCGATAAATACATCTATATTCATAACTTACCTGTAGGCAAAAAGCCAGCAAAGTGATCTGTTATGTTTATCCACATCTCTACCCCCACCTCCATTGTAGTCACAATCAGGGTTCTCAAGCAATGTATGCGCTCAAAAAGGAGTGAAGTTTAAGCAGGGACTGCATCACTGTCTCTGTTCAAACTTCAGGGGCCAGATGTATGAAATTCGGTTTTTGAATCCTAAGAAATTTCTCTTTAGGAAATGCAAAATGGAATGTACAAAAATAGAGATTTCCTAATAACGATTCCTACAGTGTAGGAATCACGAACAGGAAACCCCTATTTAGAAAATGCTAATCCATCCGTTCCGATGGACCTAGCCCATAGGTACAGAGGGTTTTACATTTCAAAATGTGTGGTTTCCTATTGGGCCTATAATCCTAAGGCCACCCTTGATGCGCCACAAAAAAGTGGTGCACATATGAAGCACACACCTTGATATCATGTGGTTACCATCAACTTGGAGTCGATGGTAATAGCATTTCCTAAATGTCCATTTTACAGTTTGGAAATGATTTGTACGTGTGTTTAGGAAATCGCAAATAGGAAATCACTATTTGCGATTTCTTATTTAGGGAATCTCAAAATGCGATTTCTGCTGGGTGGAAATCAAATTTTGTTATTACCTATTTTCCTTTGTACATATGGAAAGACAATTTACACATTTCTTAAACTACCTAAATTGCGTTTCGGTCCGTTCAGAAATGCTAAATACTTTCAGACGTCTGGTCCTAAATGTTGTTCAATTTTACATGGCTACACACCAACAATAATCACAGTGGGTATGCTGGCAACTGGATTCGGCTTAAGAAAATAATAAGAAGGCTGAAATATACCTGTGTCCTGAATTAATAAGTGTAAAGAATGAGCAAAATCCTTACCTTCTACCGTGGTTTAAATGAGGCGCAATATAGTCTGTCCATTTATTGTAGTAGATTTAGACTTGTGTGCATCACTCAATATAATTATGTACTCTAACTTGTTTTTAAGCCCTACTTAAAAGACAGAGGGACTGATTTACAAAGTTAGTCCTTACACTTTCGTGTACATTAACAGTTGTTGCTATTCACAAAGGTATTTTACAAGTAGTATCTTTAAAACAGTCCAATCTTTTTAAGTGTGGAGACTCCACAGTCAGAAAGATACTACTGGTAAAATACCTTTGTGAATACCAAACAATCGTAAACTTACATGAACGTGTAAGTTAGCCTTTGTAAATCAGGCCCAGTATGTCTGATTCTTAAAAGAAAGCATTACTGATTTGTATGTCCATCAGTAGTAATTTCCTCATGATGGCACAGTGAGTTATAATACAACAGATGAATAACAACAACAAAAATATATTCCTTCTTGGAATTTGAGAGATGTGCTCCTGGATAACAAATATCACAATACAATGTGTCAGTTCGATGAAAATGCCCATGCTTGCCTTGGAGACAAATGTATACAGATCTACATGCTGAGATTTAAATGAACTTTGTGACAAGCAGCATTTAACCTTTTACTCTTCCAAATGCAGAAAGAAAAAGAAACCTCAACTCCTTACCCATTCTCCTGCTAAACGTTTGCAGCTTACCTCTCAGAACTAGTTCGTGGCACCACGGGTAGCAAGGAGTTGTTTGGCAGGGTGGCACTTTGATCGGCTTCTTTGCCATGTTGAAGCTTGGCTTGGAGGTGGCAGTCAGGGGGAATATGTAATGTTACAACGCATGTGATACATCGCATGTCATTACAACATGGTTGTTACAATGACCGCATTGTTACATCGCATACCATTACAATGCAAGTCGTTACAACGACTTGCTGTAGAGGGCGCTGGATGTTGGAATAGTATAATTTACTACTCCAACTCCAGTATGTGCAAGAGTAGGGAAGGTGTTGGATTTTAAATCCAACACCTTTTGCCCCCTACAGCAAGTAGTTGTAACGACCCCTACAGCAAGTAGTTGTAACGACCCCTACAGCAAGACGTTGTAACAACTTGCGTTGTAATGGTTTGCGATTTAACAACGCAGTCATTGCAACAACCGCGTTGTAATGGAATGCATTGTATCGCATTTGTTGTAAACAATGTCTCCCGTCGGGGGAGGCCCCATAATCCACCCTGCTTTGTTCCCCCATGTTCCGCCACACCAAAATCTGGAGGGGATAAATCCCCCGCATCCTCCAAACTTCCTACGCCCATGCCTCACACAACGCAGCAAAGCGTGCTCTCTGTTCCACCAGGAAACACAATCAGTAGGGAATTTTGATGGCCTAATGAACAATTCCCTTGATCGATCTGGGCTTCCACTGTGGGCGCTACTCTATACTTATCTATTGATGCCATTTGCTGATACCCTTGGCCTTTGTGACATTTGTCATTATCATTGGGATGCAGAAGGGTACAAGTTCTTCTTGGGGAGCATAGTACTTTCTCTTGACTTGTTTATTATCTAATACCTACTGCCCACCTATATCAAGTAACTAATGTCCTTCTCCATGCGAGACCTCTCTCAAACTTTGCATCTAATGTGGCGTCCAAGACTCTTTTACCCCAAGGAAGTTAAGCGCCTGATGGTTGACTAAACAAGACTCAACACACTTTTTTCAGCAGAATACAGAGTCCATGGAATCCACTGCAACCCGATGGGTAGTTGTACTATGGTTGCTCACTTTTGCATTGTTCATAGTTGCCACTAACTGTGTTCTTATTTGTATCCTCTTAGCACATGCTATGTTATTATGTATGAGTTCCATGTTCCGGACAGAGCTCTCTTGAAGTGCCCACTCCTCCCACAGAGAGTTGCTAAGGCAGTTGCAGAGAGAGCAGACTGGTTGTGGGCGCCTTGAAGCTATTTCCTAAATGAATTCTTATGTTACCTGACTGCCGCCTGCGCTCATTCATCATAGAAGTATACGAATCCTTGAGGAGAGGAACTATAATCTCAAAAGTGACAGATAGGAAGTAAAAAAAGCTACTTGCAATAGGCTCTCTACATCAGTTGCTGCAGACCCTGGAACAGGACTGCATGAAGGCCTGGATGTGAAATTCCACTCCACTCATGGAGTTTGCAAAGTTTTTTCCATTCCACAACGTTAAGTTTGTGAGCAAGTAAAATCTAACTTCAGACCACCTCCCGGCTGGATTTCTCAACGTGGGCAGTCGCAGATGGCCACTACCGCTCGTTTCGAGAAACCTTCTGTTTTCCGTTGAGGAAGCTAGAGCTCAAGCAGAACATATACTAAAGCGACAGAAAGAAGCAGCGCCCTCTTGCGCTGTACATGGTGCCTTTCAAGCTGCTTTTCCAGTGTGGGACAAACACCCGGTACTACAAAACAGCGCGAACGGAACAACCTTACACACTACACCGCTTGCGGAACTCCGAGTAGCGTAGCAAAGTTTTCCATGAATTCTGCCCAAGCCTAATTTCCTGGTGCCGATCTTATGATCAGGGCAATAAAATTGGAAAACTGCTCCACTGGCAAAGTAAACATAAGCAAAATAGGCGTCTGACACCAAATTCAGTGGGTGCTACTTGTATGACCCCCAAAGGAATGGCAAATGCATTTGCTATCTGTTATGCTTCACTTGATGCAAATTCCCAGCTTTCCTCAGCGGGAGAAATAAGCTCAGATATCTCCGCTACCCAGCCACTAGGGCTAACTGCTGATCAGCCCAATAAAATAGAGAGTAACACCTCAAACCAAAGGGACAATGCTAGAATAAGTGCGAAATAAACCATAAGATATAGATAGCATGCACACGCCTCACTGCTGAGGGTGTGATCCAGGTGTAATTAAGTTTCTAACATACGCCATAGAATATTCCCCAAAACAGAGCCTGTTTCCTCCGTGTAGCAGACTGGCATTTTCATTTAACATTTGGACCATTTTGAAAAGAAGTATAGAGGCCATGAACTGCTGTGCCCGGTGAAACACAGTTCCAGGTGCACAACTGGTGTATATAACTAGAATTACAGTGAATATTGTGAGAAATCATTTCTATTAACCTATGGAAAATATATATTTATTTTAGTCCTGAAGAAGGGTTGAAATGTATAGACGAAGCTTTGAGACATTATCTCCCTACACTGGACATTCTCATATAATGTTCAATGACATAAACAGTAGAGGTGTACACACTTGAAGACAGATTGATTCATCTTACATACATTTTCCTTTTTTCTTGGTATGATGTGTAGTACAAGTTTTTATAAGTATGTATATGATAGATTTTAGAAAAATATTATGTATGTTACTTTTATCAGATTAAAGTCATGTATTCTTTTTTAGTACTTTGGTATTCACATTTGCTATTCTTTGGGTTAAGGTTATGTATTTGAGCTTGGGGACATCGCATACATTTAGATTAGAGGTAATTATAATTTTTAAAATACACTGAGGGGAATATTTATAGGTTTCGATTTAACTGCTGATCAGTGAAATACCCTTGACGAGTCCATTATTACTGACAAGAATGCAGGTGCCATCACCCAGTTGTTCATTGCTGTCAGACTGCCTTAAGCACTACTTAATTTATACAGTGAAGCTTGAGAAACAGGACACCTCACGGAGGACTTAGAGGAGACTCATATTGTAACCATTGTGAAAACAGACCATTCTACACACACATGCTCCTCTTACACACCAATCTCAATGATCAATAGCAAAACTAAAATACTGCCCAAAATTCTTGCGATCTGTCTCAACTCAGTTATAACTGACCTGATTCAGAAGGCTCAGAGCAACTTTATCCTACACATGTCAGCTAGGCATAATATAGGGAGCTTTTAATGAGCCTACTCTGAAACGTCTTCACTGGCTTCCTGTGAAAAAAAATTCTCCTTGTTGAAGCTTCTTTGTCTCGTTCATAAATCTTTGTTTGGCAAAGATCCACTTTTTCTTCAAGAGAAATGTATATCTTACTTACCTAGCTGGAACATCAGATCTAAGGATCAGCTCATGCTATGTCCACACTGTATTCTTACACTGAAGTACGGCAGTAGGTCATTTTCCTATCTCGCTCTTCATCACTGGAAAAAACTTTCTATATCTCTTCCTGCTCGAAATTCAACAGTTTAAAAAACTCTTAAAGGCCTGGCTATTTTATTAAGTTCTGCCTAGAACTGCTTGGAGCGCTTAGATACTCCTTCAGGAGTGAGTTGTCCAAGCTATATCAAATCCAGTTAACTTATCATAACATAACAATGCACTTGCTGTGGCTGAAATGCACAATGCTCTTGTCGTAGCTTGTACAATGCACTTGCCGGGGCTGAATAGCTACAGCAACCACTGGAAATGATACTCATACATTTGGAGAAGGCTTTCAATTGTGTATCTTGGACACGTATGTTTCACTTGTTTAAGCATCTATGCTGTGGACCTCAATACTTGTCCTAAGTCAAACTTCTTTACAGTAGCCCACATACATGGTTGAGGGTAGAGGGGGCTCTGCCTGGAACATTTGATCTTGTGAGGGGTACACAGTATGGATGCCCTTTGTTACCCCATGTTATTCGTGTTGGCACACTTACTCCAGACAGATAGAGTTTCAGATGGTTTTACACCTCTGAGGGTCGGTATTCCTCTAGGCGAGTGATCTCTTAATATATGAAAGTAGGTCCCAAACTGTTGGACTAATCATTATGGACATCCAAAACACTTTGGGCAATACTAAGGACCCCTAAATAATTGGTACACAAAAATATTAGAACCCATAGGCTAACCAGGATGAATTATGGAAATGGTCCATCGGGTTGGACTGACGGTGGTGGCCATGGGATTTCAATCTTAAGGAATTCATATCTACACTACTACGACTTTGACCAAATCTGACTATGTTACATCCTTGCAGATTATAGTGAGAGGTGACCTGCAGTTCTGGTCTCACTTGCCTCTATCTTTGTTGGGGAGTGTTGAGCTGCTAAAAAATATTACCCTCCCCAAACTACTCTATTCAGTACAGAATTCACCATACTCTACACCCAAAGTGGCATTGAACTCTTTATTCTCACCTCTTTTATGTGGGGTGGGAGGTACCACTATGTGACTAACACCAAATGCTGCAAGTCAACATAGGAGGATAGTGTTGAATGACTTGAAGTCATACTATAGGGCCTCCCAGCTACTGGTCCTTACTGACTGGATCTACTGTCCCACTGATGACCCAGCCTATAGACTTAAACAATGGGCAATGGCTAACCACTCCACAGCATTTATGTGGCTAAACTGCTACTGTCTATGCCCCTTTTGACTCTGGCAGTTCTGAAAATCTGGAAAACATCAGTTAACAACCTCCAGTAGGAAGGAAGACTTATGGGGGAAACCATCCTATGGCACAGCACCCTCCTGCCGTAGGTCCTGCCACTTGATGTGTTTCGGGACTGGGATTCCTTGGAAGCCAATTCTCTCAACCGCATTCTTGGCAGCACAGGTATCAGAACATCCAATGAACTTCAACAAGAATTTTGGCTGGAGAGATTCTAGTTATTTTTTTTTAAACTTGCAACTGAAACATGCACTTCAGTATTATTTGCCCACTTTCAAAGAATATATTCCCTTAGTGGCAAAACTGACTATGGTTCGGCTTCCCAATTTGATCTGCATATTGATTATATAGAAGTCCTTAGTAATCAACACTCCTGATTCCTTCCCGTCACTGAGAGCAAAATGGGAGTGCGATTGACGATGTTGAATTGGCAGTGGCCCTAACTGGTCCTCGGTAATCAGCAATATCTATATCTTATTTGTTTAACCCCACTACAGCTATAGTGAATGAATAGGGAAATATAGCTATCCATTTAGGGTATCTTTCTAGTACAAATTCTATGATACACAACTTTGCACAAATGCGCAAAGGTATGTGCAGCATTAGGCAGCCTGTTTGCTGCGGGAAGAGAACAGGTGCTTCCCGGTTTCGGCGGAGCGGGGTAGATTCAAAAACCACCCTTGGGCAACAGAATCCAGGCTACTACGCCATCCCAAGAGGCTCGCCACGCACCGACTGGAGCGGTACTAGCTCAATCTTTAGGCCACTCCTTTGCGGAAGTGTTAGATTTTCCACACTTTCATAGGGTAGAATTGACCAGGCACATACACATAAATGTGATAGCCTGCTATACACCCTCAAGTTTGTAGATAGTTTACACCACATTGGTCCTGATGAATTGCCGTTGGATCCTCCTGACCATTAGGCGAGAAACATGTTGACCATCTGAGTTGAGCGGAGCGAGTCTTTGACCCACTGTGTCCAGACTACCGCCACTCATATCGTTTTTAAATAGGGTGGTTTACTGACCCAATAAACTCGTTATTCAGACTAACCAACCCTGTTTTAAATACACTCACTAACGTCTACACCTACCTGGCCCTCACTTGCACTCACCTTTCGGCAAGGAACAAAAGATCTCCGATAAAGAGCCCCATCTTTGGGTGCCCGTTGGGAATTGCAGCGCCGACCCGACGAGGAGCAAAACCCAGATGATGAAGCATGACACCTAGCTTGCTGGGTGTGTGAGGGTTTTAGTTCCACCCTTGTGGGTCCCCCACCCACCACGTGCATTGAGTCCTCAGGCCATCTAGACATCATCTTTTACTTTGTCTTCACCCCGGGGTAGAGTGTACACTTCACACGACCTCCCCTGACCAGGAGGAACAGCATACTCTTTCTTTCTTAACTATTCTAGGGCATGTATGCTGGACCTCATTAAATATAGCCCACCCGTTTTTACTTCCTCTTCTTGGTTGTGAAAGAGAACAGGTGCATCATTTCTTTTTAGACATGGCTTTTGCCATGCTCTTGTTCCCTAGTGAAACAAAGCACAGCAACGTTGTTTGCTGTGCTGCATTGTCCTACTTTTTAATAAATCTTCCCCTTAGTTTATGAAATGGAAGCCAATATTTTCCAGTGGGGAATGGTTTAAGGCTGTAGCTGGTGCAGCTCCTCTAAATCAGATACATGGGCCTGATTCACAAAGGTAAACTTACACTTTGCGTAAGTTTATGTTTTTCTGATACTCAGTTTACGACTGGAGAGACTTCCCAGTTGCGGAGGAGAATTTCGCATTTTAAAAAGATAGGCCTGTCCTATCTTTTTATGTGCAGTGTTCTCCACAGTCTTGAACTTACTATTAACTCCTAGTTTGTGAAAACCCCCAAAAAGTAAACTTTCACAAAAGTATACGTTTACCTTTGTGAATGATGCTGATGGTCTTTCAGTTCCTTGTGAAGGCATAGGCATTGGCTTTGGCACCAAAAGCAACGGATGGGACAAACCTGGATATTGTGGCTGCAGAGTGTGCTTCACCGCTCAGATAGATTTGATGCTTTGCCCTGTCCAAGGATTTACCTTCAATCTTAGTCACTTTTTTAGAAGTCTTCTGGTCGAGTCTTCCCAGGTCCATTTTATTCTGTAAGTGATTAGATGAATCCTGTCTCCCAGTACTAACTACTTTGTCGCAGTCTTCCACCTCCCTTTCAACACTTCCCCTCTATATTATTATAAAATTACTGAGAAGCTCCTGTTTCAAGATGGCATTAACGTCTGCCAACAGGTAGACTGGCTTCAGCTCCTTAACTGTTCCATTAATTGGATGAACTCTCTTAGAATCTGACGCAGGTCTGCAGTGAAACATAACCTAGAAATAGCAGTGTTAATCATTGACCACAAACCCCACATAGCTTTTCTACCAGAAGCATGGCTTAATAAAACTATGCAGCCTGCCTTAGGACTTCTGCTCCACAATGGCTATTCCATCATCCTGATAGACAGATCGGAGGGACTGGAGAAGGAGACACAGTTGTTCTCAAATTCTTCTTTAACTGCAGAAAGCTTAACAAACAATCACCTCCTACCTTTAAATGTGTATCTATCAAACTCAAATAGGCCCAGCTCCATTTAAACTACACCTTAATTACCAAGCCCAGAAAATTGCTCAGTCTTGACGAATCAGCTAATTAAATTAATCACAGAAAGGGAAATGAAGGGAATTTCCAGTGAAGTAATCAAAATGACCCCTCAGTATCACTCTGTTCCTTCTTTCTTGAAATTAACAGTCTCTAGCAATTCAGCTCTGATCTGATTAAATGACTGAAGAGCAGCCACCTAGATCTCATCATTACCTCTTTACCCCCCCACCCTTAGGCTAGCAGTGTTTTCTGTTCATACAATCCAGCTGCCAACGATCAGTAGCCCCTCCTCACTGATGAAGATTGGATGCAATACATTGATGGCCGACGAAACCTATTAACATGTACTCATTTCTTTTGTGCATATGTTGTGAAAATGTAATAAAGAATTACGACACCCAGATCTCATCATTGCTAAAGAAGAAATAATTAAGATCACTTCTATTTGCCCTATTGATTGGTCTGATTGAATTGAAACAAATTGAAGCAGCATTTCTAAAGCGCCTGGTTACCCGAAGGCATCCCCGTGCTGCTAAAGGCTCAATTACGGACTCCAAACAGTATTATGGAAAAAGTATTGTTTTAATTTGTTTCCGAAAAATCAAATAGTTTGGTTGAGCAGGGATCAGTAGGGGCGAGAGTTTGGCAAAATTATAGGAGACGAGACGACCGCCACTTTGTGCTCTTATGATTCTCGGTACTGCCACCAAATGCTTATTCTATGACCTCAAAGTCTAATTAGGATGGTACGGCTGAATAAGGGAACAAATATTGGCCGATCCCTTGCCTACAAGAGCCTTATGTCCCATGCACAGCACTTTAAACGGGATCCTCTCCTGAATAGGGAGCCAATGAAGTGTCGCCAAAGCAGGCTTAGCCGAAAGGCGCTTTGGAATCTTCAGGAGCATGCGCACCGCACAATTTTGCACAATTTGTAGTTTTCTTATCGAGGAGCAAGGTGCTCCCAGATAAAGGGCATTTGCATAATCAAGCCGGGAGAGGATGAGTGCTTGAACCAAAATTCTTCTGGCAAGAAAAGGTAGCAGAGGGAGGACTTTGCGTAACATCTTTAATATCCCTTAGCAACTAGCTGCCACTTTCTTTCCTTGCTTGTTGAAATCAAGATTACAATCAAGCCAGACACCTAAGCTCTTGATTTGATCTTTAGGGGGGGACTGGACCAAGACAGCTGGGCCAGAACAATCCTACATTTAGAGTCACATGGTTACCTAAGAGCATTAACTCAGTTTTTGACCCATTAAGTTTCAAATATGAATCTTCCATCCACATTGAAACTTTTTCCAGGCAGCAGGCAAGGCCAGGCCCAGTCTGCTCCTGCTTGTTGAGGGAGATAACCAACTGGTAATGTCAGCATAGGTGAGGATCTAGACTCCAAAAGGTAAGACTACGTTTGCCAAAGAGCTTAGAAAAACATTGAAAAGAGTGGGGCTCACGGAGGACCCCTGGGGGACCCTACATTTTAGAGCTGTCCGTTTTGAAGTAATTCCATCTTCAAAAACTTCAAAGAATTGGTCCTCCAGGAAGGAGTGAAGCCATTTAAGCACTGTCCGTGACACTCCCACCTTACCTAGCCTCTGGATCAGCAGCGGATGGTTAACTGTGTCGAAGGCTGCGCTAAGATCTAAAAGAATAATAGCAGCGCAGCCTTCGGCATCTAGAATTTTTCTGGACTCCTCCACCACTGCCAGCAGTGCAGTTTCCGTGCCCTGTTGCGTTCTAAAACCCATCTGCGAGGGGTGTAGACAATGTTTATTGTCCAGAAGAGCAGAGAGTACAGAGTTCACATGTTTCTCTGCAATCTTGCTGATGCCTGGCAGTAAAGAGATGGGACGATAGTTACTCCACACTTTCGGGTCCAAAATTTGTTTTTTTTAGGAGTGCCTTGACAATTGCCCGCTTCCACAAAGGGGGGACAAGTCCTGATGTAAATGAAGCGTTTATCAGGTCAAGAATGACCGGAAACAGTGTCTCTGGAACTAAGTTTAGAATGCTGGGGGGGCCCGGTTCTACAGGGGAGCCCGCTTTTAATTTACTCAGAATACCTTGCAGAGTAGTCAGATCAAGAGGGGGGATTTTTTTAATTAAACCATCTCTGTCTTGGGACCTATTATCCCTCAGTACTGCATTTTGTTGGGCTATCACCTGTGGGAAGGAGTTATATATGACTTGTATTTTATTGGAAAAAAACTCTGCCATTTTATTGCAGCAAACTAAAGTATCATCAGATACAGTAGGAGGAGAGAAGGGAATAAGCAGTGCTTTCACAAGCGAAAGATTTTGCATGGGGAGTAAGCCGCTGCTATAATTCTCTCTTCATAATAGAGAGCTTGGGGGGATTTTATTTCAGCTTTATAGATTTTTATAGCCTCTCTATAATTATCTTTATGACTTGCAGAGAAATTCTTCCTTGGTTCCTGCCTTATTTTATGTCCCTTTTTTTTTAAGACAATATTCAGTGATAACAATTCCCTCATTGAATTTGTCATTTGCGGTGCTGGAATTTGGGTCAAATGTTGGTCTAGAGTTTTCCAGGGTTGTTGTCCGTGCCTCTATTGATAATTTAGACCATGTACGAGCCTGTCTTTTGGCTCCCATGGCCGCCGTAGAGACACCCTTCGGACCTACATAAAACGGATTAAGAAATGGTCGGGCCAGGGCACCGGAATGGGGTCCTCGGGCGAAAGACTCTCGAGGTTGGAAAAAATAGGGTCCAGTAAATGACCTTTAGAATGGGTAGGGCTACAAACATTTTGCGCAAATTGAAATGCGTCTAAACCATCAATCAGTTCACTTGTGGCTGACTGGCAGGTATTCTCAAAATGAAGATTAAAATCCCCTAATAGCATAAAATTGGGAAGAAAGCTAGCAAAATTAGCTGCTATCTCGGGAAGACTCTTATTAAATTGGCCAAGGGGGCCCGGGAAGCGATAAATCAGGATTCCCGAGAATTTGCATACATGTGATACACGGAGTGTGAAGTAGAGGCTTTCACAGTCTGGTAGGGGACTTACAGAGATGCGGCAGCTAAATTCGGTTTCATGAATAATTGCTATGCCACCTCCCCTCCCTGACTCCTGATCAAGCCTCTGAATCGCTTAGCCCAAAGAAAGTGTTTGAACAATGGCCTCACTATTGAGCCAAGTTTCTGTTAGAAACAACATATCCGGGCATTCTTCCTCCAAAAATAACAGAGTTTCAATAGCTTGTTTCTGAATTGACCGACAGTTAAGTAAAAACATTTTAAGCCCCGTGTTGGGAGGGGTGACTATGAGAGTCCTAATCCGATGACACAGTTTAAAAGGACAATAGGGGCAGTGGCTATTATTGCTGTCAGGCTCCAGTCGATGAGCACACTTACTTGAAATTGACCCTCTGCAAAAATTGAGCTGATCCGCAGTGTAAGAGAGCTTTTCCCTCGCAAAACCGGCATGGTTTCTGACCCTTGGCCCCAGTCGGGCGCAGACGAGCATGCCTATGGTGCGCCAGCACGTCCGCTGCGCGGTCGCGTCATCCACCCCTTTTCTATCGGGCGTGAGCGCCGGTGCGTCAGCATCAGTATCTACAACGCTGACCTAAGTTCTATCAGTACTGATGATTCCTATCCCCGCAGCGCTATAACACAGCTCACGGTAGTGCAGTCACAGTAAATCCACAATAAATTCAGTTCTGGGCTAAAACTTTAAAAACTTTAAAAGCACACACTTTTCAAACCACACACCAATATTAAAAGAGGCTCTCGAGTCTGGCCTGCTCAAATTAAGTAAAAGCGACGCTTTTAGAACCATGCACTGATCGTGTTCTTGATCAAGTCAAAAAACAATAAACAAGCAGACATACAAATGCCAAAAGTCTGGATAAGAGACTGGAGAAACTAAGGGGATCATGAATTTCTCATCAATCACTATGCCAAATCAATGTTTAAGTTTGAATACACCCAGGCTCCAAAAAAACTAAAAAGATGAATAGCATAGACTCAGCCCTCTGGTTCTCAAAGGAACTACATGAAGAAAGACAGAACAAAGTTGGAGACAAAACCATTCAGTACAACCCCTGTTCATATTTGATTAGCAAGGAAAATCTGCAAACAGCACATCTATACCATTAAAGCCCTGTTCATCGTAAAAGAAGTAGATCAAGTAAAAAGCCATCTTAAGAAACTATTTTAAGTCAAAGAATACCTCAAGACTAACCACCACCCTGGTCTTCCTTGCCTCTAAAGATAAATGTGAAGAGTTTTGCAACCTCTTCACAAAAAAGATAAGAAATATCAAACTTCCCCTAGATTCTAAATCCAACAACCTAAACCAATAGCTCATATCCAGAAAATGAGTGGAAGACTGGAACACCTTCTCTAGAATTGATTTTTCCAGTCTGACTGACATCATTTTGAAAATAAAACTATCACCTCACCCTTTGGAGCCCATTCCTGCTCATTCATAAAATAAACCAAAAGCATACTTGGACAAATCAAGATGCTGCCGTCAAGTGGTCACTGTTCACATCTCCTCGGGGGACCTCAGCACTACCTGACATAACTACCAGGGATATTACCACCAAAACTTCAAAGGGCAGCCACCTCCGGTGTTGGCCCAATTGTATGGGCTTCCTCCTTTGTTCATTGGGCCTGGGCCCTCCCAACCATGATACAGTGTGACAGCTAATTAACAGATGCAGGTCTTCTTTACCACCCCTTCCTTAACAGGGGCTAATTAAACCACTGTTAATTACTTCTTTTGTGTGTGGAGGCCTTTGTTCCTTCTGCTGGGGAGCATAGTTATTAACTTGGACCAGCAGAGTGACAAAAGAAAAGAACTGGACTCGGATGCTGACTGAGCCAAAGAAATATGAAAATTCTGGATGAACCATAAGGTGTACATGTATGTGCTTCGAATTTGAATGTTCAAACTAGGTGCACATGTTTCACACCGGACTCTGTAGGTCTAAGAGAAGTGAAACTACTCTTTAAGGCAGATTGTCCAGTATGTGTACAATACAGTAACACTGCAGATTAACCTCTAAACCTTACTGACCATACCTATGAGTGCCCACTAACATTGTAAGGCCTATCCCAGGCCAACATCTAACCTTGCAGAGTCCATGCTTCATGAACCTACTTGTGTGCAGTTACTGGGCTGCAATTGACAATAGTCTAATATGCAGAGGATGGCTACCTGAAAAGCAAAACACATTTTAAACCCACCGCACGTAGTTCACTGTTACATTTTTCCAGCTTCCATCCAAGGACCCTGAGGGTGAACCTTCCCTACGGACAATATTTACGGCTGCGGAGAAACTGCAGCAACGTGACAGATTTTAAGGACCAAGCCAAGGACTTGAGCAACAAACGTAGGGATCGTGGGTATCCCAGGCGGATCACTGAAAAAGCCAGGAAACGAGCAAGAAACCAGAATCGCGAAGGACTAATCGAAACACATTCACGTGAAGCCACACCGATACCTTTGACGTGTATCACTACCTTCAACACAGTCTCCAACCAAGTCTGCAACATAATAAAGAAACATTGGAAAATCCTCGGAACAGGGAACCTCAAATGGGACCCACCCCTTCTTTCCCACAAAAAAGCCAAATCCTTCAAAGATTCCATCGCCTCTACAAGACCGGCACCATCACAAAAACAAGGGAACACTTTCTTGAATGCCTGGGACCTTCCGAAAGTCACAGGCCATTTTGCATGTGACAATTGCAGCGTATGCCATCTGACTATATCCACCAAAACACTACACCTAGAGCCTGGCAAGACGTGGGAGTTGCGACACCACACAAATTGCAACACTGCACATGTGATATACCTCATTGTATGTCCCTGCAACCTAACCTACAACGGGATGACGAACAGAAAAGTGAAGACCCGAATATGTGAGCATCGGAGCACCATACGATGTAAAAAGAACATAACTAAGATGACCAATCACTTCCTAGAAGCAGGACACACAACCTACGACATGAGCTGGGTCATCATAGAAGCCCTAGACCCCAATATGCCTAACATTCAACAACAACTACTACTGAAAGAACAAAGATGGATTTACCGCCTTTCCAGCCACAAGACTGGCTTAAAGTTTAAACGATAACATCCCTTGGAACAGTCTCAACAGACAATAAGCACCAGGGACAGGCAAAACTGTTAACATTGGGACATGCCTATGACATGACCCAAAAAGTCCCCAGCACTCTTCCTGAGAAAGGAGTCTGTCAGATGATTCACCGGCTTTGTAGATCTGAACCTTCTCTAAAACTATCATCACGCCTATGACATGACCCAGAATGTCCCCAGCACTCTTCCTGAGAAAGGAGTCTGTCAGATGATTCACCAACATGGTAGATCGAAACCCTCTCTAAAACTAGCATCCACAGCAGCCACCCGGGCTGCATGATTTTGGTAACCTGGAACACAAGCAAACCCATACACGCAGGCTGCACGACTATGACAACCTCTAATACAAGCCCTCTCAAAAGTGGCCGCCCCACATCACAGCCGCAAGACAGCTCCCTATCACTAAAGGGAGCCTAAATAATCAAACTTTTGATGACCGCATAGAGGATCACCGCCAGACCACGTCTGGTTGCGATAACCACTCTTTACAATACACAGCACGATTAGTGTTCATGCACACATTTTATGCCTTTGACTTCATATTAACACCTTCCAAAATGGCCGCCCGAATGAAGACTGGAACTACTGCAATCGCGCAGGCGCACGCCACAGGGAGCCAACTTATCATACTTTGGATGGCCACCCGGCGAATCAGCACCAGACCACGTCTAGTTGCGATCACATACACAGCACGATAAGTGTTCATGCACTCATTCAATAACTTTAAAAAAACTATCGGAAGCCTTCGATCCATATCAACCCCTTCCAACATGGCCGCCTGAATTATAACCAGGACTAGTGCCATCGCGCATGCGCACGCATGCGCACCCTTCCAATAAGCTTAGTCATGATCAGACCCGGACAGGCACCTTTGCACGTACTGGAACCCAGTCACACACTACTTAAGCTGCCCACTCTGGCACTCCCAGCACCAGCCGGGACTCCGGGGGACCATAACTAGGTTTGCAGCGGATGACTCGTCTTCACCAAGTAAGGCTTTGCGTGCTCCAAATGCTGCCACCACAGTAAGCCTATCTAGACGATTGGGCTTACCGCAACGCTCTTTTTACTTTTCACTTTCAGATTGGATCTGGGATGAGCATCCACCCTCGAGCCTAGATATCTGCCCCAAACTCATTAGCATTGTAACTATAGTATCCACTTGTGCATGTTTTTAATCTTTGTATTTTACTTTATTTTCTCGTAATGATGTCCCCTCACTCGGGGCCATAATTGGGTGCACTAAACCACTTTAGTGCATGATCTGACCACAACAGTAGTGCACTGTGTGCACCTTGGACTGCTAGGCACTTAGCTCACTGGCCCCCACGCACTATCCAGTGCCACATTCATCACAGTTATAGGCTACGCGCAGCACTTGTGCAGCCATAACTAGCGCCTCTATACCTGCTGCTCGAACCCTGTTGCTCACTTTCTAGTCAGTGCAGCATGCATCTCAGTATCTATGCATGCCGCGACCTGCATGGGCAAAAACATCAGTCACTGTAGTAGCCTTTCTTGAGGACAACTACAAAACAACAACGTAGCCAATAAGATTGCATTTTATGTTGCAATCTCTATATGTTTTGTTTTGTCTTCTTCTTTCCTACAGGAATTTTTTGCTATTTTAAAGTGTCAGTGAGTACACCGACATTTTTTCAAAAGTGTGCACCGCACTGGTTTTCACGTGGCATCTCTCACCTTTCGCCACTCACTTACCACTTACCTGGTCCTGAAGAAAACCCCGTTAATCACACAGCGGGACTGAAACATGTAGACCGCCACACATAAGCCAACTTAAAGGTAATAACTCCTGAATAGTTCCACCACACATATTTTAATTATATCCTGAGCCGCCAACATTAACAATAGAGGCAAGGATTCTCAGAGGTATTTTTAACTGGATAAAATCACATCACATCACACTTACGCACCAACACCAGCTCCTCTGTAACGAGGCGTAGTAGCACAACCGGGGGGCATTCGGCTGCCTGGTTGGGACCCCGATGATGAAGCATGACACCAACCAGGTTGGTGTGTGAGGGGTCTTTTAATAACACCTAATGGGTCCAAGTTCATGCTACAAAGAGTGACCTAATTAATTACACACACATAGTGGACCCATCCACATTGTTTAAGTATAATAGTCTAATATGCACAGCCCACATGTGTGCTCACATGTTAATTTATGATAAGCTAAGTGCCCCCTGTCCTAGCTGCGTGGCGGCGCCCTTATCTTAAAAGGCAGACACTGGCGGTAAACGCACACAGTCCATATACTATGTGATTAATGTTGTTGAGACATAAGCAATGAGACTCACCCACAGTAAAAAGTGCTGTTCCGGGTGATAAAAAAGCAAAAACTATGGGTGAATCCATTTTCAACCACTAATAACATGTATTCCCAGCTACTCATACTTAGGAAAGTCTACTCATTTTACAGCATCGAGCAAAAGTAAAATCTAGTGCACAATGTGGTGCTGTTTAGTTAGACTACTGAAATGGAGCGTACTGCAGCCACCTAAAAATATTCAGAAGACCGCTCCATATGATGCAAAACTGTAATATAAGACTAGATTGGGATTGGAAAGAACGATTGCATATTTTACACATCGAACAAAGAAACACCTTCAAGATGTAATGCATGATGCAGAAAGCTTATTGACCTCAATCTGAAGATACCAGAGAAGGTTGTTACCCCTCTCTTGGAACCACAGTGTAGCTTGAAATCAGCAATACGTAACAGACTGCATCAGGTTCAGGAAAGTGTTGGGAACTAGCCTCTTCTAGACATTATTCCTGAAATAGTTGCATACAATTTTGAGTGTGATCCCCAAAACTAAAGGAAGTCAATTGATTCAATGTCATGACAAAAGGCGGCTGCTTAATCATGTGTTTGAGACTGGCAGCCAGAGTGCCTGGAATTGGAAGAAATTGAAGCAGTAAAAATACCTTATAATCTACCTGTTTACTTCAAATATTCCCCATTACTTTAATTCTTCCTTTCACATGTGGTAATGTAAAGAAGCTTGTATGTGGGAGATAGCACTTCAAACTCCTCAATCCTCAATTATTAAAACAAATAATGTAAGTATGTGCCAGGATGCCTGGAAGATGCACAGAAGCAGATTTGCATAGCAGTACAGAACATACTATTTCATGGTGATTTGGTTAAACAAATAGGAAATATCACAATCTCATAATCAGGGCAGGACATCTATAGTTCAGGTAAACCATTAGTTCATATATAGATCAGGCAGAGATGGGAAGGATGCAAAAGAGGAATTCTTGGTTTGATTCCTGAGAGTCAGGAGTGGTGTTTCAAGCAAGGGTTAGGTCACTCTTCAGACTAGGGTGGAGGAGGAAAAATAATGTTTGCTTGTCCTCTTTTTCAAAGCCTTGGTAAGTACAGCCAGATATGGCGATTGATTGTTGGCAGCTGTTCTGGATTGCTACTGACAAAACTCTTGAAAGTGATGTAGAGCTGTTAAGATTTTGTGTGTGCAGGAATAGGGATCCAGTTGAATGTTGTTAAATGTGGAAACTATAACATTTCAGTAAAACACCACAGACTCTTGTTGGAGCTATAGGTGTTACTGTAGACCAGTGTTAAACTTGTCAGAATTAGGATGGTGTTCCCCCAAACATTTTGTTTTGCTCCTCCATTTTTGCTGATCTTGTTTTAGTTGGCCTTAGGACTCTGTGCACTTCACCACTGCTAGCCTGTGCTAAAGTGTGCTCTCTCTCCTTGAAACATGGAGAAATTGGCGTACACCCAATAGGCACTTTTAATTTATTTTATAAGTCCCTTGTAAAGTGGTACTACATGTACCCATGGCCTATAAATTAAATGCTACTAGTGGGCCTGCAGCACTTATTGTGCCACCCACTTAAGTAGCCTGTTAAGCATGGCGACTGCCGCCTGTGTGTGCAGTTTAAACTGCCAATTAGACCTGGCAAAAAAAACTTTTTGCTAGGCCTAAATCTTCCCTTTTATACATATAAATCACCTCTAGGGTAGGCCCTAAACAGTCTTTAGGGCAGGGTGCAGTGTATACAAAATGCTGCACATGTACTTTTGACTTTTTCGTGTCTTAGTTTCGAAAAGCTCTTAAATGCATTTTTGCAGTTAGTTTTTATATATTGCTCCCATACAGTGAGACAAAAGGAACATAGGTGTTGGCAGGATGGACCATCTCTGACTCAAGGAGAGGGGAGGTGTCACCTACCAAACTCGCACATCACAAAGGCTCTGCCTGAGCACACTCTCAAAGGGTCTACTGTGTCAGAGGCTGTGCTGTCACGATGCACGGGAGCAGAATGTCATCAGCTCCCAATGCCCTTCCAAGGTTTCGAGCAATACACAATACTTGAATACACAGTGCCTAGAAACCTCAGGGTGGAAAGGGGATGGGAAGGAGAAGAGACGGCCACACTCGTCTGATTCTTCTTTCAGCTTCAGACTCCTGCTGCTCGTCTTCGTTCGGCAATTGTCTTGTTTGCTGTGAAAATAAATTATACACTTAGCTTCCAAGCCTTCCTTCTTCCCACTCCACTCCCACTGATTTTAAACCTACCCTAAAGTGGTGTGGCCTATGCTCCTCTTCTTATGAGTGATGCTTGGCTGTTGTATGCTGCAACTAAATAAATATGCGTGTTAATTCTCTTGTTCTAGTTCTTATTTTATTTTCTCCTATTTATTTTGCTTTCTTTTTAGATTCCTCACCTCTAGCATCACTGCTGCTGCTTCTAAGGATTTTCAGGTAAGTGTTTTCTGTAACTCTTCTCTTTCATTATTTTATTCTAATTTATTAATAGATGTCGCTTGTTGGCCGCCATTTTTAGGAACTGTTAACATTCGCCTACTCAGCGTTTCTTGCCCCGTTATTTTTTTTATCCTGTTTTTATGAGTAAAAACACCCACAGGGAATCTAGTTCTTTGTGGAGTTTTTGTGATCCTGACAGTACCCTCCCTCAAAATGAAATCTCCAGGCTTGGGCTTGTCAGGGAATTTCTTGTGAAAGTCCTTAATCAATCTGGGAGCGTGAACATCAGATGACAACTCCCACGATCTTTCCTCAGGTCCATAACCTTTCCAATCTAACAAATAGTATAAGTGCCCCTTACGTATATTAGCATCTAAAACCTGTTTCACCTCAAATTCCTCTCCTTGCTCAGTCTGGACAGGCCTAGGTGGCTTACTACTTCGCATTTCATTTGATGGCTTCTTCAATAAAGAGACATGAAATACCGGGTGCACTGGCAACCCCTTGGGTAGTTTTAGCTGATAATTTAGGGCACTTAATTTCCTCTCAATCAGATAGGGGCCTACAAACCGTGGTTGTAACTTCCTGTTTCCCTTGAGTCTTACATTTTTTGTGTTTAGCCAAACTCTTTCTCCTACTTGGAATTCTGGTTCCTTTCTTCTTCTCTTATCTGCATAATGCTTGTAATTTTGCTTAGCCTTGGATAAGTTCCTTATAGCTAAATCATGCACTCTCATCATATGCTCCACTAGATCTGTGACTGCTGGTAAATCTGCTCGCGAAAATTTAAAGATTGATTAGGATGTCTCCCTATGTTTAAATAGAAGGGAGAGTATCCTGTGGACACATTTTTAGCATGATTATGGGCAAACTCTGCTGCCCACAGATAATCTGGCCAGTCACCCTCTTGATCCAACAACCACAATCTAAGGTACTGTTCTAGTTCCTGATTAGTCCTCTCTGTTTGGCCATCTGACTCTGGATGATGATAACTAGTTGTGTACCTAGACTCAATATTCAACCTCTCAGTGAAGGACCTCCAAAAATGGTAAAGAAATTGAGAGCCCCTGTCGGATATCAAAACCTTAGGTATGCCATGAGCTCGAACTATGTTTTGACAAAAAATGTGTGCTAATGTTTTGGCAGTAGGTATCCCTTTTAAAGGAATAAAATGGGCCATTTTAGAGAAGGCATCTACACAAACTAGTATCATATCCAACCCTTGGCTTGATGGTAATTCCACTACCAAATCTAAAGTGACTGTGTGCCACGGGTATGGTGGGGTGGGCAGTGGCTGCAATAGACCCTTGGGAGCTTGCCTCTCAGTTTTTCCCCTTGCGCATGTCTCACATGTAGCTACATATTGTCGCACATCCTTAATCATATTTGGCCACCAAAAACGTCGCCTGATCAGATCTTCCGTCTTCAAAATTCCTTTATGGCCTGCCATTATGTTACTGTGACATTCCTTTCAAGCCTTTTGCTGCATCTCTTGTGTGGGCAGATAGAGAGCCTGATCATGATACAATAACCCTCCTCGAATTTCTCGTCTGGAGTCTTCCTTCAACCAAGCCCTTATTTCTTCCTGAGTCATAACTGCCTGATCTTCTGTTTCTGTAGACTCTTTTAAAACGACGCTGATCACTCTTTCCGCTGGGATAATTTCCTGTTCTTGGATGTCATCAGAAATTCCTTCTGTACCTAATCGTGATAAGGCATCCGCCTTACCATTCTGTGAGCCTGGCCGATAAGTTATGATAAAATCTTACTCAGCGAAATATAAGGACCAACGCAATTGCCTCGGTGTCAAGGTCTTGGCTGATTTTAAAAAATTCAAATTTCGATGATCGGTATAAACTGTGACCACATGTTTAGCACCCATCAGGTAATGCCTCCATTCTTTAAATGCGTCCTTAATGGCCAATAACTCCTTTTCAGTTATTGTATAATTGACTTCTGCTGAGGTCAGTTTTCTAGAGTGAAAGGCCACTGGATGCAATTGTCCTGTTGTTTTATGTCTTTGGGACAATACTCCCCCCAATGCCAAATTTGAGGCATCAGTCACAACAAAGAATGGCTTTGAAGGATCCGGGTGAAGCAAAATGGGTGCTGTGGTGAAATCCTTTTTCAATTGGGTGAAGGCCTCCTCTGCTTCCTTTGTCCATTCGAACCTTGCTCCCTTTTTCAGTAATATGGTTAAAGGAATTAATTTCTTTGAGAAATCTTGAATAAATCTGCGATAAAAGTTTGCAAAACCGATGAAGCTTTGAATTTCCTTCACAGATTTCGGAGATTCCCAATCTATCACCGCCTTAATTTTATTTTCATCCATGGTGATTCCGCCTGGGGAGAGCACAAACCCCAAAAATTCCACTGAGGATACATTAAATGCACATTTCTCCAATTTTACAAACAAACTATTTTCCCGTAATCTTTGTAGCACCTTTTTAACATGCAATTGATGTTCTTCCACCGTGTTTGAATAGATCAGTATGTCATCAATATACACTATCGCATTCCGATCAATGAACTCCTTCAGCACATCATTGATAAAATGCTGGAATGCTGCTGGAGCATTAGATAAGCCATAAGGCATCACTTGATACTCAAAAAGTCCATGCTTGGTACGGAAGGCCGTCTTCCATTCATCACCCTCTCGAATTCTCACAAGGTGATATGCTCCCCTCAGATCCAATTTTGTGTAAACTTGTGCTCCTTTGACTTGATACAAAAGGACTGAGATCACTGGCAGAGGATATCTGTTTTTAATAGTGATACGATTGATTGCCCTATAATCTATGCAAGTTCTTAACTCTCCATTTTTCTTTGGAATAAAAAAAATAGCGAAGAGACAGGAGATTGTGACGGCCTAATAAATCCATTTTCAAGGTATTTCCGCAAATATTCCTTCAGGTGGGCATCTTCTCGTTCAGTTAAAGCATAAATTCTGCTACAGGGAAGATTGGCGCCTGGTTCCAATTCTATCTTGCAATCAAATTCTCTATGAGGGGGAAGTTTTTCAGCTTCCTTCTCATTAAATACATCTCGAAATTCTGTGTACTCTTCTGGCAACTCAGTTGTTGTTATTACACAAACTGTTGCTTCACCCTCACTTAAATGATACGCTGATGACTTCATATGATCACTCTGACATTTCTTGTAACAATTATCTTTACAATATTTTGAGTTCAAAGCAATTGTTCGGGCTTCCCAATCAATAGCAGGATTGTGTTCTGTAAGCCATGGCAAACCCAGTATCATTTGGAACTGTGGTGCATCAATTAGAATAAACTGTAAAGTTTCACAATGTCCTTCCTCAGATTCCAACTCTACTAACTCAGTATGACACAATGGGCCCAGAAGATAGATTTGTGCCATCGACTGCACAAACAGCCTCGCTTCGATCCTTCTTAATTGCTCTTAACCCAATCTTTTCTGCAAACTTCAAGTTGCAAAAATTTGCGGAGCTCCTGAATACACCATTACAGCTACTTGAGTCAATTTTCTCTCTCGGAATCGTAGGGTCATCTGAATAACTAAATGCGGAGAAGCCGATTGTAAGGTGTTCGCCAAAGTATGTTTTTCTGGAGCTGTTTCTGCTTTTGCAACCACCAGTCCAACTCCGTTGACTGGTGGTGCTGGGCGTTTTCCGCCGGTGATTGCTGTGGTTTCTTTGGACAAAATGTCCACTGCCGCCACAGTAGAGACATTGTTTGTTTATTCTTCGTTTCTCTTTTTCCTCTTTTGAAAGGGGACCTCGAATTGTCCCAATTTGCATTGGTTCTCCTCCATGAGCTGTATCATTTTCTTTAACACCTTCGACTCTGGCTCAATCAAATCTTGGAACACTTGACCGAAACTCTCTTTTCTTCTCACCTCTCCTCTCGCTTTGTCGAAAATCGATTTCTAGTACCAAATCGACTAATGCAGAAATCTCTGAGGGTCTATTAGGCACTTGCGCCAAGGCGTCTTTCAATTCGTCTTTCAAACCTCGATAGAACACAGCGGCTCTCTTATTTTCTGACCACTCCGTTTCCACCACCAGTTTGTTGAACTGGGCCAAATAAGAAATTAGATCTCGATTGCCCTGTCGAAGCTCCAATAACTCATTGTCAGTGGCTTGCGTAGACCTTCGCCTGTCGAAGATCCATAGAAACTCTTTCTTGAATTCATCAAGGTCATATAAGATGGGATCATTTCTAGTCACTAAGGGCATTGACCATGACGCTGCATCACCACTCAAATATGATAGGATAAATGCCACTCGAGACTGCGCATCAGGGAATACTGCTGGGCGACACATAAAATGTAAGGTACATTGCGTCAGGAAGACCTGCGCCTTCTGTGGGTCTCCATTAAAGCGCTCGGGTGGGGCTAGCGGGATCACCGGTGATAAGGAATGAATTACTTGAGTAGTAATTTTAGGCTGAGGGAACAGATGCTTCACCTGAAACTCCTCCCTGAGAGGCCGAATACTTTAAACTGGGTCCTGACTCTAGACTACTCATCTTTACAGTCAGATCTGCAGTTTCTCTTTTAAGCTCTCTATTTTCTTCCCTGACTGAGATTAATTCTCTTTGAATACCTTCTAATATTTCACCTAACTTTTTTAAATCTAAACCTTCCGCCATTCTGCACAGGTGCTAAGTTTTAACATGGGCACTTAACTCTGTCAGAGGCTGTGCTGTCACGATGCACGGGAGCAGAATGTCGTCAGCTCCCAATGCCCCTCCAAGGTTTCGAGCAATACGCAATACTTGAATACACAGTGCCTAGAAACCTCAGGGGGGAAAGGGGATGGGACAGAGAAGAGACGGCCACACTCGTCTGATTCTTCTTCAGCTTCAGACTCCTGCTGCTCGTCTTCGTTCGGCAATTGTCTTGTTTGCTGTGAAAATAAATTATACACTTAGCTTCCAAGCCTTCCTTTTTCCCATTCCACTCCCACTGCTTTTAAACCTACCCTGAAGTGGTGTGGCCTATGCTCCTCTTCTTATGAGTGATGCTTGGCTGTTGTATGCTGCAACTAAATAAATATGCGTGTTAATTCTCTTGTTCTAGTTCTTATTTTATTTTCTCCTATTTATTTTGCTTTCTTTTTAGATTCCTCACCTCTAGCATCACTGCTGCTGCTTCTAAGGATTTTCAGGTAAGTGTTTTCTGTAACTCTTCCCTTTCTTTATTTTATTCTAATTTATTAACCCTTACTACTTAACTATTCTGTGGTACTAATTCCGCTTCTTCAAATATGTACACCAGACTATTGTTCTGTCTGTTGTTTCGCCCTCATTCAACCTATTAGTAATCTCTTCACATGTAGGGTGCGTTAATATTCCGGTACTCGACTTGTGCTGCCTCTTAATTTTGCCTCACGACAAAGAAAACTATTCTCCTTGGGTTGCGCATGCCTGACGCTAGTTCTGGACTAACTACTGCGCACACTCCCTTCTGTACCTCTATTTCTCATTGAATGCCAAACTTCAAATAACGGAAAAGTCTTACTGCCGATATCTTCTTCAAATCCTCTGTGCTTGGTAGTCCGAAGGTACTGGGCTTGTTTTATTATTCTCGAAATTCTTCACAGCTTGAAATTACCAACGTCCGTCTCTCTTCTCGATACGGTGAAGTGCGCCACAGTGCGAGCTCAGCACCTGGACATCCCTGATTGCTGCCTCACGCTACAGCGCGAACCTGCATCCATAGATGTCGCTTGTTGGCCGCCATTTTTAGAAACTGTTAACATTCGCCTACTCAGCGTTTCTTGCCCTGTTATTCTTTTTATCCTGTTTTTATGAGTAAAAACACCCACAGGGAATCTAGTTCTTCGTGGAGTTTTTGTGATCCTGACATACTGTGAGCCAAATGGGGCCAATCCCTACGGAGGCAGACACCTGTAGCCCTCTGCACAGCTGTACTCTCATCCACCAATTGCCGGCCTGACATTCAGTGTCCCGACTTCCCTGATGTCCTGAAATGTTAAGTGATTAGAATTCCCACTTGAGAAGTAACATACTGAAAAGGACTTTTTGGCGTGTACATTTTTCAATATAAGACGTATTAAAGGACACATGCATTAACAGACTGTCAAATTACCTCCTACTTACAAGGTGCCTGGCTGGGCCCTATATAAGTAATCCTTTATTCCCCTAACTCCACTGAGTAACTATCGGATGGGTGTGCACATTACCGCTCTGACAGAATACCAATCTGAGCCCAGGTAACTCTCAATGTTAGGTCTTGATGAGACCTCGATGCCCAAAAGAGGTTCAAATGCCGTGAACACGATTGTAAAGCGAACCATTGACCTTGGCCTCCGTCATTGTTACAGGAAGGTGTGAATGATTATTGAAAATTGATTTGATGGTCGCTTTGTGCTCTTTTGTATCTTAGAAACCTTAATGTATGTCACAACCTGTCACTTGTATATATAGGTTCTATTTGCACTCGGGACACCTTACACCCTCTTTCTATTGCTATTGCCATAAATTATAAATGCATTTTACGTACTGGGCTTTCTGAGCGTTTCTTCGTAACTTTTGCATCTTTTCTGAATATTGCCATTGTGGTGAACAAATACAATTTTTATATGTATAAGTGTTACTGTCCTATTATTTCCACAGGTACCAGTTTTTTCTTGATATAATGTATGTACCCTGGCTCCTTGCGAATAGGGTGCTCCTTGTTTCTTTCGAATGCACCAAATGGGGCCAAGGCAGGAAATTCCAAACAATTCTTGGGGTAGAAACCTCCAGAACCTTCTCTCACTTCAAAGTGGGCATCAAGTATAAATAGTGGACCCTCAGACTCAACTCTTCAGTACACCTCTGGACCTGTGGAAGGCTCAGAAGGACTGCTATGCAAGAAGTACTGCTACTCTGCTGCCATACTGCCAGAGTGTAAGGACGGTAACTACATCTGGAACGCAGGACCACCAGAGTGACTGAAAGGGCTGGCCTCCTGATCAGAGCCTCATGGAAAGAAAAGGCTCTAACCACCTTGAACCCAACATCTGGACTCTGCCTGCTGTAAGTTCTACCCCTCAAAGTGGTGCCACCCCGGTCCTGGACCCTTGGAAGTGTGCCTGAAGGTGCTCTGTCAACCTAGCTGTGTGTCCTATGGGCAGAACCAATGCCTCTCCACTTCGGAATCCTCCACTGCATGATGCATCCTGATTGTAGGACTTCGCATTACAGCCCGCAGTCTCCTTAGAAATTCTGCTGTGCCACGCATTCTCAATGCACTCCTTCACATCGCAAGCACCTCATCAACAGCATCCTCACTGACAACACAGGACTCTGCATCACAACCCCTAACCTTCTTTGGAACCTCCGGTGCACGATGCATTTTTGATGCAGGACTTCACACCGCAAGCACCTCGTTGAAAGCATCCTCGATGACGAAGCAGGACCTTGCATCACAACCTCACACCTCCTTGGAACTGCTGCTGCGTGACGCATCCTCGACGCGAGATCTCGCAACACTCTGCAATCATGATTTAAGGTACTCTTATTCAGTAGACCTAGCTTAGTCCCTGTATCCTCAATGTGCTCCATCGTGGTCGGCCTGAACTTGTGGCTTTGTCCTGTTCCTGCTCAACCAGAGACATACAGTCTGCACTTTGTGCTTTTTGATACTATTTTTACTGAAAACTTTAAAATTGCACATCTACGGTTCTACTGATTGGATTTTTGCTATTTTTAAATAATTGAATACATTTTACAAAATTTTCCTAAATTAGCTTTGGATTTCTCTTGTATTGTGTATTTATTTTATTACTGTTTGAAGTGCTGCATAAATACTTTACACATTGCGTCTAAGTTAAGCCTGACTGCTTGGTGCAAAGTTACCAGAGGGTTAAGAACAGCTTAATTTGGGATTTTCTTCAGACTTTACCCTGACAGGGACTGCGGTTGCTGCTTGAGTAGGGTTTTACCCCCCAACCATTAACCCAATTACAAACAACCAGTAAACAGAAAATGAAGTGAAGGGCATTTCATGCAAAGTACTTCTTTGCAATCAATGGCTTGTCAGCGAACACAGCACAGTGACATTTGCATACTTGCAGCCACCCAGAGGAGTGGTTTGTGAGTCCAGTGCAGCAACATGCATAAAGGGAAGAGGGGGATGAAGAGTTCAGGGGAGGCCTCAGGATGTCAAAAGTGGGCATTTCTTTGTGATTCAAACTGAAGACATATGCTTCAAGAAAGTGGTGTGGACATGCTATGTATACTACCCTTTCCAATATGGTGTTCTGTCCATAGAATTCAATCAGAGGTCCCTTTGTGAATCACATACAGGTTGACTTTCCAAATGATGAATGCATCACATCACACTGTTCCCTTATTTCTCCTGACTTTGTTAGCCCTCTTGCTGCTATTTTGCTTCTTGCATTCTGAACTTCTACTGGACCTACTTCAGGATATTCTTGCTTAGCTTTTCCCCTTCCCTAATGTCTGGTTGGGTTTGGTGCAATGCTAATAACTCTTCTTCTTCATCTTCAATCTAGAGTAAAAAGATTGCCATAGGATGACTTTTATCCTTTGTGGGACCTTTTTTAGGAGACATTTGACATATTTTACATTTACTTTGAAGTGAAAGGTGGCACTGTAGTTACCGGGGCAGTCAAGAAAGTCATTCAAAAGACCTTCATGGTGTCTATCCCTTGGCAGGTGTAAGCTATTCCGGGTGTTTTTTTATTCATATATAAAATTATTTGAAATATCACTTGGGAAAAAAGACGATAAATGCAATCACTATATATTGTTAAGTGTCCCACTGCAGTGCCCAAAGAGCATGCCAAAAGGATGGAAATTAATACAAGCTCTTAACAATGTGTCTGTTTTCAATAGAGATGTATTGATAAGAAATAATTTAAGGGCTTCCATTGAAATAGATATCATACAGGGTTAGCAGCATAGATCAAGCATGTATCCTACACGAGTAATGCCATGTGGTATGTGCTCATGGACAATAGTGTTTTTATGAGATGGTTGGCAGCTATGTGAGGAATGGGCTCCTACGTACATTTAGAGGTGTCTATTAGGTCACTACTACATATCCTAGGATAATGTTAGCAGTACTCTTATGTGGAATAGGTTAAGATGCTCTAGTGCTCAGTAAAGTCATTGAATGATTAACTACTGCCTAGCTCATGTTGCCCTAGGTTCGTATTGGGGTGCCTATCAAAGATAAAGCCATCAATATATATGTTAAGAAGTTATGTCAACATTTCCTAAGCGTATTGTGTGTAATAATCTATTCTATGTAACTAAAACATTTAAACTAAAGTTGAAAGTTTTAAATATGTGTTTCAATTAATTTTAGTGATGAACACAACACAAACTTCTTTAGATCATGTGAACTTATGTTTATATTATAGAAGTAATGTAACTGGTGTTTTAACAAAATATCGAAAAAAATATATATTTGATCACAAATAGCATATCCAGAAGATCCTGCTGTCAAAATTATTGTGGTTAATAACGAAGGTAAGAATATATTTTTTAGGTGTTAAATATTGTGTTTTGCTTCTATAGTTGTATATATTATTGTTTTATTTAAAATAGATTTATAAGATGCAGTTTCTAATTAGTTTGCAAAATATTAGTTATGTTACTATTGTATGATATTATTATAATATGTTTGATTTATTTTAGAATATTTTGTTGGCTTCTATATAATTGTTTTAAATTAATTATAAATTGTTAATTTAGTAGCAGGTTGTTGGGTTTGTTCGAGATTAGGGCGGGAGTCATGTTTTAAATTGTAACTTATTATTTTTTATTTATAAGTAGAGGTATATGTTTTTAATTTTCAAATTGATAACAATTCCTTTTCCAGTTAATTACAGTGGGATCAGGTAATCAGTCCACTCCACAGTACAACACTGCTCCTACCTTTGCTCAACTTTGAAAGGGAATAGTAAATGTGACCACTCAAAAGTCCAACACTATCCCCACTGTTGGTCAGATTGGAGTAGGAATAGTAACTCTAACCCCCTCCAAAGTCCAGCAATCTCCCTGCTGTTACTCTTATTGGAATGGAAGTAGTACATTCGCTAAAAATCTTTATTCAGCACAATAAGTCCAGAAAAGGATCATACAACAACTGCATCAATAATAGAACAATTCATTATTGCATCATATAAAATCAATAGAATGAACATAAGCACAAAGCATATAAGCGGCAGACAGCTGCTAATCCACACTTCATGTGTGCATCACAAATCAACATCAATGCTAGTCTGCGCTGTTTCATATTGAAACTATTCAATATTGGTGATAGTTAACATTTTATAGAAGCAATAAAAAAACTGGGAGAAAACATGGTTCAGTGTGCTTTGTGAGGAATAGTTGCTCAATGGACAGCAAAAGAGTTCTACAAATCTAATATGGCACATGGTAATGATACTAGAAAGTGCACAGTGTTCAATCTAAAACGGGTCAAATAAAATCTATGTTGCAGGTTCGTCACATATTTGAGGTGGGATCTGCTAGTACATAAGTCACTGTAGCATAGTGGCCCCTTACTCTAGATTTACTTATTTCTTGCATTACCCTTTTGTTCTCACATTGGCTAGAAAAGTCTGTTTAATCACTTTTGTATATATAAAATGTTTATTTGGGCCTTAGTCCCTAAAACCACACCTATACATAACTCATCCAATATTATATTTTTTTAAATATATATTTAGACTTAAAAACCTTCCATAATACCAAGCATTGGTGACAACAATTGAATTAAATCGCTGTTTCCATTAATTATATAACATACCTCTTTCTTATCCTAAGAGCCAACTGGCATTATAGACCCATCAGTCTTTTCAGCAGCTAAGAAACCCCATATTACACATACAACAAAGAACTGCATCGAAGATAAAAATGTGAGAGCTCCCTGTCAGTTAAAAACACCATATTTGATTCAAACTGGCTTTAAAAATCTATGCTGCTCTGCCCTAAAAAAGAGACAATCCAATAAAATACATGTATTAGAACATTTCATCTCCAACCCACGTTTTCAAAATCTACCAGTTTCTTCTAATACCTTGGCGCCTCTGAAGAAGAATACAAGGGGTAAATCCAGATTGAAAATGTATGAATTTCTTGCCTCATATCGTTATTGATCAATGATGATAGATAGGGAATGGCGGCACAATCCTTCCAAGAGTCCAAGCAGAAAGAGGTGGACTTCTTCCTGTGTTAAATACAAAGGTCCTTATTTCTGGAGACTTCCGCCGTTTTATCCACGCATTTCATTTTTTGAGTGTTCAAGGGGTACTTCACACTTAGGGTAGGCAGAGAAATACTTCTTTTTTACTCATAATAAACTTTGCCTCAATTTCAATACACATTTTCACTCACTCATCAATATCTCATCTCTACAAAGCAGGGATAGCTTGTCATCACCAGATATAAATAGCCCGTCCCAGAAGCTCTATGATACAAATTGAAGAAGTGAGTCCCATCTCTAACCTTAGGACTTGTACAATAGATTAATTGGGCAAATTAAGCACCATTCTGTCCCAAGTATGCCTTCCATTCAGAAACAAACTTTCTGCACTGTATAGCCATTTTGACTCAATCATTGATTGAATGCAGTTAGAGCTGGTTTTAAATTGGGTTCCCGAAACTCCTTCCTGAATTTGCCCAATCCCATTAAATTTAGCAGGGCGTTAGCTTTAAATGCATCACAAAGCATTTTTCAGTTTAATTTAGTTGTAAAGTGCATGCCCAAATATCAGTATATTGACACCTGTTCATTTATTGGCTTACCCAAACCCATTTAAATTATTTCTTTCTCTTCCCGAATACCAGTATTTTGGCTATTGACCGTAAGATTTTTATTGGCTATATAACTTTTAAATATATCTAGTTTATGCTGAAACACGATTCCTCTACATCATCCGCATATAATAGACAATATATGTGATGCCCACCCAGCTTGGGTGAAAAGTAAGCCATCTATTCCGGTAAGTCCCTTTGGTAAAGTGCAAACAGGGTCAAAGCCAGAACAAAATCCCAAGCGTCTCCAGATTGTCCCATAGTATCTCCTGATTCACTAAATTAAAGGCTGTTTGGAAGTCAATGAAACAACAGAATATATTGTCTTTAAGATCTATTGCCTTCCTCGGCATTGACCACAAGCTACAGCAGTGAACTAAGTCGAGTGGCCTTCCTTAAAACCTCCCTGCTTTACCGGGATCAGTACAATGTTGTCCGCCCATTCATTTAATCTCCTTGGTATAAAATTGCCATACACTTTGACCCCCACATCGATTAGATTGATCAGTCTGTAGTTCTTTGGTTCCATATCTGGTTCCTTTTTATCATCCAGCTTTCTAGAAATGGCCCCTGTAAGGGCTATTGCTCTAAATAATATGAAGAAAACCTGACTCCACCAATCCATGTAGTTTTTTACTAATGTGGATCGGAGGTTGTCCAGGCCCGCTGCTCTAGACAGAGAAAGAGCCTTTATAACCTTTTTAATAATTTTAACAATAAGGCTTTGTAAAAGCTCATTACCTACCTCATGAACACCTGGGTGCAGTATGGATCGCCTTTTAAATACGTATCTTCTAAATAGTTTTTCCAGGCCACCTTTGATAGATTAAATCCAGATCTGTGACTGGGGGATGAATGATTTGTTCAGCATTCAGCCCATCATTTGTTCTTTTTGCTTTTGTCACCCTAAGTGTGAAGGGAGTGCCCAGACGTGGGCCCATGCTCGCTATGCCACTGGATTCAAGCTAGCCTGGCTGACGAGGGGTGATGCCCTTTAACCAGTCCTGGGATGCTTGTCTCCTGTGCAGGGAGGGCCTGGCTTGGCAGTTTGGGCTGAACTGTTTTCATGGAGAGCAGGGTCAAGGCAGATTTGCAATTGGCTGGGTCCAAGCTGGGATGACGTTGACAGGAAAAGAAGGATGGATTAAACCCTCATTTGTGACTGGGGGGGAATGCATGATTTGTTCAGCATTCCAACCAACATTTGTTCTTTTTGCTTTTGTTACCCTAAGTAGGAAGGGTGTGCCTAGATGTGGGCTCGTGCTCACTGTGCCACTGGATTCAAGCTAGCCTGGCTGATAAGGGGTGATACCCTTTAACTGGTCCCAGGATGCTTGATTCCTGTGTAGGGAGGATCTGGCCTGGCAATTCAGGCTGAACTGTTCCCATGAGGAGCAGGGCTAAGGAGGATTTGCATATGGCTGGGTCAAGCTGGGGTGGCATTGTGAGCAAAATAATGATGGATTAAACCCAGAACTGTGACTGGGGGGGTGAATGTTTGAATTGTTCAGCATTTGATTTTGATGCCCTAAGTGGTAAGGGTTTGCCAAGACGTGGTTCCTGTGCTCACTTTGCCACTGGATTCAAGCTAGTCAAGCTGATATGGGGTGATACCCTGAAACGGGTCCCAGGATGCTTGTTCCTGGTTCAGGGAGGACCTGGCCTGGCAGTTCCGTCTTGACTGTTCCCATGGGGAGCAGGGTCGAGACTGATTTGCATATGGCTAGGTCCAACCTGGGAGGTATTGTGAGCAAAAAAACAATGCATTAAACCCAGATCTGTGACAGGGGAGTGAATGTTTCATTTGTTCAGCATTCCATCCATCTTTTGTTCTTTTTGCACTAGTTTCCCTAAGTGGAAAGGGTATGCTAAGATGTAGGTCTTGTGCTCACTGTGCCACTGGATTAAAAGCTAGCCTGGATGATATGGTGTGATACCCTGAAACCGGTCCCAGAATGTTTGTTTTCGGTCCAGGGGGACCCTGGTCTAGCAGTTCAGGCTAGACTGTTCCCATGGGGAGCAGGGTCTAGAATGATGTGCATATGGCTGGGTGCAACCTGGTGTGGCCTTTTGAGCAAAAACATATGGATTAAACCCAGATCTGTGAATGGGGGTGAATGTGTGATTTGTTCGGCATTCCGTCCATCATTTGTTCTTTTTGCTTTCGTCAGGGGTAGTAAGTGTTATTTAAATACAACATATGCCTTGCAAGTTAATACTGTATTTCTAGATAGTACTGTATAAGTCAAAGGCGCTTTAAAAGCCATAATAAAAACATAGTTAAAGAAAAAGAAATACATTCAAACAAGATAAAAAATGGTTCTATTCAGGCAATATTGTTCGAATGTTGCTTCTGCATGTATTAAACTGTCAATTCTCACCTGAGTTTTCCGCAGGAGTGATAGGCAATACGAGAAAGCTAGATCCCAACTTCCCCCTCCACCAGGACTGCCTAACAAACTCAAAGCCAGTCGAGGTGAGATGGGGAAGGGGGGAAGGGAAGAGAAAAGACACATGTCCCACGGAGTCAACTCAGGGAGGTATGGAGTGTCCAGTATATCTCTGTGTATTTCCAGCCTACGAGAAAGAGAAGAAAGCTTTAAATATGTGTAAAATGTCCTCTCTAAGGAGATTCAAAGCTCCTGATACTTAAGACTAGTACCTATGAGACATAGTATCTACCTGTTATTCCCCTCTTCCGAATCCAAGAAAAAAAAGACTTTGTACAAAGGAATGGTAATCAATATATAGAAGTAAAAGAAAAGAAAAAAGAACATCGGTTTACTTTGCACATAATATAGTAAGAGTGTGGTTTGGAAAGTAACATTTTAGAGGGAAACATACCTAAAAAGCATTTTGCAAAATACTTTATTTAGAAATCCAAAAAATAATATAGTAATGTCCCATTAATGTAGAAGGGAGAACACAATAATGGTTACACCAGTTGAAGAAAAAAGGTATCATAAAAAATCCTGTTTTACATGTCTTCAAAGCTGAATAAACTTGCAACCAATCTATTGTCTTTCTTTGTCTATAGATATATCCAGCTTTCTACTGAGCAAAAAGATCTCCAATAGTCATCATGCACATAGTCAGATAAGGATACGCTTTTTACATTTAAAGTGCTAGTGGAAGAAAGCGCTTTAGCGCCATGGTTTTTAGACAAAGTTGCTTCAAATTTTCTTTATCCTTTTTCGTTTCCACAGGTATCCCAGGATTGCCATGTGACCCGAACCAGAAGCAACTCCACCAGGACTCAGGAAAAGACCGATGAACAACTGCCCGCCAAGCATGACGGCGGCATCAGTGGAGCCCAGAAGCAGAAACTTGAGTGACCCAAGCACGGAAGAACACACGTGCGTCTACTAGAACGTGAACCAATCTTTCGCCCAGGAAGCCCAGCTATATGCTGGTGGTGCTCCGCCACCACTTCAAACACGGCCGGGAGCTGGCATAAACCATCCCTTCAGAATGTGTTCAATGCTACGAATTTCATGACATGTGCACTGAGATCACAGATCATCACCAGCACTTATAAGAGACGAAATCTATGCTTTGAGTGGTCTGCCCATGAATCTTTCTGATTGTCACCTAAGTCAATCGTATAGTTGACAAGGGTGGACTTTCTCAGCCATGGAGCTGAGGAATTTCCAATCAAAATGACCACATATCTAGACTATGCCCAATGTAATACTTGCAGAGCAATATTCCACCTGCCGAGCACCACTTCACAAGCAAAAGACAGACTTGAATTTTACCTTCAGAAGCAGAAAAAACTAGCGGAATCATCACCTGTGAAGCAATGGTTTAGATTTAAAAGTGTGGCATTCTTAAAAGATCACATTTGGGCAGAAGATTCCCTAAAGGCAAAGTGCAAGAGGAAGTCCTGGGATAATCCTTTGAAATAAATCATCTAATCTCCGAGGCTAATCACTTAGGGATTTGAATTTAAAATTTAGTCAATTGAATTATTAAATCAATGTGATTCAATCATTTGATAATGGCAAGCATGAACTTGGTCAGATGAGGATATTTTGATACATAATTAACACCTATGAATTCAAGAAAAGACAGTTTTATTTTGGCAAGCCTTTTCCAGTCTTTTATAAGGTTAAATGTATGTGTTTGAAGTTTAATCTCCTTAGCGTTCGGGAAGAAGCTGTGCGTCACAAGTTAGAAAAACTCTCCCACAATGTATATGTGCGGGTGTTTGTCTATTGCTTTCAGATCAACATAGAGAGTGGCTACACCCAATGCCTGTCACGACCGACTCTGTGTGGATGCCTTCAATCAAATTATTAATGGTGACAATGAACAGGTAATTGTTAAATTTATAACATTTATGCAAGTTGTTGATCAATGTTAGATTAACTGTCATGTTCTCTGTGAAGGGCTGCAGAATGAATATGATCACTAATTGTGATTAACATGGTTTTATTTTTGTAGTTTAAGGTCGATGGTGTCTTCAGGAGTCTATGGTAATGATTATAGTTTAAAATCTCGTAGGAAAATAAAATGGACATTTCTGTTTCTGTGTATGATGTTTTTAGAATCTTTTATATTTTTGATATAGTCTTTATTATTGAACAAAAAATAATTCAATTGAAAAAAATTAATTAGACAATCATTTTGGCATAATTGCTGTGTACAAGCCACTTTATAAAGTCAACATTTTAATTAAAATTCCACGTCGACCGGTCCCTGGCCATACTATTTCACATTCTCATTTCTTTTAGAAAGCTGTGTGTTGTAATAATGCTTCAGACAAGTCCGAAATGTTGGGAAGAAGGTTTATTAACACATCCCAAAGTGCCTCGAAGTCAGGGGTGAGATGTGTAGCTGTCCCCTGCACAGCTCCCTCCAAACGTCGCCAATTAATGTTGTAATAATGCTTCAGACAAGTCCGAAATGTTGGGAAGAAGGTTTATTAACACATCCCAAAGTGCCTAGCCTGGCGCTCCTCAGTACATCCTCAACATTCTAAGGTGCACTCCTCGTCCCTAACCAGGCTGTACCAAGGACCCTAAAAGGGGGGGGGGGGGGGAAACATGGAAGATACCAACAGGATATTTACCGAAAAGCAGTATGATTATAACACTGTGGCATACAACTAGATAGGGACTGTGCCCAGACACTTAAAGCCACAGAACTATTGCTCTTTCATAGAGCATGAGGCAAGATTCATATGGGTAGGACACGGCTCTACCAGGTCGATCAGTGGAGCGGGAATCTGGTTTCCAGCTTGATGCCAAAGTAACACACAAGCAGATGAGACACAAAGAGAAACGTTTTGCAGCCATACAGATTCCCTCTCACATGCCCATGGAGCTATGATGGCAGGAGGTGTGGGCAAGGACAGCTGCGTGTATTCGGGACCTTTGTCCAAAACCCACTGGACCATTCATTACTGGTTGCACTGGGACCGAAGAGCTTGTTATGCGTGGCTGAAATCAGTTCCCATCATGCTCTTCGCGTACCCTTCTGTGCTCGGGTACGGAGCATGTGCAAGTCATGAATGAGAGCATGTCACAGCTACAATTGGTGGGCTCTGTTCACAAAAGTGCATGATATATATTTCACCATCGGCACCTGTAGGAATTGAAGACACGATCCTTGTGGACAAGGGAGCACCTACTGTTCCTTTAAGCATTGAATCCCATGCGCAAAAGGGTCACAGATTTCAGTACTTACATTTTCTCCACTAAGATGAAAATCTGTATTCCACCGCCAATGCAATGCTGGCAGGGAATATATCTTTGCTTTGTCAGCAGTGCAACGTCACCTGCGCAGACTTTTGCTTGTTCTGGGCCGCATCGGAGGTGCAGACTGCAGCACATTACTTTGTGAACGAAGGTTACCTTCGAATTGTGCTTGCCACAAGCCAACATCACAGAGTGCACATTTTACACGATGGGTTGATGCACAAATAATGCCTTTCCCCACTCTGCGCTGTCGCATATTGCATACGTTTTTTGACCCGGGCAGTTTTTTTTCCTTTCTTTTTTTAACTTTCGCCATATCCAGTATTTTGACATTATGAATATAATTTATCTAAATCAGCCCCCAGGTGCCCATCATGCTTCTAAAATAGCTCAGTGAGTCAAGGGCTGCTCGCTATTGTGTCTGACTTGTCGGGTGCAGTTGGAATCCCGGAACGGTCGACTCATCCTTCCATCATTCCGAGGTCGATAAAATGAGTGCCAATTTCGGTTGAGTAATAATAATTGCCTTTAAAAATCTTGTACTTTGGATTTTAATGTGATATTTTTTTTTAAATATCATACTTCATATTTGACTGCTCCAGTTTTCTTCCCTATATGTTTAAACATCAAAGGGGTATTCACTACCTCCCTTTCCTCAGTAAATCCCTTATAATCCGTGGAAGTTTCCTTGAAAGTTTGGATGACATGCTGGAACTATGGCTGTGTTCCTATGATGCTTATGTTCAGTATGCAGAACTGAATCTAGTTTATATTCGACGATGGTGACGAACAATGCACTTACTGAAGGGCAACCTCGAATGGTGATAAGGACAAGCTAAAAGATGCATGCCAGAATTTAAATTAAAATCATGCCTTCTTGGTGAATGAACAACACTTCCTATTATTAATCCCAAGGCAGACTTCGTGAGATGCCACTAACTTTGTCCTCTTGTTAATAAACAAAATTAAGATGAAATGGCACAAACATTGTTCACAGCGCCAGGCAAAGATACTTCTAAAGATTATAGGGGACGACCCTCTCCCATTCCTGAGACACAGAATGGGTTTCACGTCTGCCTCCTTTCGACATGCCTTCGTGGAATGATATAGTGCAGCGGTGGGATGTCAGTCTGCAGGAAGCAAAGCAGGTGACAGGGCTCTGCTTCATGCACTGCACCTTAAGCAAGACCAAACAGCAGTGAAATATTAAACAGCGTTGTTTTCCTTTCAGCAGCTGCAATCTCCCTTTGAAACTGAGATGACTTTGAAATAACATTGGTGGAAAGGTGGCAATGAAAACATTAAAGATGATGATAGGCCTTAAAAGATTAGCCTTCACCTAATCGAAATTCTTTAAGAGAGGCCTTCAAAAGCAGGTAGTGAATAATGGAACAAGGTCGGAAATGCTCATGTGAACACAGCCTGGGACAACTATTTCCAAAGAATATAATGCTCTGCGCTGAGTCCCTATTTGTCTTTGTCAAAAGGCTTTCATAAACAGACAGTTTGTCAGTGAATAGAGGCTAAATGTTCATCAAACCCTTTGTGCTGCATGTAAACGGCGCCGATACTTCTACCTATACATGCTGGGATCTCCTAGAGATGGACGCTTTCTTCGCACATTAACTGCGGTACTGGTGCACGCATCGGCACTGTAGCGAGTACTGCTCGCTCCAACCGGCGGTACTGGTGCATGCATCAGCACTGTAGCGAGTACTGCTCGCTCCATCTAGCGGTACTGGTGCATGCATCAGCACTGTAGCGAGTACTGCTCACTCCGTCTAGCGGTAGCGGTGCTGGTGCGTGCATCAGCACTGTAGCAAGTACTGGTCAGCACAGTAGCAAGTACTGCCAGCATTACTGGTACGTGGATCAGCACTGTAGCAAGTACTGCTGGTGCCATCCGGCGGTACTGGTGCGTGCATCGGCACTGTAGCGAGTACTGCTCGCTCCATCTGGTGGTACTGGTGCACGCATCAGCAGTGTTGCGAGTACTGCTTGCTCCAACCGGCGGTACTGGTGCATGCATCAGCACTGTAGCAAGTACTGCTCGCTCCATCTAGCGATACTGGTGCATGCATCAGCACTGTAGCGAGTACTGCTGGCACCATCCGGCTGTACTGGTGCGTGCATCAGCACTGTAGCAAGTACTGCTCACTCCATCTAGCGGTACTGGTGCATGCATCAGCACTGTAGCGAGTACTGCTCGCTCCATCTAGCGGTACTGGTGCGTGCATCAGCACTGTAGCGAGTACTGCTGGCACCATCCGGCAGTACTGTTGCGTGCATCAGCACTGTAGCAAGTACTGCTCGCTCCATCTAGCGGTACTGGTGCATACATCAGCACTGTAGCGAGTACTGCTGGCACCATCCGGCGGTACTGGTGCATGCATCAGCACTGAAGCAAGTACTGCTCGCTCCGTCGTAGCGGTACTGGTGTGTGCATCAGCACTGAAGCAAGTACTGCTCGCTCCGTCTAGCGGTACTGGTACATGCATCAGCACTGAAGCAAGTACTGCTCGCTCCGTCTAGCGGTAGCGGTGCTGGTGCGTGCATCAGCACTGTAGCAAGTACTGGTCAGCACAGTAGCAAGTACTGCCAGCATTACTGGTACATGCATCAGCACTGTAGCAAGTACTGCTGGTGCCATCCGGCTGTCAAGGTTCTGTCTAGGTACCTGAGTCGATTGTGCCTTTTCCACAGGAGCCGATGCTTGATCTCCACTCCTCCACTCCGCTACCGCGAGCTCCAGGGCTCACGAGCAGCAGAGAGGGGGAAAGGGGAATTGGACAGAAAAGAGAGACAACACTGCGTCTTCTTCCTGAACTGGACTCGGATCTTGTCTTCCGATTCCTGCAACGAGAGTTACTTAACAACAATTCTTACCACTCTCTCTACACTGATATGACATTGACTTCTAACCTACTGTACCTGTCCTGACACTGTGTTTTGCCGCTCTCTGCTCTTAGTTGATATCTTCTAGTGGGTGAGTAGTGGAGTTGAAAGGTGGGTACCACTCCTGCAAATAGAAACACATGTAAACCTGATCTACCTGCTGTCCCTTCCACACCACCTCCCCTAGAAGTCTGTCGTTACCTGTATTCTACTAGAAGATTGAGTGATGTTCAAATAAATGTTCACCAAATACTCTTTCTTCTACTTCCAGAGCGAAGCAGAAAAAACTAGGTTGAAAGTTCAATTCATATATGTATATATATATATATTATATATGTTCTGCTGCATCTCTTGCAAGGTCTCCTTTAGTTCTTACTTGTTTCTTGCGACTTCTTTCTCTCTAGTCTTTCTTTCTGAAAATGTTCTGGAGCTCTATGGATTTTCAGAGATAGCGCATCTCTATTCTCTCACTGCCGCTTCGCTTTCACCACCAGTGAGATTGACTCTTCTCTCATTAAATTGATAGAAAGTCACAAAGCCTTTTGTGGAATCCGGAGTCCACGAGATATAGGAAAAAATCAGCACTTACTTCTCTGAAGGGCAAGCTCGAGAATTGATTCTACCTTCTTCTTGTCCGTCGAGATGTTGTGGAACAGGAAAGGATTTGGACTCTTCACCTCAAGCTGTGACTAAAAACTAGAACTGAACTCCTGAGATGAGGGAACAAATAACTGGAACCCAAATGACTAGGGGCTGGGAAGGAACCTTAAGGGGAAGTTGGCTCTCCCAGAACTAACTGCCTGAATCTTGACGGGGATTGATTCAAACGGAATACGGAGCGATAGGAAACTCCGTCTTGTCAAACCAATTTTGACGGTTGAAGTGCGCCGCGCTGAGGACGCGCTCGCGCACTTCAAAAACTGAGAAAAGACTACACCGCTGCATGAACCTGAAAATAACTGGAAAGCTGATGTACCAGCCAGCGGCCATCTTGAGGGGGGTGTGTACCTGAATCCTAAGCGCTAAAGGATCGCAAGAAGGCAGCAAGCGATCGAACTGAAACCTTTCTACGCCTACCTACCAAACGACCAGCCTGACTCCTAGGGTGTATGCAAAATGTCGGAAATATAGCTGCGCCTACCACAGCCCTGACAGTACCTCCCACCAAAACCCCCTCCCTAACCCCTTTGGGCTTAGTGGGGTGTGTGCGGTGAAAATCTCTCAGCAAACGGGGAGCATGGATATTGGATTGGGGCTCCCAAGATCTCTCTTCTGGACCACAACCTTTCCAATCTACGAGATAGAAAATTTGCCCTCCTTGAACTTTAGAGTCGAGTATTCTTTTCACCTCAAATTCCTCCTGCCCCTGTACCAAAACTGGGGAAGGTGAATTTCTGTACCTAACCCCTTTTGGACTACACTGAAGCAAGGAAACATGAAAAACTGGATGTATCCTCAACCTAGGAGGAAGACATAACTTCACACTGACTGGATTCACCATTCTGTCTACCTGAAAGGGACCCATGTACCTCGGCTGAAACTTTCTGTTTCCATTCAAACGTAAATTTCTAGTAGACAACCAGACTAGATCTCCCTTCTTGTAAACAGGATTGGGACGTCTCTTCTTATCGGCCTGCTTCTTGTAGGAAATCTTAGCCTGAGACAGATTTCTAGTAGCTAATTGATAGGCCTTATGTAAATCCTGAACCACTGTCTCCACGGCAGGAACATCACTAGACTCCTTGTCTACCCAAGCGTCTGGATGACGACCAGAATTTAAATAGAACGGAGAGAAACCTGTGGAAGCATGCTCAGCATTGTTATAAGCGAACTCTGCCGCCCAAATCAGGTCTGGCCAATCTCCCTCCTGGTCCATCAAGAACAGGCGCAGGAACTGCTCCAGCTCCTGATTCACTCTCTCGGTCTGTCCATCAGTCTCAGGATGGAAACTGGAAGACAGACGAGAGTCTACACCCAATCTTTTCAAAAAGGATCTCCAAAAGCGAGAGACAAACTGAGGACCCCTATCAGAGATAACAACCTTTGGGATTCCGTGGGCCTTGACAATGTGCTGTGTGAACAGTTTGGACAGCTGGGTAGCATTGGGGAGGGCCTTTAAAGGGATAAAGTGACTCATCTTAGAAAAAAGGTCCACCACAACCCAAATGACAGATAGACCCTCACTGGAATGTAGATCCACTATGAAATCCATGGAAATAGTATGCCACGGGTACGGGGCTGGGGGCAATGGCTGCAAAAACCCTTGGGGAGCCCTTCTAAGTGTCTTTCCCTTGATACAAGACTCGCAAGTAGCTACATACTGCCGCACCTGAGCTTCCATTGCTGGCCACCAAAACTCTCTTCGAATCAGTTCTGTAGTTTTCTTCACTCCCTTGTGCCCGGCCAGCATATTGTCATGAAAGTGTTCAATGATTTGTTCTTGCAGCTCCCGACTAGACACGAACAACTTGTCTTGGTAGACGGGTCTTCCATCCTTGACTTGATATTCTTTCCCTTTTGCCGTCCAACCTCTAACTTCTTCCAAAGACCGCAAGTTTGGTAACTTCTGTTCTATGTCGGAGTAGGAGAGTGTTCCGATTATCCGTTCTGCTGGAATTATGACTCCTTTTTCTGCAGTCTTGTTGTCAGCGCTCACATTTAGGCGAGATAAGGCATCTGCCTTCCCATTTGCCGATCCAGGTTTGTAAGTTAAAACAAAGTCGTAATCTGCAAAAAATAAAGACCATCTCAATTGGCGTGGGGTCAAGGTACGGGCAGATTTCAAAAACTGGAGATTCCGATGATCAGTAAATACTGTCACCACATGCCTTGCTCCCAGCAAATAATGTCTCCATTCAGTGAAGGCATCCTTGACTGCCAACAGTTCCTTATCCGCAATGGGATAATTGATTTCAGCCGCAGACAACTTCCTAGAGCGAAAAGCTACTGGATGTAGCTGTCCTGTCTGCTTATGACGCTGGGACAAAACCCCTCCGATGGCCAAATCGGAGGCATCAGCTTCCACAAAAAATGGTTCTCCCGGATCCGGGTGGAGTAAGACTGGAGATGATACAAAGATTTTCTTGAGCTCGTTAAATGCTAATTCCGTTTCTGCATTCCACTCAAATTTGGTCTTCTTCCTCAATAATCTCGTAAGAGGACAAACTCGCTCAGAGAAGTTGATGATAAATCGCCTATAAAAATTGGCGAATCCAAGGAAACTCTGTACCTCCTTTACTGAACGCGGAGAGGGCCACTCCTTGATTGCTCGCACCTTAGACTCATCCATTGAAACTCCATCTGAGGACAACACAAATCCCAAAAACTCAACTTGAGTCGTATGAAAAACACACTTCTCCAGTTTGACAAAAAGTTGATTTTCAAGCAATTTCTTCAGAATGGATCTGACGTGCTGGATATGTTCTTCCTCGCTGGCAGAGAATATGAGGATATCATCTATGTAAACCACTGCGAAGCGATCTAAAAATTCTCGCAAAACATCGTTCAAAAAATGCTGGAATGCAGCCGGAGCATTGCATAAGCCAAATGGCATGACTTGGTACTCAAATAAACCAAAACGGGTACGAAAGGCGGTTTTCCACTCTTCGCCTTCTGCCATACGTACCAAATGGTAAGCCCCTCTCAAATCCAATTTAGAGTAAACTTTCGCTCCTTTCACCTGGTCCAACAGCTCCGAGATCAGGGGGAGCGGATAATGGTTCTTCTTGGTTACCAAGTTAAGGGCGCGGTAGTCTATGCAAGTCCTTAATTGGCCATCTTTCTTGGGGATGAAAAAAAGTGGGGACGAGACCGGAGACTGGGAAGGGCGAATGAAACCGTTGGCCAGGTATCTGTTCAGATATTCCTTGAGATGGGCATTTTCCGCTTCAGACAATGCATAAATCCGACTACAGGGAAGGGAGGCTCCTGGCTCAAGCTCGATTCGGCAGTCGTACTCCCGATGAGGTGGCAAACGTTCTGCCTCTCTTTCGTCGAACACTGAGGCCAGATCTTCGTATTCAAGGGGAATTTCTTGGGTGTCAAGCGCACAAATTGTCTTGGGGAAGCTTGCTAAAAGTTGGGATTGTAAAACTTCTGGGGGATCTGGAATCGTGTGAAAGCAATGACGTAGACAATACTCAGAGTTCATACAAATCGAACGTCTGGCCCAATCAATTTGTGGATTATGCTCAGTGAGCCAAGGCAGACCCAAAATCAGCTGAAATTGTGGAGCGTCGATCAGACTAAATTGCAATGAACTAAGATGTTGTCCGGGTCCACTCAACAGGATCTTCTCAGTATCATACACAATAGGACCGGAGGACAAGCTCGTTCCGTCCACTGCGCGAACCGGCTCAGGCCTTTCTTTTCTCAAAAAGGTGATTCCGAGAGACTTGGCAAAACCTATGTCGCAAAAATTTCCAGTTGCCCCTGAGTCAATCATGACAGAAATCCCATCCTTGATCCGACCTCCAAATCTTATTTGCACAGAAATGATCAAATGTGGCGCCGATGATTGCAAGGTATTTGCCACTAACCTTGGTTCTGGAGTTGACTGTTCCTTCGCTTCCACCAGGGCAACCCCTTCTACTGGTGGAGCCGATCTTTTAACCCAAAATTGTTCTTGGGCCTCTTTGTACATTCCCGCACAAAATGACCAGAGTTCCCACAGTACATGCACAACTTGCCCAATCGTCTCTTCTCCCTTTCTTCCTTCGACAGAGGCCCTCTTACTGAACCAATTTGCATAGGCTCATCCTCAGACACAGCTTCCTTTAACCTTGATCCTTCTGATTTTATTCTGTCAAACCGAGGCGGGACATTCCTAAATTCCTTACGTCTCTCACTCTTTCTTTCACTTTGTCGCTGATCAATCTGTAGGACTAAGTCAATTAATTCAGAAACCTCAGTAGGACGCCTTGGGATCTGTGATAGACCATCCTTTAACTCATCCTTTAGACCTCGATAGAAAATTGCAGCTCGTTTTTCCTCGGGCCAACTGGTTTCCACAATTAGTTTGTTGAATTGGGCCAGGTATGCCACTAATTCACGATTCCCCTGCTTTAGATCTAACAGCTCGTTGTCCGTGGATTGGGAGATGGTTCTTCTGTCAAAAATCCGTAAAAATTCTCTCTTGAATCCTTCAAAATCATACAAAATGGAATCATTGTTGTTCACCAAGGGCATGGACCAGGCAGCAGCATCTCCACTCAGGTACGACAGCATGAAAGCCACCTTAGATTGATCTTCCTTAAAAATGATTGGCCGACAGAGATAGTGTAAGGAACATTGTGTGAGAAAAATTTGGGCCTTGTGTGGGTCCCCACTAAATCTTTCTGGAGCTGCCAATGGAATTGTCGGGGAGATAGCATGAATTACCTGAGTAGTGAGTTCTGCAGCAGACGTGGCAGGAGCAAAAGAAGGAGGCTTATCTTCCTTTACTGAGGAATGAGAACCTCCGGAAAACTCGTCAAACTGCTGACGCAAATAACGAGCTTCTTGGGCAGACTTCCTAACCTCTTCTCTCAGGGACTTGTTATCTTCCAAGGTGTCACTTAGCTGTTTCTGAATACTATCTAACACCGTTGCTAGAGCCTTTACATCAATTCCCTCAGCCATCGTGCTCGGGTGGAATTTTAATTGCGGGCACTTCAATCTGTCAAGGTTCTGTCTAGGTACCTGAGTCGATTGTGCCTTTTCCACAGGAGCCGATGCTTGATCTCCACTCCTCCACTCCGCTACCGCGAGCTCCAGGGCTCACGAGCAGCAGAGAGGGGGAAAGGGGAATTGGACAGAAAAGAGAGACAACACTGCGTCTTCTTCCTGGACTGGACTCGGATCTTGTCTTCCGATTCCTGCAACGAGAGTTACTTAACAACAATTCTTACCACTCTCTCTACACTGATATGACATTGACTTCTAACCTACTGTACCTGTCCTGACACTGTGTTTTGCCGCTCTCTGCTCTTAGTTGATATCTTCTAGTGGGTGAGTAGTGGAGTTGAAAGGTGGGTACCACTCCTGCAAATAGAAACACATGTAAACCTGATCTACCTGCTGTCCCTTCCACACCACCTCCCCTAGAAGTCTGTCGTTACCTGTATTCTACTAGAAGATTGAGTGATGTTCAAATAAATGTTCACCAAATACTCTTTCTTCTACTTCCAGAGCGAAGCAGAAAAAACTAGGTTGAAAGTTCAATTCATATATGTATATATATATATATATTATATATGTTCTGCTGCATCTCTTGCAAGGTCTCCTTTAGTTCTTACTTGTTTCTTGCGACTTCTTTCTCTCTAGTCTTTCTTTCTGAAAATGTTCTGGAGCTCTATGGATTTTCAGAGATAGCGCATCTCTATTCTCTCACTGCCGCTTCGCTTTCACCACCAGTGAGATTGACTCTTCTCTCATTAAATTGATAGAAAGTCACAAAGCCTTTTGTGGAATCCGGAGTCCACGAGATATAGGAAAAAATCAGCACTTACTTCTCTGAAGGGCAAGCTCGAGAATTGATTCTACCTTCTTCTTGTCCGTCGAGATGTTGTGGAACAGGAAAGGATTTGGACTCTTCACCTCAAGCTGTGACTAAAAACTAGAACTGAACTCCTGAGGTGAGGGAACAAATAACTGGAACCCAAATGACTAGGGGCTGGGAAGGAACCTTAAGGGGAAGTTGGCTCTCCCAGAACTAACTGCCTGAATCTTGACGGGGATTGATTCAAACGGAATACGGAGCGATAGGAAACTCGGCCTTGTCAAACCAATTTTGACGGTTGAAGTGCGCCGCGCTGAGGACGCGCTCGCGCACTTCAAAAACTGAGAAAAGACTACACCGCTGCATGAACCTGAAAATAACTGGAAAGCTGATGTACCAGCCAGCGGCCATCTTGAGGGGGGTGTGTACCTGAATCCTAAGCGCTAAAGGATCGCAAGAAGGCAGCAAGCGATCGAACTGACACCTTTCTACGCCTACCTACCAAACGACCAGCCTGACTCCTAGGGTGTATGCAAAATGTCGGAAATCTAGCTGCGCCTACCACAGCCCTGACACCGGCGGTACTGGTGCGTGCATCAGCACTGTAGCGAGTACTGCTGGCTCCATCTGGTGGTACTGGTGCACGCATCAGCACTGTAGCAAGTACTGCTGGCTCCATCTGGCGGTACTGGTGCATGTATCAGCACTGTAGCAAGTACTGCTGGCTCCATCTGGCGGTACTGGTGCACGCATCAGCACTGTAGCAAGTACTGCTGGCTCCATCTGGCGGTACTGGTGCATGTATCAGCACTGTAGCAAGTACTGCTGGCTCCATCTGGCGGTACTGGTGCACGCATTAGCACTGTAGCAAGTACTGCTGGCTCCATTCTGGCGGTACAGGTGCATGCATCAGCACTGTAGCAAGTACTGCTCGCTCCATCTAGCCAGCGAATGAGCACTGCCGCTATAGCTTGCAGAAGGTTACATTTATATGATCTTGCCGAATTATATGGCATATGCATGGGTCAATTCCATCTAATATGATTATGTACCCAAAATGTCAGTAGAACAATAAAGTTAACCCTAACTATAACCCTCAGCATCCACATACATGGTACAGTAGGGAGGCACCTACTTCGATGTATCTGATAGAAGCTCAACAGTTCAAATGAGAAGATGTAATACAAATGCAAATAAATTGCCAGAAAACAGGTCACAGAAGACTGAATATGGTTAACAGAAAGGTGTGCTATAGGAGTCATGAAAGGGTAACTCAAAAGTCAAGTGAAATCGGGGTATCATATGTAGGCAGCAAAAAATGGTGTTCAGAAGTATATAAAAACACATTTTCAGAGGAGGTACAATTTCAGTACAAATTCATCAACTTCAAAGAAGGACACCCCAACTCCTAAAGTCCATATCATAGTTGTATATTGTAGAATTTAATTCTTGTAGAATTAAGTGCCGTATTACATAAATGAATAGTATTGAAGCAACAATGTTTAAGGACCAATAAGACAAGAAGAGATTGGTTATTTCAGGGACCTTAGTATACATCAAAAATAATTTTGAAGTCAAATGTGGTGGCCACTTATACGTCATTGACGTTTTGATCCTGATAACAACAACGTGGGCATCTTTGAGGTGGGAGAACAACTCTGTGACGCCTGAAGGAACAATGTCCCTGATGCATCACTATTCTCTGGCCCCTGCATTAATCCTTGTTTGAGCAGTGGTTGGAATTACCATTTCGGGGGTATTTACCACATCCGTTTATTATGTTGCCCTCCGTTGCATTTTAGAAGGTCTAACCTGCCTGAATTTAGCATAGTAAAAGCGACAATATTTGCCAAGGCATGCAGGTTTTGTTACGATAAAGGACCCCAAGTTATCCTTATTTATCTGGTCCAATAAAAAGCACCTGGATTCTGACAAACTAAATTGGGGCCTATGTGTATAAAAATAATGAAAATTAAAAAAAACACCAATAACAATAGCTATCAAGGTGGATGGTGTCAGTGTCTCTTAAGTGAATTAGCAGAAAAACGGACTTAAATAAATTATGGGCAAGTATGGCCACCTGAGGTCACATTAATAAAAAGAGAAATTGGATGTTCAGGTGCAATAACTGGACTGATTTTACCGTGTAGGTATGTTGCCCCACTCCGCTATGTCATTGAGTCCATGAATAAAAAACAATTTCACTTACAAGGGAATTCTCTTTTGCTTAGAATAGCTGCACTGTTACCTTTTTCTTTTTTTAAGACATATCACTGAGTTGACAGGTCAGATACTTTTCACTGTAGCCAGCTTGTATTAATTGCACTATCAGGGGAGCATTATCAATCTTGCGTCGAATTTTGCTCCAGTGTTGTGAAATTCTCCGATGTGCCTTTTATTTAGCCTATAGGATGAATTTTCAAGGACATCAAATGCAACAGATCACATTTTGTTGCAAGTAGAGTGATATTTAAGTGAAAGGGCATTTGTCCATGCATCATAGCTTTTCTGTTTACAGTAAATTCACAAGATGTGCAGGTGACATATTTTCAATGGCCCCTTTAGTGTCAAGAGCTGATTTTGCTAAGAAATTCTTAGTCTTCTACTAGTGAAGGTAAGGCCTGTTATTTTCATCTACCACCATGGATTCTATAAGATGTTAACCGGAAATTCGGCAGTGGATGAAAAAAAAAAAAGATTGGACTGCCAATCCTTCAGAAGAAAAACTTCGAAACCCCAAGGACAAAAATCTCTGGACAGGTGCTCTTTCTTCTGTATTTCAGGATAATGAACAAAGATTCTTAATATCTCATTGCAAGATGTCTAGATGATGTCTAGAGGCAGGGAAATACGCTGTAGAAGGAATTGATAATCATACTCATCCATAGGTAGCAACATACTGAGAAATTATGAGAAGTTCCAAAACACTGAACATCCTGAGGCTGCTCCTTAAACACTTGCTTAAGCTTTTTACCTCAAACAGACAAATCTTGAAGAACAAATCAAAAACACCATGTTGGAAAGGAAAAGAAGAACATAAAAAGAGTATTACCATTTTACCCAATTACTAAAACCCGAAATGGAATTGCAAATGCATTCATCAGTTGAAATTATTAAAAATAAAATCAAAGAGAAAGATCATGACAAACAATATTATAGTACCTCTTTAGAGAGAAAGAAAGGCGAAGAAAGTCACTAGCAATTCTCAGTAGAGAATGCTGATGAGGATCAGGCCATATCTCTAGAGAGACAACTGCGATAAACACGGGCTGTCACAAATCTCAATCTGGCCAAAAAACAGCTCTCCTCACAGCTGCTATCTGAACTTTCCTTTGGCATGCTCCCCCTCCACAGGCAAGGAAGGACCAACAACTGCAACATCAAAAACAGACCCAATGCACCTTCCTTGTTGGGCGCTAAGGGGGCACACAAAAACACCACCTGACGCATTTTGGTTTTCTCGTCTTTATGACAATTGTGCAAGAAGGGTGACCTGGGATCAGTAATCTCTTACAAGGTGATAACTTAAGTTGTGATTCCTTTTAAAGGCAAACAATGGCACTGGTGCGTTAGCCTCATCGGCAGAAAGAACATACCAGTTCATCTTGATACAGTTTACAATTTGATTAGTGAATGGGTTAAAAGTATATACATGTATTGTAGGAAAGTAGGCTATAATTGGGGATGATGTGAGTCCACCACAAGGAACAAGACCACAAGTTTGTCAGGGTAAAACAGTTTTAATATTTTAAACCTGTGCTAATCTACCTGGTACTGTGGCACAGAGAAGAAAGGCTTAACTTAGAGAACTGCACAAAGTATTAAGCAGTAACAAAACGGTTAAAAAGTAAAGAAATAACACAATAAAAATCCCTTAACCAATTTAGAAAAATAGAATAATAATTGAATGAGTACAATGATGCCAAAACAACAAAAATCTAATAAGTATAGCCAGAGATAGGATTTTTTAAAGCTTTAATGTAATAAGCATCAAGAAAATGTAGACAATCAATCTGTAGTCACTGCTCGGGATTGACCAGGACCTAGGTGTGATTTCAGGTCGACCATGATGGAGCGTGGGTCTGATAAAACCAAGCACGCTTGTCCAGTCAAATATGTTACCTTCGTACTAAATTGAAAGTCAAAACCCTGCAGTGATTGCAGGATGTATCCAATAAAGCACGCTCAAAGCCAGATAGTCACTGGATGAAGTCCCACTGAAGCCATTTGTTTGAGCAGGAAAAGCTCAGAGTGGGAGAAATTCAAATTTCACTGCTGCCAAAGTCTTTGCGTCTGGCTGATACTTTTCATGTCTTCCAATGTCAAGATTTTTTCTTTCTGTGTTTTTAGGAACTCAAAATCCTCCAGTATGGCAAGGCTGAAGCTTGATCTACGGAAGTCCCTCCAAAATCAAACACTTTTGTCACAAGTTCCCACTGACGCATGCAGGTCCACAAAGTGTTCTTTTTAGTTATGGGTGAGGTGCCACATTTGTAGTATTTACTAACAGGTGGGTGGGGATGACTCCTGCACACTCCCTAACCAGTAAGGAAAAATCTCCCAAGGACAAACCTTCCCACTTCTGCTGCAAATCTTGTTTGCCTTACTGCAGACTATCTCCACAGTGTACTATTGTGAAGCAAACCCTATCTCACACAATCTTTCTGACTAGGGAGGAGTGTGTGAGCAAGCCAGGGCTGTTTCTAGAGAAACAGTCAGTCCCCTCCTTCTCAGCAACACACCGAACTGGTTCTGGGACCAGCTTCCCCTGCTAGTGGGCAGGTGCCTAACTGGATCCAGAGTATGCATGCGACAAAATGCTTCTCTTTCTAGGTCTTCCTTTACACTAAAATGTAAAGGGACCAGGGTAAGGCTTGCCCATTCATAGTTAATCAAGTTTCTGAACCCTCCCTAGCTGCCCTTCCTGTGGTAAAATGTGTCACACCCAGATCTTCCTGCCAAAAGACCTAAGGCATTGCTTCTGTGTTGGGAGCTATTTTCACGCCTCATTAGAGGCAGCATTGGAGGGTACTCTGCCAGGACTTAGCTTACTGGAGCTTCAGGCTGACAAATTCTAACTTTTCAAAGTCACTTTTCCTAAATATTAAATAAAAATCTAATTTCACCACTGAACTGGAATGTTATTAGACATTAAAAATAGTGTTGGGATTGGTCCAGTTGCTTGTCCCAAACCAGAGTTAGCAGAATAATAATTTTAGTAGGAACTTAGTTTTTCTTATTTGACATCTACAGTCCTCTATAGTGAAAATAGCTTCTGGTGGCAAGTCAAAGAAGGAGCATGCCAACATTACATATCACTTTTAAATTCTAGGCACCTACATTGTCGGCCTCAAGGCTTATTTAGAGGTGATTTATTTAATATTTAAAAGTTCTTTTCTGTCAAAAAAGTGTTTTTTTGGTAGGGTTGCCTGCAGGTTTAAAAGCTGCAGATGTCAGGATACATGCGTAGGCCTGAAGGCATGTTTTATTTGTCAGCCTATTTGATGGCCCAACATGTGCTGCAGTGCATAGGTGAATCTATCTTTTCACTGCTATTGGTGTTTTTCCTGGACCATATACTATGGTCTTACTGAGAAGTTAAATATGCCAATTAGGAGTTAGTCATTATTACCATGTTTTATGGCACAAAGCACTTGCACAGTAGAATGGGCTGAAGAGGCCTAGCATGCATAGTTCAAACAAACAGCAGAATCCTTCCATATAAAATAGGGGTGACCACGCAAACAGGGGCTCCTTTTCACGTATCTGTGGACTTTCAGGGTTAAACAGAAATGAGCAAGGACTCCCTTTGGCAATGCAAAGCCTTTTTACAAGCATGTCAAACTAAGGGGCCTATTACGATCTCGGTGGGAAAGCCTCCGACCGATATCGTCTGATTCAATACCGACCTAGTCATTCTGGCCCTTAATCCCAATGGATGGCGTTTCCGCCATTGGGATTACAATGCTCGATTTCCAGCATGCTTTCCATGCAGGGCTTTCCAACTTGGAAAGCCTGTCGGAAAGTGAGTTTGGGTGCCCCCAGAACAGGGCCGCCTTCTCCTAGCGGCCTCCGGTTGGGGGCACAGGGGACACCTATGGTACCCCCCTGTTGATCCCTGCACCGTGTGGCAGGCACCCTGAGGTGCCTGCCACAAGGTGCAGAAATGAACACAGCCTCTCATTTCCCTATGGGAGCTTGTGCTACGGCTGGTTTACGGCCGTAGCAAAACCTCCCGTAGGGAAATGTGAGTACGTGACTGCACCATGTGTGGTCGCATCGTAATTAAGCGGTCAGAACCGCCGGCCAGAGGTCGGTCAGTCTCAATTCCGCTATGATGCCAGTTGGAGGCAACTCCAACCAACATCATAATTGGGCGCTAAGTGTTTAGGACAACTCCTTTTGCTCTCTAGGATCATCAGCAAATTAGTGTTCTTTAGGTGTATTATTCTATTGTATTGTAAGGAACTGTCCAAAGGCTAGGTTGTCTTTATGTGCTCATGGGTGAAGGGTGTGGTACTGGAGCAGTGAATTCTTTTAAAGTTGGTTTTCTATACAGACTAGTGACAAATTTGCCTCCAGGAATCATGGCGTAAGTTGATACAGTCTGTCTCTAATGAATAGATAAAGTATAAATAATATTTGTATTGGTTCAACTATGAAAAAAACATCTAGTGGCACATGCATCATTCTAAATACCGGTTCGCCCCTTTGCTACCGGTATTTTTGCATTTGGGATGCATCAACCCAAATGCAAAAATACCGGTAGCAAAGGGGCGGACCGGTATTTAGAATGATGCATGTGCCACTAGATGTTTTTTCCATATGCAGCTCCAGACAGGCCCTTATCAGTGGCTTCATTCTGTTGAATATCAGTGTAAAGCTGTTTGATGGTTATAGTGGCAGTAATTCTACAACAGAATTGAAACTTAATTTTGCCATTTTAGAAATGAAGTGAGCGCCCCATGTTACATATAACTTTATTTAATCAAGGAATTTACACAGATTGCATAGTTGCTTAAAACTGATTCGCAGCAAGAGACAATCGGGCTCCCTGGTGCTGTAGCGAGGTTTTTTGCACTTTAGAGAGGATATATTAATGACTGGTGACCTGGGACATTTGACGTTAAGAAGTTGAAACTAAATCTTACTAATATACTCCTACTTTAGAGCTGGTTCACTCAAGTCAAGGATATCCTCTTATAAAATAGGTGAAAAAAATCACTCGGTAATTTTGTAATGTGTGTCAATATTAAGCTTTTTCATTAAGATTAAGATCTCATTGTTGTAATAATTGTAGTATTTCGGCCTCCCAAATCAGCTGGTTTGATAGCTAAAGTTCTGTTGGATTTCAGATCATTAAGTGTTCAGTGTTCATCCTCGGTCATATTCTGAGAAATGTATTGATTGGGCTGCTGAATGGTTTTGAGATCCTTTAACATAAGTTGATGTTACCACTTTGTTATACTTAAGATGACAAGGTCTCCACCTCATTAATCTAATAGTGGTAAGTAGTTATTGCACATGCAATTTTGGGGGCACATCTTGTATTACTGTGACCTCACTTGGTATGGGCATATACTGAATGTGTGTGTTTAATTTACTAGTGTAAGAAAATAGAGTACTGGCTTCTGCCCACTTCAAGCAAGAATCAAAAACCTTGTTTTGGTGAAACCTCCAAGTCACTAATTAATTAAACCTCAGTCCCTTGGTAGCTACGGTACAGAGCAGGCAAGCTTTACTTATGGCAATGTATAAAGTATTTAAACAAAATGACACCAAATTGACAAAAATACATTGAGGGGGAACCGCAGATATGAATTTTTAAAGAGTTAAGTGGAACTAGCAACAAAAACCACAAGTCACCACAGATAGCCTATGGTTGTGATGAACTGGGACATAGGTGCAGTTTCATGCTGGCCACAATGGAGCATGGGTCGGATCCACCAACCTGGTTCATCATTGTCAAAACTTTTACCTTCATGATTAGGGGCATTTTTATCAAGTGTTTGTGTTGCTTTTGAACCATGCAACGTGGTTCATGTGCAATGCAAACCCAAAATGTAATTCATCAAGCCATGCAAGAACACTTTATGTGGCCCTGAGTCACTTGATGAATAAGGAGTGATGCAACATAGCACAAATTGCTCCTTGTGTTACTCTGCCCCAGGGAGGCGATCCATTGGCCCATGGATTCGGACGCATTCCCAGATTTACCATTGCTGGTAGACCTAGGGTTGCGCCAAAATGCTATGCCTAACCAGGGGAGGCTTAACAAGGAGAAATGTCTTTATTTCTCCTCTTTACATCCCTTTCTTTGTGTGATACATTTTGTAGCACATATAGATAGAGGAATATGCCTCAGTGAACTATTTTTGTGGAGGAAGGTGCCCTTCATCTTGCATGCAATGGCGGCACTTTTTCACCACGGTGCAAGGGTGCCTGCATTGGTGCTAGGCAGCCCATTGTGCCCCAGCACTGGGGAAAGGACAGGAAAGTGCCGTATTGGGATAAATAAAGCATATTCCTGCCCTTTCCCTGTAATGCAGTGCAGCATAGCAGGATGATTTGCTGCACTGCACTGCACTGCGTTACTTTGACATAAATATTCCACTTAGTCTTTAAAGTCCAAATCAACTGCAGGCATACACTTCTAAAGCCCACAAAGACCTCAGGGAAGGAACTTAGATGCTCACATGGTGCCACAGGCAGAAGCCAACAGAAGGGTCTAGTCCAGGTCCAGTTGTCACTGGTCAACTGGGCCCTTCCAGGCAAAGGCTTCTTGTAGCTTGTCGTCTCCCTGTAGCTATACAGGATGCCAGTCAACGGAACCTTGGAGTTTACTTCTTTGTCCTTAGTACAGGAGGGAACAGGTCCAGTCCTTCAATGCTCCTTTCAGGACACAGGCAGAAGGTCCATCCTCGTCTGATCCTCCATTTCCAGGAAGTGTCCTGAAGACAGTGTTAGGAGATGCAAGATTTATGTCTGGCACTAGCCAGTGGGTGGGGGCGACTCTAGACCCGTCAGTAACCAATGGGCTAAAAGTTTCCAGGCACTGATCTACCTAGGGGACATATTATCAACAAACAGCGATAAATATCGCAAAGCGTGCTTAGCGCTATTTTTTTTATCGCCGTTGAAGGCCGTATTTTATCACCGTGGTAACGACGTATTAACAATGCGCTGCTACCCGGCGATAGCTTCCATTACCGGCGCTAATGGATGGCGATATATCCTGCACGACAGCGATAAAGAAATTCACGTTAACCCGAGAAAAGTCGCGATTCACCAATTAGCGCTAAAATCGGCTCGATAATGGGATCAGGCCTGCATTTTTCACGCTTCAAGCGTGAAAATGCACTATAAAAGGCCTCCAAGAAGAAAAAAGGAAAAAGTAAATGGAGAATGCAACAGATACCAGAAGAGACATGGAGGAAGCTGGGACCAGTGCTGAGCCAACAAACAACCCCCCAGCTAGCCAGGAGGACCAGACAGAGACCCAGGAGAAGGCCAAGAGGAAGAGGAACCCCAGGTTCAGTCGCCAGGAAAATCAGGTCCTGTTTGGCCTGGTGGCTGAACATCAACAGGAGCTATTTGTCAAACGCACAGTGCCATTGTCAAGAAAAAGAGAAATATGGGAGGGCATTACGGCCAAGGTGAATGCTGTTGGAGAGAGGAAGAGGAGGACAGTGGACGAGGTCAGGAAGCGCTAGAATGATAGTAAGAAAAATACCAAGGAAAAACTAGCAGCCAACCGGAAGTCAGCAAATGCGACTGGAGGTGGGAGTCCAGTGCCCCTGCTGGAGCTGGATGGGATGGAGAAAATGGTGGCCCAAGTCATCACTGATGAAACGGTGGTCGGAGTGCCGGGTCAGGATACTGCTGAATGTGAGCAGACACAAGCACAGGGTGAGTACCAACCATGGAGTGGGTGGACTGGGGTGGATGGGCACAATGGCACTCATGCACAATAAATAGCATTGCATACCCAGAATTACTGTGGATCAGGTCCCAGTTAGCCCTGTGCATGGTGGCATGGACACATATCACCTTACTCAACCAAAACATTGCAAGACACATATTGTCGGGCACACAGACTTAGAAATGTGTACCGAAAAGTTAGCCAAGACAGTCCAGGTACAACATCATACCACAAAATAAGGGCAACATCTAATAGCAAAGTGCCACATCACCTAGAGATGCGGCAGGCTGGCAAAATGCACCCCTAGCATCATCTCCACCCATATTCAATTCATCAGCACAAGGCCGCATCTCCCAGACGCCCAAATGAGCATGCGGTGTGAATGTGACAGATCACGTGCATGAGTAAGCATGCCAACAACAAGCTCAGCACACCTGCAACATTGCACACGTGTCTGACTTGTGTGCAAGGTTGTGCATGGCCATCACAGGTGACTTTGATGGCCATACTCAACCTTGCACACAAGTCAGACACATGTACAATGTTGCAGGTGTGCTGAGCTTGTTGTTGGCATGCTTACTCGTGCACGTGATCTGTCACATTCACACTGCATACTCGTTTGGGTGTCTGGGAGATGTGACAAGGTGCTGATGAATTGGATATGCGTGGTGATGAGGCAAGGGGGACATTGTGACAACCTCACACATCACCATGCCATTTGCATCTGTTGTGAGGGTGGCACTGACAAGGCCTGCACAGCGGCCCGTATAGGGCGTGCTGCCGGGCGGTGACGTGGGGCAGGGGAGGGGCAGGGGGTAGTAAACACCGGAATATGGATCAATGCAGGTAAGTAGACATTTAAATCAATAAAACGGATTTCGTTGCGTGCCCTGCATCGCCAAATGTGATGCAGGGTGCGCAACGAAATTTGTTTAATTGATTTAAATGTCTACTTACCTACATTCATCCGTATTCTGGTGTTTACTACGCCCCTGACCCTTCACCCGCCCCACACACACCACATGTGGGGTCAAAGTTGCAGGTAATGGGTGTTGACACTGTCTGATCAGACAGTAACAACAATTGCAATACATGCTGCACCACACTCAGAATGGGTTATCCAACAGAAGTGCAGTAAGCAATACATGTATCTATGCCGCCTAGACCCCTGTCTCTTATGACCTTTACCTAAGCAATCCTTCTCCCCTTGTTGGGGAAATATCCAATATTCATACTCTGGAGTCTCAGTTACCCCGCTGAGAGAGTCCACAGCGTCAAGGGAGCCACTCACAAGTGAGGTTATGGTATGGCCCCCCCTTGCCAAAGCACTCCCTCTCCCCTTGTTGGGGAAGGATCCAGTAGTTAGGCCTTAGAGTCTCAGAGACCCTTCTGAGAGAGTCCACTGTGTCAAGGGAGCCTCACGCAACTGAGATGTGGGAATGATTCCACTTCCCCTGGGATCACAGCTTACCGGAGTTTGGACGCAGCTTTTACTTGTACTCCGGTTTGTGCCCCCATCACCCCTCCCCTCCCCTTTCATACTCTGTCTCTCACCCTCCCACACCTCTTTCCCTCCTTCATTCTTTGTTCTACTTCCCCTGCTCCTACCCCCTCTCCCCTGAATCTTCCCCATACCTTCTCTTCCCCTTACGTATATGCCCTTATTGTTTTTATCGACCTAACATGTAACTATGTAACTATGCTTTGAAACTATGTAATCTTGTAATGATGTAACCTGCAATTATGGTCTGATACTCATGTGAAGCACCCCGAAACCTTCGGGTCTAGCCAGCGCTATATAAAACCTTTAAAATAAATAAATAAAATAAATAAATAAACAATACATGCACGATTAAACATGACTGACGGAATGCAAACAAGACAAATCACAATAGCCAAAGCTACATAGATGCACATGTGTCCTACATAGTTATGTTATATGTTATGTTATAAAAATACTTATACAGCATACGTATACCAGGCGGTTTCATGGCGCTAACTCTAGAGTGTGTCGGGACCATTGGGTGAAGTTATTCATGAGCCTGCACAAACAGCCATGTCTTGAACATTCTGAAACTCAAAAGATTATTACATGACCGAATCTCCAGTGGAAGAGAATTCTATAATTTAGGGGCCAAACCTGCATCCTCCCTGACGTTTTAACTTGAAGGCAGGGGTGGTTAGTAGCTGAAGGTGAACTGAACGCAGGTTGCGGTAGGGGGTATACCTTGATAATAGGCAGTTGATAAATTTAGGGCTCCGGCAGTATAGAGACTTTAAGATTAGGCAACCCGTCTTGGAGGCCGTGCATTGGGAAATGGGGAGCCAGTGGAGTTTTTTTAGTAGAGGTCTGGCAACTTGCCATCTTGGTTGCTGGTGGATCAGTCTCGCTGCTTGGTTCTGGACCATCTGGAGTCGTTTGATTAAGAACAGTGGCATGCCAAGGTAGATTGAGTTGGCATAATCTAAGTGTGAGAGTACCATGGCAATCACGACCTGTATCAGTGCTGCGTGGGTGAGCAAATGACTGATCTTCCTGATTTTACGTAACTGAAAGAAACTGGTCAAGACCACTGCCTCAACTTGGGATCTTAATGAGAGATCGGTATTTATGGTGACCCCAAGGCTTTTGACAGAGATAGACGGAACAGGAGGGGACCCGAGTTCCGCAAGCCAGTAGTGTGGGCCCCAGAAGATCTGGCTACTCCCTGTCAGAACTAGTTCGGTCTTACATGGATTGAGTTTTAAATGGTTTAGGTCCATCCAGTGCCGGATATGGAGCATGGTGGCCTGGAATACCCGAATTGAGTTAGGGGAGTTGTCAATAGTAAAAACTAACTGAAGGCCGTCAGCATAATTGAATGTGGTCACCCTCCTGTCCTTCAAGGACTGGATCAGAGGTAAAAGGTATAGATTGAACAGGTGGGGGGATAATGATGATCCTTGTGGGATCCCACAAGTAGTAGTAATCTAAGGAGCAGTGAATGAGGCTAGGCGTACCGCTTGAGTACGGTACTCGAGAAAAGAGCCGATCCAGCAGAGGTCTGAGCCCTGGATGCCGGCCTGCTTGACATGGTCCAGCAGGATTTCATGGTCGACCGTGTCAAATGTGGCTGACAGATCTAAAACCACCAGGGCCAGAGGGGTGCCTCTGTCAGCTTTTTCTCGTAAGGCATCTAGTACTGCAAGAATCACTGTCTCCGTAGAGTGGGCGGGACGGAATCCCGCTTGGTGGGGTTCTAGATATTCAGAGTGTTCCATGAAATTAGACAGACACTTTGCCACGTGTGCTTCCAGAACCTTGGACAAGTAGGGGAGCAAGGAGATGGGGCAATAGTTAGATTCTGGGGGTCAGCTCCCAGTTTCTTTATTAGGGGGACCACTATGGCATCCTTAAATGCCTCAGGGACTTTGCCCTGTGAGAGGGGCTCATTCAGAAAGGGCATTATGGTGTGCGGCAGGGCGGAGAGGGTGTCTTTTAAGATATGGGGTGGGCAGCAATCCCTGGGGGATCCAGATTTGACTCTGGACAGCACGTCCAGGAAGGACTGGGTGCTAATGGCTGGGAAGTGATCCAGGGTGAATGGATTCATTATCGTGGTGGGGGGAGTCTCCATGGGGCTAGATGTAGGGATACTAGCTTTAATGTTGGAGATCTTTTCCACAAAGTAATTGTTCAGAGAGTTGCAGAGTTCTTGGGTAGGTGTAGGTTTAGGTACCACTCTCTCTGCATTGGATAGTACATTGACGATAGAGAAAATTTCCTTCAACCTATTGTGAGAGTTTAAAATTCTGGCGGAGAAGTGGGCAGCTTTGGCTGCAGTAATGGCTTTTTTGTATTCTTTCCATGCCTGCGAGTAGTGGAGTTTCCCTTCGAGGGAGTAGTTTAGCCTCCATTTCCTTTCTTTTTGAAAGAGAGCCAACTTTTGGTTCTTTAGCTCATTAGAGAACCATTTCTGTGCGTCAGAGCAGCGAGCGCGGTTGAGTTTTTGGAGCAGAGCATGCGTGTCGCTGGCGGCTAGTAGCCAGGCTGAGAGAGTTGCTTCCACAAGATCGATATCAGGATTGAGAATGGGGGCTGACCTAGCCAAGGAGTCCTGGAATTCCCGTTGATTAAGGGCACTCCATTTCCTGATCATGCCTCCCTCGCCCGTGGGGGTCTTACTACTGATGGGAATCTTTGCTGTGAATTTTATTAAGTGGTGATCCGACCATATATATGGCAAGATCGTGGGCACAGATACTGTGAGGGTTGTGGTCCAGACGTGGTCCAGTGTGTGCCCTTTGATATGAGTGTCTGAGGATATATGGTGAGTGAAATTAAGGTTGGTTAGTAGGTCAGTCAGTTCGTCAGAATGAGGCCCACCTTGTACGTGGTTGCACCAATAATTCAGATCACCTATTAACAGTATTTTGGCATAATTCGTAGCAAGGTTAGCTATTTGTTCACTCAGCAAAAGAGGGAAAAGGGTCTTGTGCTGCGGGGGCCTGTAGACAAGGATGTAGATGAGTGGGCCAGAGCTGGAATCTAGTTTAATGACCATATTATCCACTGCGGGGAGACTTAAAGGGGTAATGGTAGTGAATTTATGGTCCTCATGGATGATCGCAGCTACTCCACCACCCGTATTTTTCTGGAGGTTGATTCACATATAGAATGTAGTAGTCATGCGGTAATGCTGCTAGCATATCAGGGGTGGAGTCGGCGTTTAACCAAGTTTCCGCAACCATGTCTGGTTTTTCAGCTGGTGCTTGACTAGGGAACAGGTTTTAAGATAAATTATGCATAATACTGTAGGTTTAATTTGGGCAGAGCTAGGTGCCTGAGGAGTGTGGAGGATGGGTGCCGGTAATTCAGCGCAGGATCTTCGTGCTTGAAGAATACCGATGAGGCTTAGGCGCTTGAGGATGGAAGGGTTGGGTGGGAGCGCCAGCCGAGCGAGTCTCCTAAGTTCCTCTGAGGAGTATTTGAGGATTTGGGCATGGATTGTGGCCCCTGGGCCTGTCAGGGTGCAGATGGCTGCGCATCCGCTACGCTCCCGCGCTGCAGCGGACATATGTACCGGTTCCCCGACTCTGACTCCCCCCCCGCAGCCCCGTTGAAAAAGCAAGTAGACTCTCATTGCCAATGTGCCAAAAGGAGGCCCTCCTCTCACAAAACACATGCACATGTGCAGTACCCTGCAAAGCTGCAGGTCTATGAGCCACACTGACAAGGCAAGTGACAGGGCATGATGAAAAGCATGCCCACAGGACAAACATATTTACATGGTGCAGGACACCTCACTGATGTTGCGGAGTGTGGACCACATTCTTAACGGAGCAGGTCACACTCTGACACATCCTTCCGTACACACAACCCCTGATGTGAACAAGACATTTGATGACCTACTATGCACAAGTGTCACAACTCTGAACAAGACACCTAATCACCACAGCTTTCAACATCTAAGCATTGTACATTCACAGAAGACAAAGGCTCATTGCCTGAAAGGGACAAGGGGCAGTAAAACAAAAGCAGCAGGTGCCACTATCACACAATGCAGTGCACACACATACAAATCTGAGTACATCAACATTGACTACTAGGTGTTACGAACTGCATCACTCCCACAACTGAACAGAGGACACAACAGGTAGCGTTTGTGTCTAGACACTGTCAAAACACATTTGTCATATTGGTAAAATGTGAAATGACAATGTACAAGTACAACCTCACATCCGTGATGTCATTGAAATTATCACCATCCTGCAAAAAATATGCATCTTGTGCAAAACAGTCAGCATGTACAGTCTCACGCAGTCTGCTTGTAAAGTCAACAAATGCATGCTCCTACATGTAACACACTGTTAAACTGTATCTCCCATACAAATTGCAGAAGGAGAGACACCTCCTGGACAGCAGAATGACCCACTTCTCACCGCTGACTTGGACATTTACCCCACCATCAACCAGGAAGAATTCCTGCAGATGCTGGACTCCCTTGGCACACAATCTACAGGAGCAGGGCAACCCAGCAGCATTGCACCTACCCCACCCCACACCACCCCCTGCACAAACCAACCAGCAGCAAGCACCTTCCACCACAGCTGCCTCCCAGGACCTTGAGGACTCATATCAGGCTTTTCACCGCCATGTGCTTGAGGTTCAGCGGGAGATGCGTGACCAGGTGCTGGTGGGGTTTGAGAGCCTGAAAGCCACAATGGACGACATACGTGGGTGTCTGAGTCCCATCAGGGACCACATGCAGAGGATGACAGACATCCACATCCCGCTCAATGCTCTCCAACGCTTGCTGGAGTCATGATTCAGAGAGTAGACCGACTGACTCAGCAGGGTGGCTCCAGTAGTGTCAGTGCAGATTTGTCCCGACTTACCCAGATAATGGAGAGCAGGGAGCGGAGGGAAGAACAACAGATGGCTGCCACTGCTGCACACCAGCGCAATGTAGCTAGGATCTACCAGGCCCTGCATATGCTTATCACTTCAGTGCTGCCCCAAGGTCTGGTACCAATTGTTGCTGCTGCTGGTGCCTCCCCATCCTCAGCACCGCCCCCTGATGTGTCCGTGCCTCACAGTGCTGCACCCACCATACCACCACCCACATGTGAGCCACATGACACATCAGAGGACAAAGATGAGGATGATTGTGCCATACTGGTAAGGAGAAAGCAGACCAAACATTGACACCAAAAGGCCTGTTTTACCTTGGTTCTGTTCTTACTATCATGCCACTGTACTTCCTCTTCCATTGTCTTCCAATGTCCCCAACACTCACCTTGGACCTACACATGGACTTCCATATCTGTTTTTTTCTTGACAATGACACTGCAAACTCCGCCTCTTCCATTGGATCTGTCACTCCCAAAGGACTCTGTCTGCCCCTCTAACGGTCATCCATGCAATGTTGGGTTGTATGGGCAAGTACTGTTCCAGTCTTCCCCTTTGTACTGTAAATAAAATTATCCAATTCACACAGATGCGTGTTCACATGACCAATCAAGTATTGAAATCAGTAAATAATTTATGGACTGTGAATCCACAAAAAGGTCCACCAAGGGAAATACAATCAATGTACATGTGTTACCTGACACGGATAAGCAGTGAGACGAGCGTGTATGTGTAAAGCCCTCATTGATCAGATACCACAATCTAGCAATGTACCAAGGGGAGTTTACAATAGTGACTAAAGCCAAAGTGCAAAGCGTCAGTCAGCTCCTACCTGTGCACAAACATTGCCTAACAAATTATGATCCCTCTCATGCTGTGCCCACTGTGAGCATATTGGCCAATGTGTCTAAGTATGTCTGTTGCAATGCACTTAGCATATAGTCTGATTCAGTGGCAACATTTCAAGGGTGTCATCACTATGAGCCAATGCCAAAAGTAACAGCTGGGACGAGTGGCTATGACACTGTCGGTACAGGGAGCAATGCAACATGTCACCACTCGTGTGCAGCAGAACAGTGTGCCTGCAACTAAACGTCCTCTGTGACAAAAGCATAAGTTAAATAATTGAGGGAGTCACAAAAGGAAGATAGTAGAAGTTAAGTCACTATACCTAACAGTGCAACTCCTAAATGACATCTGTGAATAACCTCAATTGTAAAGTCATAACTCTTTCTCACATAAGACATGTGAATCACAAACACTGTTGTGCCATGTGACGTTACCAATGGACACACAAATAACCTACATCATGCATGGCATGGAGATTGAGCGTCCATGCACAGGAACATGTAAGGCAAAGCAAGCTGATACACTGGCACCACGCATCAAGTGTGCCAAGGTCTGTGCAATGTTGATGGACTCAGAGCCAGGAGCATCTGATATGCATGTGTTTGACACTATATGTGGTAGCCGGTGCATACATCCATCTCCATGATGAATAACTGTAGCAACTTCAATATATTCACAATGCAATGTCCCTACGTTGTGTTGTAAATGTGCAACAATGTGCATTACAACTCTGTGTGTCACACTTAAGATGTAGATTGTCACAAAAACTGTCCCTAGACTAGCCCGTAAACCATACTTGCCAACCTGTCAGCCATGTAAGTTCACTGTGCTCACATCTAAGGCATCCTAACACACTCAATCCTGCTAAGTATCAGGTCATGACCATAGTTACACCTTCAATGATGGTATGAGTTGCATGCAATGGAACAAGCCCCACTCCCCCACATCATCCCTGACATAAGTGCAAGCAGAAATCAAAAATAACATTATTTATTGAACAATATAAAATATTTAAATTTCCAACACTACCACTAATCACTAATACTAACACTAAATCTAAACTAACTATAAATATTACACTAACCTTAACTCTCTACCCTAACTATTCCTAAACACGCCACAGCATTTTGGACATCAACCCCCCACCCAAAGGAAAATAAAACGTATCCCCAAATACCATAAAATTCTCAAATTAAAAAAATGTAGTTAAATTCTACCACTAACTAGGCCTACGCTAAAGCTACTCTAACTAAGACTTACAAAACCTCCCTAACACTACCCAACATCAAAACATAAAAATTGTGGGAAGGGAGAAGAAGGGGATGGGGGCCAACATGGGGAGGAATCACTCCATTCCAAGGTGTGTACGAATGTCATGCAAGTTCCTGTTAAGGTACAACAATTCTCGCCGAATGTCCAAGAGCAAGGAATGGTTTGCAGTGATCATCTTCCTGTCCGTGGCATTGAAATGATCCACGTGATCCGCAGGTGCAGGTGGTACCTGGGTGGGTGTGGTCGGAGGGGGAATGACAGGCTGAGACGCCACACTGGCACCAGAGGGTACGGTGATGGGCTGGCTGCCGTTTTGTTCATATTCCTGCAACACCTTCCATGTTCCTGCCTTTCTCTCGTTCCGATACCTCCTCGCCATCTGTATGTAACCTTTGGCAACCTTCGTGACATGAAGGTACCGGTCCTTGGCCACCTGGAAGGCATGTTGCTCTGCTGGTGTCATGTTGTCTGTAAAATATAATCAATGTCAATTTACAGTCCTTCAGACTATGTCAATGTTCAACATGAAATCTGTATTCCAAAATCTAATCAACATGGGAGCCAACACACCAGCGTAACTATGTGAAGTCAGAGACTGACCTGGCCAACCAAATGTTGAAGCATGAATCATTGACTATATGCTGTGGAGACTGACATGACAGTGCATGGCATGGGACATGTACTGTCACAACAAAATGAGACTGACAAGGTCAAAACATGGCACCATTGGACACCCTGACTGAGGGAGACATGTACAATTAATTGGAGGAGGGAGGCATTAGCCCTTCGTGTACGGCATCACCCTCATCCTGTCCTGTGACACACTGCTGCATCTTATGTACAATGCACATGTGCAGCCCTGTGTGTCCCCCAGCAACTGTGTGCAGTTCAACAAGTCTGTGCCAAGACAGGCACTCTTGCACAAGAGTGCAAGGGTGTCTGTGTGCAGGAGTGCTTGTCAATATATTGTAAGGTCACCCTACATGCACAGGAACAAGACTGGGACAGCCCTACTCACACTTTCAATCATGCTGCATCATGCAGCACACATGGAAACACGTTTGGTTTCTGAACGCTGACTTTTACATAATTCGCTGTTCCTCACTCCACCATCGCTATAAAATAGGTGATGTATTGCCACTGAGAGAAACATCATTTCACCAAAATTGTCACTCATGCATGTCTTGGAACCGCTAATCTCACTCTGTAGTAAATAAGAACATGCATGCCTTTACAACGCAAACTGTTACAATGCATTCCACATTGTAACGGCACTCTGGGGTCATGAGGGTTGTGTCATTGTTATGGCTAATGCTTACTCACAGATAGTGTCGTAGAGCCCTGCATTGTTCAATATATGGGACAGCATATAATGCAGAGCTAAAGCATGCATTGAAAATGCGTGTGGAGCAATGTCACCAATTGTGACAGAGGAGTTTGACACATGATCCAGAGTAAAACATGTAATGTCCCCACGGACACAGCCTGACAACACCATGGCAGTGCACAAAGATGCAATTGCAATTAATATACACATCTTTGATATGTGTTTGTGTAACATGCCATTGATATGTTTGGCTCTAAGCTGCACACTGCCACTTCTGTTAAGCTGCTATGCAGCATACCTAATAAATCACTGTGCCAACATGTCTGTGAGCTTGCACGGCCTGAAAAGCACTGCCTCCTTGTGCACAACACAACACACACTGCACGCCCCTTTGACAATAAACACATCATGAAAGTGTGCCTCATTGACAAGGCAGCGTAACTCAACATCCCAGTAAGCCAAGGCACCTATTGCCAACACAACTTCAGTGAAAGTGACGCAGTGGCGGCGTTAGGGGCTTGAAATTATGCCCCTCAATTGAAATGTGTATCACTGACTGTTGATGGGCAACATCACAACTGTGAATCAGATGCAATGCCCACCTTCACCTTCCAATTTGTACACAAATCTGACTTACACAATACATCTTCACATTGTAGGCAAGGGACATGCGATACATACCCATACTGCTAATCGACAACGTGTAGCATTTGACACACACATTCATGACAACGCAACATGCCAATATTTAATGTCCATACCCACCAGTGGCGTGTGGGTCCCGGAATCTGTCTATGTCCCCCTGTGTAACAGGTTGACGACCATCTGTGAGACAACAAATGTATGTGTTGTTACCAGACGTAAACCAACGTGACATATTCATGACGAAAATCATTACAGTAAGTGAAAATGCAACATAACTGTGGTGTTGCCTTTCATATTGGCCACATGACTGTGTCTACTTTGACTGCCATTCACACAAGACCTGTGAATGCAGAGGCGGCCCACTCAATACATTACTTCTGGCAGACATGCACATATGAGTTGTGTGACACAATCTCAAGGCCCCATTTCTACACAGCCATGAGATAAAACTTGCTCTGTGTACGATAACATCTCTGCAGATTGAAAAAGGCTGATAAACAGAGATTTGTTGGGTATGACACTCTGGAGATGTCCTATTTCCTTTGTGTCTTTTGACCTCTCAAATTCATTCTGACACATAAACTATGTACAGGGAAAGCGTACCAACGGTTCCAAAATTTATGGAGGACTGCAATTTTTACACTAGATTCTGGCCAGCACACAGCTCACGCACACAATAGCTTGGATTGTATATGTACAGTCACCCTTACTGTACACAAACACACGTCATCCTGCACGCAGTTTTTGCACAAGTGTGCCAGCTTTGGCACCATATTGCTTAGTGTTGATCCCCCGCAGTGGGTCACCCAAAATAGCCCCCTATGCTTGTCAACATGATGCAGCGTTGTGTTTCTGATGTGACCACATCATGCATAAACAAATTGCACCTCACACCTCACTCAGCAAATGTTTTGCAATTGGACCCCTACTTAATGACGTCTGCTGCGGGGACAGATGAGCAAGACCACTGATTATTTGTCAGTGAAATTGCTCTCGCACCCTCGCAGCAACACCATTGAATGAGGCTTCCCCCAAGCCCCTGCACTCCCTAGTGTGAGTGTTTGAAGCCCCCTCTACCCGCAGGTCCACCTGCGCCTCATCTCTGGTGGTCAAGTGGACCTCTGTCTCCCGCTTTCCGCTCCATTTTTCACGCTTTTCAACTAGTTACTTCACTTGTTTTCTCCCTCATACCTAATCCATTTTTTGGCACTTTCCGGCTGTCTGCTGCTTGCTCGTTTTTCCCTCTCTACCTACTTTTCCTCCTTCCACGCCCGTTTCTCAGCCACCGCTGCTGCCCCTCGGACCTCTTGCCAACTCCATCACCAACATCATCTCCCCGCATGCCATTGCATCCACTAACTACAACCCACTGGGAGACCTCAACTTCCACCTCGACAAACAACTGTACCCCAGCACCACATCCCTCCTGGGCAACCTCCACAACATTGTATTCTGCCAGATCGTGACCAAACCCACACACTCATCAGGACCCACCCTTGAGCCACTCTTCAAAACAGGAAACTCAAACAGCTTCAGCCACGCCAGCGAACTTCCATGGACTGACCATAGATGTGTCCACTTCACCTTCCGAACGCCCACCATCCACAGGCACCAGCACCTACTCCCATGAAGGAACTGCACCAGAATCACCGCTCAACAGCTAACCTTATCACTCAGTGACTCCACCCCAACCATTGTGGACTCAGATCTCAAAATGGACCGCAAGATCTACTCCGTCTCGTCCTCCTGCTTCCACACCCTCTGCCTCCTATGTTAGATCATAAAATGGATCCCACTCGAACACAGATAGACAGTCACTCATGCCCTGGTCAACAGCACACCTGACTACGGCACCACACTCCAAGCCGGAATAAACACAAACCACACACGCAAGCTACAGGACATCCAAAATGCCATCGCAAGACTGATCCTCACACTGCCAAGATACTGACACATCTCCCACCACCTGCGCACACTCCACTGGCTCCCCATTGAAGCTAGAGTCACCTTCAAGATGTTCACCCATGCTCACAAGGCCCTCCATAACACTGGCCCAGCATACCTTAACGTCCGACTCACTTTCCACGCATACCAAAGGACCCTATGATCAGACCAGCTATCCTACGCTGTGTTCCCCCACACCAGGAAGACCAGATCATCAGTCCGCTCCTTTTCCCACCTCGCGGACAGAGCCAGGGACGGCCTTCCGCTCCACCTCCGACAGACAAAGTTGCTCCCCATCTTCAAACAAAACCTCTAAACATGGCTCTTCGACAGACTCCCCCCTTGATGGACTTGAACATGCAACCCCCATCCCCCCAGCACCTTGTGACCCTTATGGCTGAGTAGACGCTCACAATAAGCATGTGATTGATTGAATGTGTCCTACAGGACACCTCCATTACAATGTGGTCTTTACTGCGCCATACTTTTTCTACGCGGTCATTACAACGGAAATCGTCAATGAAACTTGCTCTGGATGGCGCTCTCCAAGAAGGGATATTAGGATTGACTATTCCAACATCTTCTCTACTGTTGCACACACTGTAATGGGAAGACTAAATCATACAAATCCAAAGTCAAGTGCATCATGCTCAAGTCTTTTTGACGACTTGCATTGTATTAACCACGTTGTAACAGTATCACTGTGTTAAGACAACATCATGACGTCATACCTTCATGTCCCACACGTTAATTATTTATGTACGTAACAGTATTCATGGATAAAATTAGGGTTTGTACTTACCACCCTGTATGCCAGTCATGACTCTGGTGAAATCAAGTATGTCCGCCTCACGTGCCAGCATGTCCTGCCAGCGGTGCTTTCACTGGCGCATGTTACGGTCCACTCCAAAGCACAAGAGCATCTGCACCCGCACATGCTCCCAATGCAGCTTCCGCACAGTCACGCTGTACCCTTGCAGGATACGTCCTTCCCTCTCCAACATCAATGGCAGGTTAAATTTGACCAGCCAAAGGAAGCCCCCCAGTGCCCCCTCAGACATCCTTCCCGACCTGCCCACAGCCGGCATATCCCTGCACCCCAGCAACCCCTCAACCCAAAAGATAATGACGCTCTAAAACCACAAAAGTTAAATACCCCTAGACAAACACACAACAAGACTGAGGACAGGAGACAGTTAAACAATTAAAACAAAATTAACAGACACTTTTGACAGGACACAGGACACAGCAACACTCTCTAAATCTCAGACCAACAGCACAAACCACCAGACACCTCCTTCATTCTGAACAATCACCAGCAATGTGCTAATAAGAGAAAGTGAAAGTGAAAGCCATTCCTCTGGTAGACAGGAAGCATGCATACATCACCTCCTGTGTGTATGCGGCCCGTTTTTTGTTTGCGATGAAAATCTGCACACAAATGGGCCGCAAATCGGCTTATGTTGATACTGTAATGCGTATACGGCCCGTTTTTTTTTAATGCGATATAAAACTGCACTCAAATAGCCCGCAATGAGGCTTGAGTTGATACTGTCATGTGTATGCGGCCCATTTTTTGGTATGCGATTGAAATCTGCACTCAAAAAGCCCGCAATATGGCTTAGGTTGATACTGTATGTACAGTGAGTGTGTCTAGCGATGTTTTTTCCATAGAGCGTTAAAAACAATATCGCGTTGGCGTGAAGATTTCACGCAAAGACCAATTCCATACACAGATTTTTTATGATATTGTATTTATTAAATTTTGACAAGAAATGAACATGTTTGCTTACATCAGTTTCATTGATACATTTTCGTCTTGTGATGAGGTTCACCATACATATTTACCATAAAAAAATAGGACATGAAACAGTGTGGGCATTCTGTTTTCACTCGAGGGACAGGGTGTCACCATATCAGATTCCATATTGAGTAACTTTCAATGTCTGTGCGTTCAGTGTCCACCGCTTACCACAATACATATAGACATTTAATACCAAATCGTAAACCAAGAGTATCTGTCGGAATGATGGCATGACAAATAAATGGAACTGAAACTTCTAAAACAGAAAAGTCAACAACTGTCAGGAGACGGTGTAATGCAATTACTAAAAAGGAGTTATTGGTCGATAATGTATTGGTGGGAACTCGGGTAGGGGGGCACAGTCGCCACGTGGTTACCTATTCTGCAGTCTCTGTCACGTCTCACTGGGAGTCATGGTCTTCTTCATGCCGTGGGTCGCCCCAAGGCTCCGCGTACGGTTTACGCCTTCTACTGATCCTATCCTCGGCAATTACTGCCCGTTCCTTTGTGTGGACCCTGCTGGTGACATCCGCTTACCATGTGGTAACCAGAGGCGGATTCTTCGCCTTCCAATGGAGAGCAATCCTCCTTTTGGCCAGGAGGCAGGCCTGATCTACAAACCTGTGCCCCAACTTGTGTGACTTGGGTCTCGGAATGAGGCCCAGAAGACAGACCCCCGGACTGCACGACAAGAGGGCAGGACAGCACTTTATTGACCAAGGCCACATTATTCAATAATCGGAGAGCATCGGACAGGACCAGATCATATGGTCAAAGCCGGCGTCTCCCAATTGGCACCTAGCGCAGGCCTGATCGTCTCTGTTATAAACCACATTCAACCGATGTGTCGAGAGGTAAGTTCTATGAAGTACGTTGAATTGAAAGGCCTTAAAGGCCGTATTCCTTGAGACCTTTTTTGTGATTGCTAGGGCTCTCTGACCAATCTGTCAATGGTTGCCACAACAGTCCCTCCCACCCATCCCGCAGACCCGACAACGCCTTGGGTGCCAGTTCCAGTATGGCCAAATAGAGCCAGCGCAACAAGTGTCCCGCGGAACCCAGAGTCACTACCGCTTCCAGTGCCGGGTGGGTGACTGGCTCGTCCGTAGCAGTACCCCAGAGTTCCTACACTGCCCCTCGGAGCTTATGATAGTTTAAGAATTGACCCGGTGAAAGTTTGTGATATGTCAGACAATCAGCCAATGGGAGCCATTCCTTGTCTCTGTAGCACTCACCCACCGTAGACACTCCCGCCTCTTCCCAGCCCTGCAATTGTCACTGCGTAAGGGGAGGGCACAGTCCTGCCTGGGGGATGCCCACCAGCAGAAGGCCTGGGGCATAGAGCAATATCTCCCGGGAGTGGGTCGTACACCTGTCCCAGCACTTCACCGTCACTGAAAGCAGCGTTCCCATATGCGGTATCTTCTGGCGACGGTCAAGAATCCTAGGAAGTGGCTTTCTATACAACGCCCCGGCAGGAAGGGGGAGTGTAGTTAATTCCCTGCCATCCAACCATCTTGCCAACCAGATGAGTTGGGCCGCCAAGTAATACGCTTCAAAATGTGGGGTTCGCAGACCTCCGTCCATTAGTGGGAGACGTACGGTCTCCAGGGACACACAATATTACGGCCGGCATCCCAGATTAGATCTCTAAGAAGCCCGTCCTACATCTTGAACCACGATTATGGTATTAATACTGGGAGATTAACAAAATGATACAACAGGCGGGGGAGGACGAACATTTTCGATAGCGCTAGTCGAGCCATAAGGGGCAGCTGGAGGGCACGCAAGAAGGTCACTTGTGATCACAAAGCCCATAAGGTGCCTCCAAGGTTCCCGTCAAATAGGGCTGCCTGTGTCTGGTAGATCTGTATCCCCAGATATTTGCCAGATACTGGTGCCCACGCCAGAGTAGTCGGTAGGCTCAGAGGCCTGGGCATGGTGTGGGGCAACGGGAACACAAATGTTTTTTTCCCAATTCACCCGTAAGCCTGACAGCGGTGCAAACTCATCCAGGATGTCCAACACTTCACGGACTCCCGAAGTCCCGTCTCGCAGGTAGATCAGCACATCATTCTCGTAGAACGAGATGATATGGGGAATCCCCCGAGTGACACCACCAACCGCTCGCAATCTCTCCACGTCCTCGCCGCCAAAGGTTCCATGGCAAGGGCGAAAATCAGAATGCAGAACATACACCCCAGTACAAAGATCTGGGTCATCATCCCCTTTGGTTTTGCTTTGTTCGCCCTAAGTTGGCAGGGTATGCCCAGGCGTGGGTCCCTTGCTCACTTCGTCACTGGATTCAAGCTAGTCTGGCTGATGACGGCTGATTAGCCAGAAACCAGTCCCAGGATGCTTGTTTCCGGTCCAGGGAAGACAATGCTTGGCAGTTCGGGCTGGACTGTTCACATGAGGCACAGGGTCAGACTGATTTGCATATGGCCATGTCTGAACTGGGGTGGCAGAGTGAGCTAAAGAATGATGATGGATTAAACGTAGATCAGTTGACTGGGGGTGAGTGCTTGCAATGTTCAACACTCCGTCCATCATTTTGCGAAAATCAGTGGCGACTAGGTGCACCCCTGCTGGGTCCCCCTGTTAATGGGATAGGACGCCGAGATCATGGCCCCTGTTCGCACTCGGGCCGTGGGGTTGCCATAGCGCAGTCAAATCCACTGCAACTACCCATCTCCCAGCTGCATGGCATCCATGACCGCTAATAAAAAGTCCCAGTGAACGGAGTCATAGGCTTTTTCCAAATCGATTGATACCACTACCGCATCAGGATAGTCACACAGGTCAGGATGAAACATAACATGATACAATCTTCTAAGATTACTGGAAGTGGAGTGTGAGGGGATAAAACCGCTCTCGTCATCATGCACCAGTCTGCGCATGTGGGGTAGAGGTCTCAGGGCCAATGCTTTACCAATTTCATACACAGATGGACAGTCAGAGCAAATTTCTTCTAAAAACCCAAGAATACAATGAAAAGATTGTTTTGCAGAATGAAGACAGCCTACATTTTATATTTCAAGACAGATGACAGCCTAAATTGCATGTAACATGACTCATCACCACCTCAATAGCAATTTTCACCACCTCAATAGCAATTTTTACCACCTCAATAGCAATTTTCTCAAACAATCAGTCAATTAATGATGTGAATTCTCTGGGCACAACTCACCTGTGGTGCTCTGTAGGCGATGAGGGTGTGCGCAGATCAATCAGTCAATGAGGTGGTTTTTAAAGTGCGCTACTCACCCGTGAGGGTCACAATGCGCTGGGGGGAGTAAGAGTGCAGCTCCGTCTCAGGCAAATAGCCATGTCTTGTTCTTCCTCCTGAAAGCGTGCAGGGTGGGAGAGTGTTTGATGTTGACTGTCATCTCGTTCCAGGCTTTGCCAGCGACGTCGGAGACAGCTGTTCCTCCTGCTCTGGGTTAGCGGATCTGGGGAGAGTCTGCGAGGGCAAGGTAGGCGGAACGGCAGTTCCTCTTGTGGACGTTGAAGGTGACTCTCTTGTTGATGTATTTGTGTCCGATGATGTGGAGTGATTTGTAGGTGTGTGTGAGTAGTTTGAAGGTTACTCTCTTCTTGACGGTGAGCCAGTGGATGTTTTGTATGTGTTTGGTCATGTGTTTGTGAGGTGGGGTTCTGAGGACGAGTCTGTCTGCGGCCTTCTGGATGTTTTGGAGCTTGTGTAGTATAGTTTTGTTGATTCCTGCGCTGAGGGCATTGCTATAGTCCAGTCTGCTGGTGATGAGTGCATGGTTGACTTTTTTGATGCATTTGGGGGTTATCCATTTGAATGTATTGCGTAGGATCCGTAGGCAGTTGGAGCTGGTGAAGGCAATGGAGTTGATCTGGCAGGTCATGGTGAGGGAGGAGTCGAGGATGATGCCGAGGTTGTGTGCGGGGTCTGTCGGTGAGGGCATGCTTCCGGGGGCGGAAAGCCACCAGGGGTTGTCCCATGCGGATGTGGGTGGCCCGAGGATGAGGAGGTCAGTCTTCTCTGAGTTGAGCTTTAGGCAGATGTTTTTCATCCAATCTGCAAGTTCCGACATTCATTCCTAGAAGCAGAGTTTGGTGTCTTCGGGGTTCTTCGGGAGGGAGAGGATGAGCTGTGTGTCGTCTGCGTAGGATACTATGCTGAGCCTGTGCTGCATGGCGATGGCGGTGTGGGGGTTCATGTAGATGTTGGATAGCATGGAGCTAAGTAACAATCCTTGGGGTACTCCGCTGTTGTTCTCTGTGGGTTCGGAGATGAAGGTGGGAGTCTGATCCTTTGGGTTATTACGGAGAGGAAGGAGTGGATCCAGGAGAGGTCGGTTCCTCGTATCCCGGCGTCGTGGAGTCTCGCGGCTGGGGTGCGGTGTGAGACGGTGTCGAAGGCTGTGGAGAGTCGTAGTAGGATGTGGGCCGCAGTGTGACCCTGGTCAAGTGGCATGCGTATGTCGTTGTTGGCGGCGAGGAGGGCACTTTTCAAATTTGATCCCCATTGCACACACATGTTTCCCTTTTTAACCCCCATTTAACCCCCATTTTTCTAATTTGACCCCCATTGCACACCCATTTTTCACCTTTTAACCCCCATTTCACACCCATTTTTCAAATTTGACTCCCATTGCACACCCATTTTTCATATTTGACCCCCATTGCACACCCAGTTTTCATATTTGACCCCCATTTCACACCCAGTTTTCATCATTGACCCCCATTTCAAACCCAGTTTTCATGTTTGACCCCATTTCACACCAAGTTTTCATATTTGACCCCATTTCACACCCAGTGTTCATGTTTTACCACCATTTCACAAACTTAAAAGCATAATTTCACACATTAAACATTCATATTCATTATTTCCCACATACGACCTCATACAATTCCAGATTTTAAAACGAGTACACCCTGTAAATCATGATTTGCTTACAATATGACACACTAATTGAGAAATAAGGTGCCAAAATGTACACATTGGTAAGTCAAGTTGTGCACAATTGACACACTATAGCTTCTCTATACTGAGGAGACATACACACCATTATTTGACTTTTTTGATCTTAATTGCAATTATTGTGCAATTGTAACATTTCATAGTGATATATTTATGCAGGAGAGTAACTTGCAGATAGGGTATGTGTGTTGGGTTTGTTTATTGTCACAGACAGTTGTTCTGGTAATTTTCCACATAAATATCTTTGTTTTTGACAGTCACAATGTGATGTGCTCAAGTGAAGTAATTGTTTATTATCCAGTCCCTTCGGGCAATTTCTGCTGCAGTGGCTGTGGGGTGTGGTCCACCTCGCTGATCTTCCTCATCATCCTGGTCATCGTCCGGTGCTGCAGGCACTGGGATCCAAGGGGCATTGGTGCACACACAAATGTTGTGCAATACACAACATGATAGTATGACTTTATTTACCATTTCTGGGCTGTACAGCAGTCTGCCACCTGAGATATCCAGGCAACGGAAACGTGACTTCAGCACGCCAAATGTGCGCTCCACGATGCAACGAGTGCGTCTATGGGCAGCATTGTACTGCCTCTGTGCCTGGGTGGTGGGGTTTCGTATGGGTGTCATCATCCACGGGCAGAGAGCATATCCTGGATCACCTGTAACATGTAATAGGGAGATGTGTCCATGATTCATTATGCATACTGTGTTGGCAGTGTTGACAGTTTTGTGTATTGTGTTTTTTGCAAGCTTTAGTTTAGGTTGACCATGTGTTGCTTCTGGCTATTTAGCAGCATAAATGCTGAGTACATTGCCTCAGTGTTGATCCTCCAACCAGCCATTTTGCTAGTGCGTGCTGCGCGGTTGCATCAGTGTCAATACAACTGTACAAAAGTGTGAATCAGATCTGCACATATCTGCACGAATGACACAAACACCATTAGGCACCCTGGCTTTCCTACCATCTAGCGATGGCACTAATCCGCACTCATCGCAGTCAACGCCATGTGAATGTTCAAATGACATAGGCCACGCCTGACAGCTCACATTCAGATCTGCATCTGATGCTGACGCCAGACCTGTGACACCACACAACACATGCAATTGAATATCCAGAGCTGACACAAAGCAACAGACAGCAACACCCTTGCTTGCAAGACCCACTGAGGGCAGTGACGGTTTGCACACACCATCAACAACATCACATTCCACGATGTCAACTTCCTGGACTATGTCCTCAGTCACGAGTAGAGCCTCAAACTCACATACCACAACTACTCAAAATCAATTACACTCTGTGAATTATTTGACAACATCAGATTGTCCAAACACTTCACCACACTGATACACATGGCAGGGCACACCTTTGCACACTTCTTGGCATTTGTAATCTTTTTGCACTTGACACAACAAATTCAACACACATGTAGTGACCACAAACACATCCACTTACTCATCAGGCAACCACAATACACACCCCATCACAGATGGGACAATGTAAAATATGTGTAGCTGAGTCAGAGAGGAGATGCTACACACCACCATCAACAACAGCACCCACAACACTGCAGTCAACACCAATGGCGCTAGATAGTGATTTCAAGACAGATTTCTCCACCTGCGCATACACATTTGCCCCACTATGCAACTCCAACATTCAACGTGCATTGATACATCCTTGGTCACGACAAAGCTCTGAATTAACACACTGATGAGACATGGGGGAGTACTTGTGCGACATTGAGTCAACCATAATAGGTCACCAGCAACAAGGACACCAACATTATAATCTTCCTCACCAATACACCCACACCCCAGACTGGGATACCAGTGAGGATAACTTCAATTTGCAACATGGATGTTCAAGACCTGGGGGATACTCTACGCAGAGGAGCCTGGAGACCTCATCCTCGTACACAATACATCAGCATGTGACACCAAGTGCTGTGCCAATGCCTTTTGCAGCCCCCCCCACTATCGGTACCTAGGCAACGTATTTGAATCCTCCCTCTTGATTGGACAACATGATTGTGGAGTTTGGGCATGTGGTGTGTTCAGTTGGTACTTACCGACATGCAATGAATTTCCATATGTGTGTCAGAAGATGAATGCATCGTGCACACTCCCTGTAAATTTGGCAATGACATTTGTGAACAAGTCCGCGGTGGTCCACTATTTCCTGCACATACATTGAATAAGTGTGCTTCCTGTTGCGGTATATGTGTGCGCTGTACGCAGGGGGCACAAATGTTACATGTGTGAAGTCAATTGCACCCAACACCTGTGGGAAGCCGGCATAAAATCCTCGCTTGATAGCATTCTGCTCCTGCATAGTGTTGGGGAAGTGAAGGTGCTGGGGTATCAGGCTGAGTATGCCATCCAAGACAGTGGGGAGGAAGCTTGAGAAGGCTGCCTGTGATGCACCACCAACTCTGGATGTTGTTGGTTGAAATGTCCCAGAGGCCGCACAGCAAGCAGTTTTGTCTGTGGAGGGATGTTGGTTCTCCGCGGTGTTGGTGGCGTCAGCCTGTGAGCAATCAGGGTCAGGATATGCTGGATGGATGTCCTTTTGAGCCTGTAGTGGGCTATGACATCCTCTGGCGTTAAGTCGGCGAGGCAGACACGTCTGCGCAGTGCCCGCTGTCTTCTTCGCCACTGCCTCAGTGGTGGTGGTCCTGGGGTGGTGGCATTGGTGGTGGTTATTGTTGCCTTCGTGGGACTCCAATCTGCATGATGACTACCTCCATGGCTTCTGTGGCTGTTCTGAGGGGGCTCTGGACTAGTCTCCCTTATATACATCCACTTATCTTCAATTTAAGTCAGGTTTGTATCAAGTGTTAATAACTGGAGTTAACGGGAAATAGCGTGACTTTTTTTATAGCTACGCGGGTCAGCGATATTGTTAATAGTGCGAAGCTGTGTTAGCGACTTTTTTCGAGGAGTTTTAGTCAGGAACGCCTACTTTGCATGTCATTAGCGAAGATTATCACTGCCATGCTTGGAGATAAAATTTCTGTATACTATCGCCGAATCCTAGCGCTAAAGGGGGTCAGTGATGCCCTGTTGATAGGGCGATAAAGTTCTTGCCGCTTTATCGCCAAAAAGTGACGCTAACGCGGTGAAAAAGCCCTTGATAACATGCCCCTACGTTTGGAGTAATTCCTGTTTGCCTTACTGCAAACAGGCCCAAAATGTCATGTGACATTTTCAAGGTGGTATAAGTCTTTGCCACACTAAACTTGTGCTCTTAGGGTGGTGCGTGGCAAGTTTACTATGGCAATTCTTGCATCCGCACACATCTAACATTAAAATTCAATTTGAGGCAGACATTGTACAAAAAACCGTGGGACAGACGTTTTATAGGACAAAAGCAGGGTTCTTCAGCAACCAGACAGTGTAAATTCAAATACTGGATACCTCATGAGAGAGAGCAAAAAAAATCCAATCATTTCAAATATACGTTGCTAAGAGTGGACAGATGAAGAGACATCAGATGCAAGTAAAATATATTGATTTAAACTGTCAATTCAGAGGGATAGATGAAGAGACAGAAGGTACAGAGACAAGAAATATGACTGCACAAATAATTTCTGCAATGCTAAATTAGATCAAATACAAACCCAAAGGATCTGTAAGGGGAAACTACCACCCAGGCCTAGGTAGCAGTGGGGGACCCCTGGACCAAGAGTCAGGGATCAAAGACTCAGGAATTAAGACAGGGACAGCTAGGCCTCTCTGCAACCTGACGATCAGCGGTGCATCCCTCACTGGAACACCTTCAGCCTAAGCGACCTGCAGCAGCTACAGCTAAAAAACACCCCTAAACCACCTATTCTGATACCCTAAAATTGCATGTCCATCCCACAATAGTTGCAAAGTTCATATTTTCTTGCTAAGGGATTGGTTGAGTTCTGGGAGTGAGATTCATTTACTTTTGACTACCCCATTGTTCTAAATAATTTTTTTTATACAGTCATCAATACAGCTTCTCTCTCACTGGTACATATTTAACAATCTATTGTACATTTAATAAAGTCAACAACTTTGGGTTCCATTCTCACGATGACATTGGCCGCTTGTCAAATGTTCTGTCCTTCACCGGGTCACTCTTTTCCAGCCTTGCACAGTAGTTCAGTCATGTGGTCACATGGTTCCCGCGCACTCCCAACTTCACCCTCCCTTTATGAGGACAACTTAACAATATGGAAGATTCGTCCATTACTAAAAGAACGGGAAACAAATATTTATTAAGTGATAATGTATTTTTACTGTTTACAACCCACCCTAATTCTACTTCATGTTATCCGTTAGCCTAGCATGGCATATGCAAGAAAGCGGCATTATTTATTAGGATAAAACAATACACGTCATGCTTTTTACTTCATACTCATGTGGCCTTGCCATTCAAACCTTCTTAATTCATTCAATATACCTTTAAGGTTATTTACGCATTCATTTTTGGTTAGTTCATGCATTTTGCAAGGCATGCTTCCCACGAGTAGTGTATTTGTGCACGTTAATCATTCTACCACTACTGACTGTTAGTACTTGTTAAAGGGGTGTTCAATTGAGCAGGTTTCTTTCACAAAATCCTGCTCCATCAAGGTAACACAGGCACTTTTCTACTGGTTAGCAGGGGTAAAATGCACAGAGTTCTAAAACCAATAAAAATACAGGGTCCAACAATGGACGAAAAATCTGGGGTGGTCGTGCAGAAATTGCAGATTTGTCTATAAGTACTTTGCTACAGTCAAAACAGGAGGATAGAAGTAATCTCTAAGAAATGTAGCAACTTGCACATCTAGTACTAGTATCATGTCTTTGATTCGCCATAGAACTAGCCCAGGGAGACCCTTTATTTTTTTTAAGGACTCTCACCCACCATATGCTCTGGTGGCAGGCTTCATCACAGAGTCCTCGTTGAAAAACGTTTTATGTCTGAACAGGCTCATCTTCGAGGAACAAGGGAATGCTTTTGGTAAGGGATGGTATCTACCTCATAGGGCACTAGTCAGGAAGACCTTGTCATCAAACATTCTTCAAAGATATGCATCTGCCTTGGTACCTATTTGAAGACTCCAGATTCTGCATATTTAGGCCCCCCCAACTCTAGAGCCCTATCGGCAAACAGGAAATACAAGTCATGTCAAAGAGTAGTTCTCATACACTGCTTAGTATGTATTGTATGTGTGTGTGCACAAATAAACAAACATATAAATAGATCTCAGTGAAATTATGGCACTAGAGGGATCTTATTTGGTCCTGGAAAAAGCAACGCTATCCATATGAGCAAAGAGGCTGAAACATGTAGACCCCATTTAGATGCTGGATTTACTAATTGTCTCCATATGCATCACATCTATTTTTAATCCTGCCAGGTGACCTCCTAATAGAGGGAATCGACAGAGGTATTCACAAGGCATTTTTACACTCTACATCCCATCCTTTACCACACAGAATGAGTAATCTACGTGTATATTACACAGTGACAGTTGCTCCACTGTACTTATAGTTGAGTGTAAATTCCCATACAGAATTTTTTTTCTGTTTTGCTAAAAAATAATTTGGTACCATTTGACGAATCTTCACAAAACATTCCTAAAAGACTGTTTGTATACCTGAGCTTCTTCCTGGAAAGTTTTGTATCGATCTGTCAAGCAAGGGCTAAGCAAAAGGAGGGATCCCAAAATGAATTTTTCCCATGCATTTTCCCATAGAAATTGTAGCAAGCAATTCAGAAAAAATGGCTGAACAAAATTCACCTAATTTGGCTGAAATTCAATAAAGTAAGCACTCAGATTGGCAGAGAGGGCTTTTTGGTACCATGGGATGGAATAATTCTTGTGTGGCAGTCCAGCAGGAGAATTGAGCTACTGCTAATAAAAAAAAAGAAAGAAAATATGGGATGGGGGTCTGTGGGAGGGGTTGGCTGGCATTGGGAAGGTTGGCCAGCAACTGCGTTATGCCCGCCCTTTGGGGTCTGGATGGTGGGCCTGGTCACAGGCCAGGCCCTGCGGGCAAACACCCACCGAGCACAGTTAAAATCTATGCTCAGAGAGGAAATTGGGTGAATATGATAAATAAAAACCTGAAATTCAGTGGAAAAAACAATGCATAAAATAATGTTATTACTTAGGTAAGGTAATATCTTACTTTGTGCTCAAAACAATCAATCAATCAATCAGGGTTTTGTGGAGCGCACTAATCACCCGTAAGGGTCTCAAGGTGCTGAAGGGAGGGGGTGTGATCAGCTCCGTTGGGATCATTCGAAGAGCCAGGTAATGAGGCTCTTTCTTAATTGGTGCAGTGTCGGGCTTTGTCGAAGGGGGAGAGGAGTTCGTTTCAGGTCTTGGAATACACCATACAAAATCAATAAAAAAAAAAGGTTAAAGTGAAATTCTGTTTAGGTAAGGTAAATGATTTTAGTTTATGTTTGAAAAAATCTAAAAATTCATCGAAAAAAACAAACATTAAAGTGATGTGTTTGTCAAGTGTTGTAATACCCCATAAACTAACATTTTAAGATACAATAAACACTGTGATTCACAAGTTACAGTTTACTGAGCTAACTATAACTTTAGCCCCCATGACCTGCTTATGACCTCACATATTACACCACCCAAATCATCTTAAATAACATAATTGATGGCATTACTGATGACATCTCAAATGACATTATTTATTACATCACTAATCACATCACTGATGACATCATCCTACAGATATGAGAGTTTGCTGTAGGCTTTTCAGACTGGAAGGTATTCAGCAAGGTGCACATACATCCAATATCCAAGAACATCTTTTGTACTTATGGGTGTATCTTTTTGCAACAAGCAGACCATGAAGCATATCTGTGACATCACCCACATTAAGTAGATATTACACTCTTTCTTTAGTGTTATTGAGGTGTCTAAGAAACATCATGGCTCTGTAAACATTAACTACACCAACGGGGTATTAAACCATGAATACCACTCAAAAACAGAACTTGGTTATTATGTACCTTAAGGGGCTGTATTTGTTAAATAACCTATCTGCTTAGAACTTTAGTTTAGCAGCTTCACTTCCATACATAAGCCAATTATAAGGCATGCACTATGAGGTACTATGTACCACTTTCAGTGGTATGTAAAAATATTGTAAACATATTCCTTTAACGAGCAGAAACGTGTACACAATTTTAAGAATGCTTACAATCATACTGCAATTTGAACCGTCTGTAAGTGAGTCAGGAATACATTATGCATTCTACACAAATATATAACAATATATGTCTCAGAATTTTCAGTTAACTTTTGGAAATAAATATCTCCACTGTAAAAATCTTCAGTTTACATAGAAATTGTCTGCAGCACTGCATGACAACTTTTTAACATCAGTGTTTACACCAGCAGCAGTTTCCTTTAATTGTAGAGGCCACCCCTCGAGGGCTTGCGCCATAGCCAACGCCGAGCCCTGGAAGGATCCAGTTTGGGGTTCCCTGAAGCGCCCAGAAGCTGAATAGGAGTAGCCCTGCACAACCCAAGGGCACCAGAGAGGCACCATGCCCCCCCGGCCAATGGGGGGCTAGGCGATGTACGAACCCCCCATTGGGGGGACACCGACGGCTGAGGCAGGAAAGTGGAGGGGGGTTATAAGTCGCCGCTCACCCTATGTAGCTCCTTATCATCATGGAGCGGGGGAACGGCGCACCAATGATTTTGACCCACCCACCCTCATCTAAGGAACAGCAGTGTCGCAGTGCTGGACAACAGGCAAGCGGATAGCAGAGACGTGAGACGTAAGGGTACAATGGTTGGTTATGAAGACACACCTACAGGGTGATGTGTAGGAGTAGGGCCACTCACTTTGGGATGCCTCATGGCAGGGTGAGTTGGCCTGTCAAAAAGGGGGTAGCAAACAGAGACAGCACTCATAGTCCACACCCCGCCGGATGGAAGGGCACAAATGAGACTAACAAGGTAGCGAGTTGGGGGCCTATCTCCTGGGAGACGGTACCCCCTGCACGCAAAGAGCGTGGACACCAACCGAACAATTGTATGACCCAGAAGTGACAAGAAAGGAGATAAGCCTGCAAAAGAACTGACCAATGAAGTGTCGGTGCGATTTACGAATTTGGGATGTACAAATCGTTTACGACAAACAATGTGTTATGACAAGCAAAGCATATCATTTATGACAACCAAAGTATGACAGTTCACAAATGATGATTTATGACCAGGGGTCATACATTTATGACCAAAGTATATGCATGTATTCGTAATAAAACTGCGGCCAACAATGACCAGTGCGGGGGTTAAGGGCTGGGCGCTGCACCCTCCCTATTTCCGCACAGCCGGCCTCTGCACTGCATTTGTTTTAAAATGATAAGTAACAGCAATGTTACTTGCCATTTTAAAACCAATGCGGAAGCGTCAGTGCCGAGTGCTGAGTCCTTCTGCCTGTGATGCTCCGTGTCAGACTCGAGCTTTACTACGTCAGGTAGGACAGGCAGGCTAGGCACTCAGGCAGGCAAGTTTTTAGCTCAGTTGTAACACATACGCTTTGCGCATGTGTTACAAAAACTTTAATAAACAAACCGGGCTGACATGGTGCCAGCCCGGTAGTCACTGTTTCGGCCCTTTGGGGGCACACCCACAAATGATGCCAGGCTGTGTCATAATTCCACAGCAGCCTTGCGCTGGTGCAGTATCAGCCCTGTACCTCCTGAGGCTGCATTACAGGGCAGCTAAGCTGGACTGGCAATGACAACCCCCTCACCCCTCCCTTTCACAAGTTGTCACTGGATGAGGTGGGGTCAAGCATACTAGACCCCACCCATCTCTATGAGTAGTTGGGAAAGGTAGGGGTTATCTTTTTGTTATTACAATAATCATTGCACTGATTATTGTAGTAACTTTGTATTTTTGTTTTTAATTCTTTACACACATTTCAGTGTGATTAGACTTAACTCATGACCCTGTGAGGTGCAGTCACATGCTGCACAGAGTAGAGCTTTCACTTTCAGCTCCACTGAACCAGTAGCTGCTCTGAACTGAAGCTGAACACGACAGCAACAGCAGAGGCACAACCAGCAATCAGCATTGACATAGTCAACCTGCTGACTAACTGGGACAAAAGGTGCCTGATAAGGTAAGTGTGAAAAACTTAAATATTGTACTTTCTAATTATTTTTGCAATATTTGCATTGTTTATATATGCAGCTTTTTATTTATTTTTGCATATTGTACAGTTTGTTTAGCTGGTCTAGTGTCATGACTCATGAGTGCATTTAAATAAACTTGCAACATGGGGAACCACAGCATTAAATCCAGCCTGATAAACTATTTCCAAATTCTGCATTTATATCTTATAGGGTGAAGGCACCTATTGTGCAGATCACTGTGTGCCCAGAATAGCTCAATGGTTATTAACTCTGGGGGTCAGTGAATTTGCTTGAGAGATCTCTGTTTTATCTAGTTTCATCCCAATTTTCAATCAAAGAAGCACATATATCATGCAAAGCAGATCATGTAATATGCAAATGACAGACTTTTATTTTATGTAGCTAGATAAGTGGGTTACTGCTTTTAACACGGAGATCATTTTGTCATTTACAGTTCATAAATTGTAATCCTTCTAATATAGTACAGTGAGCTATAAACAGCATGCGACTCTTACACGTTGTAAGCCTCACTCACTTACGCAACACAACCACACATTGATTTACACACTCATGATTTATTGTCAATATATGTGCACATGTAATCTAAAGTGCTCTGACACCCTACACACGGATGAGTAGCACTATAAAAAGAAACAAAAGCAAAATAGTGGTATTTTAATTGTTATTTGTGTAAATACTGTAACAAACCAGCTCATATGGCATTATAGTGCATGTATATCTCACATATAGGGACTGTACAAAGTCAAAAGCAAGCCTCTCAAAGTGAAAAGCTTTGAGCCTTTCTTTCGATTCCATGGCATTCAATCAATCAATCAATCCGTATTTTTATAAAGCGCGACTACACACCTGTAAGGGTCATAAGGAGCTGAGTGGGGAGGTGGGGGGATCGTCAGTTCAGTCAAAGAGCCAGGTCTTGTGGTCCTTCCTGAACTGTGGCAGTGACTGTGATTGCCCGAGGTGCAAAGGAAGGGAGTTCCAGGAGTTTAAAGAAGGATCTTTCTCCAGCAGTGGTTATGTGGGATGATGACCAGGGCCAGTTGGGTGGAGCGGATATGTCTGGTGGGAGTGTAGAAGGAAAAGAGGTGATTGAGGTATGCACGTCCGGCATTGTAGAGGGATTTGTAGGCATGCATGAGGAGCTTGAAGGTAATTCTTTTGTTGATAGGTAGCAAGTGAAAGTCTCTCAGGTGGCCAGTGATGTGGCCGCAGCATAGGATGTTCAGGATGAGTCTGGCGGAGGTGTTCTTGATGTTCTGCAGTTTCTTTTGAAGTTTCTGGGTGGTGCCGGCTAGAGTGCTGACTAGCGCATGGGTGACAGTTTTCCTGTACTCGGTGGGGATCCACTGGAAGATCCCATGAAGTAGGCAGAGCGTGTGCAAATGGGAGGATGCAACTTCATTGATTTGGTGGTTTTTTTAGAGCGAGTAGTCCAGGAAGGTGCCAAGGTTTTGCATGTGGTCAGTGGGTGTGGGGGATTCCAAGTGCTGCGGGACCCCTCTGCCTGGGCCATCAGGAGTCGTCCCAGGCCGAGGGAGTGGCAGCACTGGGGGTGGATCTGAGGATGAGGACTTAGGTCTTGTCTTTTTTAAGCTTGAGGCAGCTGTCCTTCATCCAGGTGGGGACTGCCTTCATCCCATTGTGAAAGTTGCTCTTGGTGGCTGTGGGTTCTTCTGTGAGGGAGATAATCAGCTGGGTGTCATTGACGTAGGAGATGATGTTGAGTCTGTGGTTTCTGACGATGGCTATAAGTGGGGCCATGTAGATGTTGAAAAGTGAGGTTCAGGGAGGAGCCCTAAGGCTGTTTACAGCTGATCTCTCTGGGTATTGAGTTGAATGGTGGAAGTCTGACCCTTTGTGTTCGGCCAGTGAGGACGGAGCAGATACATCCAGGGATTTGTCACAGATGCCGGTGTCGTGGAGTCTTGCATAGAGGGTGTGGTGGAAAACTGTGTTGAAGGTGGCTGAGAGGAACAGGAGGATGAAGGCAGCCATTTCGACTCGGCCAAGGCATTTACATCTAGGTGTGAGGCTCCAGATAGCTCCCTGGAACATAAGGAGACCTGATGGCCCTTTAACTTTGGCCTTTGTTATGGGCCCCAGCTGAAATCTGATAAGCCCCCCCTTGCACGTTGCTGCTCAGAATGAAAGCAGACAACGTGCAGGCACTGCTGAATGTGTCCCTGTTAATAATAGGGATTTTGATTGGCTAGTGTATACACCTAAGCCAGGTAGAACCCACCACTCTAGCCAGGTTAATTCAGATATGCATGTAAGATAACCTATGCTCATCGTCTGGGAGCTTAGCGCAGAGCAGGCAGGCTCATCAAAGAGGCAATGTGTAAAGTATTTGTGCAACACATAGTAACGTAACACAGTGAAAGACACCACAAAAAAAACTCCACACCAGTTGTCGAAAGATAGGCCATCTTTATCTAATTAAACCTAGGCCTAAAGGACAACAATCTAATCAGTATATCAAGAGTTATGGAATGGAATGGAAATGGATTTGTTAAGCGCGGTTGCTGCCCACGGGCGTCCAAGCGCTGAGTAGAAGCAGAGATGTGACGGAACAGGGAGATTAGGATTAGAGAGATTTGGCGAACAGTAATGTTTTCAGCTTTTTCTGGAAAGCGAGCAAGTCGGGGTTGGAGCGAAGAGAGAGGGGGAGAGCATTCCAGAGCTTGGCGGTGTTCAGCGAGAACAGCCTACCCCCGGTCCTGGCTCTTTTCACTCTAGGAACAACTGCCAGGAAAGCATCCGTGGATCGAAGGTTCCTATTTGGGTGGTAGGGGATGACAAGATTGTTATTTATTGCTGATCCCGTCTTCCAAAAAGCCCGATGCGCAATACACAGCGCCTTAAATGTCACTCTTAGCCTCACTGGCAACCAGTGCAGGCTTTTCAGTCCAGGTCTAGCTGACTGGGTTCGCGGAATCTGGAGTAGGGTACGTGCGGCGCAGTTTTGTACCACTTGCAGCTTCCTAAGGGTCATCTCAGGGGCCCCTACGTATAGAGCATTGTTTGAGTCCAGGCGGGACTGGATGAGGCCTTGTACTGCCACCTTTTTGGCCTCCAGAGGCAGAAGTGGAAGGACCTTCCTCAGGACTCTAAGTAGGCCAAAACAGGTGGCGAACAGCTTGGTGGCCTGGGTGGAGAAGGAGAGCCTTTTGTCTAACCATACTCCCAGGCTCTTGACACTTTCCTTGGGGGTGGGGGGAGCACCCAGACCGCAGGGCCACAAGGAGGTGAAAGGTACTGGCGATGCTGGGCCTAGGAGCATGAGCTCTGTTTTTTCTCCGTTCAACTTGAGGGAGGAGTTGGTCATCCACTCCTTCACGTCCTCTAAACATTTCAACAGACCTACCGGGGATTGCCTGCTGCTCTCTTGCGCCAATGAAACCACTAGCTGAGTGTCGTCGGCGTACGACACGATTTTAATGCCGTACGGTTCGACTACCCCAGCCAGTGGTTTCATGTATACATTAAATAGCACAGGGCTCAATGAAGAGCCCTGCGGTACTCCGCAGCTGAGAGGCTTACTGGGTGAAATTGTATCGCCGTCGAAGATCTGAAAAGATCTGTCAGACAGGAAAGAGTCGAGCCACCTTAGTGCATCACCCGAGACTCCGATGTTATAGAGACGGTTCAGCAAGGTGGCATAGCTGACCGTATCGAAGGCGGCACTTAGATCAAGGAGGATCACTGCCACTGATCCTCCCTGATCCAGTATCCTTCGAGATTCTTCGGTGACTGCTAATAAGGCGGTTTCAGTCCCATGCTTTGGTCTGAAACCTGTCTGGGACGTATGTAATAGGGAGTGGTTCTCTAGAAACTGGACCAACTGGGCATTTATATATTTCTCCAGCACCTTGCTAGCCCAAGGGAGGAGTGAGATGGGGCGGTAGCTGGTGTGATCATCAGGGTCCAGGTTAGGTTTTTTCAACAGCGCCCGCACCATTGCTTGCTTCCAGGCTGTGGGAACTAAGCATGCGAATATAGATGAGTTTAGCAGTTCCAGGATCACAGGCAAGGTGGCTTCACCTGCCTGCATCAGGACTTCTGGGGGCGCTGGGTCACGTGGAGAGCCCGACTTAACTTGGCGTGCCACTTTATCTAGGGTGTCAAGATCCAGAAGGGGAAAATGATCAAGAACAGGCTGGACTGGGGGGAGGGGGGTTCTCGGGAGGAGTAGGTCAGTCGCATCCGAAGTCGAGGCTATTGTTGGGAAGGTGGAGTAGATTTTCAACACCTTGTTATGGAAAAATTCCGCCAACTCATTGCATTGATCTTGAGTCTTGATCGGATGGGGGGCAGTGGTGACGCTGGTGCATTGTTTTATTATGTGGAAGATTTCCTTGGGCTTTGATTTAGCTTCCAGGATTTTGTCAGAGTAATAAGTAGCCTGGGCCGTCCTGACCCCTTCTCTGTAGGCTTTGATCGCCTCTTTGTAGGATGCCTTTTTTTCCAGGAGAAAGTCTAATCGCCAGGCTCTCTCTCGTTGCCTACAGAGGCGTTTTTGCTCTCTTAACGAATCAGAGAACCAAGGGGCTGATTTCTGCGTTCTTTTTGAGGACGATCTGCGAAGAGGGAGGATCATATCTAATGAGTTCGTAATCCAACCTACATAGTTTCTGTTAGCCACGTTGGGGTCTGGGCAGGGTGGCGGACGGGTGGAGTCCAGATCATGCGTCCAGGATTCCACGGGGAGTTTTGACCAGTTTCTCCTAGTTGTGGATTGAGGGGGTAATTGGGGGGCTTTATGGGAGACCCAGGTAAACGGGACCAAGAAGTGGTCCGACCATGGGAGGGGAATGGGTTGGTCAACAGTTAAGTCAATGCAGTTACTGAAAATAGGGTCTAGTAGATTGCCCTTTTCGTGGGTCGGGGCTGTGACCAGTTGGGCCAGTTGAAGAGCTCCAAGGTCATCTATTAGCTCCTTAGCAGTGTGGTCTGAAAGGGAGTTAAAATGGAGATTAAGGTCCCCTAAAACCGTATGATTGGCAGAGGATAAAATTCTTTTCGCTATAATCTCTGGGAGAGATGTATGGAATAATTTTGCAGGCTCGGGGGGGCGATAGATGAAAGTGCCAGAGAATGAACTATTCTCGTGGAACTCTATACAGAATTCTACACTCTTGCAACCAGGGATGGTTTCTGCTGTGGTGCGGCAATGATACTGGTCCTTTAATATAATGGCCAGACCTCCTCCTCTCCCTTCCGGTCTGTCTACTCTGAAGATATGGTAGCCAGCAGATAAGGCTGAGACTAAATCAGGCTCTGAATGAGCCGAGAGCCAGGTTTCTGTTAAGAAGATCGCGTCTGGCTTGTGTTCCTCTAGCAGCATGGCGATTTGTGTACAATGCTTTGGCAGTGATCGACAGTTTAACGCGTACATGCAGTATTTCTGGGCTGTGGCCAACGGGGAGGTGTTGCAGAGGGGGTGTTTGCAGTCCGGGCAGCGGGGAGGGAGCTCTGTAGGAGCATACATATGCGTGCACTGGACAGCGACAGTTCTTCCTATGCTGTGTAAGGCTGTCGAGCTATATGTCCTGCCCTGGGGGGTGGGAGAACCAGGGTTAGTGGCCCCTGGTCCCGTCTGGTCGCGGACGGGCGCAGACGGGCTTGCCTTTGGAGCGCCTTCCGGCGCACCGCCGGCGCGCCCGCTGCGCCCGTCCGCTGCGCCTCCGGAAACAGCACATTCTTAAATATCAATGGGAAGGGGCGTAGCCTATTTCGGTGGGCGGAGCCCGGGAGGTCGCGGCGGTTGCCTGCTGCCTGCTTCAGCGCCTCGCTCAGCTGAGCGGCGAGGCAATCACCAGGTGAGCAAGTAGTGCAAGTTTTAAAAGCACACAAGTATTCACACAATATACAGTTTTAAAATTAAGTTTAGTGAAGGGGTTCCTAGCTCTCGGCTTTCCACCTCAAGAGCTCTGTCCTAAGCAGCGCTGGTCAACAGAGCGCGCCTAGATATGCAAAAGGGGGCGTGGCCTATTTCGGTGTGCGGAGCCCGGGAGGTCGCGGCGGTTGCCTGCTGCCTGCTTCAGCGCCTCGCTCAGCTGAGCGGCGAGGCAATCACCAGGTGAGCAAGTAGTGCAAGTTTTAAAAGCACACAAGTATTCACACAATATACAGTTTTAAAATTAAGTTTAGTGAAGGGGTTCCTAGCTCTAGGCTTTCCGCCTCAAGAGCTCTGTCCAGTATGCCAGTAGTAAAGTTAATTCTCCTGGGGAGTCATAGTGCTCAGAAAAGATGCAGGTGCTCCCTTTAAGGGAGTTACAGTACTCCTCAAATAAGCCCACCCGCAACCTCCAAAAGGTCTTCGATGCAGTGGGGGTTGAAGTCAGGCCGCGCTGGCCCTCGCAACAGTGGTAGGAAGATGAGTTGGGCTCCGGCATGGCTGCAGTGCAGGAGCACAGGTAGGTCACTCATGGAGCCTGTATTGGTAAGAGGCACATAGGCAGGCAGGGCTGGGGTGCAGCCACAGTAGAAGCAGTTTTGTAAATATTTGTCCCAAAGAGCCTGGAGAGAGCGCCCTAAGCTTGTTGTTTTGCTAGGCAACCAGAATGCACTCACGCCGCTCGGTGGTCCCGGAGCTGACTGATGGGGAAGGGCTACACCGCAGCACTGTGGTATCTTAAAAAATGAGGAACTCGTGTACAACTAGTAGCAAAAGGTGATCGGGCACCTACACAACAGGCGCTAGACTGTGTGAGTGGGTCTGGTGGCCCTTTAAAATATGCAAATACCCTGCAGCAGATGTTGTTTTGCATGCAGTGCATGGTCTAGGTACACAGAAGTCTTTTATGGCCCTGATTCTTCCATAACAGGAGGCAAGCCAACAAGTTCTTGGGAACTTGTATGCTATAGAGGGCAGTTGCCCCTCACTGCAGAGGTAACAGGGAGCAGGCCAACACAGCAGAGCACACTGCAAAGAGGCAGTCGCTCCTGGCATTACAGCAATCAGCAGGCCAGCACAGCAAAGCAAGTGACAAAGGGGCAGTCCCTTCTGGCAGTGTAGCTCCTCGTAGTTGCAGAGTCTCCTCCAGACCCCTAGTGAACTAACTTGGGGGTGTCACAAGTCCAGTACTAATACCAAAATGTGTCTTTGAAGTGGGGGAGACAACAAAAGAGGCCTGCCTTTGATCCTCAAAAGGTCCCTGCCTTTCATCCGTGGCTCCGGACACACTACAAGTGGTTATGCAGCTATTTGTGTGGATACAGGCATAGCCCTATTCAGGTGTAGGTGTCAGTCCCTCCCTCCCTCCTATCACATAAAGTCTTCTCAGTGCGGTGCTATATTTTGACTTGACATTCTCAAAGCTTTCAAATTTTAAAAAGATACACTTTTTTATTTTGAAGAGCGTTCACTTTTCACATATGAAGTCCTGTCAAGTACCACGCATCAGTGGTCAGACTAGTTATGGTGTCCGTGTCACCACACTAGAATGCTATATTCATTCAAACTATGGTACCCCTGGGCCCTGACCACCCTGCATGCTGCATGAGTAGCTGCATTTAAGCAGCGAGCACGCTGGCAGTAATTGCACTGTGGAAAGCATGCAATATGTCCCACTAATTTACTTGGCACAATCAAATTTCAGCACTGTCTGGAAAAATATAATCATCAATCTCTTGCTAAACTATCTGCTTTCCTGAGTATAAACCACTTTTTTCAGTTAGTGCATGTAATAAACAAAAATAATTCTAGACCTGGCCAAGGGGTGGCACTTTGCTAACTGTTGTTTTCCGGAAAGGCACTGGACCATAGGCTGCTTTGAGGGGGCAGTGGGCTTGGTGCTGAATGTTTTCAACCTTGGGATCTGGTTGCTGGGAAATTATAACTGGATTACCTGTCCCCTGACTCTCCAGCCCCCTGAATGCAGCAGTTTTAAAACCTATACTCACCATCCCTCCTCTAGTCACATAAGTGTTCCCATACCTCTGCTCACTACACCAAGAGGATTCTAGAGTTTAGGCCCAGCACCACAGGCACTCACTGCAATGCAAACATACTCAAACATACACACACATTTGTTCACATAGATTCATGTTTAAACATGTGCATGCACTTTTTTACAAGAACATGCATCACTACACAAAATTGCACATAGCTTGCCGAGACCAAGGAGCTCACTTGCACTCATCCACATTCCATTAAAAACCATCGGAATTTATTATATTAAATGTTTGTGTTTATTTGTTTTGTGTAAAACAGTATCGTGCATGAAGCATATTTGCTGGAAACATTACAGAGATGCAATATAATTGTTGGTAATAATTCTTGTTTTAATTCTTTTAGCACATGATTGGAGTTAAGACTTATCATAATATAATCACATTCAAGATCGGTACTCAGAGATATCAAAAGAGGACGTGTGGTGGCTCCGGCTCTGCTGCAACAGGACCTTGATCGAAACTCAGCCTCCTGGTCCTTGACCTCAGGCCACAAGGTAGGACCTGCAAAGGTCCACATTCAGCTGTATATGGGTGCCAACTTTGTGGTCTTTAGGTGTGGAGGCCTGTTGGCATGTCCTAGCAGAACAGTGCAGAGAGTATGAGGCTGTGGCGAGTTAAAATTTCAAGGGAATAATTTTTCATTTTATATTATTAACTATGAAAATTCCCAAAATATTGATTTTTAAATCTTTTATCATTTTATGCACTCTTTCACTTATATAACAGTAGCCTAATAATCCCTTACTATCCCTTAATGCTTCCCATCCCTAAAGCCTTAAAACTCCAAACTGCCCATAAGTTCTATCCTTTCTTGAAGCTTAAAGATTTTTACTACTCATTAATACTACCCTGATTCATAATAGCCCTCTACTTCTCCTTAGTGCTACCCTAAAAGCCCTAGCTATCTATTAACGTGAACACTAAATGAATTATTAAAATGCATTGCTAGTCTCCCGCCTCTTACCCCCACCTCATTTTAAATGCTCCTTTCTTCTTTAGGAGGATGCCCCTTACCCCTGCTCCCAGCATACTTATTTTCATTCTATATTTTCAGTCGACAATATTTTTGACACCAATGTTTTTCAGTCTACTTCTTTCCGCACAATATTTTTACTGCACACATAGTATGTACAATGAGTAGGATATATAAAATCTATCTAATATGTTATGACAGTGTGATTGCTGTCCATTAGGTAATAGGATCACTGATAGGACTAGCATTGTCCAAAGGCTGTAATTATAGCCTGTCTTGTGTGTAAAATAGCTCAGTTCAAAAATGTGTAGAATTTCAAAATGGTCTAACTGCAATGTTAAACTCTTAACTGGAAAGATATACATTTATTTCGATCTGCTTGGTAAAGATGGGTACTGGATATATCAGAGATCTGCCTAGAACTCTTTTAAATGGTATTTCTCAAAGAGAGTCTAATGCTTTTTAACCAGTTCTGTGCCCATGACGAGCTGGACTCGTCATGGAGCACAGTCGCGATTTGCCCATGACGAGTCCAGCTCGTCATGACACCCACCCACGGGGGAAGCGCTGGCGCTCCCCCCGTGAGTGGTCGATCTTTTTTTTTTTTACTGGGAAGGCAGGGAAGACCTTCCCCTGCCTGCCCCTGCCCCCCACCCCCGCGTTATCAATGACGTCAGCGCGCGAGCCGCGCTGACGTCATTGGAGGTTTCCCCTTTGTTCTCCGTGGCGTAGGAAGCCATTTGCTTCCTGCGCCACGGAGAAGAAAGAGGTGAGTATTGGGACTGGGGAGGGGGTATTTGAATTTTAACGGCCCGGGGCCTCGGAATGCAATAGCTGTGAATGTATTTTTGGTTACATATTTATATAGCGCGAACTCGACCCAAAGGTATTGTAGCGCTTTACATAGCACCGTATTTACATTACGCATTCGTGTGCACTCTTTGACTGTGCACCTTATATAAATGCCAAAGTGCAGCAGGATGGAGAGAAATAGAATGTAAATAAATATATAACTAAATAAAGCAAGACAGAGGGGTTGAACAGTGGCCAGATTGTTTTTTATTTACATCCAAATACATCAGCATCACGTTACAGAGTTTGCCAGTGAAGCGCTACTTTCGTTTCTCGTCTTTCTTTGAAAAGCATTGTTGTTCCCAGGTGGTTGATGGGTGGATTGGAAAACACAATGTGTACCATGGCTCTGTGTTTATGGATGTGGTCTTTTTATACCATACTGCTTACTTTTTTGTAAGGATATAAGCAATGGACATTGAAACGGTGCCCTTCAGGGCCCTCTAGTCATGTCCATAACTTTTCAGATAAAACCACTCGCTGATTTCTGAATAGTGAGTGAGAGATCGTTAAGGTAACCATGTTGTTTCTGCTTACATTTCACATGCTTTACTTAATCTTGCATTCCCTATGAGTGGTTGCTTTTATTTTTTTTTTAGGCAGCATATTACTCTTATCAAGTGCATAATTTGAATTGAGCCACATCCAAGTGTTTATAGCGGGCACAATTAGGTTATAGCTGAAGGCAGTGCGAGTTTCTCTCAGTGGGGAAGTATGGTGTTCATTGGGGGAGAGGATGTGGCACTATGGCCAGAGCTGTCGAATTTGGAACTGGGGAACCGGGTTCAGCCTTCATGACCAGTCCACCAGACCACTGTACTGAGGGAGCACATTCCCATGCTAGACCTTAGAAGGCCCCACTAGACCTTAGAAGGCTTGATGTCTTAGCACAAGCAGGTGTACACTAGTGGTGTCAATTGTGGGTTAACCTTGAAGGCCTGTCCACCACAATCCATACTGAAGTTCATCTCCAGTCTTGCGGGCAGGCCTACGAAGCTGCACACCCTAGAGCAACAGTGATCCAGTCGCTGTGACTCTGTCACTGAGGTCACATGAACCTTGAGCAGATTAGGGCGATGCGAACGGTGTGACCTCACTGGGTACCTATTTTGGGTGGGTGCGTAGTGTTTGCAAGTATATTATGGTTTGAAAAAAACTTGCTGCCTCCTTCCTGGCCTCCAGCAATTTTCAGAAACAATAAAAATGTCATGATAACTTTGGTGATTAATGTTCTTCCTAGAGAGAGATGGAGTTTTGTCTAGTGGAAGGGTTGACTCCTGGAAAGGTAGCACAGAGGGTTAATGTGCCTGCTGCAAAGAACATGTACCATGCAGATCACAAAGTGCGCTGCTTTACTGGGGGGACCATGATGAATGGTCATTTAATGTCAGCTGTAGATGATGGATCCCTGAACAGTGTCATGTATGTGCATGTTTGCATTGTGCGGAGGGGATTACCAGGTAATTATTCACGCAGCTCTCTGATGGATGTCACATGCGGTTTTTCTGAGTCCCCAGATAGATTATGCAGTCTGTGTGTTCTCTTTTGTACTGCCAGTCACCGGTGTATTCAACTGTGTAGCCTTGGACCGTGTCATGTATGTGCATGTAACTTGCATGATCGAGGTAACTATTAGCGGTGATACTACGTGTCTCTCGGACCTCATTCAAGTGGTCACCGTCCTTTTTCCCCAGCAACCCCCCCCTTTCCCAGGGGCGGCCATCTGAGAGATAGCCCCGGGCGCCACAAGCTCTAGCTACGCCTCTGCCCCCGATGTCTCTTTTATGCATTCCTGCTGCACGATCGTGCAGCAGGAATGGCCACTAGCGCCAGGGTTTTTTTTCTTTTTTTTAGATTTGGGGTTGTTTGTGGGAGCGGCCCCTTAGGCAAGGGTCACTCTCCTTAAGGCCACATTATTTTTTGTATATTTTAAAGTGCAAACAAATTCAAAGAGGTAGCAGACGATACGTTACAAGAGGAAAAAGTGATGTGTGCATGTTACAAAAGAGTACAAAATACAAGTAGAGGTAAAATACTGCAATAAATGGCATACACTCAGAAAACAAGAGCAAACTTTACGTTACATGAGGCAATGGTGGTAATTGTGCATGTATCAAAAGCAAACAAAATACAAGAGGTAACAAACAATACGTTACAAGAGGAAAAGTGACATGTGTGCAAGTTACAAAAGAGTACAAAGTACAAGTAGAGGTATAAAAGTGCAATAAATGGCAGACACTGTGGGAGGCCCAAGTACCTGCGACAGGCAAGGGCCCAAAAAAAGGTTTTGGATAGGCAATGTTGATGTCGCATCACTACGTTTTGGGCCCTTGCCTGTCAATCGTACTTGGGCCTCCCACACAAGTGAGGCCCCAATTTTACCGGGAGACCCGGGGGAACGCTGGGTTGTGGGAAATTTGAGTGAGCCCGGTGATGCCACAACTTTCCCACACAAAAAAGTGTGAAAAATGTGATTTTTTTCAGCTAAAATTGAGGTTTGCAGGGGATTCTGGGTAAGGAAACATTGGGGGATCCACGCAAGCCATACCTCCCTGAAAGCACACGGGTGTCTAGTTTTCAGAAATGTATAGCTTTGCTTGGTTTCCCAAGGTGCCCGCAGAGCTAGGGTTAAAAAACTAGAGCTACGCACTTTGCCGAAAAAGGGTCATTTTTCACTGCGAAATTAAGATGTGACCACGTTGCGTTTTGCGCCGTTTCCTGTCGCGGGCACTAGGCCGACCCACACAAGTGAGGTACCGTTTTTCTCGTAAGACTTTGGGGAACGCGGGGTGGGTGGAAATTTGTGGATCCACGCAGATTCCGGAACTTTCCACCACAGAAATGTGAGGAAAATGTGTTTTTTTTGACATTTTTTAGGTTTGCAAGGGATTCTGGGTAACAGACCCTGGTGGGGGGCAGTCAAGTCAGCCCATCCTGGATTCCCCTGGGTGTCTAGTTTTAAAAAATGTATAGGTTTGCTAGGCTTCCCAAGGTGCCCGCAGAGCTAGGGTTCAAAAACTACAGCTAGACATTTTGCCAAAAAAGGGTCATTTTTCACTGCGAAATTGAGGTGTGACCACGTTGCGTTTTGCGCCGTTTCCTGCCACAGGCACTAGGCCGACCCACACAAGTGAGGTACCGTTTTTCTCGTAAGGCTTTGGGGAACGCGGGGTGGGTGGAAATATGTGGATCCACACAGATTCTGGAACTTTCCACCACAGAAATGTGGAGAAAATGTTTTTTTGACAATTGTTTAGGTTTGCAAGGGATTCTGGGTAACAGACCCTGGAGGGAGGCAGTCAAGTCACCCTATCCTGGATTCCCCTGGGTGTCTAGTTTTCAAAAATGTATAGGTTTGCTAGGTTTCCCAAGGTGCCCGCAGAGCTAGGGTTCAAAAACTACAGCTAGGCACTTTGCCAAAAAAAGGGCCAATTTTCACTGCGAAATTGAGGTGTGACCACGTTGTGTTTTGCGCCGTTTCCTGTCGCAAGCACTAGGCCGACCCGCACAAGTGAGGTACCGTTTTTCTCGGAAGACTTTGGGGGACGCGGGGTGGGTGGAAATTTGTGGATCCACGCAGATCCCGGAACTTTCCACCACAGAAATGTGGAGAAAATATGTTTTTTTTGACAATTTTTTAGGTTTGCAAGGAATTCTGGGTAACAGACCCTGGTGGGAGGCAGTCAAGTCACCCCATCCTGGATTCCCCTGGGTGTCTAGTTTTCAGAAATGTATAAGTTTGCTAGGTTTCCCAAGGTGCCCGCAGAGCTAGGGTTCAAAAACTAAAGCTAGACATTTTGCCAAAAAAGGGTCATTTTTCACTGCGAAATTGAGGTGTGACCACGTTGCGTTTTGCGCCGTTTCCTGCCACGGGCACTAGGCGACACCCACAAGTGAGGTACCATTTTTCTCATAATACTTTGGGGAACGCGGGGTGGGTGGAAATTTGTGGATCCCCACAGATTCCGGAACTTTCCACCACAGAAATGTGGAGAAAATTTGGTTTTTTGACAATTTTTTAGGTTTGCAAGGGATTCTGGGTAACAGACCCTGGTGGGAGGCAGTCAAGTCACCCCATCCTGGATTCCCCTGTGTGTCTAGTTTTTAAAGATGTATAGGTTTGCTAGGTTTCCCAAGGTGCCCGCAGAGCTAGGGTTCAAAAACTAGAGCTAGGCACTTTGCCAAAAAAGGGTAATTTTTCACTGCGATATTGAAGTGTTACCATGTTGCGTTTTGCGCCGTTTCCTGTTGCGGGCACTAAGCCAACCCGCACAAGTGAGGTACCATTTTTCTTGTAAGACTTTCGGGAACGCGGGGTGGATGGAAATTTGTGGCTCCATGCAGATCCCGGAACTTTCCACCACAGAAATGTGGAGAAAATATGTTTTTTTTGACAATTTTTTAGGTTTGCAAGGAATTCTGGGTAACAGACCCTGGTGGGAGGCAGTGAAGTCACCCCATCATGGATTCCCCTGGGTGTCTATGTTTCAAAAATGTATAGGTTTGCTAGGTTTCCCAAGGTGCCCGCAGAGCTAGGGTTCAAAAACTACAGCTCTGCACTTTGCCAAAAAAGGGCCATTTTTCACTGCGAAATAGAGGTGTGACCACGTTGTGTTTCGTGCCGTTTCCTGTCGCAAGCACTAGGCCGACCCGCACAAGTAAGTTACCATTTTTCTCATAAGACTTTGGGGAATGCGGGGTGGGTGGAAATTTGTAGATCCACGTAGATTCCAGAACTTTCCACCACAGAAATGTGGGGAAAATGTGTTTTTTTGGACAATTTTTTAGGTTTGCAAGGGATTTTGGGTATCAGAACCCGGTGGGAGGCAGTCAAGTCAGCCCATCCTGGATTGCCCTGGATGTCTAGTTTTCAAAAATGTATAGGTTTGCAACATTTCACTAGGTGCCGGCAGAGCTAGTGTTCAAAAACTACAGCTAGACACTTCGCAAAAAAAGAGTACATTTTCATTGTGAAAATGGTGTGTTGACGTTGGGTTTTGAGCCATTTCCTGTCGTGGGCACTATGCCTACCCACACAAGTGAGGTACCATTTTTATCGGGAGACTTAGGGTAATTTAGTTTTGTAAAGGAACTGTTATTACCTATTGACTTTCGATGCATTTCTGCCTTCCAAATGAAAGACATTGTGTAAAAAAGAAGTCATTCTAAAAAATGACTGATAATTCTCATGCTAGTATAAGTATTCCCAATTTCAGAAATGTGCAAATATCTACTGTTTCTAAACTCTATATTTTGTTCCCATTTCAGAAATACATAGGTGTCTTTCATACCGATTTTTCCATGTACACATTTTTACAGAATAATTACTATATACCCGGTACATAACAAAAAACCATTGCAAGTTGCTGCTCAGTTTTTGGCTTTTGGTTCGTCGGGTTCTTGGTGAACCTACAAGTCCTATATATCCCCACAACCAGTAATGTCCAGCGGATGTAACGGTATATTGCTTTCAAAGAGCTGGTATAATTAGAAGAAGTTACAGGTGAAAACGTTGACCGAAAAGGCTGGTTTTTTGAACTAATTTTCAATTTATCCTATATTTAACTGTTAGTTTCTATAAAGAAACCTTGATGGATCTACACAAATGATCCCTTGCTGAATTCAGAATTGTGTCTACTTCTCTAAAATGTATAGCTTTCCAGGATCCATTATTGCTTTTGTACCCATTTCTACCATTAACTGGAAGGAGGTTGAAAGCACAAAAAATAGCAAAAATAGGCTATGTCCCAGAAAAATGCCAAGACTGTGTAAAAAGTGTTGGGTTTCCCCTAAAAGCTGGGAAAATGGTGATTTCAAACCCTTTGTTGATAACATTTGCAGGGAAAGACCCAGATGCTTTCATTTGCAGCCCGTTTTTCCATTTTTTCCGGAAAAAAAGAAAATTTTGCTGTATTTTGGCTCATTTCTGTGACCCCTCCAGGGGAATCCACAAACCCTGAGTACTTTTAGAATCCCCGTGATGTTGGAAGAAAAGGACGCAAATTTGGCGTGGATATCTTATGTGGTCAAAAAGTTACAGGGGCCTCATCGCATACTACCCCAAATAGCCAAAAAAAGTCTTGGCACAGGAGGGGGAAAAGGCCTGGCAGTGAAGGGGTTAAGAACATTTTCAATACATTTTGTAATATTTGCCATCCAAAGTCAAGTCCATATTTTTAAGTACTTTGCTTTAGGTTTACTCCTAATATAGTTATTTTATCCTTTTAATAGTAATTCAAGGACCCCATAATTTGAATACACCCTTTAAATACTAGGCAGAACACTGAATTGACATGTGCAAGTTTTTTAATCGGCACTGGTGTTGTGCATTCAATGGCACCTAGCCTCAAAGCTTGCACCATATTTGAATTATTAACAGGATCCCGGTAGGAATTCTGCAAATAGTGACAAGGCTATACTGCTTTGGGGACAGCTGTACGTACTGCTGCAGTTGCATTCCTGTCAGAATGAGGATAAATGACTAATTGCTGTTACTTGTGTGAGCATGACAATTCATATTAGTGTTTATTTAGAATTTTGAATAATATCCTGTTTGTGTCTTCAACCGAGGGAATATTTAAAAACAGGCTAGGTTTTCAATTTCCAGTCTGATCTGTTGCTGGACACGATGAACACAGTTGACAGTTTACTCATAAACCCATTTTTGGGCTTCACACATGCAGATAAACTGCAAGTAAAAATGTTGGGAGCTGATAAACCTGAAATTAAAATTGAGCAGTCTGCAAAAGATAGGGGAAATGGTTACACACGTCAACTTACCAGAACATGGTATGATAGGATGGAATGACTTACTGGTAGCACTTCTAAAAATGCATCATCTGTTTCCTTTGCTTACTCTTTGGAGGTGAGGTTACCTGAGTTACTTACCTAAAGCATCTGGCAGAAAAAAAAACATGATTTCTATAAATCCCATTTGACAAATATGTAAGGGTGGGCGTAGTGGGCGTAGTGGGGCTACGTGAAGCAGCACGTAGTGTGCCCAAATCTACGCACACTACGCGCTTCGCGTAGCCCCACTACGTGCCACCCACCTCCCGCCCGCCCTTCTTTTAAATAATATAAGCAATGAAAAATAAATTAAAGTAAGTCGACTTACCCGTAAGCGCGGCGTCTCCGGGGCTCCCTCTTTCTGTTTCTGATTTCTTCTGGCAAATGCGCATGCACGGACGCCAGCGCATGCGCATTTCTCGCGAGAAATGCGCATGCGCGGGTGTCCGCGCATGCGCATTTGCCAGAAGAAATCAGAAACAGAAAGAGGGAGCCCCGGAGACGCCGCGCTTACGGGTAAGTCGACTTACTTTAATTTATTTTTCAATGCTTATATTATTAAAAGGAGGGCAGGCGGGAGGTGGGTGGCGGGTGGCAAGCAGCTACGCTTCGCCCTCGGCGTGTGCGTAGCGCTGCCCTGCTTCGCCTACTTCGGAAAGTGCGAAGCAGGCAGCGCTACGTACACTACGTGGGCGAAGCGTAGTGCTACGCCCGGGGTTACAAATATGTTGAAATGATCTCTTTTTGGAAAATCGGACATTGTACAGCAATTGAATGAAGAAATCATAATGCAGAAGTGGATAAAAACTGATATATTATATCAAAATTGATTGACTGTGTTCATTTTTGTGGTGCCTTTGAATTGGCATTACAAGGCCATGATGAAACTGAAGACTCTCTAAATCATGGTGTGTTCAGGGCCCTAGTTGATTTTGTCTCCAGCATTGACAGCGCTATGGAAACACATTTAAAAACAGCCACAGTGTTTAAGGGCACTTCTAAAACTATTCAGATTGAATTGCTGGACTGTATGCTGGAAGTAATAGGTGAATACATTACACAGCAGTTGAGAAGCACTGAATATGTGGCTATCCAAGCTGATGATACAACTGATGTATCTACTAAAACGCAGTCAGTTCTGGTCTTTCACTACATTGATGGAAAATTAAAGGTTGCTGAAAGATTTTATTGTTTCACAGATCTTAACCCCTTCGATGCTCATGACGGAACGGTTCCGTCATGAGCATCGGTTGGGCTGTGCTCATGACGGAACCGTTCCGTCATGAGGACAGCCCCTGGGGGAAGCGCTGGCGCTCCCCCCCTTGCGCCTCGATCTTGCCCCCCTTTACGGGGGTGGCAGCGGAAGAGCTTCCGCTGCCACCCCCGAGCCCCCCCGAGCCCCCCCACGCTTTCTGATGACGTCAGCGCGCACAGCGCGCGCCGGCGTCATCAGGAAGCGTTGGACGCGCTGGAATCCATTTCTTCCAGCGCGTCCAAGGCAGCAAGAGGTAGGTTCCCTTGTCCGGTGGGGGCCGCGGGGGTGATTTCTTTTGTATTGAGGCATCGGCGGAGAGGAAAGAGTATTTCCTCTCCCCCGATGTCTCAATACAGGGCATTCCTGCTCCACGATCGCGCACAGCGTCGCGATCGTGGAGTAGGGATGCCCCACTAGACACCAGGGATTTGTTTATTTGAATTTGGGAAGCGACCCCTTAGGCAAGGGTCGCTTCCTGGGGGGCAACATTTTTCGAAGTCTTTTCTGCCCCCCCTGGGGGCAGATCGGTCCGCTTTCTGTGCGTTTCAGCCCCCAGGGGGGGCAGAAAAGCCCACTAGACACCAGGGATGTCGTTTATGCTATGTAGGAAGCGACCCCTTAGGCAAGGGTCGCTTCCTTGGGGGGCCAAATAATTCGAAGACTTTTCTGCCCCCCCTGGGGGCAGATCGGTCTTCTTTCTGCCCGTTTCTGCCCCCGGGGGGGGCAGAAAAGCCCACTAGACACCAGGGATGTCTATTTCGTTATGTAGGAAGCGACCCCTTGGGCAAGGGTCGCTTCCTTGGGGGGCAAAATAATTTGAAGACTTTTCTGCCCCCCCTGGGGGCATATCGGTCTTCTTTCTGCCCGTTTATGCCCCCAGGGGGGGCAGAAAAGCCCACTAGACACCAGGGATGTCTTTTATGTTATGTAGGAAGTGACCCCTTGGGCAAGGGTCACTTCCTAGGGTGGCAAAATAATTAGAAGACTTTTCTGCCCCCCCTGGGGGCAGATCGGTCGTCTTTCTGCCCGTTTCTGCCCCCAGGGGGGGCAGAAAAGCCCACTAGACACCAGGGATGTCTTTTTCTTTATGTAGGAAGCGACCCCTTGGGCAAGGGTCGCTTCCTTTGCGGCCTAATTATTTAGAAGACTTTTCTGCCCCCCCTGGGGGCAGATTGGTTGTCTTTCTGTCCGTTTCTGCTCCTAGGGGGGGGGGCAGAAAAGCCCACTAGACACCAGGGATATAAATATTATTGTAGGAAGCGACCCCTTGGGCAAGGGTCGCTTCCTTGGGCCCCTAAATTTTTTGAAGACTTTTCTGCCCCCTCTGGGGGCAGATCGGTTTTATTTTTTTGCCGTTTCTGCTCCCATTGGGGGCAGAAAAGCCCACTAGACACCAGGGAATTAGTTCAATTAGAAATAGAAGTGACCCCTCACTTCCAGGGTGCAATTTGTTATATGTATTTGGCTCACCCGCCCCGGGACTGAGTAGCCTTTTTTTTCCTGCTGTTTTCTGCCCCACCTGGCACACAACCCGATTGACCATTTGGGTAGTGACATGGCATGTTATAATGTTTATTGTTATATTTTTTGTGATTTCCAATTGTAATGTTTTTTTTTGTTTACTTTTTTGTTCTAGGTGAAGGCTTTTCTTCTTTTCACGTTGACGTTTTGGTACTGGTGGTTCTGCTGTTTGTGTAGTTTGGTAAGAGACTGTTTTTTTGTACAATGCAAATGTGTTTGATTTCTCTGCCTGTTTTTTTTTTGCAAATGGTGTAATAATAGCAGTATGTTGGGTTTTTGAGTGTCAAAAACTTTTTGCATTGGTGCTCGATGTGTATTTTGTTGTCTTGTGAGTAATTTTTTTTTTTTTCTTCTTTCTAGTTTGATATCGTTGGTCTTTGCTGTGTCACTGCAGAGTTTGTTTCTGGTGAGTGCAGCTGTCTCTTGTAATTGGATTGTATAGTTTTTGAGTACATTGATCTTTGTGATAAAAGGTACACATTTCTTTACTTACTTGGTTTGCACATTGTTGGTTGTTGTTGACTTGTTTGTGCAGTCTTCTATCTTAGTAAGTATAATGGCTAGTGTTAGAAATGGGATTTCTGGTTGGCTAAGGCTTGCGCCAAAGTCAGGCAGAAACCACCACTCTAGTCAGGGCAAGGAAGTTACACGCCAAAGATAACCCCTGCTCACCCCCTTGGTAGCTTGGCACGAGCAGTCAGGCTTATCTCTGAGGCGATGTGTAAAGCGTTTGCGCGCGCACCCAGCAACAACACCCAAGGCCCACCACAAAGGAAACTCCACACAAGGTATTCTATAAAAATAGCCTTTGTATTATACACAACACATTAGATAAAAACACACACTCTACAATGTGCCAACAGGCACGGGCAGAATTTACAAGGGATTATATATACAGGGGACAGGGCCACCTGGACCGCTGTCCGGAATTAGCACTCTTAGAACATAGGAATAATACTGTAGTATAAAATAACATATGTAGCACACAACCAGTAACTACTGGTATCAGGTAAGTACCACCTACGCAACCCTAACCACCTTAGGAAAATATTGCGCAGGGAATCAGGACCTCACTAGCACCACCTGTACTAGGGAGAAAACAACCACCTAAGTATCACAATACCTGTAGGGGTCTAAGCACATAAACACATGATGCATAACATTCAGAGGTGTAAAGCAAAGCACATGACGCATAAACACATTCAGAGGTGCAGAAAAGGTACAATGGCGCCAAAACTCACATTAGCCACTACCTGTGGCAGTCCCTAGGCCAACTGGCCTTGAAGGGGCAAGACACCCTATGTCCCAATGTCAGTGGGGGGGGGCCTACACGTGGCAGCTGCCCACTAAGTGCTGGGCAGCTGTAGGGACTGAGGCCTGGGCACCTCTGGGCCCTAAAACAAGTATGGCCTCCGTTGGAGCCTCGCTGGGCTCTGAGCAAACACTCGTGGCCCCCTGAGCCCCTCTGGGCTCCACACGAGAAATGCCCCCTGAGCCTCGCAGGCTCTATAACAAGAATGCGCCCCTGACGTTGGAGCCTGGTGGGCTCAATAAACAAATGTGCACCGTTGGAGCCTCTGTGGCTCTGAAAACAAATGTGCCCCGTTGGAGCCTCTGTGGCTCTGAAAACAAATATGCCCCAACCGTTGGAGCCTCTGTGGCTCGAGGACCATGTGCCTCTTTGGAGCCTCGTGGGCTCGGAAAACGAATATGCCCCTGTAGAGCCTTCAAGGCTCTCAATGATACTACTCCAGCAGTTAGAGGGAGGGGGGCCTCGTGGCTCGGGACCCCGTTGGGGCGGCCCACTGCCTTCCGGGGCTGCCCGACACTCGCACTGCACCGGTGCCTTGATTTGGGGGCGACCCACACCAGAGGGGTGGCTCCGGCACGTCCCGTGTGCTTGGAGCCGGCCTTGTCAGGTGGGGGCTGCTTGGGAGAGAGGCACCGTAGTGAGGCTTCGAGGAGGCTTCCACCCCCCAGCCGGCTTCACTTACCGGCTCTTCCTGGGCCTCTGGTCTACTTCGGTTGAGCTGACGAAGCTCCGGTCCGTGTCGCGGGAAGGGCTCTCGCCCTCCGCACCCTCCGTCACGCTTCTCCGCTTCTCCGGGCCGGCCCAGTCCGGGTGGGCTCCCGCCTGGGTCTCGAGGGGGAATTACACCAGCCGCACGTCGTCGTCGGAAGGAGGCGGGGTAGGCTCCCGCCCTCCTACTTCCGGTTATCCCGGAGTCCCGCCCACGTCACCACATGGCGTTGCCTGACTTCCTGGGCTTCCCCCGGGGCCGCGGCGGTGATTCTCTCTACGGCGGAAATGAGGGGTGGGCTCCCTCAATTAAAACGTGATATACGGCGGGGTGAGCACCCGCCGTAAGATAAACAAATTAGCGGGGTGGGCACCCGCCAATACGCACGGCAATGTCCCTGGCAGGGTGGGCACCTGCCAGTGGACGTAGGAATCGGCAAGGACGGGGCACACGCCGGGTGGGCACCGGCTTTTCGAAATAGCGCGCTCCAAGCGCTAAGGAAAACAAGGGAGAGCGCTCCCAGCGCTCACGGCCAGTTCAGCACTTCCAGGCGCTTAGAGATCCAAATAAAGCGCTCCCAGCGTGTTAAGGGTGCCAGTAGCACAAAGTCCAGTAGTGTTCTCCCCTGCATGCAGCAGGGCAGGGGTGGGGGGCAAGGCTGGACCCAGAGCCAGCTCACTGGGCCTCCAGGCAGGGAGGTAGTCCAGGTGGCGGTCCTCTGGTCCAGCAGCAGCAGCAGCCCCCCTCAGGCAGGATCCTGGCAAAGAACAGTTTCTGTGGGGACACAGCCCCATTTTTATACAGTCAAACTCTTTGTTCTGGGTTCAGGGTGAGGGGGAAAACCAGTCGCAGCTGGTTGGGGAGCACCCTTGATGTGCTCAGCCCCTCACTCTATTCACTGGCAGGGCTAGGGTCGTCAGTCGCACCACAGGGGGCGGGGCCAGCATTGTGTGTGGAAAACCCTGTCCTATTCAGGACCCAGGTGTACTCCTCCCACCCATCTAGCTGCTGATCCCCCCATTCACCACTGGGTGACTCATCCTGACTCTGGGGAATCCCTAGCCCGTCACATGACATGACCAGCCAATCACGCGACAGACACACTGCACACAGAAGTGCCCACTTCTAGAAGTGGCACTTCCACACTAGGTACATGCACGCCGCACACATCATCGCGCAGCATTCACTCCCATGAGTCCGCACATACCAAACTCGGGCCTGCACACCCCACGCATCAGGAACTACTAGGGACACATACATTCCCCATGCATTCCTATGGGAGGGCAGGCCTATCTCACCACATGCACTCAGAGCGCGCACGCACTTTACCCTGGGACACAGGGAAAGTGCGTAGAAACCAAAAAATCACCACACCAAGTCACCAGTAAAAAGCAAAAAAAGTTCAGGGGTGAACCTGCCAGAAGGGCCAAGTCCAACACAACCCCCTTCCAGCCAAAACGCAGGGCAGACCAATCACCACCGTGATGGACTTCCCTGCTTGGGGCGATAGAACACGGACGCGGGCCCGCAACTGCAGGGACACCCTCCGGTTCTACGCCACAGTGAACCCATGGAATTCTTTCTAACACCACTGTCTGGACCAACTGGGCTACCCCACTGGTACTCCCAAGCTGTCCGCGGCCAAGACCAGGCCCTAGGCCACCCAGGTGCCACCGGTCTTTGCCTAACCATAGAGTGGGGGGTAGTAACCCCTGGCACATAGCGGCCATTCTCAACTCTACCCCTCATCAGGGCAGTTCTAAACTGCCACTGATCCTCCAGCCTAGGGTCTGTACCCTCAAGCTGACCAAAAGTCACGGGTGAGGCTCTCCTCCCCCTACCTCTTCTTCTGGGGTTCCGCCCTCTCTTCCTCTGAGAGGCGACCCCGTAACGCAATTCACCTACCAGCTCAGGACCCCTCCCTGAGAACTGGTCTCCCAACCTAGGGTTTAACCCCTCAGGTTGCACTGGGGTCAGAGGTGGGCTCTCCCACCCTCTGCACCCCCTTCCAGAGTCCTGCTCCCTACCAACTGGGGCGGTACCTCTGGAAGAAGAACCGGTCAGGACACTGGTTACAGTCGTCCTACCCTTCAGGTCAGGCTGATCCTGAACCTGGCCTCCCAACCTCGGGTCTAGAACCTTTGGTGGAATACTTGCCTGGCACTCCAGGACTTCGGGGGACTTACACACCATCCCCCCAAGAGGAACATATGCCTCATATGTTGCATGACAGTCTGCCTGGCGCAGATCTCCCGTCCCCTGTCCACCTGACAGTGCGCGAAGATCCCCCAGGACAGACGTGTGGTCACCATGGTCACCTCGAGGAGACTCAGCCCTCCCGGCTGGTCCCTGACCCACTGGCTCCTCCACCGGGGAACACCGCCCCATGCCACTCCTCTCGCTGGACTTCTGTACCCTCCCTACTGGAGCGGTACTGCCAGACATCAGAACCACTGGAGCTTTATTTACAGACGCTCCAGGTCCTCCATACACTAGGTGATCCTCCTCAAATGGACTAACAGGACAGCCTAGGTCCCAGACTTGATGTTCCCTCATGAAACCATCCAAGTCATGAGGCAGGGTTTCGTGCGTCTGGGGACCCTCGGTCACCCACTTACTCCTGCTCCACTGAGCCAGGCCGTAAGCCCCTACACCCTCCTCGCTATCCGGGGACCTAGCTGGGCTACACTGAGCCTCCTCCACCACGCTGGGCTGGAGGATCTCTGAACCACTACTGTTGGAATCACTCTCCCATTCCTCATCAGAACTTGGGACCCCTTCCCATCGGTCTGCTCTTTTTGCAAGGTCCCAAGCATCCAAATCGTAATATCCCAACAGGTGTTGGCTCAACCCGGGGTAAAAACTACTGAGTAGCTGCTCTTTGATAACCAGAGCATACAGTCCTTCAAAATCCCGTTTCGTGTTTACTCTTACCCAATCATCCAGTGCATCCTCACATTCACCCACAAACGTGTCCCAAGACTGGTGAGACAGCTTCCTACTGCCCCTGAATTTCAACCTATACTCCTCTTCTTGGGAAACAGGTACCAGACTGGGTAAAGTGGGAATGGGACTTCCTGCACTGGACTTTATCTCGCTGTCACCACTGGACTCAACCCTCCCTGGGGAGCCCAGACAACTACAACTGCGCTCAGGGGACAACTTACCCTCCAGAGCTAATTTCTCTGTGGCAAAGGCCCGCTCAGCATCCGCCATCTGTTTCTGAGCTAAGACCCTCTCGGTCTCCAGCTTGGCATGCTCTATCCTGAGCTTCTCCATGGCCAGCTGATGCTCCCTTTCTTCCCTCCTATCTACCCACTCCTCTGGGGACAGGGAAAGGGATGGGGTGCTGCTCCTGACACTGGACCCAGCCAGGGACTCCCTATCTATGGGGTCTCCACTATCTACTGGCGTCCCTGTCAGGTTACTTTCTTCCTCCTCTTCTAAATCTTCAGGGCTCCCTACAGACCCACCACCCTCCTGGTGTGAGGCCCGGGCCCTTATCCTACTGCGCTCAAGACCCCATTGACCCTTTTGCCATAGGATCAGGCTGCTTCTAAGTTCGGACTGAGAGTCTGACTCATCCACCCTTATGTCTCTCTCTTCACAGAACCTTACCAACTCCAACATACTGTACCCAAAAAGATCACAGAAATCAAAAGCTGGCTCCATTTTGGCGGACGTTCTTGAGAAAAGATCACACAGGGAACCTAGGGGTCTGAGCTTAACACGAACACACAATTCACAAAGGACTCAGCAAGCTTTCTATCCCAGAGAACTCACACTCACTTGCCTAGTGCCACACACCACTCATCCACACACACAACCCTCCCCTCGGACTGGTAAGGCAGTTTCTACCACCCCTGATTCCTCAACCTGACCACCACGTGACACAGGTACCAACTCTGGGCGCAGGGCGGGGGACAAATGTACAGGACACTATTACGCTGCCACCACTGGATCCCACCCTCTGGTGAATCCAGAACCACAATGCACTAAGGGGGATGATCTACCCTCCCGAGCTAGGGACACCTAACTCACAGTGCACAAAAACACATTTCCAAAGAAATGACAATTAAAAACAAACTTAGAACAATAATCCCTATACCATGTGATTTATCTAAATGCAGAGTTTTGTAGTGCGGCCAGTTGCCGCTGCGGTACAGCGCAAACGCAAGTCCAAATCCCACCGCTGATCACCAATGTTAGAAATGGGATTTCTGGTTGGCTAAGGCTTGCGCCAAAGTCAGGCAGAAACCACCACTCTAGTCAGGGCAAGGAAGTTACACGCCAAAGATAACCCCTGCTCACCCCCTTGGTAGCTTGGCACGAGCAGTCAGGCTTATCTCTAAGGCGATGTGTAAAGCGTTTGCGCGCGCACCCAGCAACAACACCCAAGGCCCACCACAAAGGAAACTCCACACAAGGTATTCTATAAAAATAGCCTTTGTATTATACACAACACATTAGATAAAAACACACACTCTACAATGTGCCAACAGGCACGGGCAGGATTTACAAGGGATTATATATACAGGGGACAGGGCCACCTAGACCGCTGTCCGGAATTAGCACTCTTAGAACATAGGAATAATACTGTAGTATAAAATAACATATGTAGCACACAACCAGTAACTACTGGTATCAGGTAAGTACCACCTACGCAACCCTAACCACCTTAGGAAAATATTGTGCAGGGAATCAGGACCTCACTAGCACCACCTGTACTAGGGAGAAAACAACCACCTAAGTATCACAATACCTGTAGGGGTCTAAGCACATAAACACATGATGCATAACATTCAGAGGTGTAAAGCAAAGCACATGACGCATAAACACATTCAGAGGTGCAGAAAAGGTACAATGGCGCCAAAACTCACATTAGCCACTACCTGTGGCAGTCCCTAGGCCAACTGGCCTTGAAGGGGCAAGACGCCCTATGTCCCAATGTCAGTGGGGGGGGGCCTACACGTGGCAGCTGCCCACTAAGTGCTGGGCAGCTGTAGGGACTGAGGCCTGAGCACCTCTGGGCCCTAAAACAAGTATGGCCTCCGTTGGAGCCTCGCTGGGCTCTGAGCAAACACTCGTGGCCCCCTGAGCCCCTCTGGGCTCCACACGAGAAATGCCCCCTGAGCCTCGCAGGCTCTATAACAAGAATGCGCCCCTGACGTTGGAGCCTGGTGGGCTCAATAAACAAATGTGCACCGTTGGAGCCTCTGTGGCTCTGAAAACAAATGTGCCCCGTTGGAGCCTCTGTGGCTCTGAAAACAAATATGCCCCAACCGTTGGAGCCTCTGTGGCTCGAGGACCATGTGCCTCTTTGGAGCCTCGTGGGCTCGGAAAACGAATATGCCCCTGTAGAGCCTTCAAGGCTCTCAATGATACTACTCCAGCAGTTAGAGGGAGGGGGGCCTCGTGGCTCGGGACCCCGTTGGGGCGGCCCGCTGCCTTCCGGGGCCGCCCGACACTCGCACTGCACCGGTGCCTTGATTTGGGGGCGACCCACACCAGAGGGGTGGCTCCGGCACGTCCCGTGTGCTTGGAGCCGGCCTTGTCAGGTGGGGGCTGCTTGGGAGAGAGGCACCGGAGTGAGGCTTCGAGGAGGCTTCCACCCCCCGGCCGGCTTCACTTACCGGCTCTTCCTGGGCCTCTGGTCTACTTCGGTTGAGCTGACGAAGCTCCGGTCCGTGTCGCGGGAAGGGCTCTCGCCCTCCGCACCCTCCGTCACGCTTCTCGGCTTCTCCGGGCCGGCCCAGAGCGGGGTGGGCTCCCGCCTGGGTCTCGAGGGGGAATTACACCAGCCGCACGTCGTCGTCGGAAGGAGGCGGGGTAGGCTCCCGCCCTCCTACTTCCGGTTATCCCGGAGTCCCGCCCACGTCACCACACGGCGTTGCCTGACTTCCTGGGCTTCCCCCGGGGCCGCGGCGGTGATTCTCTCTACGGCGGAACTGAGGGGTGGGCTCCCTCAATTAAAACGTGATATACGGCGGGGTGAGCACCCGCCGTAAGATAAACAAATTAGCGGGGTGGGCACCCGCCAATACGCACGGCAATGTCCCTGGCAGGGTGGGCACCTGCCAGTGGACGTAGGAATCGGCAAGGACGGGGCACACGCCGGGTGGGCACCGGCTTTTCGAAATAGCGCGCTCCAAGCGCTAAGGAAAACAAGGGAGAGCGCTCCCAGCGCTCACGGCCAGTTCAGCGCTTCCAGGCGCTTAGAGATCCAAATAAAGCGCTCCCAGCGCGTTAAGGGTGCCAGTAGCACAAAGTCCAGTAGTGTTCTCCCCTGCATGCAGCAGGGCAGGGGTGGGGGGCAAGGCTGGACCCAGAGCCAGCTCACTGGGCCTCCAGGCAGGGAGGTAGTCCAGGTGGCGGTCTTCTGGTCCAGCAGCAGCAGCAGCCCCCCTCAGGCAGGATCCTGGCAAAGAACAGTTTCTGTGGGGACACAGCCCCATTTTTATACAGTCAAACCCTTTGTTCTGGGTTCAGGGTGAGGGGGAAAACCAGTCGCAGCTGGTTGGGGAGCACCCTTGATGTGCTCAGCCCCTCACTCTATTCACTGGCAGGGCTAGGGTCGTCAGTCGCACCACAGGGGGCGGGGCCAGCATTGTGTGTGGAAAACCCTGTCCTATTCAGGACCCAGGTGTACTCCTCCCACCCATCTAGCTGCTGATCCCCCCATTCACCACTGGGTGACTCATCCTGACTCTGGGGAATCCCTAGCCCGTCACATGACATGACCAGCCAATCACGCGACAGACACACTGCACACAGAAGTGCCCACTTCTAGAAGTGGCACTTCCACACTAGGTACATGCACGCCGCACACATCATCGCGCAGCATTCACTCCCACGAGTCCGCACATACCAAACTCGGGCCTGCACACCCCACACATCAGGAACTACTAGGGACACATACATTCCCCATGCATTCCTATGGGAGGGCAGGCCTATCTCACCACATGCACTCAGAGCGCGCACGCACTTTACCCTGGGACACAGGGAAAGTGCGTAGAAACCAAAAAATCACCACACCAAGTCACCAGTAAAAAGCAAAAAAAAGTTCAGGGGTGAACCTGCCAGAAGGGCCAAGTCCAACAGCTAGCCGCAGGATGACTGCTCAGCAGGTTGTTGGTTTGCTGTTTGAGTCTTCCTCTGATATTGGGTCAGAGACTGACTCTGCTTCTGAGGGAGAGGAGGCAGGGGACGATTCTGGCAGTGAGTTTTCTCTCTGTATGGGGTCATCGGATGATGAAGATACTCTTAGTGCGGATGAAGTGCCTGTGTTAGAGGAGGAGACTGATGTGCCGATAGTGCGGCAAGAGGCATCTGGGCTGCAGCCTGTGGCTGCAAGGCTTCCCGTTGGTGTAGTGCGGCAAGAGACATCTGGGCTGCAGGCTGGGGCTGCAAGGCTTCCCGTTGGTGTAGTGCGGCAAGAGGCATCTGGGCTGCAGGCTGGGGCTGCAAGCCTTCCCGTTGGTGTAGTGCGGCAAGAGACATCTGGGCTGCAGGCTGGGGCTGCAAGTCTTCCCGTTGAAAGTGATGACCTCTGGGTTGCCCCTGGCATGGTGCAGCCGGAATTTCCAGAGTTTACTGGTGTTCCAGGGTCTAGAGTGAATACTGAGAACTTTTTGCCTGTAAATTTTTTTCAGTTGTTTATGGACGATGTGTTTTTGGCAGAGATTGTTGAGCAGACTAATTTGTATGCCGAACAGTTTTTGAGGGACAACAGTGCCAGTCTTAAGCCACACTCTAGAGCTACCCGGTGGACTCCCACAAATGTTGAAGAGATGAAGAAGTTCTTGGGTTTAACTTTTTTGATGGGCTTGCTAAGGAAGCCATCATTGGCTTATTGGTCTAGCAGTCCCTTGATGGCAACGTCTATTTTTCCGGCAGTCATGAGTCGTGACAGGTATTTGCTTCTGCTTCGGATGATGCACTTTGTTGATAATGGTTTAGCGTTGCCACGAGATCACCCTGATTGTGACCGTCTTTTTAAGATTAGGCCTGTCCTTGATCACTTTGTTGATCGATTTTCTGAGATTTATGCCCCTGGTAGAGAAATTGCAGTGGATGAGTCTTTGGTGTTGTTCAAGGGCCGCTTGGTTTTTAGGCAATACATTCCTAGTAAGAGGGCACGCTATGGAATAAAGCTGTATATGCTGTGTGACAGTAGGACTGGATATGTCTCTAATTTCAGGGTGTACACCGGTAAGGAATCTAGGTTTAACCTCCCTGGTTGTCCGTCCACTTTTGGAGTGACTGAGAAAATTGTTTGGGAACTTGGTAGAGGATTTTTTAACAAAGGCCACCATTTATATGTAGATAACTTCTACACTGGTGTGCGGTTGTTCAGGGAATTGGCCAAAGTGGACACTTTTGCTTGTGGCACAATCCGCTGTAACCGTAAAGGTTTTCCAAAAGAACTTGTTTGTCAAAAGCTTGTGCGGGGACAGTGCAGTGCGTTGCGTTGCCAGGAGCTTCTTGCTGTGAAGTTTACAGACAGGAGAGATGTCTACATGCTGACTTCCATCCATGATGAAAGCACTGCACCTGTGACTGTTTGGGGTCAGGTCGCTGAAGTGCGCAAACCTGTGTGCGTTTTAGACTATAATAGGCACATGGGTGGTGTTGACAGAGTAGATCAGAGGTTGGAACCTTACGCTGCTCTTCGTAAGGCTTACATTTGGTACAAGAAGTTGGCTATCCATCTTTTCCACTTGGCAATGTTTAATGCTTTTGTTGTGTTCCAGGATTCTTGCCCTGAGTCAAAGATGACTTTTGCTAAGTTTCAGGAGTCTGTAATAGGCAGCCTTGTTGTAGTGGAACAGGCAAGTGTTCCTAGAGTTGGACTGGTGGAGGATGTTGCTAGATTGAAAGAACGCCACTTTCCAGATCACATTCCTCCCACACCCGCAAAAGATTTTCCCAGTAGGAGATGTAGAGTCTGTTGGCGAAGAGGTTTGCGGAAGGAGAGTCGTATGTACTGCCCCGATTGTCCCTCTCATCCTGCACTGTGTCTCCCTGCTTGTTTCAGAGCGTACCACACGTGAAAAAACTTTTGGGAACATTCATGAGTGGTAAAGTGAACTGGCTGGTCTGTATTCTTTGGAAAATATGATTCTGTTTCAAGGTTGGTGTTAGTGCAATGTATTTAGTTGCTGATTTTCTGTTAGAAGATTTGTATCTATTTGCAATTTTTTTTTTTTTTTTTTTTCTAAAAAAATCCAAAATGTGATGGCGGTGTGTGTAGGCTTGCACTTGGCTGTTGGTGTGTGTGGACTGGCACTTGGTTGGTGGTGTGCGTGGAATGGTGCTTGGCTGACAGTGTGCGTGGACTGGCGGTGTGCATGGACTGGCGGTGTGCGTGGACTGGTGCGTGGCTGGTGGTGTGCGTGGAATGGTGCTTTGCTGGCGGTGTGCGTGGAATGGTGCTTGGCTGGCGGTGTGCGTGGAATGGTGCTTGGCTGGTGGTGTGCGTGGACTGGTACTTGGCTGGCGGTGTGTGTGGACTGGTGGTGTGTGCGGACTGGTGTTTGGCTGGTGGTGTCCGTGGACTGGAGCTTGGCTGGTGGTGTCCGTGGACTGGAGCTTGTCTGGTGGTGTGCGTGGACTGGAGCTTGGCTGGCGGTGTGCGTGGAATGGTGCTTGGCTGGCGGTGTGCGTGGACTGGTGCTTGGCTGGCGGTGTGCGTGGACTGGTGGTGTGCGCTGACTGGTGCTTGGCTGGTGGTGTCCGTGGACTGGAGCTTGGCTGGCGGTGTGCGTGGATTGGCGATTGGCTGGCGGTGTGCCTGGACTGGCGATTGGCTGGCGGTGTGCCTGGACTGGCGCTTGGCTAGCGGTGTGCGTGGACTGGTGTTTGGCTAGCGGTGTGCGTGGACGGGCGCTCTGCTAGCAGTGTGTGTGGACTGGCGCTCGGCTGGCTGTGTGTGAGCAGTGACTTGCTGCTGGTCACTACACACACTGCTAGCTGAGTGCCACTCCACGCAATCCATCAGCTTGTGTAGTTGCTGTGTCAGGAATGTGGGCGTGTGAAAGTGATGGGCCCTTGAATGGCGCTGTCTGCTGGTGTGAGTTTTGTTATGTGATGGGCCCGCGGCTGGCGGTGTGAATGGTTTTGTATGTCTCACACGTATGAAAGGTGTATGAATGGCCTGTAAAGAGGTTGGTGCCTTGTCGTGGCTTTACAGCTCACGAGCTGTGAGTCAATGGTTCAGTTTCTCGCCCTTTCAATTATTACCAGTGCATTTCATGTTTTGTGAAATCACTTGCTAGTACAATTTTATCTACTGAACCATCACTCACCCTCGTGCCAAATCCAACCAGTATGTGTGTGTGCTTGCGGGTTAGATGGCTGTGCAGTAATATTTGTCTTTCTGAAGCAGGGTGTACCTTGTCCCTTTTTGGTGATTTTTGTACTGTGTTGCTTTTGTACCTGGTGGTGCGAATGGTCTTGTTTGTATCACGTATGAAAGGTGTGTGAATGGCCTGTAAAGTGGTTGGTGCCTTGACGTGGCTTTACAGCTCACGAGCTGCGAGTCATTGGTTTGGTTTTTTGTGAATTTACTTATTGACAGTGCATTTCATTTTTGTGAAATCTCTTGTTAATAAATTTTAATACACTGAACCATGACTCGCCCTCGTGCCAAATCCAACCAGTATGTGTGTGTGTTTGAGGAATAGATGGTTGTGCAGGAATCTTTGTCTTTAGTTTCTCTGCCAAGGTACACTTTCCATGTAAGAATAACCCACCAACTGTAGATATTGTCGAAAACCCTTGGGAGTTCATGGTGATGTCTCTCTAGTGATTTGAAAAATATTTTTTATCCCCATTGTCCTGTAAACCTCAAACTGTGTGCCACATTTTCTTTGCAGTATTATTCCTAAATTCTCACGCTGTAGTAACAATAGTTAATCTGGTTTTGCAAGGGGGGTTACTTTGGTTTTTTGCCCAGGGCTCGGCGGCCATCTAGGGAAACCTTTCAAACCCACGCATTTCTGAAAACTAGACACCCGGCGGCTTCCAGGGAGGTATGGCTTGCGTGGATCCCCCAACGTTTCCTTACCCAGAATCCCCTGCAAACCTAAATTTTTGCCCAAAAAATCACTTTTTTCACACATTTTGGGGTGGGAAAGTAGTGGCATCACCGGGCTCACACAAATTTACCACCACCCAGCGTTCCCCCAGGTCTCCCGGTAAAAATGGTGCCTCACTTGTGTGGGAGGCCCAAGTACCCGCGGCAGGCAAGGACAACAAACGTAGTGAGGCGACATCAAGATGGCCTATCGCCAAACCACCTGGTTTTGCAAGGGGGGTCACTTTGGTTTTTGGCCTGGTGCGCGGCGGCCATCTAGGGAAACCTAGCAAACCCATGCATTTCTGAAAATTAGACACCCGGCGGCTTCCAGGGAGGTATGGCTTGCATGGATCCCCCAACGTTTCCTTACCCAGAATCCCCTGCAAACCTCAGTTTTTGCTCAAAAAATCACTTTTTTCACACATTTTGGGGTGGGAATGTAGTGGCATCACCGGGCTCACACAAATTTACCACCACCCAGCGTTCCCCCAGGTCTCCCGGTAAAAATGATGCCTCACTTGTGTGGGAGGCCCAAGTACCCGCGGCAGCCAAGGGCCCAAAACGTAGTGAGGCGACATCAAAATGGCCTATCGCCAAACCACCTGGTTTTGCAAGGGGGGTCACTTTGGTTTTTGGCCCGGTGCGCGGCGGCCATCTAGGGAAACCTAGCAAACCCACGCATTTCTGAAAACTAGACACCCGGCGGCTTCCAGGGAGGTATGGCTTGCGTGGATCCCCCAACGTTTCCTTACCCAGAATCCCCTGCAAACCTCATTTTTTGCTCAAAAAATCACTTTTTTCACACATTTTGGGGTGGGAAAGTAGTGGCATCACCGGGCTCACACAAATTTACCACCACCCAGCGTTCCCCCAGGTCTCCCGGTAAAAATGGTGCCTCACTTGTGTGGGAAGCCCAAGTACCCGCGGCAGGCAAGGACAACAAACGTAGTGAGGCGACATCAAAATGGCCTATCGCCAAACCACCTGGTTTTGCAAGGGGGGTCACTTTGGTTTTTGGCCCGGTGCGCGGCGGCCATCTAGGGAAACCTACCAAACCCAGGCATTTCTGAAAACTAGACACCCGGCGGCTTCCAGGGAGGTATGGCTTGCGTGGATCCCCCAACGTTTCCTTACCCAGAATTCCCTGCAAACCTCATTTTTTGCTCAAAAAATCACTTTTTTCACACATTTTGGGGTGGGAAAGTAGTGGCATCACCGGGCTCACACAAATTTACCACCACCCAGCGTTCCCCCAGGTCTCCCGGTAAAAATGGTGCCTCACTTGTGTGGGAGGCCCAAGTACCCGCGGCAGGCAAGGACAACAAACGTAGTGAGGCGACATCAAAATGGCCAATCGCCAAACCACCTGGTTTTGCAAGGGGGGTCACTTTGGTTTTTGGCCCAGTGCGCGGCGGCCATCTAGGGAAACCTACCAAACCCAGGCATTTTTGAAAACTAGACACCCGGCGACTTCCAGGGAGGTATGGCTTGCGTGGATCCCCCAACGTTTCCCTACCCAGAATCCCCTGCAAACCTCATTTTTTGCTCAAAAAATCACTTTTTTCACACATTTTGGGGTGGGAAAGTAGTGGCATCACCGGGCTCACACAAATTTACCACCACCCAGCGTTCCCCCAGGTCTCCCGGTAAAAATGGTGCCTCACTTGTGTGGGAGGCCCAAGTATCCGCGGCAGGCAAGGACAACAAACGTAGTGAGGCGACAGTTGGGATAGGCAATGTTGATGTCGCCTCACTACGTTTGTTGTCCTTGCCTGCCGCGGGTACTTGGGCCTCCCACACAAGTGAGGCACCATTTTTACCGGGAGACCTGGGGGAACGCTGGGTGGTAGTAAATTTGTGTGAGCCCGGTGATGCCACTACTTTCCCACCCCAAAATGTGTGAAAAAAGTGATTTTTTGAGCAAAAAATGAGGTTTGCAGGGGATTCTGGGTAAGGAAACTTTGGGGGATCCACGCAAGCCATACCTCCCTGGAAGCCGCCGGGTGTCTAGTTTTCAAAAATGCCTGGGTTTGGTAGGTTTCCCTAGATGGCCGCCGCGCACCGGGCCAAAAACCAAAGTGACCCCCCTTGCAAAACCAGGTGGTTTGGCGATAGGCCATTTTGATGTCGCCTCACTACGTTTGTTGTCCTTGCCTGCCGCGGGTACTTGGGCCTCCCACACAAGTGAGGCACCATTTTTACCGGGAGACCTGGGGGAACGCTGGGTGGTGGTAAATTTGTGTGAGCCTGGTGATGCCACTACTTTCCCACCCCAAAATGTGTGAAAAAAGTGATTTTTTGAGCAAAAAATGAGGTTTGCAGGGGATTCTGGGTAAGGAAACTTTGGGGGATCCACGCAAGCCATACCTCCCTGGAAGCCGCCGGGTGTCTAGTTTTCAAAAATGCCTGGGTTTGGTAGGTTTCCCTAGATGGCCGCCGCGCACCGGGCCAAAAACCAAAGTGACCCCCCTTGCAAAACCAGGTGGTTTGGCGATAGGCCATTTTGATGTTGCCTCACTACGTTTGTTGTCCTCGCCTGCCGCGGGTACTTGGGCCTCCCACACAAGTGAGGCCCCATTTTTACCGGGAGACCTGGGGGAACGCTGGGTGGTGGTAAATTTGTGTGAGCCCGGTGATGCCACTACTTTTCCACCCCAAAATGTGTGAAAAAAGTGATTTTTTGAGCAAACATTGAGGTTTGCAGGGGATTCTGGGTAAGGAAACGTTGGGGGATGCACGCAAGCCATACCTCCCTGGAAGCTGCCGGGTGTCTAGTTTTCAGAAATGCATGGGTTTGGTAGGTTTCCCTAGATGGCCGCCGCGCACCGGGCCAAAAACCAAAGTGACCCCCCTTGCAAAACCAGGTGGTTTGGCGATAGGCCATTTTGATGTCGCCTCACTACGTTTTGGGCCCTTGCCTGCCGCGGGTACTTGGGCCTCCCACACAAGTGAGGCACCATTTTTACCGGGAGACCTGGGGGAACGCTGGGTGGTGGTAAATTTGTGTGAGCCCGGTGATGCCACTACTTTTCCACCCCAAAATGTGTGAAAAAAGTGATTTTTTGAGCAAACATTGAGGTTTGCAGGGGATTCTGGGTAAGGAAACGTTGGGGGATCCACGCAAGCCATACCTCCCTGGAAGCTGCCGGGTGTCTAGTTTTCAGAAATGCATGGGTTTGCTAGGTTTCCCTAGATGGCCGCCGCGCACCCGGCCAAAAACCAAAGTGACCCCCTTGCAAAACCAGGTGGTTTGGCGATAGGCCATTTTGATGTCGCCTCACTACGTTTTGGGCCCTTGCCTGCCGCGGGTACTTGGGCCTCCCACACAAGTGAGGCACCATTTTTACCGGGAGACCTGGGGGAACGCTGGGTGGTGGTAAATTTGTGTGAGCCCGGTGATGCCACTACTTTCCCACCCCAAAATGTGTGAAAAAAGTGATTTTTTGAGCAAAAAATGAGGTTTGCAGGGGATTCTGGGTAAGGAAACGTTGGGGGATCCACGCAAGCCATACCTCCCTGGAAGCCCCCGGGTGTCTAGTTTTCAAAAATGCCTGGGTTTGGTAGGTTTCCCTAGATGGCCACCGCGCACCGGGCCAAAAACCAAAGTGACCCCCCTTGCAAAACCAGGTGGTTTGGCGATAGGCCATTTTGATGTCGCCTCACTACGTTTGTTGTCCTTGCCTGCCGCGGGTACTTGGGCCTCCCACACAAGTGAGGCACCATTTTTACCGGGAGACCAGGGGGAACGCTGGGTGGTGGTAAATTTGTGTGAGCCCGGTGATGCCACTACTTTTCCACCCCAAAATGTGTGAAAAAAGTGATTTTTTGAGCAAACATTGAGGTTTGCAGGGGATTCTGGGTAAGGAAACGTTGGGGGATCCACGCAAGCCATACCTCCCTGGAAGCTGCCGGGTGTCTAGTTTTCAGAAATGCGTGGGTTTGCTAGGTTTCCCTAGATGGCCGCCGCGCACCGGGCCAAAAACCAAAGTGACCCCCCTTGCAAAACCAGGTGGTTTGGCGATAGGCCATTTTGATGTCGCCTCACTACGTTTTGGGCCCTTGCCTGCCGCGGGTACTTGGGCCTCCCACACAAGTGAGGCACCATTTTTACCGGGAGACCTGGGGGAACGCTGGGTGGTGGTAAATTTGTGTGAGCCCGGTGATGCCACTACTTTCCCACCCCAAAATGTGAGAAAAAAGTGATTTTTTGAGCAAAAAATGAGGTTTGCAGGGGATTCTGGGTAAGGAAACGTTGGGGGATCCACGCAAGCCAAACCTCCCTGGAAGCCGCCGGGTGTCTAGTTTTCAAAAATGCCTGGGTTTGGTAGGTTTCCCTAGATGGCCGCCGCGCACCGGGCCAAAAACCAAAGTGACCCCCCTTGCAAAACCAGGTGGTTTGGCGATAGGCCATTTTGATGTCGCCTCACTACGTTTGTTGTCCTTGCCTGCCGCGGGTACTTGGGCCTCCCACACAAGTGAGGCACCATTTTTACCGGGAGACCTGGGGGAACGCTGGGTGGTGGTAAATTTGTGTGAGCCCGGTGATGCCACTACTTTTCCACCCCAAAATGTGTGAAAAAAGTGATTTTTTGAGCAAACATTGAGGTTTGCAGGGGATTCTGGGTAAGGAAACGTTGGGGGATCCACGCAAGCCATACCTCCCTGGAAGATGCCGGGTGTCTAGTTTTCAGAAATGCGTGGGTTTGCTACGTTTCCCTAGATGGCCGCCGCGCACCGGGCCAAAAACCAAAGTGACCCCCCATGCAAAACCAGGTGGTTTGGCGATAGGCCATTTTGATGTCGCCTCACTACGTTTTGGGCCCTTGCCTGCCGCGGGTACTTGGGCCTCCCACACAAGTGAGGCACCATTTTTACCGGGAGACCTGGGGGAACGCTGGGTGGTGGTAAATTTGTGTGAGCCCGGTGATGCCACTACTTTCCCACCCCAAAATGTGTGAAAAAAGTGATTTTTTGAGCAAAAAATGAGGTTTGCAGGGGATTCTGGGTAAGGAAACGTTGGGGGATCCACGCAAGCCATACCTCCCTGGAAGCCGCTGGGTGTCTAGTTTTCAAAAATGCCTGGGTTTGGTAGGTTTCCCTAGATGGCCGCCGCGCACCGGGCCAAAAACCAAAGTGACCCCCCTTGCAAAACCAGGTGGTTTGGCGATAGGCCATTTTGATGTCGCCTCACTACGTTTGTTGTCCTTGCCTGCCGCGGGTACTTGGGCCTCCCACACAAGTGAGGCACCATTTTTACCGGGAGACCTGGGGGAACGCTGGGGGGTGGTAAATTTGTGTGAGCCCGGTGATGCCACTACTTTTCCACCCCAAAATGTGTGAAAAAAGTGATTTTTTGAGCAAGCATTGAGGTTTGCAGGGGATTCTGGGTAAGGAAACGTTGGGGGATCCACGCAAGCCATACCTCCCTGGAAGCTGCCGGGTGTCTAGTTTTCAGAAATGCGTGGGTTTGCTAGGTTTCCCTAGATGGCCGCCGCGCACCGGGCCAAAAACCAAAGTGACCCCCCTTGCAAAACCAGGTGGTTTGGCGATAGGCCATTTTGATGTCGCCTCACTACGTTTTGGGCCCTTGCCTGCCGCGGGTACTTGGGCCTCCCACACAAGTGAGGCACCATTTTTACCGGGAGACCTGGGGGAACGCTGGGTGGTGGTAAATTTGTGTGAGCCCGGTGATGCCACTACTTTCCCACCCCAAAATGTGTGAAAAAAGTGATTTTTTGAGCAAAAAATGAGGTTTGCAGGGGATTCTGGGTAAGGAAACGTTGGGGGATCCACGCAAGCCATACCTCCCTGGAAGCCGCCGGGTGTCTAGTTTTCAAAAATGCCTGGGTTTGGTAGGTTTCCCTAGATGGCCACCGCGCACCGGGCCAAAAACCAAAGTGACCCCCCTTGCAAAACCAGGTGGTTTGGCGATAGGCCATTTTGATGTCGCCTCACTACGTTTGTTGTCCTTGCCTGCCGCGGGTACTTGGGACTCCCGCACAAGTGAGGCACCATTTTTACCGGGAGACCTGGGGGAACGCTGGGTGGTGGTAAATTTGTGTGAGCCCGGTGATGCCACTACTTTTCCACCCCAAAATGTGTGAAAAAAGTGATTTTTTGAGCAAACATTGAGGTTTGCAGGGGATTCTGGGTAAGGAAACGTTGGGGGATCCACGCAAGTCATACCTCCCTGGAAGCTGCCGGGTGTCTAGTTTTCAGAAATGCGTGGGTTTGCTAGGTTTCCCTAGATGGCCGCCGCGCACCGGGCCAAAAACCAAAGTGACCCCCCTTGCAAAACCAGGTGGTTTGGCGATAGGCCATTTTGATGTCGCCTCACTACGTTTTGGGCCCTTGCCTGCCGCAGGTACTTGGGCCTCCCACACAAGTGAGGCACCATTTTTACCGGGAGACCTGGGGGAACGCTGGGTGGTGGTAAATTTGTGTGAGCCCGGTGATGCCACTACTTTCCCACCCCAAAATGTGTGAAAAAAGTGATTTTTTGAGCAAAAAATGAGGTTTGCAGGGGATTCTGGGTAAGGAAACGTTGGGGGATCCACGCAAGCCATACCTCCCTGGAAGCTGCCGGGTGTCTAGTTTTCAGAAATGCGTGGGTTTGGTAGGTTTCCCTAGATGGCCGCCGCGCACCGGGCCAAAAACCAAAGTGACCCCCCTTGCAAAACCAGGTGGTTTGGCGATAGGCCATTTTGATGTCGCCTCACTACGTTTTGGGCCCTTGCCTGCCGCGGGTACTTGGGCCTGCCACACAAGTGAGGCACCATTTTTACCGGGAGACCTGGGGGAACGCTGGGTGGTGGTAAATTTGTGTGAGCCCGGTGATGCCACTACTTTCCCACCCCAAAATGTGTGAAAAAAGTGATTTTTTGAGCAAAAAATGAGGTTTGCAGGGGATTCTGGGTAAGGAAACGTTGGGGGATCCACACAAGCCATACCTCCCTGGAAGCCGCCGGGTGTCTAGTTTTCAGAAATGCGTGGGTTTGCTAGGTTTCCCTAGGTGCCGGCAGGGCTAGGGTTCAAAATCTACAGCTAGTCACTTTGCCAAAAAAAGGGTCATTTTTCGCTGCAAAACCACGTTGCGTTTTGCGCCGTTTCCTGTCGCGGGCACTAGGCCGACCCGCACAAGTGAGGTACCATTTTTCTCGTAGGACTTTGGGGAACGCGGGGTGGGTGGAAATTTGTGGATCCACGCAGATTCCAGAACTTTCCATCACAGAAATGTGGGGAAAATGTGTTTTTTTTGTCAATTTTTTACGTTTGCAAGGGATTCTGGGTAACAGACCATGGTGGGAGGCAGTCAAGTCACCCCATCCTGGATTCCCCTGGGTGTCTAGTTTTCAAAAATGTATAGGTTTGCTAGGTTTCCCTAGGTGCCGGCAGGGCTAGGGTTCAAAATCTACAGCTAGTCACTTTGCCAAAAAAAGGGTCATTTTTCACTGCCAAACCACGTTGCGTTTTGCGCCGTTTCCTGTCGCGGGCACTAGGCCGACCCGCACAAGTGAGGTACCATTTTTCTCGTAGGACTTTGGGGAACGCGGGGTGGGTGGAAATTTGTGGATCCACGCAGATTCCAGAACTTTCCACCACAGAAATGTGGGGAAAATGTGTTTTTTTTGTCAATTTTTTACGTTTGCAAGGGATTCTGGGTAACAGACCATGGTGGGAGGCAGTCAAGTCACCCCATCCTGGATTCCCCTGGGTGTCTAGTTTTCAAAAATGTATAGGTTTGCTAGGTTTCCCTAGGTGCCGGCAGGGCTAGGGTTCAAAATCTACAGCTAGTCACTTTGCCAAAAAAAGGGTCATTTTTCGCTGCAAAACCACGTTGCGTTTTGCGCCGTTTCCTGTCGCGGGCACTAGGCCGACCCGCACAAGTGAGGTACCATTTTTCTCGTAGGACTTTGGGGAACGCGGGGTGGGTGGAAATTTGTGGATCCACGCAGATTCCAGAACTTTCCATCACAGAAATGTGGGGAAAATGTGTTTTTTTGTCAATTTTTTACGTTTGCAAGGGATTCTGGGTAACAGACCATGGTGGGAGGCAGTCAAGTCACCCCATCCTGGATTCCCCTGGGTGTCTAGTTTTCAAAAATGTATAGGTTTGCTAGGTTTCCTGTTAGACCTGGCACCTTGGCGTGAGTTTCCCTTCCACTTTTTGATGGTGTGCCTCGATTGTTTTGCTGGTGTTGTCCGCTCAGGGCACTGCGCCACGGCTAATCCGTGCCGCAGTGCAAGTGCTCCCTAGGTAAAGTGTACCTGTAATTGATGTCCATGATTGGTTCATTGGATTCACTGTCAGTCCCCAGTAAAGTGCACCAGGGGTGCCAGGGCTTGTGAATGCCAATGCTGCTGGTGGGCTTGCAGCGCTGGTTGCGCCACCCACGGAAGCGGCCTTGTAAAATGTGTCTAGGGTCTGCCACCGCAGAGCCTGTGCGCGGTCCGGGACCGTCGCGCTGACTGCGCAAGTGCCCCCACTTGCCAGTCCCTAAACCTTCCCTTACCTACATATTAGCCACCCCTCTGGTAGGCCCAAGGGCAGGGTGCATTGTAGGCATAAGGTAGGACATGCCCTGATGTGTGTGGCATGTCTTAGTAGTGAATTACAGCCATTTCCGTTTTTCACTATTGAAGGCTACCTGCTCTCCATAGGCCAGAATGGGCTGCTGGGATCACGCCAACGCTGTGACCCCAGTGGACTCAGAGAGCATGGTAGAAGTGTCAAGTTTAGTATGCCTGAACTCAGGATGATAAAATACTTCTTGTAGTCAAGTTTATTTTAATATCCTGGGTTTGTAAATACTACTTTTAGAAAGTTAGTATTTACTGACCTGACCATCTCAGTCCGCCTCTGCTGTGTGTGTGTGTGTTCTGCCTAGCAACAGTAGGAGCAGGGTGGGGGGATCCCCAGAGACAGGTTGGCTGCCAGGTGGTGGGTAGAGAGATTACACCTGAATGGGTGGGAGGAGTACACCTTGACTCTTGAATAGACCTGTGCTCTACCACCACAAAGCCGGCGCCACCCCCTGTGGGGCGGCTGATGTCTCTGCCCTGCTGCTGAAAGGAAAGAGCAGAGTCACCATAACAAAGTGCTCCAGAACTGGACTGAGCCAGGCCTAGGCCCCCTGGCGCTAAAGAGCAAAAGAATCATGGTATAAAAGTAGGAGCCTGGCTCCTAAGAAATCAGAATCCTGTTTACCACAAAGAACCTCTGCCCGACTAGAAGGAGAAGAAGACGCCGGAGGAGCTGGCCTGCTGCTTGCCTTGCTGAGGAAGGAGAGGAAGAGACTTACTGAAAAGACTTTGCTACTTTGTGCTTGAACATTCTCCAAGGGCTTGAACTGAGCTTGCCCCCTGAACTGAACCCCAGGAACAGTGGGTTCTCTGTGCTTCTTGCTCATCCTCCAATTCGAGCCGTGTGGGCATCCCGCTGGAAAAGAGACTGCGCCCCTCATCGCCCCTCCTAGGGCCGTGACACTCAGAAGCTCGCCTGCCTCAAACCCGTGAGAGCCCCGCTCCGTCCAGAGCCGCTCTCTGTCCCCGGGCCAGGCCGCCTGCATCCCTGTCACCGCCTGCTACTGGAGCGCGCTGACCGCGCTATCACCCCTCCCGCCGGAAGCCGTCCGACGACTGTGATCTACGCCGGGTCATCCAGCTGCACTGACCGTGCCCTGCGACCCCGCTTCGCTATCCCCGGACATCTCAGGCCGCGCCGCCCCCGCTGTGGAGACCCTCCTGCACCGCCGTGCTAAAGGGTCGCTGGCCGCGCCTGCCTACGTGCCCACACCTGCTGATTGAGGACCCAAGAACACTTCCCAAGCTGAGAGTCGCACCGACCTGTGCCGACTCTCCACATCACGAAAGAAGTTCCAGTATCGGGCTCGGGGCCCGCAACGCCTTATTTCCCCGTTCGCAGGAGCCGATCTCTGTGAGTACTGGAACCACAAGTAACATTTGCAAGAGACTGCAAAGAATCTATTTGAAGCTACGAACAACGAACATTTGCCCGCTGTACAACCTGGTGGCACAGCGAAAACGTTATTGGTCTTGTGATAAGTCTGCTGAGATATATATCCTTATTTTTACATAAAGAATCGTATTTTTATATATATCCAAGTCTGGTGTCCGTTTCTGGGGGGATTGATGTATTTACTGTGTGTATGATTGTAAGTGCTTAACCAACAACGCCTGAGGAATCGCCTTGGCTGCTCACGCCACGCACCTAGAGGGTGAGCAAGGGTCATTCGCGAGGGGTTATCCTGCGCCCTGACGTGGAGGAGAGGGTTCCTGCTTGACACAAGGGCAACCTTGCGCCAACCAGAGATCCCCGACTCTAACATTGTTGGCAGCGGTTGGGATTTCGGATTTGCACTTGTAATTTGCATACAGTGAATTATTAATCACCAGATAGTGAGAGCAGACCAAATAACGCAGCCACAGGTTTGTAATTGTTGAACTTTGTTGAGACATCTGCCATTACTGCAACCATGCCTGGCTCGCACTCCGCTGGAAGAGCACTCTCTGTGATTTCTGGAATAGATGAGGTGGATTGGGAGAGACTGGAAGGCTACACGATGGAGCAATTGAAAGGCTACAGTGTAAAATTCAGAGTCCCCCATGCTGGATGCAAGAGGAAGCCCCAGTACACCAAGGCGTTGAGAGCCTGGAAGGAGTCACGAGACCTACGGAATGCGGGGGACATTGTTCCACCCGACAACCTTGAGGAACCCAGCAGAGTCCGGTCGCCAGAGGAGCTGGCAGACAGGGCAGCCGACAGGGCGCATGCAATGGAGATGGCAAAGTTGGCAGGACAAATGGAAATGGAAAAGCAGAAGTTGGCCCTGGAGGCACAACAACGCCAAATGGATCATGATATCAGATTGAAGGAGTTGGAGCTGAAGGCGAAAAGTTTGGACACCGCTCCTTCTGGTGGCAGCACTCCACCAGCGCAGGTAGAGTCCAAGGTGTACATCCCCAAAGACGTAGTAAAGGAGTATTTTAGAAAGGATGACATAGGGCAGTGGTTTAGAGCCTACGAGGTGGCCATGTCCTCACACCGGGTCCCTGAGAAAGACTGGGGAGCGGGGTTGTGGGGAAGGTTCCTTGCGGAAGGGCAGGACACACTGTTAGATTTGCCCTTAGAAGTCCAGACCTCATACCCCCATATGAAGGAAGCTTTAATGACCAGGTATGGGTTAACTCCTGAGCTATATAGACAGAGGTTCAGGGAGACCAAGAAGATCCCTGAGAGTACGTATGTGGAATATGTGACCTTTTTCTGCAGAGCGCTGGATGGTTGGGTGAAGGGTAGCAAAGTGAATGATTATCAAGGGCTGCTTGATTTAATTGCATGGGAGCACTTGTCCAGTCAATGTTTTCCTGAGCTACGCCAGCACCTGATTGATAGCAAGCTGTCCAACCCGAGGAAGCTTGCTGAGGAGGCGGACCGCTGGCTCAGCACCAGGGTCCACAAGGGTCAAGTGGGAGACTCCGCCAAAGGTGGGCAGGGTCCCCAGCAGAAGAGTGGGGGGGACAAGGGTAAACAGAAGGGGTTCCAAAAAGGCCCCCAAAGTAATTCCCAAGGGAACCAGCAGAAGGGTTCTCAGCCTCCCCCACCCCCGCAGCAGAACGGGGCCCCGACAGGTAGACCTGTTCCAAAGGGGCCCTTCAATTGTTATAGGTGTGGTGACCCGGGTCACATTGCCTCTGATCCTAAGTGTCGCCTGTTTGGTAAGACCGCACCCACTGGTGCTCCCCCCCGGCAAGTAGCTAGTGTTAACTTTGGGGAGGAGGTAGCAGTCCAGGAGGGTGGGGGTCCCGGGCAGATGACCCTAGTCTCGCTAGGAGACAGTGAGATGGTCCCTGTAACCTACCTGCCCTCTAACACTAAGAAATATGGGCAGGTGGTGACCATCAATGGAAAGAAGGTTGAGGCTCTTAGAGATACAGGAGCCAGCGTGACCTCGGTGAGGCAACACCTGGTGTCTCAAGAGCAAATTGTACCCAATGCCTACTGTAGGGTTGTCAATGCTGACAACGTAGAGAGTCGTTGTCCAATGGCTCAAGTTCCCTTTGAGTGGGGGGAGGTCTCTGGTACTCTACAAGTCGCTGTGAGAACTGACATGCCTGTAGACTGTCTGCTAGGGAACGACCTGGAGAGTTCCCCTTGGGAAAAGGTGGAGAAGACCACGCATCTGAGGATGGTGGGTCTACCCGACTGGGCGTGCATGACCACCCGGTCCATGGCAGCCAGTAGGGGTGTTGAGAGGGTCCTGGAGCCTGAGGGAGAGGTCCAGGAACCGGCCTTAGGGAGAAGGCGCAGGAGGCGCGGGAAACCGGCCCCCGAAGTTCCCACGGCCCAGGAGGAAGTAGACCCTGAGGGGGATGCTCTGGAGCCTACCGGGGAACAGATTGCCGAACTGGGAGATCTGCCTGAGCTGACCCATTGGCAGCAAGAAGGAGGTCCCTCCAGGGAGGAATTCTGCAGGGAGCAGAAAGAATGCCCTTCTCTCGTGGGTATGCGGCAGCAGGCTGCAGACCAGGCCAACGGTGTTCAGGCCAAAACACACTACGTGTACTGGGAGAGTGACCTCCTGTATTCCGAGCCTAAGGCTGCTGAACCTGGGTCAGCCCGTGTGCTGGTGGTACCCCAGAAGTTCAGAACCTTCCTACTGGGGCTGGCTCACGATGTGCCGTTAGCAGGACATTTGGGGATGGACAAGACCTATGACAGGCTTGTCACCCACTTTTACTGGCCCCAAATGCATAAGAATTCCGATTCCTACTGCAGAACCTGTCAGACTTGCCAGGCAAGTGGTAAGAGCGGAGGGAAGCACAAGGCTCCTCTGCAACCTTTCCCTGTGGTCGGTACGCCATTCCAACGAGTGGGTATTGATATTGTGGGGCCTCTGGACCCCAAGACAGCCCTGGGCAACAGGTTCATCCTGGTCTTGGTGGACCATGCCACCCGGTACCCTGAAGCCATCCCTCTGAGGACAGTGACGGCCCCCGTGGTGGGACGGGCACTGATGGGAATTTTCTCCCGAGTGGGATTCCCTCTAGAGGTGGTGAGCGACAGGGGGACCAATTTCATATCCACCTATATGAAATCCCTGTGGAAGGAGTGTGGGGTAACTTACAAGTTCACCACTCCTTACCACCCCCAAGGAAATGGGTTGGTTGAGAGATTCAACCGAACCCTCAAAGGCATGATCATGGGCCTGGACGGTCCAATGAGGCGTAAGTGGGACGTCCTCTTGCCATGCCTGCTCTTCGCTTACCGAGAGGTGCCGCAGAAGTCTCTAGGGTTCAGCCCCTTTGAGCTTCTGTATGGTCACCCGGTAAGAGGACCTCTGAGTTTGGTAAAGGAAGGCTGGGAGCAAGCTCCCAGGAAACCTCCCCAGAATGTATATAGTTACATGCTGGCCTTCCGAAACCAGACTCGGCGTTTCAGGCAACTTGCTGAGGCAAATCTGGAAGCCAGCCAGGAGGAGATGAAGCGGTGGTACGACCGGAATGCCACTCTGGTAGAGCTTCAACCTGGACAAAAGGTGTGGGTCTTGGCCCCAGTGGAGCCGTGTGCACTTCAGGATAAGTGGACAGGTCCATTTGAGGTTGTGGAGCGCAAAAGTCCTATCACCTACTTGGTGGACATGCAGACTCCCAGGAACCCTTTGAGGGTCCTACATGTTAACCGCCTTAAGCCCCACTTAGAGAGGACCGAAGTGGGCATGCTGCTGGCCACTGATGATGGAATGGAAGAGGAGACCGAGCCTCTTCCTGACCTCTTAGTGGCCTCTGAGAAAGATGGGTCAGTGGATGGAGTTAACCTCTCACCCACCCTGACGCCCGAACAACAGGAAGATTGCCGCCACTTGCTGGGACAGTTTTCCGACCGATTCTCCCTGGTTCCTGGTGTCACAGATTGGTGCGTCCATGATGTGGACACAGGAGACAGCTTACCTGTGAAGCACAAGGCTTACAGGGTAACTGACAGGGTCAGAGCTTGCATTAAGGAGGAGGTCTCCAAAATGCTTGCGCTAGGGGTGGTTGAATCCTCCAGCAGTCCTTGGTCCAGCCCCGTGGTCTTGGTCCCCAAAGCTGCTGCGCCGGGAGCCACACCTGAACTCCGGTTCTGTGTGGACTACAGAGGACTCAATTCAGTAACGAAGACTGACGCGCACCCCATCCCCAGAGCTGATGAGCTCATTGATCGGCTGGGGGCTGCCCGGTTCCTCAGCACGTTCGATTTAACGTCTGGGTACTGGCAGATCGCCTTGACCGATGGGGCCAAAGAGAGGTCCGCATTCTCTACACCAGATGGGCACTTCCAGTTCCGAGTCATGCCATTTGGGATGAAGAATGCCCCTGCCACCTTTCAGAGGTTGGTCAACCAGGTACTGGTTGGGCTGGATGCGTTCAGTGCCGCCTACCTGGATGACATCGCAGTGTTCAGTGCCACCTGGCCTGAACACCTGCGCCACCTCTGGGAAGTGTTGATGGCGCTGCGCCGAGCAGGCCTCACGATCAAGGCAAGCAAGTGCCAGCTCGGGCAGGGTTCCGTGGTGTACTTGGGACACCAAGTGGGGAGTGGCAAGGTGGCACCCTTGCAACCCAAAATCGAGACCATCCTGGCTTGGGAACCCCCCAAGACGCAGACCGCAGTGAGGGCCTTCCTGGGGCTCACTGGGTACTACAGGAGGTTTGTCAAGGGCTATGGAACGATCGTTGCCCCCTTGACAGAGCTGACTTCGAAGAAGCAGCCCAGGAACGTGATTTGGACTGACACCTGTCAGAAAGCTTTCGACACCCTGAAGACTGCCATGTGCACGGAGCCCGTGCTCTTGGCCCCTGACTTCTCCAAGGAATTCCTAGTGCAGACAGACGCTTCAGAGCATGGTGTAGGGGCTGTTCTCTCACAGATGACTGAGGAGGGCTGGGACCAACCCGTAGCCTTCATCAGTAGGAGGTTACTTCCACGGGAAAGTAGGTGGAGTGCAATTGAGCGAGAAGCATTTGCTGTGGTCTGGGCGCTGAAGAAGCTAAGACCCTACTTGTTTGGGTCTCACTTCCGGGTTCAGACGGACCACAGGCCCCTCAGATGGTTGATGCAAATGAGGGGTGAAAACCCGAAGCTGTTGAGGTGGTCCATCTCCCTACAGGGTATGGACTTTACGGTGGAACACCGTCCTGGTACAGATCACGCCAACGCTGACGGTCTGTCCAGGTATTTCCGCCTTAGTGACGAGGAACCCCCTGGGCAAGGGTAGTTCTCCCCACATTTCAGCTGGAGGGGACACGTGTTAGACCTGGCACCTTGGCGTGAGTTTCCCTTCCACTTTTTGATGGTGTGCCTCGATTGTTTTGCTGGTGTTGTCCGCTCAGGGCACTGCGCCACGGCTAATCCGTGCCGCAGTGCAAGTGCTCCCTAGGTAAAGTGTACCTGTAATTGATGTCCATGATTGGTTTATTGGATTCACTGTCAGTCCCCAGTAAAGTGCACCAGGGGTGCCAGGGCTTGTGAATGCCAATGCTGCTGGTGGGCTTGCAGCGCTGGTTGCGCCACCCACGGAAGCGGCCTTGTAAAATGTGTCTAGGGTCTGCCACCGCAGAGCCTGTGCGCGGTCCGAGACCGTCGCGCTGACTGCGCAAGTGCCCCCACTTGCCAGTCCCTAAACCTTCCCTTACCTACATATTAGCCACCCCTCTGGTAGGCTCAAGGGCAGGGTGCATTGTAGGCATAAGGTAGGACATGCCCTGATGTGTGTGGCATGTCTTAGTAGTGAATTACAGCCATTTCCGTTTTTCACTATTGAAGGCTACCTGCTCTCCATAGGCCAGAATGGGCTGCTGGGATCACGCCAACGCTGTGACCCCAGTGGACTCAGAGAGCATGGTAGAAGTGTCAAGTTTAGTATGCCTGAACTCAGGATGATAAAATACTTCTTGTAGTCAAGTTTATTTTAATATCCTGGGTTTGTAAATACTACTTTTAGAAAGTTAGTATTTACTGACCTGACCATCTCAGTCCGCCTCTGCTGTGTGTGTGTGTGTTCTGCCTAGCAACAGTAGGAGCAGGGTGGGGGGATCCCCAGAGACAGGTTGGCTGCCAGGTGGTGGGTAGAGAGATTACACCTGGATGGGTGGGAGGAGTACACCTTGACTCTTGAATAGACCTGTGCTCTACCACCACAAAGCCGGCGCCACCCCCTGTGGGGCGGCTGATGTCTCTGCCCTGCTGCTGAAAGGAAAGAGCAGAGTCACCATAACAAAGTGCTCCAGAACTGGACTGAGCCAGGCCTAGGCCCCCTGGCGCTAAAGAACAAAAGAATCATGGTATAAAAGTAGGAGCCTGGCTCCTAAGAAATCAGAATCCTGTTTACCACAAAGAACCTCTGCCCGACTAGAAGGGGAAGAAGACGCCGGAGGAGCTGGCCTGCTGCTTGCCTTGCTGAGGAAGGAGAGGAAGAGACTTAGTGAAAAGACTTTGCTACTTTGTGCTTGAACATTCTCCAAGGGCTTGAACTGAGCTTGCCCCCTGAACTGAACCCCAGGAACAGTGGGTTCTCTGTGCTTCTTGCTCATCCTCCAATTCGAGCCGTGTGGGCATCCCGCTGGAAAAGAGACTGCGCCCCTCATCGCCCCTCCTAGGGCCGTGACACTCAGAAGCTCGCCTGCCTCAAACCCGTGAGAGCCCCGCTCCGTCCAGAGCCGCTCTCTGTCCCCGGGCCAGGCCGCCTGCATCCCTGTCACCGCCTGCTACTGGAGCGCGCTGACCGCGCTATCACCCCTCCCGCCGGAAGCCGTCCGACGACTGTGATCTACGCCGGGTCATCCAGCTGCACTGACCGTGCCCTGCGACCCCGCTTCACTATCCCCGGACATCTCAGGCCACGCCGCCCCCGCTGTGGAGACCCTCCTGCACCGCCGTGCTAAAGGGTCGCTGGCCGCGCCTGCCTACGTGCCCACACCTGCTGATTGAGGACCCAAGAACACTTCCCAAGCTGAGAGTCGCACCGACCTGTGCCGACTCTCCACATCACGAAAGAAGTTCCAGTATCGGGCTCGGGGCCCGCAACGCCTTATTTCTCCGTTCGCAGGAGCCGATCTCTGTGAGTACTGGAACCACAAGTAACATTTGCAAGAGACTGCAAAGAATCTATTTGAAGCTACGAACAACGAACATTTGCCCGCTGTACAACCTGGTGGCATAGCGAAAACGTTATTGGTCTTGTGATAAGTCTGCTGAGATATATATCCTTATTTTTACATAAAGAATCGTATTTTTATATATATCCAAGTCTGGTGTCCGTTTCTGGGGGGATTGATGTATTTACTGTGTGTATGATTGTAAGTGCTTAACCAACAACGCCTGAGGAATCGCCTTGGCTGCTCACGCCACGCACCTAGAGGGTGAGCAAGGGTCATTCGCGAGGGGTTATCCTGCGCCCTGACGTGGAGGAGAGGGTTCCTGCTTGACACAAGGGCAACCTTGCGCCAACCAGAGATCCCCGACTCTAACATTTCCCTAGGTGCCGGCAGGGCTAGGGTACAAAATCTACAGCTAGTCACTTTGCCAAAAAAAGGGTCATTTTTCACTGCAAAACCACGTTGCGTTTTGCGCCGTTTCCTGTCGCGGGCACTAGGCCGACCCGCACAAGTGAGGTACCATTTTTCTCGTAGGACTTTGGGGAATGCGGGGTGGGTGGAAATTTGTGGATCCACGCAGATTCCAGAACGTTCCATCACAGAAATGTGGGGAAAATGTGTTTTTTTTGTCAATTATTTACGTTTGCAAGGGATTCTGGGTAACAGACCATGGTGGGAGGCAGTCAAGTCACCCCATCCTGGATTCCCCTGGGTGTCTAGTTTTCAAAAATGTATAGGTTTGCTAGGTTTCCCTAGGTGCCGGCAGGGCTAGGGTACAAAATCTACAGCTATTCACTTTGCCAAAAAAAGGGTCATTTTTCACTGCAAAACCACGTTGCGTTTTGCGCCGTTTCCTGTCGCGGGCACTAGGCCGACCCGCACAAGTGAGGTACCATTTTTCTCGTAGGACTTTGGGGAACGCGGGGTGGGTGGAAATTTGTGGATCCACGCAGATTCCAGAACTTTCCACCACAGAAATGTGGGGAAAATGTGTTTTTTTTGTCAATTTTTTACTTTTGCAAGGGATTCTGGGTAACAGACCATGGTGGGAGGCAGTCAAGTCACCCCATCCTGGATTCCCCTGGGTGTCTAGTTTTCAAAAATGTATAGGTTTGCTAGGTTTCCCTAGGTGCCGGCAGGGCTAGGGTTCAAAATCTACAGCTAGTCACTTTGCCAAAAAAAGGGTCATTTTTCGCTGCAAAACCACGTTGCGTTTTGCGCCGTTTCCTGTCGCGGGCACTAGGCCGACCCGCACAAGTGAGGTACCACTTTTCTCGTAGGACTTTGGGGAACGCGGGGTGGATGGAAATTTGTGGATCCACGCAGATTCCAGAACTTTCCACCACAGAAATGTGGGGAAAATGTGTTTTTTTTGTCAATTTTTTACTTTTGCAAGGGATTCTGGGTAACAGACCATGGTGGGAGGCAGTCAAGTCACCCCATCCTGGATTCCCCTGGGTGTCTAGTTTTCAAAAATGTATAGGTTTGTTAGGTTTCCCTAGGTGCCGGCAGGGCTAGGGTTCAAAATCTACAGCTAGTCACTTTGCCAAAAAAAGGGTCATTTTTCGCTGCAAAACCACGTTGCGTTTTGCGCCGTTTCCTGTCGCGGGCACTAGGCCGACCCGCACAAGTGAGGTACAATTTTTCTCGTAGGACTTTGGGGAACGCGGGGTGGGTGGAAATTTGTGGATCCACGCAGATTACAGAACTTTCCATCACAGAAATGTGGGGAAAATGTGTTTTTTTTGTCAATTTTTTACGTTTGCAAGGGATTCTGGGTAACAGACCATGGTGGGAGGCAGTCAAGTCACCCCATCCTGGATTCCCCTGGGTGTCTAGTTTTCAAAAATGTATAGGTTTGCTAGGTTTCCCTAGGTGCCGGCAGGGCTAGGGTACAAAATCTACAGCTAGTCACTTTGCCAAAAAAAGGGTCATTTTTCACTGCAAAACCACGTTGCGTTTTGCGCCGTTTCCTGTCGCGGGCACTAGGCCGACCCGCACAAGTGAGGTACCATTTTTCTCGTAGGACTTTGGGGAATACGGGGTGGGTGGAAATTTGTGGATCCACGCAGATTCCAGAACTTTCCATCACAGAAATGTGGGGAAAATGTGTTTTTTTTGTCAATTTTTTACGTTTGCAAGGGATTCTGGGTAACAGACCATGGTGGGAGGCAGTCAAGTCACCCCATCCTGGATTCCCCTGGGTGTCTAGTTTTCAAAAATGTATAGGTTTGCTAGGTTTCCCTAGGTGCCGGCAGGGCTAGGGTACAAAATCTACAGCTATTCACTTTGCCAAAAAAAGGGTCATTTTTCACTGCAAAACCACGTTGCGTTTTGCGCCGTTTCCTGTCGCGGGCACTAGGCCGACCCGCACAAGTGAGGTACCATTTTTCTCGTAGGACTTTGGGGAACGCGGGGTGGGTGGAAATTTGTGGATCCACGCAGATTCCAGAACTTTCCACCACAGAAATGTGGGGAAAATGTGTTTTTTTTGTCAATTTTTTACTTTTGCAAGGGATTCTGGGTAACAGACCATGGTGGGAGGCAGTCAAGTCACCCCATCCTGGATTCCCCTGGGTGTCTAGTTTTCAAAAATGTATAGGTTTGCTAGGTTTCCCTAGGTGCCGGCAGGGCTAGGGTTCAAAATCTACAGCTAGTCACTTTGCCAAAAAAAGGGTCATTTTTCGCTGCAAAACCACGTTGCGTTTTGCGCCGTTTCCTGTCGCGGGCACTAGGCCGACCCGCACAAGTGAGGTACCATTTTTCTCGTAGGACTTTGGGGAACGCGGGGTGGGTGGAAATTTGTGGATCCACGCAGATTCCAGAACTTTCCACCACAGAAATGTGGGGAAAATGTGTTTTTTTTGTCAATTTTTTAATTTTGCAAGGGATTCTGGGTAACAGACCATGGTGGGAGGCAGTCAAGTCACCCCATCCTGGATTCCCCTGGGTGTCTAGTTTTCAAAAATGTATAGGTTTGCTAGGTTTCCCTAGGTGCCGGCAGGGCTAGGGTTCAAAATCTACAGCTAGTCACTTTGCCAAAAAAAGGGTCATTTTTCGCTGCAAAACCACGTTGCGTTTTGCGCCGTTTCCTGTCGCGGGCACTAGGCCGACCCGCACAAGTGAGGTACCATTTTTCTCGTAGGACTTTGGGGAACGCGGGGTGGGTGGAAATTTGTGGATCCACGCGGATTACAGAACTTTCCATCACAGAAATGTGGGGAAAATGTGTTTTTTTTGACAATTTTTTACGTTTGCAAGGGATTCTGGGTAACAGACCATGGTGGGAGGCAGTCAAGTCACCCCATCCTGGATTCCCCTGGGTGTCTAGTTTTCAAAAATGTATAGGTTTGCTAGGTTTCCCTAGGTGCCGGCAGGGCTAGGGTACAAAATCTACAGCTAGTCACTTTGCCAAAAAAAGGGTCATTTTTCACTGCAAAACCACGTTGCGTTTTGTGCCGTTTCCTGTCGCGGGCACTAGGCCGACCCGCACAAGTGAGGTACCATTTTTCTCGTAGGACTTTGGGGAACGCGGGGTGGGTGGAAATTTGTGGATCCACGCAGATTCCAGAACTTTCCATCACAGAAATGTGGGGAAAATGTGTTTTTTTGTCAATTTTTTACGTTTGCAAGGGATTCTGGGTAACAGACCATGGTGGAAGGCAGTCAAGTCACCCCATCCTGGATTCCCCTGGGTGTCTAGATTTGAAAAATGTATAGGTTTGCTAGGTTTCCCTAGGTGCCGGCAGGGCTAGGGTACAAAATCTACAGCTAGTCACTTTGCCAAAAAAAGGGTCAATTTTCACTGCAAAACCACGTTGCGTTTTGCGCCGTTTCCTGTCGCGGGCACTAGGCCGACCCGCACAAGTGAGGTACCATTTTTCTCGTAGGACTTTGGGGAACGCGGGGTGGGTGGAAATTTGTGGATCCACGCAGATTCCAGAACTTTCCATCACAGAAATGTGGGGAAAATGTGTTTTTTTTGTCAATTTTTTACGTTTGCAAGGGATTCTGGGTAACAGACCATGGTGGGAGGCAGTCAAGTCACCCCATCCTGGATTCCCCTGGGTGTCTAGTTTTCAAAAATGTATAGGTTTGCTAGGTTTCCCTAGGTGCCAGCAGGGCTAGGGTTCAAAATCTACAGCTAGTCACTTTGCCAAAAAAAGGGTCATTTTTCGCTGCAAAACCACGTTGCGTTTTGCACCGTTTCCTGTCGCGGGCACTAGGCCGACCCGCACAAGTGAGGTACCATTTTTCTCGTAGGACTTTGGGGAACGCGGGGTGGGTGGAAATTTGTGGATCCACGCAGATTCCAGAACTTTCCATCACAGAAATGTGGGGAAAATGTGTTTTTTTTGTCAATTTTTTACGTTTGCAAGGGATTCTGGGTAACAGACCATGGTGGGAGGCAGTCAAGTCACCCCATCCTGGATTCCCCTGGGTGTCTAGTTTTCAAAAATGTATAGGTTTGCTAGGTTTCCCTTGGTGCCGGCAGGGCTAGGGTTCAAAATCTACAGCTAGTCACTTTGCCAAAAAAAGGGTCATTTTTCGCTGCAAAACCACGTTGCGTTTTGCACCGTTTCCTGTTGCGGGCACTAGGCCGACCCGCACAAGTGAGGTACCATTTTTCTCGTAGGACTTTGGGGAACGCGGGGTGGGTGGAAATTTGTGGATCCACGCAGATTCCAGAACTTTCCATCACAGAAATGTGGGGAAAATGTGTTTTTTTTGTCAATTTTTTACGTTTGCAAGGGATTCTGGGTAACAGACCATGGTGGGAGGCAGTCAAGCCACCCCATCCTGGATTCCCCTGGGTGTCTAGTTTTCAAAAATGTATAGGTTTGCTAGGTTTCCCTAGGTGCCGGCAGGGCTAGGGTTCAAAATCTACAGCTAGTCACTTTGCCAAAAAAAGGGTCATTTTTCACTGCAAAACCACGTTGCGTTTTGCACCGTTTCCTGTCGCGGGCACTATGCCGACCCGCACAAGTGAGGTACCATTTTTCTCGTAGGACTTTGGGGAACGCGGGGTGGGTGGAAATTTGTGGATCCACGCAGATTCCAGAACTTTCCATCACAGAAATGTGGGGAAAATGTGTTTTTTTTGTCAATTTTTTACGTTTGCAAGGGATTCTGGGTAACAGACCATGGTGGGAGGCAGTCAAGTCACCCCATCCTGGATTCCCCTGCGTGTCTAGTTTTCAAAAATGTATAGGTTTGCTAGTTTTCTCTAGGTGCTTGCAGGGCTAGGGTTCAAAATCTACAGCTAGTCACTTTGCCAAAAAAAGGGTCATTTTTCACTGCAAAACCACGTTGCGTTTTGCGCCGTTTCCTGTGGCGGGCACTAGGCCGACCCGCACAAGTGAGGTACCATTTTTCTCGTAGGACTTTGGGGAATGCGGGGTGGGTGGAAATTTGTGGATCCACACAGATTCCAGAACTTTCCATCACAGAAATGTGGGGAAAATTTGTTTTTTTGTCAATTTTTTACGTTTGCAAGGGATTCTGGGTAACAGACCATGGTGGGAGGCAGTCAAGCCACCCCATCCTGGATTCCCCTGGGTGTCTAGTTTTCAAAAATGTATAGGTTTGCTAGGTTTCCCTAGGTGCCGGCAGGGCTAGGGTTCAAAATCTACAGCTAGTCACTTTGCCAAAAAAAGGGTCATTTTTCACTGCAAAACCACGTTGCGTTTTGCACCGTTTCCTGTCGCGGGCACTATGCCGACCCGCACAAGTGAGGTACCATTTTTCTCTTAGGACTTTGGGGAACGCGGGGTGGGTGGAAATTTGTGGATCCACGCAGATTCCAGAACTTTCCATCACAGAAATGTGGGGAAAATGTGTTTTTTTTGTCAATTTTTTACGTTTGCAAGGGATTCTGGGTAACAGACCATGGTGGGAGGCAGTCAAGTCACCCCATCCTGGATTCCCCTGGGTGTCTAGTTTTCAAAAATGTATAGGTTTGCTAGTTTTCCCTAGGTGCTTGCAGGGCTAGGGTTCAAAATCTACAGCTAGTCACTTTGCCAAAAAAAGGGTCATTTTTCACTGCAAAACCACGTTGCGTTTTGCGCCGTTTCCTGTCGCAGGCACTAGGCCAACCCGCACAAGTGAGGTACCATTTTTCTCGTAGGACTTTGGGGAACGCGGGGTGGGTGGAAATTTGTGGATCCACGCAGATTCCAGAACTTTCCATCACAGAAATGTGGGGAAAATGTGTTTTTTTTGTCAATTTTTTACATTTGCAAGGGATTCTGGGTAACAGACCATGGTGGGAGGCAGTCAAGTCACCCCATCCTGGGACCCCTGGGTGTCTAGTTTTCAAAAATGTATAGGTTTGCTAGGTTTCCCTAGGTGCCGGCAGGGCAAGCGTTCAAAAACTACAGCTAGACTCTTCGCAAAAAAAGTGTAAATTTTCAGTGTGAAAATGTGGTGTGTTCACCTTAGGTTTTGAGCCACTTCCTGTCGTGGGCACTATGCCTACCCACACAAGTGAGGTACCATTTTTATCGGGAGACTTAGGGTAGTTCAAATTTGTAAAGCAACTGTTATTACCTATTGATTTTTGATGCATTTCTCCCTTCCAAATGAAAGACATTGTGTAAAAAAAAAGTCATTTTGAAAAATGACCAATAATTGTCATGCAAATATGAGTATTCCCAATTTCGAAAATGTGCAAATATGCACTGTTTCTAAACTCTGTAATTTGTTCCCATTTCAGAAATACATAGGTGACTTTCATACCGATTTTTCCATGTATACATTTTCCCACAATAATTGCTATATACCCGGACCAAAAAAAAAAAACATTACAAAATGCTGCTCAGTTTTCTACTCTGGGTTCGTTGGGCTCTTGGTGAACCTACAAGTCCTATATGTCCCCACAACCAGGAAGGTCTACCGGATGTAACGGTACATTGCTTTCAAAGAGATGTCATAATTCGAAGAAGTTACAGGTGAAAACGTTGACTCAAAAGGCTGCTTTTTTCAACAAATTTTTAATTTTTCCTATATTTGCCTGTAAATTTCTATAAAGAAACCTTGATGGATCTACACAAATGACCCCTTGCTGAATTCAGAATTTTGTCTACTTTTCAAAAATGTATAGCTTTCCAGGATCCATTAATGTTTTTGTACCCATTTCTACCGTTAACTGGAAGGAGGTTGAAAGCACAAAAAATAGCAAAAATAGGGTATGTCCCAGAAAAATGCCAAAACTGTGTAAAAAATGTTGGTTTTCTAACAAAATTCTGTCATTCCCTAAAAGCTGGAGAAATGGTGATTTCAGCCCCACAAACCCTTTTTTGATACCATTTGCAGAGAAAAACCCAGAAGCTTTCATTTGCAGCCCGTTTTTCACATTTTTCACAAAAAAAAAAAAAATGCTGTATTTTGACTAATTTCTGGGAACCCTCTAGGAGAATCCACAAACCCTGGGTACCTTTAGAATCCCCAAGATGTTGGAAGAAAAGGACGCAAATTTGGCGTGGATACCTAATGTGGTCAAAAAGTTACAGGGGCCTAAGCGCGCACTACCTCAAATAGCCCAAAAAAGACTTAGCACAGGAGGGGAAAAGGCCTAGCAGCGAAGGGGTTAAAGACTCATCTGAAGAAACAATTGCCTCAACCATTCTTAATGAATTAAACATTGTTTTCCACGAGCAATGTGCTAAAGGAACAGTAATTGCTCAAAGCTACGATGGTGCCAGCGTCATGTGTGGTGCAACTGGTGGGGTGCAAAGGAAAATCAGGGATTTGTACCCAAATGCATATTATATTCATTGCTATGCCCACCAACTTAACCTTATTATGGAACAAGCTTCCTCCAAAATATCTAGTCAAATTTTCTTTTCAGTGGTGGGTGGTATAACAGCATTATTTGCATGTTCGCCGAAAAGGACTAATATTCTTGAACAAATAGTTTCAAGAAGTCTTCCAAGAGGGTCTGCAACTCACTGGAACTACAATATTCGAGTGATAAACATAATTTATTAATACAGAGACAATCTTCTTGAATGCATGACAACCATTGCAAACGGTGGTGATTTCGAGTCCAATATTATATGTGAAGCGAAAGGATTTACTAGAACATTAGAAGATAAGGAGTTTATATTCTTTCTGTTTCTTTTTCATAGTATTATGCCCCATGTAGACATTTTACATAATCAATTGCAAATGCGAGACATTGACACTGTATTTGTCCAGAAAGCTAATACAGACTTTGTGACAATCACCAAAGTATGGGAATCTATTGACAGTTTGGATTCTACACTGCCACAGGAATCTAAATTTGTAAACCAGAGACAGCAAATAAATATCTTGACCCAAGCAGCAAAAGAGTCTGTGACATTATTGTGGTCCATGCCAGAGAGCGCATTGCTTTAAAAAAGAATCTTCTAAAATGCAACACTATTGCAAAGTGACCTTTTTGAAAGACATTCCAAATCGTTCCCTGCTGAGGCACTCGTAGAAACCATAGAAGCCTATCTGTAGTAATCTCATTCCCTTTCCCAATAGCATCTATGATGTCATTCCTATGACAACAGAATGTTCCTGTTTGAATGTTCATTACCTGTCAGTATCCTGGGAGCTGTGGAGGCTAACGGTCAATAAACGTGTTGTCTCTGCACTTACCTGTGTCAGCCTGATTACTTCAATTTGACGACGAGGAGACTGACCATGAAGTGCCTCCACCCACATGTGTAGCTCCTCCTGTGGTACTCTGGCTTTGACAGTCCTGTGTGGTCCCTCCGGGATTCAATCTTCAACACCTGATGCTGTTTATGTGAGGTGCTGGTTTTCAAGCGGATCATGTGTCCAGTGTGGCTTTTGTTGTACACATCGATGGAATCTTGGATCTCAGTGTTGTTTCATGGTAGTGGTGGAGCGTCGACACATCGTAATTAGCACACTCAGACTGTCTCTGGCTGGAAAAGCAGAGGGAACTCTTCTTAAACGTGAGTTATTTTCATTTTGAGGACCCGCAAGGTGATTTTGTTGTCCTGTTTCAAGCGACTCTGAGTTTAACCCTTTCGCCGCGGCGCAAATTCCGCCGCGGCGCTGGGGGGGTGCGGGGTGAGCGTGGTGCCGCCATGCTCGTGACGGAACCATGCCGTCATGAGTCACGGGCGACCTGTGCTCATGACGGCGTGGTTCCGTCACGACTCCGCCCACTCGTTATTTTGCCCGCACAGTTGGGGAATCAGCGACACGTGGGCGGAGCGGCCACAGCATGACGGAACCACGCCGTCATGAGCACACACCGCCCGTGGCTCATGACGGCGTGGTTCCGTCATGCGCACGCAAGGGGTTAATTATTTGTGGTCTCTCCGGCCCGTTGTGTTCATCAGACACGCTGATGCACAGAGATCCTTCTCTTTTCACGGTTTTTGCTGACTGATGACGTTGTGGAACGAACATGCAGAGTCAGTGATTGCAACCTACATCACCTCATTGTCTGCGCAAGCCCTGTGTCAGATTTCAATCGAATGCTGCTTTTGAGAGTCACTCATGCGTGTCAAGCAGCCATTTTCTGGCAAAGTCAGATGTGTGTGAATCGCGGTTTCGGTGTACAACGTAGTGAGGTGACATGCAAGACATCGTATCTAGCAGCGAAGAATTGAAGTTGAGGAGACATTATGAAGCTGTGTTGAGGCGGTAGGAGCAGTTTAATTAAGTCTAAGGAAGCATCACTTCAAGTAACTGAGGAGTATGGCCACGGAAGTAAAGTGCAGATGTTTGTTCTTTTAACTGAGGAATTAATTAAATTATAAGCAGTTTTCTAAAAGAAAAGTCAACAGAAGAAAAGTTGTGTGGCTTTCATCTTTGTCCTACAAAAGAAACGTCCAGCTATTAGATATATTTCAATCCAGCATATTTACTAAAGAGCATTTCTATATTCCTTTCAACATACTTTTCAATTTTGGAGAATCTGTGTTCTTTTGCTGTGTTTGACCAGTTATTTTCTTGTTATTCCCTTATAAGTGCACTTTTGTTTTTCAGCTACACCTGAATCTTGCCTGCTTTATGATATACTTTTACAAATTACATTTGTATTGCAGGTGGATTTCATGTACTATTTGCTTTGCAGGTGGACTTTTAACACTGTTCTTTGACGTTCACTCTGCAGGTGGACGTTAACCATACATTTAAAAAAAAGTGTAATTTCTGTATTGTACTTCAGTGTGTGTATCACTGTTTGATCTTAACATGAAAAATGTACAATCTCCTCCCCCCTTCTTACAGCTTCCAGGTGACCCACCAGTTAGGTGGAAGGTCTGGTACAGGGCCTTTGAAAAATATTTAGGTGCTATGGGAGGTAGCAGATTTAGCACACAGAGGAAATGTTTCATTTTGGAGCACAATTTAGGATTTGAGGGGCAAGCTGTCTTAGAGCATCGTCCTCCTCTGGACGTAGTTGAGGGTGAGGATGAATTAGATGAATTTGAACAAGCTGTCAGAATGCTTCAGAAACAGTTTGACGTAGAGAGCAGTCTGGTTGTAGCCAGACATACATTTTTCACAAGGGAACAAGACAAGGATGAGAACATTGTATCTTACGTAGCAGCTCTTCGCATACTTGCATCAGAATGTGAGTTTGAACATTTTACGTCACAGCTTATTCGTGATCAGATTGTTGTTCATTCTAATGATAAAAAGGTGCAGGAGAAGCTACTCACTCTAAAGAATCCCTCGTTACAAGAAACGGTTTCTATAGTTAAGACCATTGAGCTTTCGCAAAAGGCGTTGCGAGAGTTGAAACCAGAGAAAAATGCTGTTGGTGCTGTCAAGTATAGTAGAGACAAAAGTGACAAAGCGCTAGTTTCAAGTGATAAACCACAAACTGAGTCCTAACAGAAATGAGAAGAGGGGTGGTTTCTCAAAGAATGTGTGTAATAAATGTGGTTTTCCCTCTCATTTCCCCAGTTCTAGGATTTGTCCAGCCAGGAACGCATCCTGTCGCAAATGTGGCAAACAGGGCCATTTTGCTAAAGTGTGTAGTTTTAGGGGAAGTGTGAGTGTGGTGTATGACGAAGAAGACAAATCTAATGCGGTGTGTAAGGTCATTAGCTCCCTAACCGACCTAGTAGTAGTCAAGGATGATTCTGAAGACTGTATTGACCCTGTTGTTGAGATTATAGTGGATGGTAAGCCCCTTCACCTTTTAGTCGATTCAGGGGCACGTTTGACAATGATCCGTGAGGAGCTTTTTGAGAAGACCTGGGGTGCCAAACCACTTAATCCACCAGATAGGAGTCCTGTTTCTTATGAGGGCAGCAAAATTGAGTTCTCTGGGCTTATTTTAAATGTTTCTTGTTTTTAAGGACAGATGCATTCAAGGAAAAGTGTATGTAGCTAAGAAAGGGCTCAACATTCTTGGGTGGTACCACCAGGGATTGTTTGGGATGACACTTAGACCTGGTATTTTGGAGCAAGTTTAGGTGGTGGATGAACACACTCTAGGTGAAACATCTATTCCTTAGTTGGGAAAGTTTCCCAGGGTTTTTGGAGACAGTTTAGGATGCATAAGTGGTTTTAAGCATTTAATCAAAGTTAATGAGGGCGCAGTGCCAATTAAGCACAGGTTACGCAATGTACCTTTTAGTGTTAGGGATGACCTTTCAGCCAAACTTCAGAGAATGTGTGAAGCAGGGGTCATTGAACCCATTGAATCCTCCCTTTGGTTGTCCCCCCTGGTCGTAGCGCGGAATAAAAATGGGAGCCTTAGGGTTTGCATTAATTTACGCAGCTTAAACAGAGAGATCTGGATTGATTCACACCCTCTCCCTCGTATTGTTGATATTTTGTCCAAGTTTGCTGGTGCAATTTTTTTTTCAAAGATCAATCTAGCATCGGCGCATCATGAAGTTGAACTACACCCCACAACTAAACACTTAACTGCTTTCGTGTCACCCAAAGGAACATTCTAATTCAGGAGGATGCCATTCGGACTGGCTTCGGCGGCGTCCGTTTTTCAACGCATTATGGAAAAGGTGTTGGAAGGTGTCACTGACACTGTCATTTTCCAAGACGACATTTTGGTTGCTGGAAAGAGTAAGGAATCACATGATAGAAATCTTTCTTGTGTTTTGGAGAAGTTGAAAGGTAAAGACATAGTGGCAAATAAACTCAAATGTGTTTTTGGTGTTGAATCTATTGAGTATTTGGGGCACTGCATCTCTGGAGAAGGGATTGTGCCTTGGGAACGTCTCATTGAAGCCATTGTGAATTTTCCTTGTCCTTCTTCAAAAGAACTGGTGTCTTCGTTTTTGGAAATGTGTGAATTCCACACTAAGTTTATTCCCAATTTTGCGGCAAAGACTGTACACATGAGAGAGTTATTGAAGAAGAGAGCCATTTTTGTGTGGGATGATGTTTGTCGCTTTCAATGTACACTGTCTGTTGACGCCAGCTTATATCGTCTGGGGGCATGATTTCTCAAGTTAAACAGGGAAAAGAATACACGGCGGGGTTTGCTTCTCGGGCCTTACGGCCAAGTGAAAACAACTTCTCTGTTATCGAACGCGAGCTTTTGGTGTGTTGTTGGGCAGTTGAGAGGTTTAAATGTTTCTTGTGGGGGAAGACTTTTAATCTTCTCACTGACCATAAACCACATTCTTGAAGGTAAAATTGTAAAAGACCATACCCCAAGAATTGTCAGGCTAAGTTCAAAATTGCTGCAATACAATTTTGATGTTGCACATATATCTGGGGGAAAGAATACCAGGGCTGATTTCCTATCAAGGTTTCCTTTTCCCCTTTCCAAACATGCCCTTGACGAAGATGTTGATGAGGAGTGTTTGATTGCAGCGATTGATGCCTGTTCTTTAGGTTGTTTTACAGAACAGGAATGGTTTCTTGGAATGGAGTCTGATTCTGTCCTCAAGAGTGTTAAAGATTACATTGTCTCAGGTTGGCCCAAAGAAAAACATCTTGAGAGTCATTTTCATCCTTTTGCTAAAATTGCAGATGAGCTCTCCTTGGAGGGGGGTGAAATGATCATGTGAGGATAAAAATGTGTTCCCCCTGAGTCATTGAGAAGCTGTCTTATTGATTTTGGACATGAGGGACATCTTGGACAAACTAATACAAAAAAAGAATTCATGCCTTCTATTGGTGGCCCTCCATGGACCGACAAATCAATGATGTTGTGGTAGGTTGTCTGACATGTTGCCCCAGTGACAAGGTAGTAAAAATTGTTTCTCCTCCTGTGCAAAAAGTCATTGCTCTTGATGGTCCCTGGTTGAAATTGGCTGTTGATTTTGTGGGGCCATTCAACATTATTCCTAAAAAGTATAAATTTGGTTTAGTTGTGGCTGACTATTTCAGTAAATGGTGGGAAGTACATTTCATGTTTGATCCTAATTCACAGGAAGTCATCAAATTCTTTCAGAGTCTGTTTGCAAGAGAGGGTTTCCCAAAAGAAATTGTCTCCGACAACGGGGTGCAATTTACCTCAAGAGAAATGTGTGAATGTTTGTGCCAGTCTGGTATTGCTCATAAGCGTGTGGCTCTTTATCACCCAGAAGCAAATGGTTTCATTGAGCGTACCAACCGTATTCTTGTTGAATGTATACAATGGGCTGTTTCTTCGAGAATTGACATTAAGGAAGCCGTTCAAAGCATGCTCTGGGCACACCACACAACTCCCAGTTCCATTACAGGTTCCAGCCCTTTCAAACTCCTCAGGGGCAGAGAAGCTTCTTTTCACATGTGCCCTGCTTGGATGGAAAAATGGGGTTCTCTTACCAAGAGGGGGATGTCACATGATGAGACTGGTTCAGTTAATCAATCTGCTTTGCCCAGCGTTTTGCCCAGCTTAAAAGGCTTCAAGTCCAATATCTCTGTGGGTGATTGGGTCAAAATCAAGTCCCCTCACAATGTCCCTAAAGGCCTATCAAAGTTTGGTTCTCATGTTAGAGTTGATGCCGTGTCTCGTTGTGCTGTACGGGTCAATGGGAAGAATTGGTGGCACCTTTCTAGGGTTTATAAGCTTCCTAAGAGGGTGGTTTCACAATTAAATCTTGTTTCTGGAAATGTTGCAGACAGTCTCACTATGCAACCCACACCATCTCAAAAAGTGAGTCTGGATTCTGCTGATTCGTCTTTGAAATATGTTCCGCCATGCAGAAGTGGTAGGATTTGTTTTCCACCTAATCGCATGGATTTGTAATGTTGTGAATTTGAATGTAGTCTAATGCATATCCTTTTCATTATTTTCTCGTATTCTTTTTCTATCCTTTCCTTGTTTGTGCTTTTCTTTCCCATTTCTTTTATTATGTTTTTCGGGAAGAAGAGAGACGTTGTAGTAATCTCATTCCCTTTCCCAATAGCATCTATGATGTAATTCATATGACAACAGAATGTTCCTGTTTGAATGTTCATTACCTGTCAGTATCCTGGGAGCTGTGGAGGCTAACAGTGAATAAACGTGTTGTCTCTGCACTTACCTGTGTCAGCCTGATTACTTCACTATCCTATGCTAGACAAAGCCTGATTGCTTACAGAACTTTCAGTCCTGTATGGAAGATGTGACCATGGTGGTGCCATGGTTTTATTTAGCTTTTTTCTGTGAAAGTCTGTTTCTGAGACCATAAAGCTTTTCAGAGTTGTCATTACTACACCCATGGCAACAGCAGAGTCTGAGCAATGCTTTTCCATACTGAAGAGGGTAAAAACGTTTTTGCGAAATACCATGACTCAAGCTAGACTTAAGGCATTTACCATGCTATCAATGGAAAAAGAGCTGGTAAAGTAAATTCCAGAATTCAACAAAAGAACAATCAAAAAGTTTGTTCATAATAAAGATTGACAAGCAAACTTTCTATATAAATAGAAAATATGAATCTGGCGTGTGATCATAGTTTCAGATGTTTATAGCTAGGTTTGTTTTGTTTGCTAACATTAGGAAGTACTGTTGGCAACTTACTCATTCCATTTAATATTCATACAACTCCCGTACAGTTGATATGTATTTATATATGTGTGTTTATGTATCTGTGAATTTATATATTTTGGGGCGAGGATGTAGCCTTATGGCTAGAGCGGTCGACCTTGAAGCTGGGGAACCAGGTCAGAGTCTCGGTAATGACGCTCAACATCCTGTGAATATGGGCAAATTACTTCATCTCCCCATGCCTAACAAAAATGAACGTGTCCATTTGTAACAAAACTGGTGCTCATGTAAAGCGCTCTGCTACCTGATATATTCGGGTCTAGTTGGATATATATATATATTCACTTAAAAAACCATAGGTTTCACACATGTTATAGTTAGCTGTACATTTCACTCGTAAAAAACCAATGAAATTCCACGTTATAGTTAGATCAGGTAACTATAACTTGCGCGCCCACAATAAACTGCTGATGACGTCACATATTACATCACTCATGACATGGTCAGTGACATCACTCATGACATCAATGATGACATCTGAAATTACACATTGTGGATTGCGGTCGCGCAAGTTATAGTTACCTGATCTAACTATAACGTGGAATTTCATTGGTTTTTTACGAGTGAAATGTACAGCTAACTATAACATGTGTGAAACCTATGGTTTTTTAAGTGAATTTGCAAGGTTTTGTAAATGATAATTCCTAACTATAACGTGTGTGAAACCTATGGTTTTTTCAGTGAATTTGTACGGTTTTTTAAATGCTAAGTTATGTATTTATTTTTTTATTTTTTTTCTGGTTTTTCACTGTGCGCAGTCCATGCCGTGCGCGCCTAGCCTTTTTTTACACAGTAACATTTGTTTTTTTCTCCCTTGTGGGTCCTTTAATTTATTTAAGAAATGTGATTGTTACTTCTTTATTTTTTTTTATTTTTTTTTTTTGCCGTGCGTGTACGGAAGCTTACCGTACGCGCACTCCGTGATTTTTTAAAATAATTATTAAATGTATTTTCCGTACTTTTGGGTCCTTCTTGGACCCCCTGACAAACACTAGGGGGTCTGCAACTCTCTTCGTTGCCCCCTTTTCACGTTCCCCACCTTTGTTTCTCAGTGTGAGAGACAGAAAATGGCGGCCGACACTTCCTGATTTCGACCGATTCCAATGTTTACAGTCATGTAACCACCAATCAGAATTGAGCTCGCGCACGGCACCGTACGCGTACGGTAAGCTTACGGTAAGCGCACGGAGCGCGCTTACAGATATATATATTGATTTAAATGCTATTTTCTCAGGACCTACTGAACAGATTTACACCAGACCTACAAAAGGCACATCCTTGACCTGAGGACTACCTCTCTGCCAAATTTCAAGTAATTCTGTTCAGCCGTTCGGGCTGTAGCTCGGACTAAAGGTCCTATGGGAAAATGCATGGGGAAAACGCGTTTTGGGACCCCACTTTTTTCTCAGCCCCCGCTTGACGAATCCCCCCGAGACTTTCAGGGTAGGAGCGGAGCGTAGCGCCCCATTAGTTTTGAAAATTTCGCAAGGATTCGTCGACCGGCGCCAAAGTTATTCCAAATAGAATGTTGCGGATTTCCTATGGAAACACGGTCCTAACTATAACTATCTACTGGCGACCGCCAGTAGATAATATATATATATATATATATATATATATATATATATATATATATATATATATATATATATATATATATATATATATATATATTCAATGAAAAAAACAATAGGTTTTAGGGAAAGTTATAATTAGTTGGACATTTCACTCGTACAAAACCAGAGAAATTCCCCCGTTATAGTTAGTTCGGCTAACTATAACTCGCGCCCCCGCAATGCATTGCTGATGACGTCACATATTACATCACTCATGACATGTCAGTGACATCACTGACGGCATCACTGATTGGACCCCAGGGACCCTCTGGCCCGGGGCAGGCCTTTGCGTGTTTTTTCAACAAAAACAAACAAATTATTCTGGGGGAGGGGGCTGCGTGGCCCCCCTCCTGTGCTAATTCTGGCCCCGGCGACCCCATCCCACAGGGCCTAGTCACTTCGTTGGGGACCGTGGGGGAAGCCCCAATGCCCCTACAGTCCCTGCCGGCTCCCCACCGACTACTGGAGCCGGCATTGCTTTTCCACATGAGGAGCTGCTAACATGCAGCTCCCCGTGTGGAAAACCAATCTGGTTTGGATTTTGGAAGAGAGAGCAGGTTTCCTGCTCTCTATTCCAAAATCCAAACCACAGTTTGCTATGGCAGGCTCCCGCCCTGCCATAGAAAACAGCAGTGTCCCAGGGGTGGGCACCCAGGGACACTGCAGGAGCCGGCCCTGGGGGGTGGCGGTCCCCAGGGCCAAGAAGGGTTCCAGGAGGGGGGCCATGCAGCCCCCCTACCAGCCAATGCACAGCCCCGGGAGGTGGTGGTCCCCGGGGCTCGGGGGTCCGTAACGGACCCCCAAATTTGCATTATAGTGCCCCGGGGAGGTGGCAGTCCCTGGGGCGTGTGGCGGGGCTCGAGCCCCCCACACAGATTTTTTTCTTTTTTAAAGAAGCCCTGGGGGGTGGTGGCCCCCAGGGCTGCGGGGAGGCAATGGGCCTCCCGCAAATAATTAATGAAAGCCCCGGGGGGTGGCAGTCCCCAGGTCTTGGGGGGGCCTTGGAGGCCCCCAAACATTTAAAATACAAGCCCCGGGGGTGGCTTTCCCTGGGGCTATGGGGGTCCCCCTGGTCCCCCACAATTTTATTTCAGCATGTCCCAAGGGCCTGGCTTGCCCAGGGGCTCAATTAAACAAAGCACGGGAGCCCGTGCTTCGTTTTTTTAAATTTTCTTTAAAAATGTGCTTTTTTGGGCCCTGGGGGTCCTTTTGAGACCCCCTGAGCAGGCCTAGGGGGTCATGGTGTTTCTCACCTGCCCCCTTCTCTTGTTTTTTGCATTTAATTTTTTGTTTTCTTGTGCCTCGGTTACCAAGGCACAAGATGGCTGCCAACGCTTCCTGATTTGGAGAGTTGGCAGCCAATTAGAATAAAGCTCGTGGTCGGGAGGGTGCGCGGATCCACCGCGCCTCTAAATATCGAAACTTTTATCTTTTGATTTTCTCAGCAACTACTGAAAAGATTTACACCATTTAAAAAAAAGGTCTCTTTCTGAACCAAGGGCCACCTTTTTGCCAAATTTGGTGTAATTCCGTTCAGCAGTTCAAGCTGTAACCGTGTCTAAAGTTACCTATGGGAAATTGATTTTCTGATCTCTATTTTTTTAATTTCTCAGGAACTACTGAACGGATTTACACCATTTACCAAAAAAGGTCTCTTTTTGAACTAAGGGCTATCTTTTTGCCAAATTTGGTGTAATTCCATTCAGTAGTTCAGGCTGTAGCCGTGTCAAAAGTTACCTATGGGAATTTACCATGGAGAAAACATGTTTTGGGACCCCCCTTTTTTCTCGACCCCCACTTGCTGAATCACCCTGAAACTTTCAAGACAGGAGCTGACCGGAGCGGGCCATAAGTTGTGAAAATTTCGCGAAGATTCGTAAACTGGCGCCAAAGTTATTGGGAAAACAAAAAACGCTTTTCCTATGGAAACTAGGTCCTACCTACAGCTACCTATTGCCGACCGCCAGTAGGTAATATATATGTGTGTCTGTGTGTATATATATATATATATTCACTGTTATAGTTGGCTGGACATTTCACTCGTACAAAACCATTGAAATTCCTCCGTTATAGTTAGTTCTGCTAACTATAACTCGCGCACCCGCAATCCACTGCTGATGATGTCACATATTACATCATTCATGACATGGTCAGTGACATCACTGATGACATCACTGATGACATCTCAAATGACATCACTGATGACATCATCCATTGAATGTGGTTTGGTTCGTTATTTAAATATGTATTATATATATAGCAATCTGCATTGAAGAATGAGTGGATATTTAAATATAAATATCTAGATGGAGGATTTAGTAGCAGTGTGATTGACTGTTTACTTGACTAATTTATTGTGTCTCACTAAATATATTGGATAGTGACTAAACTGTGTGAATATCTGTATCACTTTGTCAGTTGTTGTGTAAACTGCTGCACCAGTTGGTTACTAGCTATGTGAAAGTCTATATTAGTTATTGATTAGTTAACTGAGTATTTGTATGGGAGAGTGAATGTGTGTGTGGTTTGTTGGGGGGGGTGTGACTGCCCAAAGATGTCTGTGTGAATAGTTGATTCAGTAGGTATTTGAGGTTAAGACTACATGTTATAACAGTTGTTTGGGTGAGTGAATATCTTTATGGGTGTGGTGATGAGCAAATATATCTCTCAAAGGTACATGTCCAGCAAACTAGAAAAATAAAAGGCAGTGCATGTGACAGTTGTTGTATATAAATAAGTATACATAAGACTCAGTGATTGTATGAGTGACTGTATGGATAACTGTATACTTGTATTAATGATTTTATAACACACTAAGTATGAGTTACTATCTATATGAATCAATCAAGTGGTGTTTGTATAAGTGTGTAGCTGAGTAAATGTAAGTATGATCCATTGTTTGCATAAATGAGTAGGATGACTGCATAAGTGAATAGGATGTGTGCTGGTGTGTAATGTCGATATAGGTGTATAAGTATATTTGATAGTGTTCTATTGATCATTGACCACATGTATAAGTGAATCTATAAGTAAGTGATTAGATGTGTGTGTAGATCTAGGAATCACTGAGTGGGTTTTTAGAAATTTGTATTGGTGTGTCAATGGATTCAAATATGGTACTCTGTGTTTTACAGTGAGTGATGAAAGGTTATACTACTGTATGATGAGGTGTATCTGAGTGTCACATGGATGATGTCATTAGTGATGTCATCAGTGATGTCATTTGAGATGTCATCAGTAATGTCACTGACCATGTCATGAATGATGTAATATGTGACATCATCAGCAGTGGATTGCGGGCGCACGAGTTAGCAGAACTAACTATAACGGATGAATTTCAATGGTTTTGTACGAGTGAAATGTCCAGCTAATTATAACAGCCCTGACAGCTATGGTTTTTTCAGTGAATTTAAAAGGTTTTTTAAATGCTAGTTCCTAACTATAACATGTCTGAAACCTATGGTTTTTTCAGTGAATTTTGAAGGTTTTTTAAATGTAATATTAGTTATATGTATTTTTTTATACTGATTTTCTACAGTTTTTTAACTGTTTATTTTTACATATTTTATTTTTTAAATTACATTATATATTTTTAATATAAATGGAAATCAAAATGTTTTTTATAATTTTGAAACTGAAATATTGTTTTTTTTGTTGAATGTATAAGTGCAGAACTATAAGTGTGTTGGTTAGTTAGGGGACTGCATGCATAGTGGATAGGGGTTTGAAGCAGTCCATGTGCTAAGGCATGGCTCAGTGCATGAGTACTTGGGTACTGACTGAATAATTAGAGTACTGCAAGGAGAGTGCCTGGGCGAATTTATAAGTGGTTGGGTTTTGGCGCAGTGAATGGATTAGTACATGGTGCTGAATGGGTCACTAGAGGAGTGCAAGGGGAGTGACAGGGTGTTTGCTGGAAGTGTATGGATACTGACTGGGAAATTGAAGGTGTGAAAGGCAAGTGTGTAGGTGGTTAGAGGACTGCATGCATAGTGGATAGGGGTTTGAAGCAGTCCATGTGCTAAGGCCTGGCTCACTGCATGAATACTTGGGTACTGACTGAATAAGTAGAGTACTGCAAGGAGAGTGCCTGGGTGAATTTATAAGTGTTTGGGTTTCGGTGCAGTGAATGGATTAGTACATGATGCTGAATGGGTCACTAGAAGAGTGCAAGGGGAGTGACAGGGTGTTTGCTGGAAGTGTATGAATACTGGCTGGGGAATTGAAGGTGTGAAAGATAAGTGTGTAGGTGGTTAGAGGACTGCATGCATAGTGGATAGGCGTTTGAGGAAGTCCATGTGCTAAGGCCTGGCTCACTGCATGAATACTTGCACAGTGGTGAAGGGAGGGATGGGGCCTGAGGTGACGTGTGAAAACACGTCCTGTGGCGCGTTTTAAGTTGGGGAAATAATTCCCCTTCAATCCTGAAAGCCCCAGGGGGCCAAATAGCCCACCAGGTGCTTCCAGTAAGCGCCGCTGCGCTGTGTTTCAGAGAGGTGGCCCAGGCCGTGCCCCTTTTTACACCTCTCTGCAACGCAGTTCTGTGGCACTTACTGGAGGTACCTATTGGGCTATTTTGCTAGTTGGACCCAAGGGACACTCAGGATTCAAGGGGACTTAATCTCCCAAATTAAATAGGCCATGGGGCGCGTTTGCACAGTGGTGAAGGGAGGGGATGGGGTCTGAGGTGACGTGTGAAAACACACCCTGTGGCGCGTTTTAAGTTTAGGAAATAATTCCCCTTCAATCCTGAGGGCCCCTGGGGGCTAACTAGCCCACCAGGTGCTTCCAGTAAGCGCCACTGCTCTGTGTTTCAGACAGGTGGCTCAGGCGGTGCCCCTTTTTACACCTCTATGCAACGCAGCTCTGTGGCGCTTACTGGAGGTACCTAGTGGGCTACATGGACCCTAGGGACACTCAGGATTCAAGGGTATTTAATCTCCCAAATTCAACCGGACACAGGGCGCGTTTACACAGTGGTGAAGGGAGGGGATGGTGTAGGAAAGTGGCTCTATATTTACTGGACCAAAGTAAGGTACAGTGTGTATAGAGTCCCCAGAGGTTTGGCAGAGGTTAAAGTTAGATATAACCTTACTCTCTAAAGTGGTAGCTTGGTCGTGCAGTAAGGCAGTAACAGAGGACAGAGTAAAGCATTTGTTGTACACACTCAGTCAGCAAATGGTCTCACACACTCAAGAACTGAACTCTAGGCCAATTGTTTTGTATCAAAAGATATAGTTGTTTTATTTTAGAACCAACAAGGTATCAAAATATACTTTCTCAGGATGTGTTACTTTAGTTAAATACTTTTCAAATAGGCAATAGATTTTTTTAATGCAATAGTTACAGTTTGTTGCAATAGGCAACACAATTTCAAACACAATGCAACATTGAGCTCAATGGGAATTTCTGGTTATATGCAATTAGTTACTTTTTAGATTACTTTCTAACCACAAGTCTGGATCCTAGATTCAGTCCCAGGACATGAGCTGTAAACAGTTAAGTAAAAGCGTTTTGGTTACAGTAGTGATTTTAAAGGAATATTATTGTATTGTAAAAGTTGACAGAAACTTTTTCAGTTGGAATTACCAATGTTATCCTATAGAAGGAAATTCAATTTACAGGTAAAGTATGTTCATGTGACTTTTGTAATCCAGTGCTGGACTCCTAGGTTCAGTACTGGGACCGCTGTCTAAAACAGGCAAGTAATTACGTTTTTATCGTTGGCATGATTTTTAGAGAATATTTGTAAGTTTAAAAAATCGACACAGAAACTTTTTCAGCAAAAAGCAGGCAATGATATCCTATTGAAGGAAATTCAGGTTACTAGTAAGTACAGTTAGAATTACTTTTTAGGATCAGTACTGGGCTCAAAGATGCAGCACTCTTGTCTCTCCTGATAACAGGTGAGTAAATCAGAATTCGTAGTTCGGCTGATTTTAGAGGAATATTTGTATGTTCCAAAACTCCACACTTAGAAGAATTTCCCAGTGAAACCAGTCAATGTTAGCCTATGGAAGGAAATTCAAGTTACTGGTAAGTACGGTTAGAATTACTTTTCAGGATCAGTACTGGGCTCAAAGATGCAGCACTGGGTTCTCTCCTAATAACAGGTGAGTAAATTGGAATTCGTAGTTCGGCTGATTTTAGAGGAATATTTGTAAGTTCCAAAACTCCACACTTAGAAGAATTTCCAAGTGAAACCAGTCAATGTTAGCCTATGGAAGGAAATTTAAATTACTGATAAGTACGGTTAGAATTACTTTTCAGGATCAGTACTGGGCTCAAAGATGCAGCACTGGGGTCTCTCCTGATAACAGGTGAGTAAATCGGAATTCGTAGGTCGGCTGATTTTAGAGGAATATTTGTATGTTCCAGAATTCCACAATTAGAAGAATTTCCAAGTGAAACCAGTCAATGTTAGCCTATGGAAGGAAATTTAAGTTACTGGTAAGTATGGTTAGAATTGCTTTTCAGGATCAGTACTGGGCTCAAAGATGCAGCACTGAGGTCTCTCCTGATAACAGGTGAGTAAATCGGAATTCGTAGTTCGGCTGATTTTACTTTGGTCCAGTATATATAGAGCCACTTTCCTACACCATCCCCTCCCTTCACCACTGTGTAAACGCACTCTGTGTTCGTTTTAATTTGGGAGATTAAGTCCCCTTGAATCCTGAGTGTCCCTAGGGTCTAGGTAGCCCACTAGGTACCTCCAGTAAGCGCCACAGAGCTGCGTTGCAGAGAGGTGTAAAAAGGGGCATGGCCTGGGCCACCTCTCTGAAACACAGCGCAGTGGCGCTTACTGGAATCACCTTTTGGGCTAGTTAGCCCCCAGGGGCCCTCAGGATTGAAGGAGAATTATTTCCCCAACTTAAAACGCACCACAGGGAGTGTTTTCACATGTCACCTCGGGCCCCATCCCCTCCCTTCATCACTGTGTAAACGCACCCTGTGGCTGTTTTAATTTGGGAGATTAAGTCCCCTTGAATCCTGAGTGTCCCTTGGGTTCAACTAGCAAACTAGCCCACTAGGTACCTCCAGTAAGTGCCACAGAGCTGCATTGCAGAGATGTGTAAAAAGGGGCGTGGTCTCTGAACACCTGTCTGCAACGCAGCTCCCTGGCGCATACTGGAGATACCTGTTGGGCTAGTTGGCCCTCTGGGACCCTCAGTATTGAAAGAGAATTAATTCCCGAACTTACAACTCGCCACAGGACGCGTTTGCACAATGGTGGAGGAAGGGGGCGTGGCCTGAGGTGACGTGTGCAAACATGCCCTGTGGCATGTTTTAAGTTGGAGAATTAATTCCTCCTCAATCCTGAGGGTCCCTGGGAGCCAACTAGCCCACCAGGTACCTCCAGTATGCGCCAGGGAGCTGCGTTGCAGAGGTGTTCAGAGGCCACGCACCTTTTACAACACTCTGCAACGCAGCTCCGTGGTGCTTACTGAAGGTACCTGGTGGGCTAGTTGGCCCCCAGGGACCCTCAGGATTGAAGAGGAATTAACTCCCCAACTTAAACCACGCCACAGGGTGTGTTTGCACACATGTCAACTCAGGCCCCGCCTCCTCCCTTCACCACTAAGCAAGCGCACCCCGTGGTGCATTTTAAGTTGGGGGATTAACTCCCCTTGAATCCTGAGGGTCCCTGGGGTGCAACTAGCCCACCAGCTACCTCCACTAAGCACCACAGAGCTGCATACTGGAGGTTCCTGGTGGGCTAGTTGACCCCCAGGGACCCCCAGTATTCAAGGGGAATTCGTTCCCCATCTGCAAACACGCCAGGGGGCGCATATGCAGAGTGATGAAAGGAGGGGGCGTTGCCTCCGGCGTGATGCCGGTCTTTTTTTTAAGAAGGGGGGCTGGCCCTCTCCGTTGCGGACCGTGGGGGGTCTCCAATCCCCCCACGGTCCCACCGGCTCCCCGCGTCCTGCGGGAGCCGGCATTGCTTTTCCACATGGGGAGCTGCTAAGATGCAGCTCCCCCTGTGGAAAGCAATTTGCTTTGGTATCTGGAAGAGAGAGCAGGGTCAATACCAAAGCATTTTGCTATGGCAGGGCGGGAGCCGCGACGCTCCCGCCCTGCCATAGCAAACTACAGTTTCCTCGGGGTGAGCACCCCGGGACACTGCAGGAGCCGGCCTTGGGGAGTGGTGGTCCCCAGGGCCATAACAGGGCTCCAGGAGGGGGGCCGCGCGGCCCCCCTCCAGGGAGGTGGTCGTCCCCGGGGCTGGGGGGTCCATCATGGACCTCCCAATTGTAATGTTTAGAGCCCCGGGGAGGTGGCGGTCCCCAGGGCTCGAGCCCCCAACACAGGTTTTATTCCATGGGGGTCGTGAGCCCCCCCGCATATATCAACATTAAGCCCCGGGGGTGGCGGTCCCCAGGGCTTGGGGGGCCTTTGAGCCCCCCACACATTTAATTTCAAAGACCTGGGGTTGGCGGTTCACGGGGCTTGGGGGGGCCTTTGAGCCCCCACATAATTTTATAAAGCCCCGGGGGTGGCGGTCCCCGGGGCTGGGGGGCCCCTATGTGCCCCCCATTACAATATGCACATTGCCCCCAGGACTTGTCCCCCCGGGGGCTAATTAAATTTCAGCTGAAATTCACGCTGGATGTGCAAATCTCACTGTTTAAAAAAAAATGCATTTGTTGGCCCTGGGGTTCCTCGTGGGACGCCCTGAGCAGGCCTAGGGGGTCAAGGTGTTTCTATCCTGCCCCCTTTTTGCGTTTTTCACTTTTTTTCTTAGGTTTCTTCTGCCTCGCACAAGATGGCCACCAACACTTTCTGATTTGGAGTGTTGACAGCTAATTAGAAAACAGCTCGTGCTCGGCAGGGTGCGCTTATATATGTGATATATATGTGATTTTAATTTTAATTTTCTCAGGAACTACTGAACGGATTTACACCATTTAACCAAAAGGCACGAGTGTGATCCAAGGGCTACCTCTTTGCCTAATTTGGTGTAATTCCGTTCAGCAGTTCGGACTGTAGCTGCGATTAAAGGTTCCTATGGAAAATTGCATGGGGAAAACATGTTTTGGGACCCCCTTTTTTCTCGGCCCCCCTTGACGAATCACCCCAAGACTTTCAGGAAAGGAGCGGACCGGAGTGCCCCACCAGTTTTGAAAATTTCGCGAAGATTCATCAACCGGCGCCAAAGTTATTCCAAATAGAATGTTGCGGATTTCCTATGGATAATAGGTCCTAACTATAACTACCTACTGGCGACCACCAGTAGGTAATATATATATTTATATATATATTATCTACTGGCGGTCGCCAGTAGATAGTTATAGTTACAACCTAGTTTCCATAGGAAATCTCAAAATTCTATTTTGAATAACTTTGGCGCCGGATGACGAATCCTCGCGAAATTTTCAAAACTAACTGGGCGCTCTGCTCAGCTCCTACCCTGAAAGTCTCGGGGTGATTCATCAAGCGGGGGCCGAGAAAAAGGGGGGTCCCAAAACGCGTTTTCCCCATGCATTTTTCCATAGGACCTTTAGTCGCAGGTACAGCCCGAACGGCTGAACAGAATTACGTGGCAGAGAGGTAGCCATAAGGTCAAGGAAGTGCCTTTTGCAGGTCTGGTGTAAATCTGTTCAGTATTTCCTGACAAAATAGCATTTAAAAGCGTATCAATATCTATACACGCGCACCGTACGCGCACAGTGCGCGCACCCTGCCGTGCGCGAGCGCAATTCTGATTGGTTGTTAGATGTCGGTAAACATTCGAATCGGTCGAAACCAGGAAGTGTCGGCCGCCATTTTGTCTATCGCAGTCTGATGGGGTGAAAAAAAAAAGGTGGAGAACGTGAAAAGGGGGCAGAGTGGACAGTTCCTGACCCCCTAACCTTGGTCAGGGGGTCACAGAAGGACCCCCACGGGAGAACATTTTATTTTTTTTATTTTTTAAAAATCGCGAGGTGCGCGCTCCGCGCGCGCACGGCACGCACTGCGAACCGTGGGTGCTCGGTGCGCAAAGCGCACCGAGCGCCCACAGAGCGCGCAATTTAAAAAATATATATATATATCACGGTGCGCGCACGGTGAAAAACCTGAAAAAAAATAAAAATAATAAATACATAACTTAGCATTTAAAAAAACCTTGCAAATTCACTTAAAAAAACCATAGGTTTCACACATGTTATAGTTAGCTGGACATTTCACTCGTAAAAAACCAATGAAATTCCCCCGTTATAGTTAGTGCAGGCAACTATAACTCACGCGACCGCAATCCTCTGCTGATGACGTCAGATATTACATCACTGTATTTAGACACTTATTTACCCATGTCTTCTTCCATTAAACTTTAGCTATACATATATTACAAATATTTATTTTTCATAAAGACACATATGTCATCAGTGATGTAATATCTGACGTCATCAGCAGAGGATTGCGGTCGCGTGAGTTATAGTTGCCTGCACTAACTATAACGTGGGAATTTCATTGGTTTTTTACGAGTGAAATGTCCAGCTAACTATAACATGTGTGAAACCTATGGTTTTTCCAAGTGAATTTGCAAGGTTTTTTAAATGCTAATTCGTAACTATAACGTGTGTGAAACCTATGTTTTTTTCAGTGAATATATATATATATATATATATATATATATATATATATTCACTTAAAAAACCATAGGTTTCACACATGTTATAGTTAGGTGGATATTTTTCCCCCGTTATAGTTAGTTCAGATAACTATAACTCGCGCGCCCGCAATCCTCTGCTCATGACGTCACATATTACATCACTCATGACATGGTCAGTGGCATCGCTCATGACATCGCTGATGACATCATCCTTGTGATAGAGTGGCGGTCGCGCGAGTTATAGTTATCTGAACTAACTATAACGGGGGAATTTCATTGGTTTTTTACGAGTGAAATATTCACCTAACTATAACATGTGTGAAACCTATGGTTTTTTAAGTGAATTTGCAAGGTTTTTTAAATGCTAATTCCTAACTATAACGTGTGTGAAACCTATGGTTTTTTCAGTGAATTTGTACGGTTTTTTAAATGCTAAGTTATGTATGTATTATTATTTTTTTATATATATCTATTTTACAATAAACTACGTATTAAAATTTTTTTTTTTTTTTTTTTGGTTTTTCACCGTGCGCGCACCCCGGCGATTTGTAAAAATTTCTGCCTTCTGGGTCCTTCAGAGACCCCCTGACAAAGGCTAGGGGGTCAGGAACTCTCTACCCTGCCCCCTTTTCACGTTCGCCACCTTCCTTTTTCACTCTCGCACTGAAAACAAACAAAATGGCGGCCGACACTGATTTCGACCGATTCGAACGTTGACTAACATGTAACCACCAATAAGAATTACGCTCACGCACGTTAGGGTGCTCGCACGGTGCACGCACGGTGCAAGGACGGTACGCGCTTATAGATATTTATATGCTTTTATATGCTATTTTCTCAGGAACTACTGAATAGATTGACACCAGATCTGCAAAAGGCACTTCCCTGACCTGAGGACCACCTCTCTGCCAAATTTCAAGTAATTCTGTTCAGCTGTTCGGGCTGTACCTTCGACTAAAGGTCCTATGGAAAAATGCATGGGGAAAACGCGTTTTGGGACCCCCCTTTTTTCTCGGCCCCCACTTGACGAATCACCCCGAGACTTTCAGGGTCGGAGCTGAGCGGAGCGCCCCATTAGTTTTGAGAATTTCGCGAGGATTCGTCAACCGGCGCCAAAGTTATTCCAAATTGAATTTTCAGATTTCCTATGGAAACACGGCCCTAACTATAACTATCTACTGGCGACCGCCAGTAGATAATATATATATGTATATATATAATATATTATCTACTGGCGGTCGCCAGTAGATAGTTATAGTTAGGACCATGTTTCCATAGGAAATCTGAAAATTCTATTTTGAATAACTTTGGCGCCGGTTAATGTGTACTGGTATCACTCAGGAATACTGTTTTCTACCTAGAATCATACCATGAGACAGTGAGCACATAGGAAATGTAAAGAGAGTTTTCATTCCGGTTGGTCTTGCTCTATTACCCTTGCACTCGCAGGAAAGGGGAAGCTTGTTTTTTTGTAACACTCTAGTCTAATCAGTCACCCTGTAACACATGGTCATGGTCTCAAGGAGCTGTTAGGACATGTGCTCCTTTCTGCCTGTCTAAACTAGAAGGAACATGTGTCATTCTGTTACAGTAATTATCACTTGCTCTACCCCAGTAGTAAATGTGCTTTCAAATTGCCAAAGGAAATATTGCTTTCTGCCTAGAATGAGAGCATGAGTCTGTGTGCATACAGGAATTGTTGTTAGCGTTTTAATTTGTGTTGCTGTTGTTCTGTAAAACTTGCACATTCAGGAAAGGCTCAGCTTGTTTTCTTCAAATGTGTTGGTTAGCAATCAGCAGAAAGCAGTATCTCAAAAATGTGATGCAAATGCAAACACGTTTGAAAATAGCATGGTAGATTATTCATCAATTCTTGCAATGGCTGAGGTGGTTCCTGCATGTTGAAAACTCCAATTAACCCTTACCACACATGTACTCTTACACACATGTCTGTACTCTTCATGCAGTTGTAGGAGTCTCTATGCAGATGTCTGTTGCAGCTGACAATACACAGTCTCCAGAAACACACTCTTTGCACACACGCAGCAGCTTCTGCTACACTCCCATGTGTATTAGTCAGCTCTGTGTGCTGTTTCAGATAGCAGTGTGTAACGCAAACAGATTCTAAATCACCAAGGCTCATTTCCTTTGGTCTAGTCTAATCAGTCACCCTGTAACACATGGTCATGGTCTCAAGGAGCTGTTAGGACATGTGCTCCTTTCTGCCTGTCTAAACTAGAAGGAACATGTGTCAGTCTGTTACAGTAATTATCACTTGCTCTACCCCTGTAGTAAATGTGCTTTCAAATTGCCAAAGGAAATATTGCTTTCTGCCTAGAATGAGAGCATGAGTCTGTGTGCATACAGGAATTGTTGTTAGCGTTTTAATTTGTGTTGCTGTTGATCAGAAAAACTTGCACATTCAGGAAAGGCTCAGCTTGTTTTCTTCCAATGTGTTGGTTAGCAATCAGTAGAAAGCAGTATCTCAAAAATGTGATGCAAATGCAAACACGTTTGAAAATAGCATGGTAGATTATTCATCAATTCTTGCAATGGCTGAGGTGGTTCCTACATGTTGAAAATTCCAATTAACCCTTACCACACATGTACTCTTACACACATGTCTGTACTCTTCATGCAGTTGTGGGAGTCTCCATGCAGATGTCTCTTGCAGCTGACAATACACAGTCTCCAGAAACACACTCTTCGCACACACGCAGCAGCTTCTGCTACACTCCCATGTGTATTAGTCAGCTCTGTGTGCTGTTTCAGATAGCAGTGTGTAACACAAACAGATTCAAAATCACCAAGGCTCATTTCCTTTGCTCTAGTCTAATCAGTCACCCTGTAACACATGGTCATGGTCTCAAGGAGCTGTTAGGACATGTGCTCCTTTCTGCCTGTCTAAACTAGAAGGAACATGTGTCAGTCTGTTACAGTAATTATCACTTGCTCTACCCCAGTAGTAAATGTGCTTTCAAATTGCCAAAGGAAATATCGCTTTCTGTCTAGAATGAGAGCATGAGTCTGTGTGCATACAGGAATTGTTGTTAGCGTTTTAATTTGTGTTGCTGTTGATCAGAAAAACTTGCACATTCAGGAAAGGCTCAGCTTGTTTTCTTCCAATGTGTTGGTTAGCAATCAGCAGAAAGCAGTATCTCAAAAATGTGATGCAAATGCAAACACGTTTGAAAATAGCATGGTAGATTATTCATCAATTCTTGCAATGGCTGAGGTGGTTCCTACATGTTGAAAACTCCAATTAACCCTTACCACACATGTACTCTTACACACATGTCTGTACTCTTCATGCAGTTGTGGGAGACTCTCTGCAGATGTCTGTTGCAGCTGACAATACACAGTCTCCAGAAACACACTCTTTGCACACACGCAGCAGCTTCTGCTACACTCCCATGTGTATTAGTCAGCTCTGTGTGCTGTTTCAGATAGCAGTGTGTAACGCAAACAGATTGTAAATCACCAAGGCTCATTTCCTTTGGTCTAGTCTAATCAGTCACCCTGTAACACATGGTCATGGTCTCAAGGAGCTGTTAGGACATGTGCTCCTTTCTGCCTGTCTAAACTAGAAGGAACATGTGTCAGTCTGTTACAGTAATTATCACTTGCTCTACCCCAGTAGTAAATGTGCTTTCAAATTGCCAAAGGAAATATTGCTTTCTGCCTAGAATGAGAGCATGAGTCTGTGTGCATACAGGAATTGTTGTTAGCGTTTTAATTTGTGTTGCTGTTGATCAGAAAAACTTGCACATTCAGGAAAGGCTCAGCTTGTTTTCTTCCAATGTGTTGGTTAGCAATCAGCAGAAAGCAGTATCTCAAAAATGTGATGCAAATGCAAACACGTTTGAAAATAGCATGGTAGATTATTCATCAATTCTTGCAATGGCTGAGGTGGTTCCTACATGTTGAAAACTCCAATTAACCCTTACCACACATGTACTCTTACACACATGTCTGTACTCTTCATGCAGTTGTGGGAGTCTCTATGCAGATGTCTGTTGCAGCTGACAATACACAGTCTCCAGAAACACACTCTTTGCGCACACACAGCAGCTTCTGCTACACTCCCATGTGTATTAGTCAGCTCTGTGTGCTGGTTCAGATAGCAGTGTGTAACGCAAACAGATTCAAAATCACCAAGGCTCATTTCCTTTGCTCTAGTCTAATCAGTCACCCTGTAACACATGGTCATGGTCTCAAGGAGCTGTTAGGACATGTGCTCCTTTCTGCCTGTCTAAACTAGAAGGAACATATGTCAGTCTGTTACAGTAATTATCACTTGCTCTACCCCAGTAGTAAATGTGCTTTCAAATTGCCAAAGGAAATATCGCTTTCTGCCTAGAATCAGACCATGAGTCTGTGTGGACACAGGAATTGTTGTCAGAGATTTAATTCATGTTTCTTCTATTTTGTAAGAGTTTGACTCGTAGCAAAGGATCAGCTCATGTGATAGGATTTGAAAAGTTTTTTTTTAAAAATGTAATGAATTTAAATTACATAAAGGTATTTTTTTTTAGTTTTTTGCAGGTATTGGTGAGCAACAGTGAAAAAATATAAAGATGCCTATAAAGTCAAGAAAAACAAAACAAAAGAAACAACAACTATATTTGAAGACGACTGATAAAAAAAAAATAGGAGGCGAAGCACGTGTTGGAAAACAGAAAAAGTCTTCTGGTAAGCAAACTAAAGATTTTTTTTAAATATCTTCAAAAAAAAAATGATCGGAAGATACATTCAAACAGTGTTTCAAGTACAAAACAACAACAGAGTTGACAGCAAAAACAAAATGCTAATATAGACTCAGAAGTTAGGAAGAGTGACTTAACACGGAAAATAGATTTTAAAAACATTCGTCGAAAAATGTTTCAGAGAAGAGTGATGTTAAATTTGCTGAAGGATATGAAAAAATATAAGAAAAAAACAAAATTTTATAAGAAAAATAAATTTATTGAAAATATTGTTACCAAGGCATTAGAAATAAAAAAAAAACTATTCATTTTAATTTTGAACAGGATGCGTAGATTAGATAAATTAGTCAATGCAATGAAGTCACAAAGCAAAAGGAAAAGAGAAGTCAAAAAAAAACTTTTGTAAAGTGTTCTTAGGAGAATGGAAGCATAGTTCAAGTACTGAACCATTTTTTAATGAAGAGAGATATCTTCAAAGTAATAGTTTGTTGCATGCAGTTGACACTAATGGTAGAGCATATGAAGTTAAGGATGGGTGTGTAATGGAAAAGGAGAAAATGGTTCCAAGAAATGAGGAACAAGTGATGGCTGATGAGGTTATGGGAAGACGTCCTAAAGCTCCAGTGTACACTTGGAATTGTAGTAGTATTTGTACTGTGCGTCAGGAATCTATTGATAAATTACGTGACTTTCTAAGAGAATATAGTAAAAAGAGTGTTAAACAGAAGATTAAGGTGCTTCAAAGACTAGATCCATGCAGAGTGAGAGAGAATACTGGTTTGCAAGGACATTCTCTGGCTTGTCTATCTCGGAAAGTGTGTCAAAGTGTTTTTCACCATTTTAGGATGCTGGCAGTTCATCATACTGAAATGAGAAAGTTTGTGAGAACATTGTATTTTGCTAAAAGTCCAGCACTAAAGTTAAATGAGTTGAATAATGCTCTGTTCCGTGGATCTGTATCAGATGTAGTGAAGGTTACTGATGAAATTCAGTTTTGTTACTTTGGTCCAGAACAAGAAAGTGCAGAAAATGATACAGTTATTGATGAAAATGTGGAAGAGAATGTAGAACTCACTGTTAGTAAAAATTTTGATGATGAAATGACAAAATTTGCTATCATCTCTAATGAAAGACCAAATATTACTTGTATATGTTGCCGGAGAAGCCATTACAAAAATCAAACAAGGAATGTTGATCTGTATAAAAAAAGTGAAAATTAAGATAATTATAAGTGGAAAGATTTTGCAACATATATATTTCTGGAAAATTGTTTTGATTTGGGTGAAGATCAGCGTATTTGTAAATACTGTTATAACAAGTTAGAAGAAAATAGAATGCCAGCTAGAGCTGTACATAATAATTTAGAATTGGTTGATATTCCTCCAGAACTTTCTGATTTAAATACGTATGAGTCTATACTCATTCAATGTGTCCATCCGTTTCAGACCATAGTGCGTATGGAGCCAAAAACTGGTAAATTACCTCCTTCGGATTTACAGAGAGGTTTAAAAGGAAGAGTTGTCTATTTGCCATTAGATTTAAAAAAAAATATGGAAACAATTGATGCAGATACTTTGGAAACTGAACCATTAGTTATTCTGGTTAATGGTGTACTTACAAAGAATAAGAAAATTTGGCAGGAGCTGGTGGATGTACGAAAAGTACAAAGAGCAAATTTGTATTTGAAAAAAAATAATAAATGGTATGAAGCCATTTATATGGATGAAGAAGAAATACTAGAAGACACAGGAATACCAACTGGGCAACTTGAAAAAGTGGATAAGTCAAAAGAAGAAAAAATTTATGAACATTTCAGCATACATCCTCTACATTCTAAAGAAGTTATGGGAAATGCTATTGATCTGTTTCAGATGAAGAAAGCACAAGGAACTCCCGTGAGTGTATGGGAAGAGAGATTGGAAGCTCGTTGTTTTCCACAGCTGTTTCCTACAGGAGAAGGAGGACGATATGATGAACGTCCAGTACAGATTCCTGCTTCTGAGTATCAGACTACAAGACTATATGCTGAAGATCCGAGATTTCGTCAAAGTATTCCTTATTTGTTCCATCTTTTATTTGAAAGTGACTTGTCAGCACTATCTTATGCAGTGAATCACATTTTGAAAACTGGAGTACATCTATGTAATGTGACTGCAAAGGATTTTATGAACAAAGTGCAACAGCGAGATGATCATTTGGAATCCCAATTGATCAATTTGATGGCTTGTCAGCGTGGGACGAATGAATATTGGTACCGACGCCATGGAGAATTGAAATGTATGTTACGGAATTTAGGAACTCCTACATGGTTCCTTACCCTAAGCTGTGCTGAGTACGCTTGGGATGATCTTCTGGATTTTCTTCGAGAGGCAAATTCAAATATTGAAATCATCCAATACAAGACAGCATTGTGCTCATTGGATCCGGTTAATGTTTGCAGATATTTCAATCATAGATTTGAGGCTATGATGTCCTTCATCTGCAATAAAAAAAATCCACCTCTTGGAGAAGTTGTGGATTTCTTTTGGCGAAAAGAGTACCAAGCCAGAGGTGCTCCTCATATTCATATGCTGTTGTGGATCAAGGATGCTCCAAAATTTGGAACAGATTCTGATGATGCAGTTTTAAGTTTCATCAAAGGATATGCAACATGTGCTATACCTAAAAGCACAGAAGAGAAAAATTTATAAGAGCAAGTATTACGATTCCAAAGTCATCGGTGTGGAAAATACTGTCGACGGAAGTACAAGAGTAAAGATAAATTCTACACAAAATGTCGATTTGGATTTCCACGACCTGTTCTTTCAAAAGGAAGAGTAAACAGTTTTATGTCAGCTGTGCGACATACCATTACAAGAAAATCGCCTAAGAATACCTACAACCTAAGAAGAAAAGAAGAGTCAAAATATATAAATGACTACAACCCAGTCATTTTATCCATGTGGAATGCTAAAATGGATATACAGTATGTGGCTGACAATTCTATTGCTGTTGCTCGCTATGTCACATCTTACATCACTAAATCTGAGAAAACGGAATTGAAGGAAATGTGGGAAGAGATTTCTCACGAGAAGACTGTCAGTAAGAAGCTATACAGTTTCAGTTTAAAGATGTTATCGCATCGAGAAATTGGATCCTACGAATGCTCAGATAGGTTATCATCTGCAAGTCTGTACTCGAAATCCAGAAGAATAATTTGGGCAAGTTTAGGCCTTGCAGGAATGCGAAATCGGGTTCTGAAATCTATTCGAGAAATTGAATATTTAGCAGAGTTTGAACCAGAAAGTTCAGACATTTTAAGAACAAACATGTTGGACACATACTACCCACAAAGAAGTCATCACCTTGAGAACATGTGTCTCTATGAAGTGCTGTAGAACTTTATTTTTAAACGGAATGTCACAGAAGATATCAACAATGGAAAATATAAAGTCATTGGTGAGGAAGGATGTTTGGTGAAGCAAACAAAAGGAAGTTTGATAAATCACCGGAAGCTGAGTTGCGACACTCCTGACAAAAAGGAATTTTACTACTTGGCACTTTTGCAGCTGTTTAAACCATGGCGTACAGAGGAGGAACTACTTGGAGAATTTCAGAGCTATGAAGATTCCTTCAATGCTAACAAAGACAACGTTGAATGCAGTACTTTCACAACTTATGTTCAAATGTTAAATGAAGAAATTGAACAAGAAGCAACAATTGCAGCTGAAGTAGCTAGAGACAATTCTCAAGACAGTCAAAGTTCTGGGACATTCAGTCAAGATCCTCTAGGACAACCGATCATCGAAAATGAAGCAGCAATAGCCATGAACGAAGTGGAAACAGCTATGAATCAAGCTCAGGAAGATTTTGTAGACTTAACATATTTGGAGGAGCAACTGAATGAAGAACAAAAACAAATTTATGAAGAAGTCAGACAAAAAATTGATCACGGATTACTACATGAAAATAAAGAGTGCTCATGCACATTTTTTGAACCAATGAGAATGTATGTAAGTGGACAAGCAGGAACTGGAAAAAGTTTCTTAATTAATGTAATTAGAAGCTACCTACAGAAGAAAATGGATTCCATTTTGTCTTGTATTGTTACTGCTCCAACTGGGTTAGCAGCGTATAACATCAAAGGAGTTACCTTACATCGTTTGCTAATGTTACCAGTAGAGCATGAGAACAAAATACAGTACCACAAACTAGCAGGAGAAGCATGCTTGGAAGTTTCAAGAGTATTGAAGAAAATGAAAGTACTCATTATTGATGAGGTAAGCATGGTATCAAACTTAATGCTTGCCTTTGTGCATTTAAGAATGCAGCAAATTCTGAAGACAGACTTTGACATCCTATTTGGAGGAAAACATGTCATAGTTTTTGGAGATCTTTTGCAACTTACTCCAGTTAAAGGACAACCGGTATTCCATACACTTACACATGAAGACACAAAAAAGTCATTAGGAAGTATAGGCAATGTAAATATTTGGACATATTTTGAGTATAAGGAACTCATTACCAATATGAGGCAAGCCAATGATGAGGACTATGCAAGTATTCTGAAAGATATAAGAATTGGACTACTCACAGAACATGGCAGAAAAGCATTACAGAGTCGATTGCTGAGTAATTTGTTTCCAACAGAACAAATAGTTCCAGGGAAAATATACAAGAAAATTGCAGAAAAAAATACTGTAATCTGCTTAATGCCAACACTACATGAATGTTTTGTATTCAATCAAGAACTTTTGAAATTGGAAAATGAAGAGATTATAAAACTGGAAGCTGTGGATAAAATAGAACATGAACGAATAACTGTTATATTGACAGACAAATTGGGTACTAAATTGGATTCTCTGGAGAAAAACATTTCTAAAACAGCTGGTTTGGAAAAGAATCTTTATGTGTGTATGAACTGTAGAGTAATTTTAAGACGGAATTTGGATGTAGAGAAAGGTTTAGTGAATGGAGCTATGGGAAGAGTTGTGGGTTTTATTAATTACCAGAAAAAAGTTGGAATTGAATGTTTAAAAATAAAATTTGATCAGATACAAGAGGTTAAAGACATTTGTCGTTGTTCAGTTTGTTTCTTGCTTGTGAAAGACTTATATGTGCGTAGGAAGCAGTTTCCGTTTTCTCTAGCATATGCTGTAACTATTCACAAGTCTCAAGGATTAACTGTTGATAGTGCTTTTGTAAACATTGGATCTAGTGTGTTTAAAGAAGGTATGGCATATGATGCTTTATCACGCGTGAAAAAATTATCTGGTTTATTCATGATAGACTTTGATGACTCAAAAGTAAGTGCTGATGCAAACTGTGTAAAGGAGTATAATAGATTAAGAAGAAGCTATGCTCCTCATTTAGGTCAGTATCCTGTGTTTGAAAAACGTGTTGTTTGTCGGAAAAGGAGATTTGAGGATATCTGTAATGAGGGTGTACAGAAGAGAAAACAAAAAGATAGTGATGTGACTGCAAGCAAAAAGAAAAAGGACAATGCTGAAGAGGTTGTTGGTTGTCATTTTGAAAATAGCTCTGGTGTCAACTGCTACGCTAATGTAGTGCTGAATGTTGTATTTTATCTTGAAAGTTTGCAAGAGCAGATAATACTAAATCTAGAAAAAATATTCTGTTCTTTGCTGAGTCTCCTCTATGAGAAGCTGAGTAATGATAAAACTAAAATAGAAAGTGCTTCTGATGTTAGAAATCTTTTAGATGTATGTTCTGGACGTACACAGTTTACACAAAATGTCCAGCAAGATGCACACGAATTCTTGGTGTATATCCTGATGGTACTGGAAGATGAAGGGGTAGAAGTAGAAAATGTATTTGGTGTCTCTTATAAATGGGAACATTGTTGTGATAACTGTATGAACACAAGCAGTAGTAATGTTGATTCTGAAAGGTTCATATATTTACCATTACCAGAGAGTAAAACAGTGACTTTTAGTAAATTAGTTAAAGATGCTAATCACAACATGGAATGTTCTCAATGTAAATCAGACATGTTATCAACGTTATTTTTAAAGAAATATGGACAGTATGTAATTTTAATGATGCAACGTTGTAGAGCTGATGGAACAAAACTGGACACTTTAATAAAGAAGTTTACAGGACAACAATTATCAATATCTGGAAAAACTTTTGTTGCAGTTGCAATAATTTTTCATGATGGACCTTCTATAACTTCTGGTCATTACACAGTTTATCTTAAATGTGAAAAAGGATGGACACTGTGTAATGATTCTCAATTGATTTTCAAGCAACGTTTGCCTTATGATTTACCCAATTGTTACCTAATTTTTCTGAAACCCAAATTTTAAATACTAACATCATCATTGGAAGAAAGCATTATTAAAATTTAAAAGGATTAAAATTGGATATTTCTCTCAAAAGGGATTTTAAACTTATCATTTGGCCGTAAGGAAAGGTAAAAAAAACAATTGTGGACTTCTTTGACAGATATTATTTTGGAAAATGTTCTTTTGCAACAAGGTTTACAGATGTTATTTTTTAGAAATTGTTATTCTTCTTAAAAGGTATTTTAAACATTTCTATTAAGGTATGTTTTAGTGAGGATACATTTGGGGCTTTTTTAAACAATCTTTCAGATTGTTTTTTTTTTTGCCCGCTGTTAAATGATGAATACAATTGATTTCACTATTTTCAGTGAAAATCAAAATATTCTGAAAACAGCAAAAAAAGGCACAAAATTGCTTTGCTAAATATGAAAAAACATGTACTGTTTAATAAAGTGTATTGTTGAATATTAATACTTTTTTTCTTTTTTACAGAACTAGAAAGAAAATTTAGAAGATGTTATTCAGTTATCTTTGCAATTAAATAAAAACATTTAATTCTAAATTATTTATTTTGATGGTCAGGTAAGTTTAACATATCTGTATGTGTCACTGGTTTCGTTTCATGCTTCTTTTTCTTCACCTGTCCTTACTCTACTTTTCTCATTTCTCTTCTCACTCTCTCTTCCTGCTTTACTACTCTTTTGTAACTTCCTCACTCCTTCTATACTACTCCCCTACCTTTACTACCTCTAAAACTAATTTTTCATCCATGTTTCTTTTTCTGTATCCATATGTCTTAGTCTTTTTAACTGCCTTACTCCTTGTCAGTTGTTTGCTCTCTGTGTCTGTATCTGTCACTCTTGATTTGTCTGTTTCACCCTTAATTTCCTTTACATCTCTGGGGCACATTTACAAGCCGCCTGCGCTACCACTACGTCAATTTTCTTGACGTACTAGTGGCGCAGGGTGCTCCTCCATATTTACAAGGAGAGGATAAGCCTCTCTGTGTGTCTTTTCCTCTCCTTCTAAATACAGCAAATTCAAATGCAGCACTAAAATGAGCTATTATGTTTTTTGGGTACCTATACATAAATACTGATGCAGAGTTTAAAGTTTAATAGGAAAACTGTCTTACGTTCATCTGTGAAATGTACACCATCTCTTTTTTAATTACTTTGCCACTCCCCTCTCTTTTTCAAGGAGTTCCTGAAGGTTTAGTAAAGGTGAAAAAAAAGGTTTATTGTTTTTTTTTAAAACCCATTGGGAGCGCTGGGTGTGCGCACTCTAAAAAAAAAAAAAAGAAATAGATTGTAAAAAACAAGTTGTGGTGTTTTGATTTTAGGTGGCTCTAAAAAGAGCCCTTGAGTTAATGTAGGGACAGAGGAAGAGAAAAACGAAAAAAAAAAAAAGAAAATTATGGCCTCTCGCAAGGATGCTCCTCAAATTTTCTTTGAATGAGATCAATACTGCTCTCACCCAAAGTAATAAGACGACCACAATCCATGCAGTGAGTACTCATCCTCCCAAAACAAGGACGAATATCCAGAGGTGTGGTAGAAGGTGAAGGCACCACTGCAGAAGAAGTGCTTGCCTGAGCTGCCGAAGATGTGCTCGGCTGAGCTGCTGCAGATGTCGTCGGCTGAGCAGGTGGAGGGTTTGCTCCAGAAGCTCGACGAAAAGTCACTGGATGCATTTTCTCGACATAGTATGAATACTAAAAGAATACTTCTTGTTAGGATTCCCACGTGACAAGACACACTGACAAAGTTTGCAGATGACCTTTGGTGCATTCACCTTCTTTTGTCCCTCAGGAAAAGTGAAAAACTGCCATATAAAGGAGTCTTTCTGCTTCCTCTGCCTCTGTCTCTCAAGAGTGTCCTGCTCACTCTCAGAAGAAGGCTGCTGCTCTGCCATTGTATCTCAACACACAGATTAGCTCCTTCTCCTAGGGAATCAGAACTAACAATGAGGGGGGTCTGGAACTGAAAGTACTTTGAACCAATGAAAAGTGATGTTTCTGGATCACATGACTTGCCATGAGGGGATTGGGTGTGGTGTTGAAACAATCTGAAACTGAAAGTAATGAAAACCAATTAGAAGTGTTGTTTTATTCATCACATATCCCGATGTGCGCGCACCGAGCAAGCTCCCTGCGCGCACGGTACAATTACGCATGCGCGAACGCGTATGCGTGCATGCGCTTACGTACTATGCGCGTACGTAACGCGCATATGCAGCACGCGCGTATGCGTAAACGTCAGCGCGCGTACTCTACGCGTATACGGAAGTATACCGCGTGGAGTACGTACGACGTACGTAAGCGTGCGTACGTACGCATGCGTACTAGATGCGCGATACAATCTCACAGTAATACGTATGTATGCATACGTAAATAACGTACGCCGGAATTCATGAAAAATGTACGCAAACGTACTAGGTGCGCGCTCTGAGCGCGCACCCCAAGAATTTATATTAAAAAAAAAAGTGGACATAACTTAATAGAAGATATTAACTATGCTGTTCAACTTTAAATTAAATAAAACGTAAAAAAAAGCCACACCAAATTAAAGGATACAGATAATATATAAATGTATACATAGGGAAGTTTTTTAAAAAGAAATGTTTCAAAAATATAAAAAAAAAAAAAATTAGCATTTAAAAAACCATTGAAATTCACTGAAAAAACCATAGGTTTCACACACGTTATAGTTAGGAATTAGCATTTAAAAAACCTTGCAAATTCACTGAAAAAACCAGAGGTTTCACACACGTTATAGTTAGCTGGACATTTTACTCGCAAAAAACCAATGAAATTCCCCCGTTATAGTTAGTTCAGCTAACTATAACTCGCGCGCCCGCAATCCACTGCTGATGAAGTCACATATTACATCACTCATGACATGGTCAGTGACATCACTGATGACATCACTGATGACATCTCAAATGACATCACTGATGACATCACTGATGACATCATCCGTGTGATAGAGTAGCACATCTTCTCACACAATAATTTAACCTTTGAAACACCGACAAAAAATTTAAGAGTTCCATTCTCAAAACCATACATACTGCAATACCAATAACTACATACCCAATTATTAACTCTTAGGTCAACATACACCTCCACACACTCACCTGTAAAGTCACTCATACTTACAGTCACTTCATACAAAAGTGTCATATGAATTTATACACACACATAAATAGACACTCACACACTACAAATCATCCATAGAGATGCTCTCACACTTTCTCAATCATGCAAATAATCACACTCCCATTTACTCACCTAGGCAGTGAAACACACTCAAGTTCACTTACTCTTAAAAATAGTATCACATTCTTACGCTCTTAGACAATCATTGATGCAAGCACACACTCATCCATACAGCCACTCTCACAATCACACACTCTCACATATACCCACTTATATACTCTTACACGCATATATACTGCCTTTCACATATGTAGTTAGTCACACATGTACCACTGAGATATACATGCTATCCCTAACACACCCACACATACACTCACCCAACCATACAGTTCAACACAGATGCACTCTTAAAACCATGCACCCATAGAATCACCCACTCACACATCTATATCCAGAGTCACACACACCCTACCCACACAAACACTTATGAACCCATACAGATACTCACACAAGCAATCAATAACTCATATAGACACTCATATAGCTGTTCTCTAAACCATGCAGCCACTTATACACCAACATACAGACACATACATACATTTACACAGTTTAGTCACTAGTCTGCAGTAAGATACATTTAATGACTAACTTAAAGAATCATGTTATTCACCACAGAAAATCATCCATTTACTCACTTGTACACCCACTCATTCTTAAACAGGCCTTTCCCTATATATATTAAACATATTCAAATTTTTCTAAAACACATACTCACTAGATGATGTCATCAGTGATGTCATCAGTGATGTCATTTGAGATGTCATGAGTGATGTCATCAGTGATGTCACTGACCATGTCATGAGTGATGTAACATGTGACGTCATCAGCAGTGGATTGCGGGCGCGCGAGTTATAGTTAGCTGAACTAACTATAACGGGGGAATTTCATTGGTTTTTTGCGAGTAAAATGTCCAGCTAACTATAACGTGTGTGAAACCTCTGGTTTTTTCAGTGAATTTGCAAGGTTTTTTAAATGCTCATTCCTAACTATAACGTGTGTGAAACCTATGGTTTTTTCAGTGAATATATATATATATATATATATATATATATATATATATATATATATATATATATATATATATATATATATATATATATGTATATATCCCACCACGCGGTTTCCTTTTCATCAGCATATGTGGCACTCGTATGCGGTGCGTTGCTTCCGCGGTTGAAACCCAAACCGCTATTAATCACTGTGAGTATCACATTTACGTTTTTATTTTCCTTATACTTCTAGCATCAAGTAGAGTTTTTCGGCATTACAGACGATGTATTACAATGCTTACATCATTTCCTTTCCAATACGTGTATTTCAACCCCATAGCCTCTTGGGACTTGTAGTTTCACATAATTTTCTCAACAACTCAGTTTGTGAAAACGTGGACTTAGATTAAAGTGTTGCTTCTTCTTATGTGTAATATTTTCTTTACATTATATTTATCGCACAAGAAAATATATGCATTTATACAATTTTGGCAACATTTTCTACTGACAGTTTTCTATAGACAGTTTTTTATGATAAAAGCACCCTTATTTTTAATATAATTCTATTTATTTTATGTCCACATTGGAATTGCTTATCTATTTAAATTCTTTTGAATAGTGTGTCTTTGTATTCTTTATCAGGGCCCATATTTTTCATTCTTTTTGTTTTAGTTGTAGTCCACTAATGCCAAATTATGATTGCAATCATCTATAAATGTATATATAACTCCTCTGATTGGTTCCGACCAAATGGCATCATACTTCTCATATTTATGATGTGTTGTGATTCTTTTTGTCGGAGGATTTTCTCCCTGTTCCCTCCTCTTGTGTTGTACAGTGCTGATTCAATTCCATAAAATTTGAGAGTCATCCAATCACTTTTGTGGGTGATTTCCATATGCTTAGCCACTGCATTGTTTCTGTCTTTATTTATTGTTGCCCGAACATGCTCCAGTATTCTTTTCTTCAACTCACATGTAGTACTCTCAATGTATTTAAGAGCACAGGGACATTCTATCACATAAATTGTGTACTTGCTCTTACATGTGATTAATTCCTGAATCTTCCAACTTTTTTTGTTTGCCATTTGGAACTCAGTCATTGGTTTTGCAATTTTGCAGACTTTACAATTAAAACATTTTACAAAGCCTTTTGTTTGTAGCCAAGATTATTTTTGGTTTTTAAAGTGACTGTGTATCAAGCAGTCCTTTAGATTTTTGGCTCTGTGATGGGTTATAATGGGGTGGTTCCCCATTAATTTACCTATTGAGTTGTCCAATTGTAGAATCTTCCAGTTATTTCTGAGAATTGCAGTTATTGCTTTCGAGTCTTGAGAGAGATCCGTGATTAGCCTGATTTTTCTCTGATTATTACTGTCTTCCTTATGTTCTATAGGTGCCAAGCATTCCTCACTTGATTTGTCATTTGCACGTTTCCAACATCTATTCACTATGTTGGTGTTATATTTTCTTCTTTTAAATCTTCCCTTTGTGATTCTGCTATGTTTTAGCCAATCTGGTTCTTCACTGCAGATCCTTCGAATTTGAAGGAATTCTCCAAATGGTATGCTTGCTATGAATGAGGGCTGATGGAAGCTGTTTGCTTGAAGTGTTGCAATGGTCGCTATGCTTTTTCGGTGGAGTGTAGTTTGGATGTTACCGTCTTTGATTTATATCTCTGTGTCCAAGAATACTACCTTCTGATTGCTTAATTCGAAGGTAAATTTTAGAGTACTTATACTTTCATTAAAGATGTTAAAGTATTCTTGGAACTCCACACATGTTCTGTTCCAGGCGATTAATAAATGGTCTATGAACCTTGACCAGGTCACAATCTTTTTTACAAATCTTCTGTGTTTGGGATTCCATGCCACTTCTTGTTCTCACCAACCCATTAGTAGCCAAGCATAATTTGGGCTAAAAGAAAAACCCATAGCAGTTCCGTTTTTTTGTCGGAAAATTTCCTTTCCAAAAAGGAAGATGTTTTTCGTTAAACAGAATTGCATCATTTCTGTGACCATTATATTGTGATCTCTCAGATGGATACTCCTTTCTTTAAAAAAAGAATTACTTGCCGCCAATCCTTGATTATTTCCTATGGTGGTATAGAGTAAGATAACATCCATTGTTATCAGTTGGTATGTCTCTCTATTTTCTGCAATATTCTCAACATGTGACTGGTATCTTTTATATAAGAGTGGAGTTTTTCTAAAAATTGTTTAAAAAAATAGTCAATGTAATTGGCTATTGGTTCAAGCAACGAACCTCTTGCAGACAGAATTGGTTGTCCTGGTGGGTTTTCAGCACTCTTATGGAGTTTAGAGAGAAAATATATCGTAGCCATTACCGGGTGATCTACTGGTAAATATTTTCTCTCCTCTTCATCAATTAAGTTGTTAGCAGTCCATTCATGTAATTTTTAATCAATCTCTCTCTTGATTGATGTCATAGGATTAATTTGTAGTTGTTCATAATATGTCCTCTAGTTGCCTATGTGCTTCAGTAATATATGCTTTTCTTCCCCAAATTACAACATTACCACCTTTATCTCCAATTTTGATTTCGATTTGTTTGTCCGTTGCTAGATCTTTTAAGGCTTCTCTTTCTGCTTTTGTCAAATTATCTCTATAATTCGATTGTTTCATTTTATAGAGATCTAGGATTACTGCCTCTTGAAATAAGTCTAACTTATGGTGGTAGTTGTGGTAGAATTAGGAATTTGCATGTTTATTACTCAATCCTGCACTCAGCTGTTTGACATGCTGTTTGTAAAGTGATTTCTTCTCCTTCCAGTGCGTTAAGATTTAGTAATGTTAGGAAATCTTCTGCTTCTTTTGCTTTTAGGGTTGATTCTGATATTTGTATTTTTGTTGGTTCTTTCATTTTATTTTCCATAAAGAATTTTGCCAAATGTATCTTCCTGAAATATAGATATAAATTGATTTGTGTCTTGGCCAAATTCTTTTTTTGTACTGGACAAAAATGTATGCCTTTTTTTAATAACGAAATTTCAATTTCTGTCATTTGGCGATTAGATAGGTTGACTACTTGTCGCTCATTCATTGCAGGTTCCTCTTCTGTTTAATACTCCTGGTTACCGCTCCCGTCTTGTCCTCAAAGCTGCTTGCTCCTTTTTCCTCTCCGTTGCGGTTTCTTCCTTGCCATGGGCATCCTCTTCCTCTGCCACGTTGGAAATGCTGCGTTTCCCGATTTTGCTCCCATTGCTTTTGCTGCAAAACCAGGCGCATGTCCCCTAAAAAAGTATGCTTTATTTTTTCCATTTGATTTTCATTTTAATTTTCACTGAGATCCGTAGAGGCTAATGAGGAAAATCTGCTTGATGAACTTGCTGGATTACTTGTTGGTACTTGTCTCCTAAAAGAATCAAATTTTCGCGCAAAGGTGAATATTTTGCCTTCAGAATAGTGAATTATATCACGTACAAATTTTGTGTGTTTTCTTTGTCGCACCAAATCTTCGTGCTTTTCAATTTGGCTCTCTAGCTCTTTTTTGAATTTGATCATTACTGGGTTTAACTTTAAGATAGCCAGTTCTTTTTCCATTTCATGTAATTCATCTTTAATTTTTTTTAATGATATTTCAATATGTTTTACTAAAATCTGAATCAATCCCAAGGATGAGTTTAAAACATACTCTCCCCACTCCTGTAGCAACTCAATGGTGGCATCTTGGTGATTAGGCATTAACATAATTCTTAGTCCCCTCGGGACACATTGTACCTCGAGATATTTTTTGAGAGTGATTAATTCCCATGACTTGTTGATTTCTTTCCTGCTTAATTTTTCCCACATCCGTAGTTTACCTTTTGTGTCTGACTTTCCTGTGGTAGTTTGCGTTTCCACTTCTTTTTCCACGGTTCTTTTTTCAAACATTGTTGTTAAAAATTATTTTCTATTTGCCTCTCTTTTTTCCATGTTTTCGTCTGTCTGATTAATTAGTTGCCGTTTATTAATCCGTGTTTTTCTTTTTAGATCATTTAACCCACTTGTTTATTTCTTACTTTACTTGACCTTTTTGAACCTTTAATGGGTCCGTGACTGAGAGTCTTTTGTTTGCACTTCAATAGCCATTTTAATAATTGCTCTGTTTGATCTCAAACAACCTTGCAATCTCTTTCTCGGCTGTCATCCAATTCCTCTAGACAATTAACCAACTATTTAGACAACTTTTGTCTTCATTCTTTAGTTGAAAAAAAATAGATCCTTCGTTTCATACACATGCGCTTACCTTAATGTCTTCGGTTTTTAGCGTTGCGTGTGTAATCCTTTTTCTGTTTTATCTATAATCTGGAAGGGACAAATAGACCTAGCAAATTAATTAATCTCACACTTGATCAACAACAAAGTCAATTTACAGTTCACCAGTCAAGTGGACTCTACAACTGTTAATTTCCTGGACTTGAAGATTAGTGTAGTAGAGAACCAACTTTATGTGTCTCTTTACCGCAAACCAACTGCATGAAATTCCATCCTGCATGCGGCTAGTAGCCACCCATCTCAATTGATTAAAAGTATCCCGTATGGGGAATTTTTAAGATTAAAAAGAAATTGTTCCAAGGATGAAGATTTCAGGTTAGCAGTCAAGGAAAACTGTGACAGATTTAGGATGCAAGGATATAGTGAGGAACTACTTGAAAGTACACTAAATAAGGTAAATATGATATCTAGACATGATCTGCTTAAAAAGAAAATTAAGACAGCATTAAATGATGAAGCAGTAATTAAATTCAGAACCATAACTACATTTTCGGATAATGCCAATCAGTTGAGGAAAATTATGAGAAAAAACTGGCATATCCTTAAATCGGATTGATTTATCGGTTCTGATTTACCTGCCACACCCCAAATAACTTTTAAAAAAGCAAAATCAGTTAGGGATTTTTTAGTTCAGAGCCACTTACAGACAACTGCTAACAGCAAGGGAACTTTTAAAGACATGAAAGGCTTCTTCCCGTGTGGGAAGTGCAAAGCCTGTGCAAAAAGCAGGAGAACATTGTCTTATGATATCCCCGGCATAACAAAGCAAAAAGCCATCAACAAGTTTTTAACTTGTAACACCACACATGCAGTCTATTGTCTTTTTTGTCTGTGTGAACTTAAATACATAGGCAGCACTATCCACCCCATGAAAGTCATGCTATTGGAACATATGCGTGCCATAGTAGAAAAAGATGTCACGTATCCTGTCACCAGACATTTTGCTGAAAAACATCAGTCAAACAGGGATCTGTTATGGTATTTTGGGCTTGATACAGAATCAATATGCAAAAGAGGAGGAGACTGAATTATAAGACTAAGAAGGTTAGAATCAAGATATATTATTAACCTTCAAACAAAGATGCCCATGGGAATAAATAGTGGGGAGGAGTTGGCAATACATCTTGGGGATTAAGTGTTTATAGAGCTTTCAGGATTTTTTAAGACTCTAAACACAGAAGAGACTTTGCACGAAGCAATTACTTTCTAAAAATGTAAACATTAATTTGCAAGAAAAAAGTATGAATACTTTAGAATGTGTTAAATATTTTATGGAAAGGTAGAAATATTCTATAATGAACATTTTAGTAGACACGTGATGGTAAATATATTAAGTCCGATACTCGGCAGAATAACGCTCAATGGTGATGAACTGCGAGGGAGGTCTATGTTGCCAACCAAAGATACAAGCCGATATACGTCGAAATTATATCTATGAGATGGTCATGACACTGCTTTTTTCATAGAGAATTGAAATTGTGTTGAAAAGTGTAAATGTGAATATTATTTCAAGATTAACATGAAATGTTAAAATACACTCCCATATGGCGACCACAATGAATTTAGAGGCATTGTCCATCACCTATGTTTATGAATATCCCACGTGGTAAATGATTTTGAATGCATTTATAAAAAAACATGGTTCTGTCCGGCGTGGTGAGAACATCATAACATCGAGAAAGGCAATCGCCGAAACGAGTCTGTTTTGCTCTCAATAAATAGACTCTAAAAACATCACCCCCGTGAGTGCTCTTTCTTGGTGAATCGGTGTGGGGAAGGAGCGTGGATATTTTCACGGTAAACCGCCGTGATCAAAGCACCCGTCCGCGAGTGCTCCTACAACGGTGTATTTGAGCGGACATTTATATATATGGTGACACCGTGGGAGAAAGATCAGCCGGCTTCGAAGAGAGGCAACAAGTGTGTCAGCGGACACACGGAGGCACCAAGTCACAGAAGCCGGTAAGCAACACATTATATATATATATTGACCCGACACAATTGACCCGGCCTTTGGACCCGGCCCAGCAGGGGCAGACCCACAAACAGGGAGAGCCCGGGGGGTACCCAGGAACCACTGACTACAGATAGGGGACACATTGCCAGGTCCCCGGTAGCCGCGCAGCACTAAGCTGCAGACACCCGTACCACGGGAGCAGCTGGGGTGACCTGTCTTGGGCAGATACCGCACTTACCTGTGCTGCAAGGCCGCCGAAGATGACCGCCCTCTGAGGGAAAAAAGATCCGTTGATCAAGGACCTCCTACAGAAGTCGGACCCAAAAAGGCAGACCAGCAAGGTCCCCCAGGCTCAGAGGTGGACATGACGCCGGGGGGAAGTCAGACAGACGAGCCCATCACCCATGGCTTCTCAGAGCAACTATTTGGGACCCTCACAGACGACTTCACTGGATTACGCTGAGAAGTCGCCGCAGATATGAAGCAGGTCCAGGCGGAGATGCAGGAACTGGGGGATTGTGTGGATTCCTTGCAGCGGAGTGGCGACCGACAGGAGGACAAGATTACCGAGCAAACCCGGGAACTGCTGGAGCTTAAAGATCACAACGAGGAGCTGTTTCTCCGACTAGAAGACCTCGAAAACTAGAAGACCTCGAAAACCACTCCACGCAGCATCGGTGGGAGTCGGAATTGGAGTATGAGTTCTCACCCAAGGAGTGGAGTGATATAGTGCACAGGGCCAGATAATCCTTCTGTAGTACAGCGGGCAAAGAGATGTTCCTAAAGATCGCTCACTATTGGTATTACACGCCGCTAAGGCTTCGTAAATGGAAACCGGGGGGGGCGGACTATGTTGGCGTAACTGTGATCAGCTGGGCACGCTCACTCATATCCTTTGGGCATGCCCGAAGATTCAGGAATTTTGGGAGGTAACTCTCCGCGATATGATTTACTGCACAGACCTACCAAGACTCCCTTCATTCATATCCCTGGGTCTGCCCAATTCCTTGATGTACCCTCTCAGATCTGAGCAGGGCAGGGCAGGGCGATTGCACTAGCGCGTCATGCAGCTAAGCAGGCATTACTGGCTAGATGGGGCACAGCAGAGATACCTTTTCCCCTGGATTGGTTATACAAGCCGTGGGAATTATTGGGTATGGAAATGATTATGGCAGGTCTTACACACTCCCTCCCTAAATTTGACAAAACATGGTGGTCCACCATAGAATTTCTGTCTGACGAATTCAAGGAACTCACCTGCCAAAAGTACCTCAGAGTGCTGCGCCTCACTAACACCCCCCATCCACAGGTCTAGCCCATCATTCGCCTCCCCCACCTAATCTACAGATTGGAAACATACCGGGTCCACTTCACACACATGCCAGGAATATCTCTCCGTACCCCTCCTCTTCTATTATATTTTCTTCTTTCTTCTTATCATTTGTTGAACTGACCAATCCCCACCGGCCGGTGGATGTAGGTAAAGGCTATTGTAATGCTTGAGTCTTTGAAAATGTAATAAAAAGATTTAAACCCAAACATATTTTTGTTGTTTGTGTTTAAAAATATGTTGGTTTTGAGGGTATATTTCTTTAAATGTACAAAAGTTTCTTATTTTTTTAATTTTTTTATTTAACCATTTTCTACTCTACTGACAAGCACAAGAATCTGAGATTGACATGCAAAGTATTTAAATATTATTATTTAAAACAATTGTGCTTAAAAATATCATATTGGTTTTGAAATTTCTTAAAATGTACATTTATTTATTTTCATAATTTCTTTTTATTTAACTGTTTTCTGCTGTGCTGGCTGGCAACCACAAGGGCCTGAGAGTGACATGCAAATAATCTACATAGTAATATTTTAAATAATTTTGTTGTTTGTGTTTACAAAAATCAAATTGGTTTTGAGGAGATATTTCTTAAAATGTACATTTATTTATTTTCCTAATTGTTTTTATGTAAACATTTTCTACTGTACTGACAGGCACAAGGACCTGAGAGTGGCATGCAAAATACTTAAAAATAAAGTCAACCGTTTTATTTTTTAACAGTTTTACCTTGCCTGCTTATACATATAAAGTTTTTGTTGTCTCTTTAAAAAATAAATGAAAGATTTTTAATGGATATTTTATTATATTTTAAGGATTGCATATTAGTCTCATTTCATAGTTTCATTTCATTCAGTGGTTTTCTAAGGTACTGATGGACCCAACGGCTTCAGAGCCATATATGAACTATTTTAAGTACAATATTTACTTCATTTCTTTTCTTAAAAATTGCCTTGCTCATAAATGCAAAGCTTTTACTGACTTCCTAAAAATTTTATTTTTGGTTCAAATGGTTATTTCTTATACTTGTAGCTATTTAATATGTAATGAAGAATACTGGGCAATCAATGTTGACTAGCTGATGCAGAAAAGGAAGTGGCCAGCCTGCATTTCCGGTAGGAACAAAATTACAGGTGTGTTTCTTTGTGGACGTTTATGTACCTATGTAACGTGTTTTATATTGGAAAGGGTAGAGCCAAAGCCGTTTTGCCTAGTACCTGCCCTAGTCCCCTTCGGTAGTCAGACATGCTTGTCAAACCAGAAAATCTGTTCTATATTTTATGAGTTTTCCTTTATGAATGCCTATAAGAACTGTATTTTTAGTCCATTTATCACAGAAATAGTGCAAACAATTGCACAAAAAATACACCAATTTAAAAACAAATTCCCAGAGGTATAACTCCCCCAGAACCCCCCTTTTGCCAAAGGGCTCGCTCGTTTCACTCGCTCACTAGCATTTGTTGATTCATTATGTTTACGCCTCACCAGTGTAAAATTTCACCAGCTGCCCGCCACTGGTGTACACGGACTTTCTACAGAAGAATAATGGGGCCGATTCACAGAACTAACTTAAGAGAAAATCCTAAACTTACTACTTTTGGTATTCACAGAAGGCATTTAGTAGTAGTAAAGTTAGGATTTTGTCTTAAGTTTGACTTAAGACAAACTTAAGACAGACTTAAGACAGACTTAAGACAGACTTAAGAACCACCGCTCTCTTTGCATTATTCTGATATTTTTCTTTGTCTAATTCATGTGCTGCACGCTCCCAAACATTTAATGCTTCATACTGTGCAGGTTTAGGAGGTGGTTTCATGACATTTACTATTTCTCTCAAATTGTCAACAACTATTGGATCAAATGTGCCATATTGTGAAAATATTAATGTTCCCCCCTTTTTGGTGATTTTGTGCCATTGACTGTTAGACTTGGCACCCTTGGCGTGGGTCTCCCTTTCATTTTTTGCTGTTGCCTCATCTGTTTTTGCTGGTCTAGATGCTTTGGGCACTTTGCCACTGCTGTTAAGTGCCAAAGTGCAAGTGCTCCCTTGTGTAAATTGTTGTTATGGATTAATGACTCCATGATTGGTTATTTGATTTACTCGTCAGACCCTAGTACAGTGCACCATGTGTGCCCAGGGCCTGTAAATCAAATGCTGCTGGTGGGCTTGCAGCACTGATTATGCCACCCACAGATGCAGCCTGTAAAATGTGACTCAGGCCTTCCATTGCAGAGCCTGTGTGCAGTCTGGGACTGCCATGTCAACTTGGCAAGTGCACACACTTGCCAGTCCCTAAACCTTCCTTTTTCTACATGTTATTCACCCCTTAGGTAGGCCCAAGGTACCCCTGTGGGCAGGGTGCATTGTATGTGAAAGGTAGGACATGCCCTGATGTGTGTGGCATGTCCTGATAGTGAAATACTGCCAATTTCGTTTTTCACTATTGCAAGACTATCTGTTTCCATAGGCCTGAATGGGCAGTTAGTTTATAACATTGTATAAACATAACTGGCCCTGGAAACAAGATAGGAAAATAAAGTTTAGTATGCCTGAACTTAGAATGTTAAAGTGCATCCTTTAGTTAGGGTGATTTTTACATTATGTGTTTAAAAATACAACTTTTAGAAAGTGGGTATTTTCTTGCCTATCCGTCCAGGGTGCACTGCTAGGTTTGTGTATTGCATGTCTGGCTTGTTAGTGACAGGAGCTGGGAGAGGGCAGCGGCTCCGGCAGTCTGATGAGTCAGGGCTGGGCTGAATGGGACCTGGGTTGAATTAGAGTAGGGTGAGGAGATTTCCTTTCACCTGCCTGGGCCAGGTCTGCTTTCAACAATGCTGTCTCCACCTCCTGCCAGGAAGCTGCACCAGTGAGGACAGAACTGTTTTTGCCTGGGTACAGACAATCTCTGCCTTCAGAGAATAAAGAATTTGTGTGTATAAAAAGAGGGGCCCAGACCCCAGATTTTTAGATCACTTCCGGGAAATCAAGTGGAAAGCTTTACCAAGAAAAGCCGGATAAGCTGAGGAGGAATGCTGCCACTGTGCTGTTTGCTGTCTGGGGTTGGCGTGCAGTGGGTGCTTACTGTCAAGGAAAGGAGCAGAAGGACTTAGATGTTTGCTTTGTCACCTGCTTGAAGAAAAAGATCTCCAAGGGCTTGAAACTGAGCTTGTCTCCTTGTGAAGTCTCAGGGACACAAAGACTTCATCCCCAGCTCCCCTGAATTCCCTTGCTGGGAATTCTAACCTGCAAAGAGATGCCTGCTGCTGTTTAGGACCTCTAGAGACTGTTTGTCGCTGGGAGCTGGAAGATCGATGCCACGAGAAGAAGCGTGTCGCATCCGCACTGATTCCCGACGCATCGCCGAATCACGGGGAAGAAGCATGCCGCATCCGCACTTGATTCCGATGCCTCGCCAAGCAACCAGGAAGAAGCATGCTGTACCCACACCGGGTCCGGATGCATCACCGCGAAGACTGTCACAGCACCTGCCGTGCAGCTGGAAAGATCACTCATCGTACCGGATTGTTGCATCGCACCAAGCTGCCATTTTGTCGCATCGCACCGGATCGTCGCCACGCATCGAGGCACCATCTTGTCGCATTGTAACCAGAATGAAATAAGAAACAGACGCATCCCCTCCTCTCCGGTAAGAAACCAATGCATCACCTCCCCTGCACTGCAGTAAGGAACCGATGCATCACCTCCCCCGAAGCAAGGAACTGATGCATCACCTTCCCTGCAAACCCTTTCATTTGTTTTGCGTGACGCATCAAAGGTACTTTGTAAGAAAAGTGTTGCATTTAAAACTTGCATTGAACTGAACAATTTTTACCATTTGAAAGTCTTATTTTAACACTGTATTGTGAATTTTTGTCGTTTGGTCTTGTCTAAATAAAGATTACTTATTTTTCTAAACTGGTGTGGTATCCGATTGTAGTGTTTTCACTGTCTTACTGTATGTGTTCACAAATGCTTTACACACTGCCTCTGAGATAAGCCTGTCTGCTCATGCCAAGCTACCAAGGGGGTGAACAGGGGTTATTTTGGGAGGGTATCCCCCTTACCCTGACTAGAAGCAAGGGTCCCTATCTGGACAAAGGTGCAAACCATTGCCAACTAGAGACCCCCATCTCTAACATTGACGAACACACAAACACATATGAAGCTCTATGCTAGTCACTATATAATGACTTGGCGTACTTGGCGTACCTTCCTTTGGAGCCTGTGAGGAACTCGCACATTACCCCTCTTTAAATCTATAAGGGCTCTGAAACAATTTATGATTACAATAATTTAACAAGGATGAAGGAAATTAAATCAAAATGTTTTGTTCAGCTCACAATTCGATACGGATTGCTTTTTTAACTCTATCTCAACACAATCCTTTCCTTTGCGGACCTATCACAATGCCACACATAATGATTCCCCAACCAGTGCCAGCTCGACACTTCACACGGGTTGACCTATCCCATCGCTGTACTTTATTACACAAACCTCTCTTCCCACAGCAGTTAACCCTCCTTTACAATTTTCTCAAACCTAAAATTTCACAACTTTTAAGCAAGCACAATAAACAAATAACCCTTGTCTGCTTCACTAATGAAACTCAGAGTAACCACTTACACAAGAATTAACACTTTCCAATCTACACAGACACATATGAAATCTCGACCAGCAGAAATCACTCTGACTGATGCAGCTTTCCCTTTGCCAAATCACTATTAGTACAATCGCTACAATCTGTTATGGTCCTATCAAAATTATGCAGTTGATGATACAATCCCTATCTCAACTGAAACCACAAAACTTTAGCAGACAAGTAATATCACAATATCTCGTATCTATCCTGGGATTGTGGACTACCACGTGTCCGATAACAACTTCAACTGCTCAGCATCAAGCGTATGTACACATTTACACAATTAAACCATAGACATTACCAGAACATGAAACATGCAACTTCAGCATAACACCACAAGCTCAACATAGACAATTGTGTTACATAACCCTACTAATACTCACATGTCCACCAGTGCATAGCCTTCAGAACTGCTAAACTCCTCCAATCTTCAAGGTCGGGGCATGGAATTGAGGGGCATGGGCAATTCTAAACTAGGGCAAGCTTAATAAATTCTAGATCTTTTTATGATTTTAGCTCCTCTTCTCCTCTGACATTAAACATCACTCTGCTACCTCTTAGCTGGAGCAGGGAATCCAGTATCGTAAACATTGGGTACAATTATCAAATGCCCTGCCATTAGTTGAATGGATATTTGTTAGTCGACGAGGAGACTAGATAAGTAGCAAAAATGTACATTAGTTACCATAACAGTTAAGACCAATTGGGATTTATTAACAGATTTTTTCAAATCAGTCATTAGTTCAGTAAGTATTTAAGTTTTTATCATTATTATGGCAGATTCAAATAATGTTAAAGTCGATATTTCAAAATAGGGTAGAATAATGTGCCGAAAGTGTGTTCCATAAAGGAAATCCCTAAGCTAAATTAAAGAAGGTTGGGCGAAAATTGTATTTTGTTTTAAAAAAAGTAAATTAAAGGTGTTGGCTTCAGAAAACCAAATGAAAGTTTCAGATGAGAGAATCCGAATGCATAGGCATGAAGACTTGGATGCTTGATTCCGGTCCAGGGAAGACATGGCTTGGCAGTTCGGGCTGGACTGTTCCCATGAGGCACAGGGTCAAGACTGATTTGCATATGGCCAGGTCTAAACTGGGGTGGTGTAGTGGGCAAAAGAACGATGGATTTAACCCAGATCTCTTGACTGGGGGAGAATGTCTGCATTGTCAGCTTTCCGTCCATCATTTGTTTGTTGTAACGCTTTTTGCCCTAAGTGGGATGGGTATTCCCAGACGTGGGACCCGTGCTCACTACGCCACTGGAGTCAAGCTATTCTGGCTGATGACGGCTGATAGCCAGAAACCGGTCCTAGGATGCTTGATTCCGGTCCAGGGAAGACATGGCTTGGCAGTTCGGGCTGGACTGTTCCCATGAGGCACAGGGTCAAGACTGATTTGCATATGGCCAGGTCTAAACTGGGGTGGTGTAGTGGGCAAAAGAACGATGGATTTAACCCAGATCTCTTGACTGGGGGAGAATGTCTGCATTGTCAGCTTTCCGTCCATCATTTGTTTGTTGTAACGCTTTTTGCCCTAAGTGGGATGGGTATTCCCAGACGTGGGACCCGTGCTCACTACGCCACTGGAGTCAAGCTATTCTGGCTGATGACGGCTGATAGCCAGAAACCGGTCCTAGGATGCTTGATTCCGGTCCAGGGAAGACATGGCTTGGCAGTTCGGGCTGGACTGTTCCCATGAGGCACAGGGTCAAGACTGATTTGCATATGGCCAGGTCTAAACTGGGGTGGTGTAGTGGGCAAAAGAACGATGGATTTAACCCAGATCTCTTGACTGGGGGAGAATGTCTGCATTGTCAGCTTTCCGTCCATCATTTGTTTGTTGTAACGCTTTTTGCCCTAAGTGGGATGGGTATTCCCAGACGTGGGACCCGTGCTCACTACGCCACTGGAGTCAAGCTATTCTGGCTGATGACGGCTGATAGCCAGAAACCGGTCCTAGGATGCTTGATTCCGGTCCAGGGAAGACATGGCTTGGCAGTTCGGGCTGGACTGTTCCCATGAGGCACAGGGTCAAGACTGATTTGCATATGGCCAGGTCTAAACTGGGGTGGTGTAGTGGGCAAAAGAACGATGGATTTAACCCAGATCTCTTGACTGGGGGAGAATGTCTGCATTGTCAGCTTTCCGTCCATCATTTGTTTGTTGTAACGCTTTAGGCATGAAGACTTAGCACTCAGGGAGCGGAGATTATCAGATGCTGGAAGGAACTTCTCAGCTCAAAGTTAACAAGCATCTCTCTGATCTGCCCGACCCAAATCTAGGAACGCACACTGATATAATTCAACAAAACTCTAGTTGCAGTATTGCATCTCATCTGTATTTTCAGGAATTATTCATTCTTCTTTAAAGGCTGGGAGCAGGTAAACCTCCCAGCTTCTCATTTTTTTAAATGGTTCATACACAACCATGTCCCTGGTTTGATACTTTCAACGGAATCTTTTGGTTCAGACTGCTCTTCCCACGAGTCGCGCTTCCTGGCGCCTTCCTCTCCTCCCGGTGAGAACCTTTCTATCAGTTGTCTAATACATAACAAATGCCTATTCCCTAGCCAATAGAAGGCTTCTGGAAAACTGCAGCATTTCCACAGGGAATTAAGAGAAAAGCATCTTGTGCAAAACAACTGTGTGAATACGTAAACAGGCCTATGAGCCCTAACGTGTAAAATCGACATTCAAAATGGCATCAGTACTTAAGCTAGCTTAATTCATTACAACATGTTAACTCAAACCTTTGTTTATAATGGCTAAGTGTGAATACTTACTACAAATTTTGCATTTACTCTGCACGTTATTTAACATTACAAATTGAAATTTGTTAATACATACGTTTAATTAGCAAAATGAGGAATTTCCCCTCTATCAATTTCCAGAGAGATTGATGTAGAACTTTGTAATTATTGTATAATTGCCTCCTTGAATATTTCTTCTATGTGTTCTTTGCCAGTGACATGACTGTGCTATTTATCTTCTAAGGTCTATCTAGTGAGCCCGCATACATCTTTGCCTCTAATGACTACATGGTCTGACACATTAATTCTACACAGGGTATATATTCCAAGATGGTAGGGTAATAATTTCAGGGCAATCCTGATTTAATGTGCAACTTAGAATTCTTCCAATATCAAATCTTCACCTAGTTAAGGCATAGTTTAATGTAGAATTAACAGGGCCATCCAGTGAAGATTAAAAAAAACAGTTCTCCTTCCCAGTCCTCCACCACTAACAACCATTAACAATAATATTTCTAGAATACTCTTTGGTTTGATGATGTCTCCTGGAATTTTGTGATCTAGTATGACATAATTCACTGGATGGCCACACTAAGACTCATATGTTGGCAATATTTAAGTAAAGCTGTATTCTCTGCACAATTGTTAGCCTATTTGGTATGAAACTGCTTGATAAGGGTTACCAAGATTATTTTTTTTTAAATGACTTTAAAAAGTGTTTTGAAAACTTTTTAGGACTGTTTTATATTTAGGGGTTTTGGATTTCAGAACAGTTGTAAAGAAGGCCTGTGAAATAATTTCAGAGGGTTACGCCTAATTATATGTGATCAAAAACAGCTTGTAATGTAGATTTAACATTTCCGTAATAAATGTCTAGAATTCAGTACCCAATTCGTCAAGCCCTAACTGCTAGTCCCCTGGTAAAACAAGAAATGGTTGTCTACTAAGATTTACTTTAATATTAGGTGACAGATAATCCTGTTTTTTTTTCTTTTAACAATGCCTGTTTGGTAGCAAATACCGATTATTTACTACATGAGTGTTGCAAAGTCATCCTGTGCCCTGGGCACCCCCCAACTTTTTGCTGACTGATACTGGTGGTAACTGACTCTGACTGACCCTGGGCTCTGCTTAACCAGGCACAGGGCCAGTGCTATTCTGAAAGAAATACATTATAATACAGTTAAAACACCTACATACACTAGGGTACACTATGGTATGGTGGGGTACCCCTGTGATTGGCATGACCTACCCTATAAGCCCCTAGTATTTAATAGGGCAGGGGGATTGAAACTACCTAGAAGCCCCTAGCACCCTAGGGCATGGCAGTTTAGAGGCCAGCAGCTCTTTTTTTTGCACTTGCATGTGTGCACTGCTGAAGCCTGAGGTCATTTAAAAACATCCCTGGGTGCCAGGACTGCTTTTAAAAAGTAAATTGTGGCCAAAATCGACTTTGGTGTTTGGGGCACTTAAAAACGGATAACCTACAATGTTTTGGCATATTAGGGACCCCCCAGAGTCTCCCCTAGTTATCCCAGGGGTGGGGGTTAGATATGTATAAGGTACACCCTTATAAAATGAGTTTTTATATGCCTGGGAAAAGTGAAATTTCACATTTCACTCCCCACATTGTGGTAAAGTGCTGCTCAAATTCGACTTTGATACTATGAGCACTGTGGAGCAAGGTTCTGCAATATTTCTACAGATTCAGAACCCCTAAGGTCTCCCGTAGTTGCACATGGGGTGGGGTTCCTGTAGATATAAGGCAAGTACTTATAAAATATGTTTTTGTAAGTTCTGGTGCTGGAAAAATGACCCAAGTCATTTTTCCCATTGCAAATCCCCTGTTACATAAGTTAACATGGTAGTGAGATATTAATTAATGACTCTTGATATGAGAGGGCTAGAAATGCCATTCAAAGACTTCCAAGAATGGTATTATTAAATCCAACAACATCATATTGTTGAATTTCTACTAAAGTGTACATACAAGAAGTTATAAAACTGTCTTGTTTGTAAGTCCAAATTCAGCCTACCAGTGGTCTGCCCTCATTGGTCAGAGTTAAGTGGATTAGCCAGGCTGCCTTGTAGAGGTGATAAAGAGCTCCTGTGGTTGACCAGCTCTGCTGGGTGGGCAGTGTGCTGTTCCATAGGAATGTATAACAATATCTCAGCCGGATTTATTGAGACTGTTTACATTTGTATGTCCAAGACATTACGATTAACGAACACAAGAAAAGAGGCTTCAAAATATTCACTCAATGCGCCCGTAGGCGTCATATATTTTTAAGAAGATCAGAAGATACACAAAACAGTTGTTACAGCACTGTTGGGTATAAATACCAAGGCAACCCTAAAGAAAAGTGTACAAAGTGCTCGTGACAAGGAAGTGACGGCGCAAGTGACAACGTGAGAAAACACCACAGCATACGGCGCAAGAGAACATACAATATATATACACGATTAAAAAGGTTCACACATAGATTAATTCAGATATACAATAGGTCATTCTCGTTGTGTTAAAGAACCAAAAGTCAGGGTGCGCCTAAGGCGTTTGAGCTGGTGGGCAGGGGTCGACGGCGTTTCGATCCTATTCAATTAGGTTCATCTTCAGGACCTGGGTGGCCTATTCGAGGAGCGCTGTGTGAATAAAAGAAAGTATCAGAGCGGCTGAGAGCGGGGAAGAGTGTAAGTACATTCAGGGAAGGAAAAGGAAAAGAGGAAGGACTGGGATATGCCTACCTGATGCGCGTTGAATTAATCACTGGCGCAGAGGCGGAAGAAATGACACGTGAAGAACGACCGCTGAGTGGTCGAATTTCAATTTTGGCTGGGCGTCAGGGATAAATCAGCCGGCAGATATCTAAAGGGAAAAACAGGGCGCTATATCACCGCGGGGAAACGAGGGAAGGGTAAAACGGGGGGGGGGGGGGGCGTTTCCCATCTCTTACCGGTGAGTTTTCCACCTGCTCCGGTTCTGGTTTGCTTCCCCGGAGTCTCCCGCCTTGCCTCCTCATATTCGTGGTTGACTACCTCCTTGTCCACAACAATAAACCTACCACCCTCCGTTCCTTTTCCCCCCCACTTTCACAACCCCCCGCCTCCCCCCCGTCCCCCCGTTTTACCCTTCCCTCGTTTCCCCGTGGTGATATATCGCCCTGTTTTTCCCTTTAGATATCTGCTGGCTGATTTATCCATGACGCCCAGCCAAAATTGAAATTCGACCACTCAGCGGTCGTTCTTCACGTCTCATTTCTTCTGCCTCTGCGCCAGTGATTAATTCAACGCGCATCAGGTAGGCATATCCCAGTCCTTCCTCTTTTCCTTTTCCTTCCCTGAATGTACTTACACTCTTCCCCGCACTCAGCGCTCTGATACTTTCTTTTATTCACACAGCACTCCTCGAATAGGCCACCCAGGTCCTGAAGATGATCCTAATTGAATAGGATCGAAACGCCGTCGACCCCTGCCCACCAGCTCAAACGCCTTAGGCGCACCCTGACTTTTGGTTCTTTAACACAACAAATGACCAATTGTATATCTGAATTAATCTATGTGAGAACCTTTTTAATCGTGTATATATATTGTATGTTCTCTTGCGCCGTATGCTGTGGTGTTTTCTCACGTTGTCACTTGCGCCATCACTTCCTTGTCACAAGCACTTTGTACACTTTTCTTTAGGGTTGCCTTGGTATTTATACCCAACAGTGCTGTAACAACTATTTTGTGTATCTTCTGATCTTCTTAAAAATATATGACGCCTATGGGCGCATTGAGTGAATATTTTGAAGCCTATTTTCTTGTGTCCGTTAATCGTAATGTCTTGGACATACAAATTTAAACAGTCTCAATAAATCCGGCTGAGATATTGTTGTATCTATACAGTACTTACCCAGATCTCAGTTTGGTTTATGGGTTACACTCCTGTGTTTTTTCTGTTCCATAGGAATGCCAGGCCAGGGGGAGGAGTCATAAACCATGTTCTTCAAAGAGGAGAGCAGAGACCATTGTCATTTATGGCTCTGAACTTACCTCCTCAGGCAGATGGTAGGTTTAAGTAAGGTATGAGCAGATGCAGGGGGGAGAGTCTAAGTAAATTAGCCATCCTAGGGGTGTGTTTAGCCACCTCTTACCTCCTTGCTGGAAAATCAGCCATTATGGATTTGGAAGATTTGATGCACTCTGGCACAAAATAATGCCACACTCTACAGGATGTGGTCATATCTTTGAGGAGTTACCCTGCTCCCATTGGTCAGAAGTGACCTCCTGCATGACCCAGAGAACTTGGAATAGGTATCTGACAGGGGCGGAGTCTCTCAGATCTACTGCTTCAAACTGAAGAGAATCAGAATGGTCTGTTTGCGCTGAATATTTTGAAGTGCATTTCCAAAGGCCAGGACTCTGAGTTTGTGCCTTTTTGCACCATTGGAAACTACAGCCCTGTGGATCAAACCTGCTTCAAAAGGACTAAAGAGTGAACTACCTGCAAGCTACAGGTTAACAGAGGTCACCAGGACATCCCCACAAAGAATTCCCAGCCTGGACACTTTCAAGGACCCACTTGGAGATTCCAGAACCTTGGATTGTGTGTTGGACAATCGCTACAATCTGTTATGGTCCTATCAAAATTATGCAGTTGATGATACAATCCCTATCTCAACTGAAACCACAAAACTTTAGCAGACAAGTAATATCACAATATCTCGTATCTATCCTGGGATTGTGGACTACCACGTGTCCGATAACAACTTCAACTGCTCAGCATCAAGCGTATGTACACATTTACACAATTAAACCATAGACATTACCAGAACATGAAACATGCAACTTCAGCATAACACCACAAGCTCAACATAGACAATTGTGTTACATAACCCTACTAATACTCACATGTCCACCAGTGCATAGCCTTCAGAACTGCTAAACTCCTCCAATCTTCAAGGTCGGGGCATGGACTTGAGGGGCATGGGCAATTCTAAACTAGGGCAAGCTTAATAAATTCTAGATCTTTTTATGATTTTAGCTCCTCTTCTCCTCTGACATTAAACATCACTCTGCTACCTCTTAGCTGGAGCAGGGAATCCAGTATCGTAAACATTGGGTACAATTATCAAATGCCCTGCCATTAGTTGAATGGATATGTGTTAGTCGACGAGGAGACTAGATAAGTAGCAAAAATGTACATTAGTTACCATAACAGTTAAGACCAATTGGGATTTATTAACAGATTTTTTCAAATCAGTCATTAGTTCAGTAGGTATTTAAGTTTTTATCATTATTATGGCAGATTCAAATAATGTTAAAGTCGATATTTCAATATAGGGTAGAATAATGTGCCGAAAGTGTGTTCCATAAAGGAAATCCCTAAGCTAAATTAAAGAAGGTTGGGCGAAAATTGTATTTTGTTTTAAAAAAAGTAAATTAAAGGTGTTGGCTTCAGAAAACCAAATGAAAGTTTCAGATGAGAGAATCCGAATGCATAGGCATGAAGACTTAGCACTCAGGGAGCGGAGATTAGCAGATGCTGGAAGGAACTTCTCAGCTCAAAGTTAACAAGCATCTCTCTGATGTGCCCGACCCAAATCTAGGAACGCACACTGATATAATTCAACAAAACTCTAGTTGCAGTATTGCATCTCATCTGTATTTTCAGGAATTATTCATTCTCCTTTAAAGGCTGGGAGCTTCTCATTTTTTTAAATGGTTCATACACAACCATGTGGACTAAAGAGTGAACTACCTGCAAGCTACAGGTTAACAGAGGTCACCAGGACATCCCCACAAAGAATTCCCAGCCTGGACACTTTCAAGGACCCACTTGGAGATTCCAGAACCTTGGATTGTGTGTTGGATACATCGGGACCCGCAAGCAGCACTTCAGGAAGGAGTTCTAACTGGACGCCGCCTGCTGGAGAAGGCGGCACAACACAGTGGTGAAAAATTCTCCAGAACAGTTTCTAAAGGTGTGTCCCTGTCAAAGAAAACGAAATAAGTAAAAGGGGCACTGTTGGTTTCTAAGCACTAGAAAGTGACTACTCTTTAAAAATTCATATCTCTGGTTCCCTACAGTGGATTTTTTTGTTTTGGTGTCATTTAAAAGATAAAAATATTACCTAGTTTTAAAAATTGGTGTTGGATTTTTATTTTGTGTTGTGTCTTAATTATTTACTGAATTGGTGTTTTTAAATGCTTTACATACCTGTCTTTGAAGTTAAGCCTGCCTGCTCGCAGAAATGTTACCAAGGGTTGAGCATGGGAATAATTTTGTAAGACCTATTCTGAGCCCTATACTATGTCAGTGGCCTCGTTGCCAGGGGCAGACCTACATTTGCCCCTATCAATAAACCACTTTCCAACAATGAGTATATACGATTCCTCTCCTCCTATTGGCTTGAGATTGAATCATTTTTGCAAAGTGTGCCCATGGGTGATTTATATATTTGCAAAATAAGCAATACTTAAAGTATTAGGAGCTACATTTCAAATGACATGTGAACTCTCTGTAGTCACATGTCAGTTTGCAGTGTTGAGAAACCAAAGCAACATCTAACTTGTAGGGAAAACGTCTCTTATGGAGGACTTTTCAGAGAGAAGAGATGTATAATTTGTGGTGAATACTACTAAGGTTTTGTCAAGTTACTGGGAGGCAAGAAGCCCTTGACCCTATGCATGGAAATGTGTAAAAAAAAAACATGGAATTCTATGAGTAGGTCTAACATTCATTAACCTGCTTATTTATTGTTAGAGGCGAATTGCAAATCAACCTAAACTTTTTCCTCCTCCTGGAAAATATATTTTAATTCGATAAATCGCTTCCCCTGGAGCCTCGGAAGATGTAGGTGAATCTGGATGTTTTTGACATCAAATGTGTGCACTTAGTCCAGGCGTTCTTTGCTTTGAATGTAGGTCTGTTAAATGGCCATGAAAACAATAAGAGAGAGGAGTGGCATTTAAATACTCAATTTGTGGATGTTTAATATCTGCTGAACAGCGAGCCAGACCCCCTCCTGGAATTCATCGAGTTTCCATCCCTTCTTCTCAACTTGCTGATGCAGAAAATCCACCATACCCTCAGATTACTCCTAGTCATAAATTCAATTTGTGGGTTTCAATGTTGTTGTTGTTGTATACTTTATTCGATAAAAAAAAATTTCATCATAAAAGTAAATGTGCAATAATCATGACCTATATAAACATCACAATACAAAAGAATGCAATTAACTCATTAGACCTGCTCTACTTTAGACCTCACAATACATCACAATACAAGGGGATGCAATTAAAACTCATCAGGCTTACTCTGCATTAGACAACATAACTACACATTTCCCCTTCCATATATATGACTGTGGCAACTAACCTGACCCTAGGAGCATTCCTTCATGAAGGCGCTCCGGCCTGCACGGTGAGTTGGGGCTTAAGTCTTCTCATACGTATCATCCAAGCACTTCCGATGAATTTGGCAACACCACACACCAACGAGGGAGAGGATGTATCGGTACAGAGGACCCGCAGGGCCATTACATGGCATCTAAGGCCCAAGCCCTTGCATAGGGGTTTTAACCAAATCCTCCTAGCCACCTTGTAAGCTGGGCAAGCAAACATAAGGTGCGCCACAGACTCAATAGGGGCTACACAGCACGGACAGGCCTTTGATAAGCCACTTTGAATGTTCCACCCAGAGGTAAAAGCATTTACAGGAAGAATCCCAAACCTGACTTTTAAATATAATGATCTGTCCAAGGGTTTCTCAATGAAATCAAGGAGAGGTTCGAATAACCTAGACTCTTTAAACTCTAGGAAACGCTCAGTGAGAGAACCCCCTACACCTCTACAGGAAGTCTCCTGCTGGACCCAATACAGCTTCTTAATAACTAGTTTAGGTGGCGGGGATTGACTCTTCCAAATATCACTTAGGCCTATATATCCAACCAGCTGCCTCAAATTACTCAGCCACTTAATCCTATTGCCTTTATCTAGCAAGATAAGTTCATCATGAGCAGCTGCATAGTTCTTGAGCTCCTCAGTCCTTCTCAGTCGGACCCGAAAGAGTAGAGGGCGAAGGCGCACTATTTCTTTAAGAGGGCGCCTGCCCATATCTAAACGTAATGGTATTAATGGGGTAGAAACTGGTAAGGCAACCAAATCTCTCAAGAACTTATTTTCTGAAGTAATTAGGTCCGGGATGTTCTCGAACCCCCAGAGTTCAGAACCATACAGGGCAGTTGGTAATATTTGGCCTTCATAAATTGAGAGAGCAGGAGCCAGAGGTTTACTCGCAGACGCCCTATGCTCTCGCATGACCGCTCCTGCAACTCTTTTAAAATTTAATAGCATTTTAGCCAGATGATCATTCCAGCGCATCCGGCTATTCACCCTAACACCCAAGTAGTCAAAGGAGTCCACCATCTCCAAAGACTCGCCATTGAGCGTGAGATTATTCTTAAATCTTTTGAAAGGGGAAAGGGCCATAAGCTTAGTTTTAGAGGTGTTAATTGTGAGTCCCCTGTCATTACAAAACTCACTGAAGCGGCACAATAACTTTTGGAGGCCTACTGGGGTTTTCGAGATCAGAATAGTATCGTCCGCGAAGAGAAGGGTTGGAGTTTTTTCCCCTGCCAGGGATGGCGCATCCGCCGACTCTTCCCTCAGATGGTCCACCACACCATTAACAAATAAGGAAAAAAGAGTCGGCGCCATAACACATCCCTGACGAACTCCCCTTCTCACGGGCACCCTCTCGGTCATTTAGCCTTGGGTACCCCATCTGATTCTCGCATAATTACCCTCGTGGAGTTTCACTATAAGGTCCAAAAGGGGGCCCGGGAAGCCCATCTTCTCCAAAATATCCCACAGCCTAGCTCGGGGGACCAGGTCGAACGCCATCCTGAGATCTATGAATGCCAGGTAGAGACTACCATGATTAATTGACACAGTTTTCCAATAGATCGCAAAGAAGCGGAAGACCTGGTCCATTGTGCCCACTTTTTTCCGCAAACCGGCCTGGAAATGGGAGAGAACCTGCTCCTCCTCCATCCATGCACCAACTCGCAAAATGATGACCCTGCCAACCACTTTCTGAATCACGTCAATCAGACTGATCGGTCTGTAGTTGGCAGGGTCATCCCTATCACCCTTTTTATAAACAGTGATCACCTCAGCACCCTTCCACGAGTCTGGGACGGGATGTCCCTTGGAAATTAAATTCATTATTAATGCAATGAGTGTGGCCCAGGCTATGGGTTCTTTCAAAAGAAGATCCCCCGGGATGCCATCTTGACCAGCAGCCTTCTTCGGGGTTAGATGTCTTATGGCCAATACTACCTCCGAAATCACGAATGGCTCCTCAAGCGTCGATAAAAGAGGGGCCCGTCTGGCTGGGTCATAAGAAGGAGATTCAGTTGCATCTTGTCCGCCGTATAAAATTGAAAAATGGGAATACCATTGTTGGCTAGTAATGTGATTGGCCAATAAAGGCCTATTATAGTTTCTGGCCTTATTAATCAATTCCCAAAACAGCGAAGCATTTTTCATTTTAGATGCGTATTTAAGGTCCTGCCAATACTGTTCCTCCCACTCTTTTTTAGCCCGCACTTGTTCATTCGCGTACTCCCTCCTGGCTACTCTAACTAAGGGTTGATTCTTTTTGCGCAGGGCAACGGTTAGCTCCCGTCTTTTAGCCCGGCACTTTGCAGAGTACCAGGGATTACTGGGTTTAGGGGGTTTTGTTTTAGAGCTCTGGGTTAAGAAATGTTTGCCAACTTCCTCAATGGCATTTTTGTATATCTGAGGAAAAAGCGACTCCTGAGCATCCCCTGTTCCCAAGTCTAATCCCGCCAACTCTCTAGTCAGCTCATCAATGTGCATCTTGATCTTTACCAATTTATCTGGGTGAGAGCTAACCTTGTCCCATTTCAATCTCCGATTGCCATCATATGGGACCACCTCCTTTGATAACCTCAATGAGGCTGGTTTTGGACCACCTTTTAAGTTACTCCACCCTAACATCAAACATAAGGGGTTGTGGTCACTATCCTGCAAGGGAACCACCTCCATATCAACTAGGTCACACCACATAGTGACATCCAATAAGATTTAGTCAATTCGGGACGGACTGCTAAGTCTATTAAACGTCATGGCTCCATCCCGATCAGAAAGTGATCTACCGTTTACTGCTCTTAAGTTAAAATCCACGGTAAGAGCATTAATCTGTAATGCCTTAGCTGACCATTTTTTGATCGGAGGTAATGACAATGCGGGGATAGACCAACTAGCATCCTCCTCCTCTATACCCAGGGGATCATCCCCACTTAGGGGTTTAAATGTGCAATTGAAGTCCCCCCCCACAAGTATTTTAGAGTTTATGGGGCAATTAATTAATGCCTGATCTAAAAACGTAAAAGTACAAGACGTTTTCTCTCCCGGAGTCCCTCTAGCATAAATATTAAATAACTCAATCTTACTATCCTTCGTCTGGCCTTCAAATGAAAGGTGTTGAATGTCCCTACAATCCAAATCATGAATTAAAATATTCCAATTTAAATCTATTTTTATCCATACATGTAAGCCCCCAGCAGGTCTGCCCTTACCACAGCTATAAGCGGGTACCCAAAAGGTTGCATATCCAGCTTTGTATACTGGTGATAGGCTCCAAGTTTCTTGGAACATACATATATCAAATTTTTCAATAAAGTTGTTCCATTCTGGGAGAGCCAATCTTTTTTCTAACCCAGCTATGTTCCAAGATACCAGACGGATAACCTCTTTACCACTAGTGGGTGGAGCAAAAATAACTCCATTATCACCATCCAATACCCCTGGGTTAGGTTCGTTGGAAGTTTCAAAATGGTCTGTAAGATTTAAAAGATGACATTCATCACTACTACAGCCCACAGGTAGTGAGTGAGTAATAGCGAGGGACCTAGTCACAACCATACTTTTAGAATCCGGAAGAACCGTGTCCCAGATGGGGGTTCATTGACCTCTCCATAGATCTCAATTACGTTCCCCGCTAGCCTGGCAGCACTTGGGCTGCCCCAATTACCCTTCCTGGACTGTAAACTTCAATCACAGTCATCCATGCCCGTAAAAACATCAAACCTATTCACTAGCTCCAGTGGCGTAAAAGGCCTCAAATGCTCCATTCTCCGGTTGCTATTCCTAGTGGCTCTGGGAGGGATCATATTCCAACCTTGGGGGTCAGGTCGCAAATTCTTACCATGTAATACTGTAGGAATAACTGGATGAGCTCTAGCATTATTCCTGGCATGGATTGGAAGAAACACCAAGGACCTGGGGTAAAAATAAGTCAAGGCTCGGGGGCTAATTCGGCTATTACCATTACCTAAAGGCCAATTTAATATAAAGTCAACCGAACCTGGATCTCTAAAATTAATCAGAACTATATCTCCCTCGACATCTTTACATCTACCACCAAGCCAAGGGAGACGTCTGACATGCAGTATCTCACCATTAAAATTCTTATTTATTGGTCTATATATACTTAACCAATGTATAATTTTATTTTTCAGCTGATAAAAGTCTTCTCTCTTATTATCTGACAATGTAGGGACCCCCGTCAAGACCACCACCAAGGGCACAGCTTCGGGAGGTAATTCTACCTGTGGTCCATTGTTCCCTAGGCCCCCATTCCAACTAGAGCTTCCCCGCTCCTGTCGTGTAATCCCCATCGGTGCAGTGGTAGTCCCTTCCCAGGGGTCAACGACGGGCTTACTAGTTTGTTGTTTCACAGTCGTTGGAGGCCCTTTCCTATAATTGTCAAGCACTAAGTGATTAGGAGCCTGTGGAGTATTTTTACTTAAATGGGGAATTTCCTGAGAAGCATTAATGGAGGGTAACGGGGCCTGGGGAGTTGCCCTATTCACTTGGACCTTATCCGCGGCAATCATGTTACTCAATGCGGATTCAATGTCCTCTAACCTATGCTCCAACCTCCTCAAACTGTCAGTAATGGGCAATATAAAAGTACTAAACAAATCTCCCAGTTTGGTTTGGAGAGCAATAGAAAGAGCGGCCGACTGCGGGGGTACATCAGCGGACAAATCGGTCTCAGGGTTATTCACAACTAAATCAGAGCCTACAAAGAGGGAAAGAGAGGCCGGTTTTAACCTAATATCTGGCCCAGTCGCCAACCCCAAAGCATTTCCATTTGCAGCCTTAGTGTGATGGCCAAGGTCAGAATGGTTAATCCTAGTTTTAGCCAGGCCCGCCCCCTCCTTGCGTCTTATTTTCCTAGGGGGAGGACCATGAATTTTCCCCTTGACCAATTTCTTGGCCTTTTTCCCTGTTGGTTTTCCACTGCATAAAAGCTGAGTTTTAGAAACCATAGGGCTTTCTATACAATTTAGAGGAAGAGAGTCACTAATGACATGAACACTAGGAGCACAATTTATAGGAGAACAGTCACGTAGTAAAAAAGGAACACTATCTTGAGAAAAAGGGACATCATGGGGACCACAATTGCCACAATCACCTAGGGGGACCTGAGAAATAGAGTCCTCGGGAACCCTACGCTTCATGTTCTCGACTGAGCGACGACGCTCAGTTCTGCGCTCGGCCATTAAAAGACCCCTATCATCATCCATTCCGATCTTCTTAAAATAACTATCTAGAGGGCCATTTGACACGCCCCCGGCTTTTCCCCTAGCACTTTGTTTTCAATCAAGGCCATTGCAATGATATTATACCGTGGTATCTACAATGTCAATAACCGGGCCCAGCCCGGCCTCGGTCGGCCTCTGAGGGCCTTAGAGGGCCCGCCCTTTGCCCGGGCTTAGCCCGGGACACGCCCCAGACGCGTCCCGCGTATGCGTAGGCACAGAGTCAGTTATAGTATGAAAGGAGGGAGGAGCCGGGAAGAGTCACCAGCTGCGGCTAATGTCCGTCAATCAGAGAGGCCGCTGGTACTCGCAGTCCCGGGTTGGTGTTTAGCAGTCCTTAGTGCTCCCGCGCCAATTCTCCACAGCAATCGCCAATCTCCTCCTGTATCTGTAAATACCTCAGACAGCCCACGAACAGAGTACTGGCTCCGAGCGGCTCCCGCGAAACGGGGGCCGCGAGGTGCTATGAAGTGAGGAAGGGAGGGGCCGGGATGAGTCACCAGCTGCGGCCAATGTCCGTCAATCAGAGAGGCCGCTGGTACTCGCAGTCCCGGGTAGGTGTTTAGCAGTCCTTAGTGCTCCCGCGCCAATTCTCCACAGCAATCGCCAATCTCCTCCTGTATCTGTAAATACCTCAGACAGCCCACGAACAGAGTACTGGCTCCGAGCGGCACATTGGGTTTCAATGTCTATACTCCTGATTCTGTGAATCTGAATCTAGGATTAGCACCAGATGAGGCCACTTGTGTGCACCTAGCACCAGTTACACTCAACTGAAGCTGGCGGTGTGAGTTCAGTATGTTGAAAAGTTAGTCTTTGGTTATCATTCTCTGCAAAAAATGTAGACATTTGCTCTGTGCTTGTGCGTCATTGTATCGTTTGCACAATACGTATATGTGCAGAGCAGATTATCACTTTACAATTTCCTTTTGCCATAATGTGAAAAAAATTCCAACAGGAGTACTTCAGAGAATTTCACTTAATGCATGGGGTGGTCAGCAGGATGAGTGTATGGGGTCTATTCGCGTACTTGCTTTTAATAACATCTTGGTTGCATGACATTTCCAAAATTTCATCATCTTCAGTCTATATTTACACGCTTTTATTTTTATTTTGTTTGTTTTCTACAATACGTTTACTGAGCACTCGCAAGCAACTAAAAAGCAAAGAAACAAAAAGAAAACACAATTAGCCCTTTTTAATTTATTTGTGATCCGCAGAATTAGTAAGGCACGAACTACACAAAGATGCACTCTATTCACTTCGAAAGGGAGCCCTAAAGACAGAAGGAAAAACAGGAGAGCAGCGCAGAAGTAAAGAGCTGTTCACCAAACCAAACAACCAAAGAACAAAAGACAAGCTATGTCCCTCACCAGTGGTTCCTCTATGTTCCTTCCATGATGCGCACACAGCCTCCCCCCAGCGCCCAGAAGTTTTTTGCGAGCACGCAGATCGCTTGAGGCATTAGGAGCCTGTCTTTTGCTACCGCTTGCTTTTTAAAATGACGATCGCTGTGAAAGGTACTATGTATGTCTCTTGGCACTCTGCGGGGGAGGTAAGGCAGCCCAGGCGGGAAGAGCTTCAGAGGTGTCAAACCCCTGCGGTGAGAGAAAGCTGCACAATTAGCCTGGGCGTGCAGAGCACACAGGGGTACTACTGAGGCACCGAGCAGGAGGCCCTCTCCCACACCGCCGCCTGCTTCACAATTAGCCTGGGAATGGGAGCTGCGCGCGCGGCTTTTGCCTTGACTGTCGGCCTCCCGCCCAACGTCTGCTTGGCATGGAGCAGCACTTAATGCCCTGTTTTTTAGAAGGCATTGAAAGGGATAAAGAACTGTGAAGTGGCGGCGTTTATTCACAGGGCTGCTGGCTTTGTTGGCGCTGGGTACAACAATCTTTTTTGTCCTTTGCAGATATTCTCCTACCACCCTCCAAAAGTGTCCTTCATCTTTCCATAGCTCCTCTATCACACGCAGTGCATTTGTTGTATAGAGCTACTCATACCAGTGAAGGGTGTCAAAGCACCTTACATGACACACTGTTATACAGAGGCGACGAATCACAATTTAGTAAATCTGGCAATAGGAAATACTGTATAAGAGAACGAGAATCACAAGGTGTAGGAGTCACACTTTATCCATACTACTAGGCAGCATATTTTAAGAGCTTGGTCTGGAGAGGCACATACTAGGATTTAAAACATACTACAGTAGTTTACTAACAAGAATGTATTTCTATCACACAAATCCTTTTTAGCAACATTAGGAAAATGAAAAACGGGGGAAATAATATCATCAAAACATTATATACCATACAGTTTGCATGCTGCTCTTTGATGACAGTTCATAGCTCACTGCTATATTAGGATTGTAATTTATGAAGTGCAAGTAACAAAAGGATCTCAGTGACAAAAGTAGTAACCCACTGAGCTATCCACATACAATACAGTTCAGTGATTTGCACGGCAAATGTCATTTTTAGCAGGCATATTAACCCTCTGTGCTACTTTGAGTAAAAACTGACACTTGACAAAACTCCAATCCCTCTCCAGCAGGAACATTAATGACCAGAGTAATCTTAACATTTTTATTGTTGCCTGAAAATTGCTAAAAATGCAAGGAACTATGCACCAGGTGCTTTTAAATCCCATACGGTATTTCCCATACGGTATTTCTAAACACAGCACTTCTCCCCTAGGTTCACTACCGGGTGCGGCTGCATTGATCACATCACCCTAAAGCCGTAATGCCTGCAAACATATGGTACAGTATTTATGAAGAGCACCCTAACTCCGACGAGGCACTGACACAATTAGACGCTGCTGAGGAATATAAACAGTTCCACTGAATGGGATTGACTGAGCAAAGGGCCCGATTCACAGAACTAACTTAAGACAAAATCCTAAACTTACTACCATTTTGGTATTCACAGAAGGCACTTACTCATTTTGGTATTCACAGAAGGCACTTACTCATTTCGGTATTCACAGAAGTTAGGAGTCCTAACTTTAGGACTCCTACATGCCTTCTGTGAATACCGAAAGTCTTAAAATTAGGATTTTTCTCAGTTTAGTAGTAGTATAGTTAGGACTCCTAACTTTAGGACTCCTAAATGCCTTCTGTGAATACCGAAAGTCTTAAAATTAGGATTTTTCTCAATTTAGTAGTCCTAAATTTAGGACTCCTATCTTTAGGACTCCTAAATGTCTTCTGTGAATACCGAATGCCTTAAAATTAGGATTTTCCTCAGTTTAGGAGTCCTAAGGTTAGGACTCCTAACTTTACAACTACTAAACTAAGAAAAATCCTAATTTTAAGGCTTTCGGTATTCACAGAAGGCATTTAGGAGTCCTAAAGTTAGGAGTCCTAAACTTAGGACTACTTAATTGAGAAAAATCCTAATTTTAAGACTTTCGGTATTCACAGAAGGCATTTAGGAGTCCTAAAGTTAGGAGTCCTAACTATACTACTACTAAACTGAGAAAAATCCTAATTTTAAGACTTTCGGTATTCACAGAAGGCATTTAGGAGTCCTAAAGTTAGGACTCCTAACTTCTGTGAATACCGAAATGAGTAAGTGCCTTCTGTGAATACCAAAATGAGTAAGTGCCTTCTGTGAATACCAAAATGGTAGTAAGTTTAGGATTTTGTCTTAAGTTCGTTCTGTGAATCGGGCCCAAAGTGTTTAATGTAGCCCCTGGCTTATGGGTCAGTGACCAGCACCCAGTACAGAGTAGGCAAGGCATGGAGCCATCTATCAGTTGCTGAGACGCTAACTTAAAACAGGTGACACATTTTTCGCTGACAACACTCCTAGGTTTACTTTACTCACTGCTCCCATCACAACCCTTCCACTGAATGCAGACTATCTGTGTAGCCATTAAAACCGTAGTCCCTATTTTTCAAGCATGCGTGTTTATTTTGGTAACTTTGGGTAAAACTAACAGTAATTTATTTCAAAATCATAATTTTGTTTCCTGCTACGAGCGAGATAGTTGAAGCTATTTTATTACCAAAACATTAGAAAACATGGGAACACCACAGGAACAAAGGGTTCGAGTTTTTTTTAGATTTTGTGGCAACTACAATAATAAGAAAATTGTATTTGTCGTTCTAGCAGCATTGGTTTGAGGTTCAAAGTAAAGTCACTTTTATTTCCATTACCAAGGGTCGTTCCATTTCTAAATGCAGGTAGTTTTATGCCCACTTTATTGCAAAATGCAAGATCATGCATTGCTTCAGGGGCCACACCTTATTATTTTCAATTATCTCAGCAGGGCGTGCAAGAGAATTTAATGTAAATAGCTGTGCACTAGCGGCATGCTTGTTTGTCACATTTACTGCAGTGGTGGCTGGCATCTATGAAGGGGAGGGGGAGTATGAGGCACGGGCATAAGCAAAATATTATAAATAATGATGTAACTTACCTAACACGACGTCCTCGCTTCAGAATCTTCTTCATCCTGGATCTGAAACCGGATGCTGAAACTCCCTTCCCTAATCCTGGTGCTGCTCACAGTGCCAGGGTTGGTGGGAGCAGCCTCACTCAGTGTGCCGCAGTGCCCTGGCGGCCTGCCCTCTCAACTCAGTTGTCTTAAGGCATCTGGATTGAGAGGTTTAGAGTGCGCATATGTGGCCGATTGTCGCAAGACTGCCGGCCAAAAAGACATGCACACTTTAAACAGTGCATTAGGTAGCCATCCCTCCTCCCTACTGCTGTCAGTCAGCAGAGGCCCCACCCCTGTCTTGACGCTTGGCTCGGAATGGAGGGATGAAAATAAAATGGTAATGAACTACCATTTTATTTTTCATCGGGGGGGGGGGAATTTTAAGTAGGGTGACGCTCCTCTGCTCCAATGCAGGTGACGCCCCTGATTGACTGTGCTTTATACAGAGATACAAATATCAATTTAATGGTCATTGGTTTGTACAAAGCCTGATCTGAGAGGGGATCTTGCTGTGTGTATTTTTAACAATAAATAATATCCTAATGAGTTGGAAGGCGTCTGATCCTTCGTCGGTGTGACTGTCCCATAGCACGTGTGCTTGAGAAACAAACACAGTGCTTCACAACAGTGTGTCTAGAAAGTGTTCATTTGTTAATCTCAATAAGATGTTAATTAACTGCTAGTAAGTATCTGGAAACAAGAATAGCCAGAGAATAGTGATGGCTCAAGAGCACACAATTTAGCCATACATTTTATGGTGTTGCATGCCCACCCCAGGGTGCTGCTCAACTTTTGAGGCCTCCTGAGAAGGTTTTTCTATAGCATGTGGTACCCAAATTGAGCCAATGTGAAAGAGCTCTTTCGGTTTGAAACATCGAAATAAAGACAGGACATTAAGATTTGGATCTGAATCGGTCAGTGATTACTTGCCGAATCTTGGGCTGATGATGTTGTTTACAGTTCACTTATGAGGGCTTCAGACACTACCTCATTCTAATGGAATACCCTTTATTTGTTTCGTACAGCTACGCGTTGATGTGCAACAGAGCATCAGTCAAAGACTTGATGAAGCTGGATCATGTCTCTGCCTGTAGAGCCATACACTGTCTCCCAGTCATAGTTTGCACCCATGTTTATATAGCCTAAGGCTGTGTCTCCTTATTTATTTCAGGGATGCATGGATTTGACATTCCTATCCCCAGTTTCTTCCATAGAAATGCAACATAATTGTCATGTAATCTCCCTAAATTGGTAGAATTGAAGAAAGCACAAGTATCTTATTATACATTATTGTAATGTAGTATTCGTACAGCGATTGATACCTCTCATGAGGCCCCAAAGAGTTTTCAGGATGGTTGAGTAAGTAACTTGTAGAGGTGCTGTATAACTGGTAGAGTGTTAGTTTGTGTTGACCTGCATGTAGTACATTGGGTGTCAAAAGTGAGGTTGAAGGTGTACTCAAACCGAGATGCAGTTACTCTGTAGGAGCTATTATGCATCAAAGTGAATGCAAGTGAGAAATAGGATCTCAGGTTGCTTATGCCTTCTGTTACATCCTGTCACCTGCACCGGAGTTTCTGCACTCCATCCATCATCTCCTTCTGTTTGCTTTGTTTGCCCTAAGTTGGCAGGGTATGCCCAGACGTGGGTCCCTTGCTCACTTTGCCACTGGATTCAGGCTAGCCTGGCTGATGAGGGGCGTTACCCCTGAACCGGTCCCAGGATGCTTGTTTCCGGTTCAGGGAAGACCTGGCTTGGCAGTTCGGCTGGACTGTTCCCATGAGCCGCAGGGTCAAGACTGATTTGCATATAGCTGGGTCTGAGCTGAGGTGGCGAAGTGAGCTAAAGAACAATGATGGATTCAACCCAGATCTGTGACTGGGGGTGAGTGCCTGAAAAGTTTCAGCACTCCGTTCATCATCTACTTGTACCTGCACCTGATGGACCTTTGCTAGAGTAGAGAGCAGTCAGTTATTTTGCAGATGTTCTAGAGATATCCTTCTTCATTCCAGGAGGATGTACCAGATATTTTCTGAAATTGAACAAGTAATGAAATTGCATCCTTTCTTCAATAGATTCCAAACTGGTGGCTTTAAATTCTTCACTGTTCAAGTCAAGAGACCACTAGAGGAGACAGATCAGCTTAGAAATTAATTTTAAAAATGTTTCCCTCCTTATGGCGAGTTAGAGAGCAATTAGGAATGTAGAAGGGAACTATATGGACGCATGGCCAGCAACTCATTTTTCACCAACTGTGATTCCCCCTCTAGTTTTGAGTAGCATGGCTGAAGTCAGGAAAGTCACTCATCACTGCCCATCTTTGGGATGGATATCTGAGATCCACCAAAAAGGTACCAGCCCCCAGAAATGTCTCATCTGAATCACTGTATATAAACGGAGTGAACACTTTGTGTATCTCCAAAGGAGCTGTCCTCACCTCAAATATCCTCCTCTATAGAGCAATGCAATAGCACCTTGACTTTGTTGCTCTCTAGAACTCTCAAACTTCCAAAACTGTCATACACATGCTGGTGACTTCATTTTCTAGCTGATACATCTCTAACTCCACTCAGACAATTTTACAGCTCTCCTTTTTTTTGGCCTTAGGACTCTGTGCCCTTTACCACTGCTGACCAGTGCTAAAGTGATTGTGCTCACTCTCCTGTTTGACTGACATACCCATAACTGGCATATTTAATTGACTTAGAAGTCTCTAGTAAAGTGGATTACATGTGACAGGGCCTGTTAATTAAATGCTACTAGTGCGGCACTGATAGTGCCACCCACTTAAGTAGTCTTTTAAACATGTCTCAGGCCTGCCACTACAAAGCCTATGTATGCAGTTTAAACTGTCATGTCTACTTGGCATTGAAAACAATTTGCCAAGCCTTAAACTCCCCTGTCATTACACATAAGTCACCCCTATGTTAGATTAGAAACAGCTTATGCTTACGAAGTGCTCTATGTAAGTTAGCATTTGCTGCACCGTTTTCTATGTGGGCGCCATTTTAGGCTGCTCGAAATTGATCCAGTTCAATTTTGAGAAATGCCCTTCTGCAAGTTTTGACTCTTCCTTTGTGTCCTGTTTTAGAAAGGAGCATACCGTTCATATTAGCACATAGCTTTCTTACTAGATAGAGGCCTTCTCCCCCTTGTCTGGGGGCGGGCTCCGGATGGAACAGCCTTGGATTACGATACTTTGTGTAAGATAGTAACGCTGAAACCGTTTTTTACTGTATTCCACTGTTTAGCTGCACCTGCTTGGAAAGTTCCACTGTGGGCATGTTTTAGCCCGGTTACGAAATGTACATAATGTATCTTTACGCTTGTCGATTTCAGTCATCTCTCTGCAGCACAATTATCGACTGGGCAGACAGGGCTCCGCTCTGAGTGTATATTAATAAATAGCTATTGGTTTGAATTCTCTACTGCCTAACTGACCCTTCAGTTGGTATGGAAGGCTGAGAGGTGGTCATTAGTGAAACGGGTGGCCCTAACGGGTCACTTCCTTCTCCTAAGGTTGGCCCTATGTAACCCGTATGGCAGGGTGCTGTGTAATTAAAAGACAGGACATGTACATTTAAGTTTTACATGTCCTGGTAGTGAAAAACTTCCATATTAGTTTTCCTCTACTGTGAGGCCTACCCCTCCCATAGGTTAACATTGAAGATTCCTTGTTACATCTAATAAGCTGTAATTCCCAATTGAAATGAGGTAGAGCTGCCATGTTTAGTACCTTTAGAATTGTAATGATAAATACTCCTTAATGATAAATGAGAATGTATTATTACAATTTTTAAAATGCCACTTTTAGAAAGATGGCATTTTTATGCTCTTAGCCCTGTGCACCTGCAGCATGTCTCCAATACACATCTGGAGTTGGTGACAGCTGAGCTTTGTGCATTCCCTCTAGACAGCCACACACAATGGGAGCTTAAGTGTGACTTAATGGGCCATCCTAGAAGGATGGGAGGTAGGAGTTGGGAACAACTTTACACTTACACCTTAATAGGCTGTGTACTGTCCCCACACAAAGGACTGCATAGCCCCTGTAGTGAGTCTGGAGCCAGGGCATAAAGGGAGTACCTCTGGGCACCTCGAGGCATTCTTTGAATTTTCCTGCACTTAAAAGGCACCACTGGGAATAAGAACTGGACTTTTGATCTTACCACTTCAGTACAATTCTGGACCTGTGGATACTCTGCCAGTTAGAAGGACTGCTTTGCAGCTGAAAGGCTGCCACTCTTCCTGTCTGCTGCACTGGAAGATCTGCTTTCTTGTTCTGACCTTCTACTCTCCTTACCTGGATAAGAAGGACTGGGCCCATATCACTTGAACCCAGAACCAGAGTGACACCAAGGGCTTGCTTACATGCCTCCTGATTGAAGTTTCAGGTCCATAAACAACTTCCAACTCACCTGCTACAGATCCTGACCTCTTCCATCTGTGAGTCTGCCCTGTCAAGTGGTCCCAAACCAGTCGTGGACCCGTGGAAGTGATTGAAGTGCTGCTTCAACAGAATCCAAGCATCGCCGTTTACACAAGGACCCAGAATCGGTGCATCTCCTCCACAGCTGATACATTGCCGCCGTTGCGAGGATCAACTCTGACACATCACGAACTGCAGGGCACATCGACTCCGTTCTCGATGGAGCATCGTCGTTGTTGCATGGCTCAGAAATGACACATTGCCTTCCTCTGTGGACCGACGATGATGCATCCCCTTGCCTGCACCCCACATCTCGTCTTTGGTGAAGATGCAACCAGGGTACTTTGAAGTGGGTCAAGGCTAGTCCTTATATCCAACTCACACTCTATTGCTGTTGGCCTGAGCTTATGGATTTGACCTGGTCTAGCGTGACCAGAGAGTTCCGGATCGCGCTTTATGCTTTTAAGCACTTCATTTCAGTTTATTCTTTAAAAATTAATGACTCCGGATCTACTAATTAGACTTTTGTCATTTAGGTCTTGTTTTGTTCATTAAATCACAATCTTTTTTTTTTTTTGTTATAACTTTATTCGGTTAAATAACCCTAGAAGTCCACACAACAAATAAAAACAAAAAGCATAAGCAATCAATTCACAGGGGAAAAAAAAAAAGAGACGGGGACCTGTATACACCCAATACAACATCATCACAATCAAGATCTATTTTTCTAACCAGGTGTATTATCATTTTGTGTGGTGTTTTCACTGTTTTACTGTTTGAAGTCTCACACAAATACTGCACACATTGCCTCTTAAGTTAAGCCTGACTGCTCCGCACCAAGCTACCAGGGAGTGAGCACAGGTTAATTTAGGGTGTGTTTGTGACTTACCCTAAATAGGATTGTGGTTGGGGGCTTGAACAGGGTGCATACCTCTGACAACCAGAAACACAATTTCTAACATTGGTGATCAGCAGTGAGGGTGGGATTTGTGATGATGCAGTGCCTTCAGTGACTTTGTGTACACTATAGTTCTACATCTAAAGACCATTAAAAATATTTAAACTTTTCCTTAGTCTTTTTTTTTAATTGGCTGTTTTTCCCCTTTTCAAAATTTAAATGCCTTAACTTCCTTTTTGCACCATGGATTCCTTCAATTTCGAAACTCTCAGCAGGCCTGAGCTGCTGAAACACTGCACACAGAAGGGATTGAGAGCAGACAAGAAGGATCTCCCAGTAGCCGTTAGGGCCTTTGAGGAGGTGCAAAGATGGCAGGCCATGTCAGAAGAGGATGACGTGGTTTACAATGAGGAGGAGGGAGCACTATCAGATGTGGAGCAGGAGGGCCCAGACCAGGGTCATGAGCTCCCAGGAGAGCCCAACTCGACCCCAGCAGATGACAGGATATCCCTCATGCTCAGGATGGAATAGGGAGCAGTGTATCTGCCAGAGTCCTGTCAACACAGGAGCTAGAGAACAGGAGGGAGGAGAGCAATCTCACGTGGGAGCTGGAGCAAGTCAAATTAGATATGGAGAAGAAAAGGATGGCACATAAGCTCAAACTTAAGGAGCTTGACATTCAAGCCAAACAGATCTCAAGTCCAGCAGCAATGGTGGCAGCATACCTGTAGTGTCTGCATACCAAAGGATTTGGTGCCCAATTATGTGGTAGAAGATGACATTGACAAATGGTTCTCATCTTAAGAAATAGCTCTAAGGCTGCACAAGGTCCCTGAGGAGTACTGGTGGGGTAGCTTGTGGAGGTACAGTGGGGAGGGACACATACCTAACTCTCAAGGTAGAGGATCAGCCACAGTACACTCCTATGAAGGCCATTCTTATCAAGAAATGTGGGTTGGCCCCTGAGAGATTTAGGCAGAAGTTCAGGGGCAGTCACAAACTCCCTACACTGATCTCGGTGGATTTCCTATATTAATACAAAAAGGCACTGAAAGGCTGGGTGAAGGGCAGCAAGGTAGACGATTATACTGGGCTGGTCAACCTGTTTTTGAAGGAGAAGATGCTTGACATTTGTTTACAGAGCTACAGCAGCACCTGGTTGATAGCAAGCTGACTGACTCCAGTAAGCTTTCTGAGGAGGTGGACCTCGGTCCAAGAAGGCATCTGTGGGAACTCCCAAAAGTGTGGTAAGTGTTCTCACCAGAAGAAGGAAGGTGAGATAAAAAGAAGTTTTCGCAAACCCACTAAAACAGTTTTCAGTGGAAAGGGTGCCAGTCCCAATCTGTCGGGTATAACCACACAATTACTTTGCTTTGCAATAGGATTTGAAGAAAGCTGAATATATCAATCGACAAAAAAATCAAGTACAAATTACATTTAAGAATAACACATGAAAACAAAAGAGAATGCACAAACCAGCGTAGAGTCAGATTTGCTGGGTGATTAGATATTCTTTATATATAAATTGCATCATTTATATTAACACCCATATAATTCTTTTTAGCAAAAAAAGGCTGCCAAAGTTGTGAACATTAGAGTGAATTTGTGAGCAAGTGACATAGTGACATAAGTGACACAATTGGTGCGTAATATATACAGAGTGAATAGAAAATATATATATACAGTAAAACAGGCCAGTATAAAGAAAGGCAATGACACTGTTTCCAGAGATGACTTAAATTCTTTATGAAACAAAGTCTTGGACTGGGCCTCAGTGTTGTCGACGTTTCAACCCTATATATTCGATCCTAGATCGTCATGCGGGTCTTCATCAGGACTAAAATTACACAATGGCAACCTGCAAAAGCAAGTATAGCACATATCACAAATGATCCTTGATAAAAGAATTCATGTGTTCCAACTGCCACCGAAATATGGTAACAGAAATGGATGGCCATGACTCACCTAACAAACAGTCTAGGCGGGCCTTGTATTGGCGCGGTGTAGAGTAGAATCACTCATCCAATGGGATTCTACGGATCAAGATTTGAAATAGAGTAAGTTGTTTGTCATTTGCACGCTGTGCAATCACTACAGAATGATAGATTGTTAATCATCTAGCCCCCGCCAACTATGCAATCAAGCACAAAAACAAAAACCAGTCCAGAGTGACGCATGACGCATATGACATGCAATAAACGGATAGCATGGAGACATCCGTAGCGAGCTAGTCAGTGCAAGCGCATAGCCGTACACACATGGGAAAATTATTTATCTAGCGAAAAATTGCTATACAATATGTCGAAGGGTCCAAATCACCGCTCTAGTTCTAAGCAGGATAACTAATACTCGTGACGGTGCTAACCAAACGTCATGGCCAATATGAGATAATGGCTGATCAATGAGCAAATTATGGGAGTGTTTAAAATGAATCAGACAAATATTAAATTCACTATTATGTAGGACATGGTTGATTATTGCGAGATACTGGGGGCTCACCTTAACGGTAGATAAAGGCTGGTTATGAAGCTCAGCCGAATGTGGAGTTACTGTCAGACTTAATTTGAAAGGAATGTTGTTCAGGTCCTTTTGTCAGCGTCTATAACAAAAACAGACGCATGCTTAACCCCTTCGCTGCCAGGCCTTTTCCCCCTCCTGTGACAGGCCTTTTTTTGATTATTTGGGGTAGTGCGCGCTTAGGCCCCTGTAAATTTTGACCGCATTAGGTAGCCACGCCAAATGTGCGTCCTTTTCTTCCAACATCATGGGGATTCTAAAGGTACTCAGGGTTTGTGGATTCCCCTGGAGGGGTCACAGAAAAGAGCCAAAATACAGCAAAACTTTGGGTTTTTTTGGAAAAATTGGAAAAACGGGCTGCAAATGAAAGCATCTGGGTTTTTCCCTGCAAATGTTATCAAAAAAGGGTTTGTGGGGTTGAAATCACCATTTTCCCAGCTTTTCGGGGATACTTGACTTTTGTCAGAAACCCAACATTTTTTACACAGTTTTGGCATTTTTCTGGGACATAGCCTATTTTTGCAATTTTTTGTGCTTTTGACCTCCTTCCAGTTAGTGGCAGAAATGGGTACAAAAGCAATAGTGGATCCTGGAAAGCTATACGTTTTCGAAAAGAAGACAACATTCTGAATTCAGCAAGGGGTCATTTGTGTAGATCCATCAAGGTTTTTTTTATAGAAACAAACAGTTAAATGTGGGATAAATTGAAATTTAGTTGAAAAAAACAGCCTTTTGTGTCAACGTTTTCACCTGTAACTTCTTCAAATTATGACAGCTCTTTGAAAGCAATATACCGTTGCATCTGCTGGACATTACTGGCTGTGGGGATATATAGGACTTGTAGGTTCACCAAGAACCCGACGAACCCAGAGCCAAAAACTGAGTAGTAACTTGCAATGGTTTTTTATTATGTACCGGGTATATAGTAATTATTCTGTAAAAAAGTGTACATGGAAAAATCGGTATGAAAGACACCTATGTATTTCTGAAATGGGAACAAAATATAGAGTTTAGAAACAGTAAATATTTGCACATTTCTGAAATTGGGAATACTCATACTAGCATGAAAATTATCAGTCATTTTTTAGAATGACTTCTTTTTTACACAATATCTTTCATTTGGAAAGCAGAAATGCATGGAAAGTCAATAGATAATAACAGTTCCTTTACAAATCTGAATTACCCTAAGTCTCCCGATAAAAATGGTACCTCACTTGTGTGGGTAGGCATAGTGCCCACGACAGGAAACGGCGCAAAACGCAACGTGGTCACACCACATTTTCACAATGCAAAATTACCCTTTTTTTGCAAAGTGCCTAGCTCTAGTTTTTGAACCCTAGCTCTGCGGGCATCTTGGGAAACTAGCAAACCTATACATTTTTGAAAACTAGACACCCAGGGGAATCCAGGATGGGGTGACTTGACTGCCTCCCACCAGGGTCTGTTACCCAGAATCCCTTGCAAACCTAAAAAATTGTCAAAAAAAACACATTTTCCACACATTTCTGTCGTGGAAAGTTCCGGAATCTGCGTAGATCCATAAATTTCCACCCACCCCGCGTTCCCCAAAGTCTTACGAGAAAAACGGTACCTGACTTGTGTGGGTCGGCCTAGTGCCCGCGACACGAAACGTCGCAAAACGCAACCTGGTCACACCTCAATTTCGCAGTGAAAAATGACCCTTTTTTGGAAAAATGACTAGCTGTAGTTTTTGAACCCTAGCTCTGCGGGCACCTTGGGAAACCTAGCAAACCTATACATTTTTGAAAACTAGACACCCAGGGGAATATAGGATGGGGTGACTTGACTGCCTCCCACCAGGGTCTGTTACCCAGAATCCCTTGCAAACCTAAAAAATTGTCAAAAAAAAAACATTTTCCCCACATTTCTGTCGTGGAAAGTTCCGGAATCTGCGTTGATCCACAAATTTCCACCCACCCCGCGTTCCCCAAAGTCTTACGAGAAAAACGGTACGTCACTTGTGTTGGTCGGCCTAGTGCCCGCGACAGGAAACGGCGCAAAACACAACCTGGTCACACCTCAATTTCGCAGTGAAAAATGACCCTTTTTGGAAAAATGACTAGCTGTAGTTTTTGAACCCTAGCTCTGCGGGAACCTTGGGAAACCTAGCAAACCTATACATTTTTGAAAACTAGACACCCAGGGAAATCCAGGATGGGGTGACTTGACTGCCTCCCACCAGCGTCTGTTACCCAGAATCCCTAGCAAACCTAAAAAATTGTCAAAAAAAACACATTTTCCCCACATTTCTGTCGTGGAAAGTTCCGGAATCTGCGTGGATCCACAAATTTCCACCCACCCCGCGTTCCCCAAAGTCTTACGATAAAAACGGTACCTCACTTGTGTGGGTCGGACTAGTGCCCGCGACAGGAAACGGCGCAAAACGCAACCTGGTCACACCTCAATTTTGCAGTGAAAAATGACCCTTTTTTGGAAAAATGACTAGCTGTAGTTTTTGAACCCTGGCTCTGCGGGCACCTTGGGAAACCTAGCAAACCTATACATTTTTGAAAACTAGACACCCAGGGGAATCCAGGATGGGGTGACTTGACTGCCTCCCACCAGGGTCTGTTACCCAGAATCCCTTGCAAACCTAAAAAATTGTCAAAAAAAACACATTTTCCCCACATTTCTGTCGTGGAAAGTTCCGGAATCTGCGTGGATACACAAATTTCCACCCACCCCGCGTTCCCCAAAGTCTTACAAGAAAAACGGTACCTCACTTGTGTGGGTCGGCCTAGTGCCCGCGACAGGAAACGGTGCAAAATGCAACCTGGCCACACCTCAATTTCGCAGTGAAAAATGACCCTTTTTTGGAAAAATGACTAGCTGTAGTTTTTGAACCCTAGCTCTGCGGGCACCTTGGGTAACCTAGCAAACCTATACATTTTTGAAAACTAGACACCAAGGGGAATCCAGGATGGGGTGACTTGACTGCCTTCCACCAGGGTCTGTTACCCAGAATCCCTTGCAAACCTAAAAAATTGTCCAAAAAAACACATTTTCCCCACATTTCCACGTGGAATGTTCCGGAATCTGCGTGGATTCACAAATTTCCACCCACCCCGCGTTCCCCAAAGTCTTACGAGAAAAACCGTACCTCACTTGTATGGGTCGGCCTAGTGCCCGCGACAGGAAACGGCGTAAAACGCAACCTGGTCACACCTCAATTTCGCAGTGAAAAATGACCCTTTTTTGGAAAAATGACTAGCTGTAGTTTTTGAACCCTAGCTCTGCGGGCACCTTGGGAAACCTAGCAAACCTATACATTTTTGAAAACTAGACACCCAGGGGAATCCAGGATGGGGTGACTTGACTGCCTCCCACCAGGGTCTGTTACCCAGAATCCCTTGCAAACCTAAAAAATTGTCAAAAAAAAACACATTTTCCCCACATTTCTGTCGTGGAAAGTTCCGGAATCTGCGTGGATCCACAAATTTCCACCCACCCCGCGTTCCCCAAAGTCTTACAAGAAAAACGGTACCTCACTTGTGTGGGTCGGCCTAGTGCCCGCGACAGGAAACGGTGCAAAATGCAACCTGGCCACACCTCATTTTCGCAGTGAAAAATGACCCTTTTTTGGAAAAATGACTAGCTGTAGTTTTTGAACCCTAGCTCTGCGGGCACCTTGGGTAACCTAGCAAACCTATACATTTTTGAAAACTAGACACCAAGGGGAATCCAGGATGGGGTGACTTGACTGCCTCCCACCAGTGTCTGTTACCCAGAATCCCTTGCAAACCTAAAAAATTGTCAAAAAAAACACATTTTCCCCACATTTCTGTCGTGGAATGTTCCGGAATCTGCGTGGATCCACAAATTTCCACCCACCCCGCATTCCCCAAAGTCTTACGAGAAAAACCGTACCTCACTTGTATGGGTCGGCCTAGTGCCCGCGACAGGAAATGGCGTAAAACGCAACCTGGTCACACCTCAATTTCGCAGTGAAAAATGACCCTTTTTTGGAAAAATGACTAGCTGTAGTTTTTGAACCCTAGCTCTGCGGGCACCTTGGGAAACCTAGCAAACCTATACATTTTTGAAAACTAGACACCCAGGGGAATCCAGGATGGGGTGACTTGACTGCCTCCCACCAGGGTCTGTTACCCAGAATCCCTTGCAAACCTAAAAAAGTGTCAAAAAAACCACATTTTCCCCACATTTCTGTCGTGGAAAGTTCCGGAATCTGCGTGGATCCACAAATTTCTACCCACCCCGCGTTCCCCAAAGTCTTACGAGAAAAATGGTACCTCACTTGTGTGGGTCGGCCTATTGCCCGCGACAGGAAACGGCGCAAAACGCAACCTGGTCACACCTCAATTTCACAGTGAAAAATGACCCTTTTTTGGAAAAATGACTAGCTGTAGTTTTTGAACCCTAGCTCTGCGGGCACCTTGGGAAACCTAGCAAACCTATAAATTTTTGAAAACTAGACACCCAGGGGAATCCAGGATGGGGTGATTTGACTGCCTCCCACCAGGGTCTGTTACCCAGAATCCCTTGCAAACCTAAAAGATTGTAAAAAAAAACACATTTTCCCCACATTTCTGTCGTGGAAAGTTCCGGAATCTGCGCGGATCCACAAATTTCCACCCACCCCGCGTTCCCCTAAGACTTACGAGAAAAACAGTACCTCACTTGTATGGGTCGGCCTAGTGCCCGCGACAGGAAATGGCGTAAAACGCAACCTGGTCACACCTCAATTTCGCAGTGAAAAATGACCCTTTTTTGGAAAAATGACTAGCTGTAGTTTTTGAACCCTAGCTCTGCGGGCACCTTGGGAAACCTAGCAAACCTATACATTTTTGAAAACTAGACACCCAGGGGAATCCAGGATGGGGTGACTTGACTGCCTCCCACCAGGGTCTGTTACCCAGAATCCCTTGCAAACCTAAAAAAGTGTCAAAAAAACCACATTTTCCCCACATTTCTGTCGTGGAAAGTTCCGGAATCTGCGTGGATCCACAAATTTCTACCCACCCCGCGTTCCCCAAAGTCTTACGAGAAAAATGGTACCTCACTTGTGTGGGTCGGCCTATTGCCCGCGACAGGAAACGGCGCAAAACGCAACCTGGTCACACCTCAATTTCACAGTGAAAAATGACCCTTTTTTGGAAAAATGACTAGCTGTAGTTTTTGAACCCTAGCTCTGCGGGCACCTTGGGAAACCTAGCAAACCTATAAATTTTTGAAAACTAGACACCCAGGGGAATCCAGGATGGGGTGATTTGACTGCCTCCCACCAGGGTCTGTTACCCAGAATCCCTTGCAAACCTAAAAGATTGTAAAAAAAAACACATTTTCCCCACATTTCTGTCGTGGAAAGTTCCGGAATCTGCGCGGATCCACAAATTTCCACCCACCCCGCGTTCCCCTAAGTCTTACGAGAAAAACAGTACCTCACTTGTGTGGGTCGGCCTAGTGCCCGCGACAGGAAACGGCGCAAAACATAGTGAGGTGACATCAAAATTGCCTATCTCAAAACCACCTGGTTTTGCAAGGGGGTCTCTTGGGTTTTTGGCCCGGTGCACGGCGGCCATCTAGGGAAAGCTACCAAACCCATACATTTCTGAAAACTAGACACCCAAGGGCTTCCGGGAGGTATGGCTTGCGCGGATCCCCCAACGTTTCCTTACCCAGAATCCCCTGCAAACCTCAATTTTACCTGAAAAAAGCACTTTTTTCACACTTTTTTGTGTGGGAAAGTTGTGGCATCACCGGGCTCACTCAAATTTCCCACCTCCCAGCGTTCCCCTGGGTCTCCCGGTAAAAATGGTGCCTCACTTGTGTGGGAGGCCCAAGTACCCGCGACAGGCAAGGGCCCAAAACGTAGTGATGCGACATCAACATTGCCTATCTCAAAACCACTTGGTTTTGCAAGGGGGGTCTCTTGGGTTTTTGGCCCGGGGCACGGCGGCCATCTAGGGAAACCTTTTTGTAATTCACAAGAGAGACATCACCATGAACTCCCATGGGTTTACGACAATATCTACAGTTGGTGGGTTATTTTTACATGGAACATACACCTTGGCAGAGAAACTAAAACGACAAAGAATCCTGCAAAGCCACCTATTCCTCAAACGCACACACATACTGGTTGGATTTGGCACGAGGGCGAGTGATGGTTCAGTATGTTAAATTTTATTAACAAGAGATTTCACAAAAATGAAATGCACTGTCAATAATTCAATGGAGAAAAAACTGAACCAATGACTCGCAGCTCGTGAGCTGTAAAGCCACGGCAAGGCACCAACCGCTTTACAGGCCATTCACACATCTTTCATACGTGATACACACAAGACCATTCGCACCATCAGGCACAAAAACAACACATTACAAAATTCACAAAAGGGACAAGGTACACCCTGCTTCAGAAAGGCAAATATTACTGCACAGACATCTAATCCTCAAGCACACACACATACTGTTTGGATTTGGCACGAGGGTGAGTGATGGTTCAGAATATACAATTGTAATAGCAAGTGATTTCACAAAAATGAAATGCACTGTTAATAATTGAAAGGGCGAGAAACTGAACCATTGACTCACAGCTCGTGAGCTGTAAAGCCACGACAAGGCACCAACCTCTTTACAGGCCATTCATTCACCTTTCATACGCGTGAGACATACAAAACCATTCACACCGCCAGCCGCGGGCCCATCACATAACAAAACTCACACCAGCACACAGCGCCATTCAAGGGCCCATCACTTTCACACGCCCACATTACTTATGCAGCAACTACACAAGCAGATGGATTGCGTGGAGTGGCACTCAGCTAGCAGTGTGTGTAGTGACCAGCAGCAAGTCACTACTCACACACAGCCAGCCGAGCGCCAGTCCACGCACACCGCTAGCCTAGCACCAGTCCACGCACACCGCTAGCTAAACACCAGTCCACGCACACCGCTAGCCAAGCGCCAGTCCAGGCACACCACCAGCCAATCGCCAGACCACGCACACCGCCAGCCAAGCACCAGTCCACGCACACCGCCAGCCAAGCACCAGTCCACACACACCGCCAGCCAAGCACCAGTCCACGCACACCGCCAGCCAAGCACCAGTCCACGCACACCAACAGCCAAGCACCAGTCCATGCACACCGCCAGCCAAGCACCAGTCCACGCACACTGCCAGCCAAGCACCAGTCCACGCACTCCACCAGCCAAGCACCAGTCCATGCACACCGCCAGCCAAGCACCAGTCCACGCACACCGCCAGCCAAGCACCAGTCCACGCACACCGCCAGCCAAGCACCAGTCCACGCACACCACCAGGCAAGCACCAGTCCATCCACAGCGCCAGCCAAGCACCACTCCACGTACACCGCCAAAGAAGTGCCAGTCCACACACACTGCCAACACATTTAGGATTTTTTTAGACAAAAATAGAAACACAAACAAATCACAAATAGATACAAATCTACAAACACAAAATCTGAAACTAAACACATTGCACTAACGGCAACCTTGAAACAGAATCAAAGTTTTCAAATAATACAAACCAATCAGTTAACTTTACCACTCATGAATGCTCCCAAAAATTATTTTGCGTATGGTACGCTCTAAAACAAGCAGGGACACACAGCCCAGGTTTAGATGGACAGTCGGGGCAATACATACGAATCTCCTTCCGCGTACCTCTTCGCCAACAGACTCTGCATCTCCTAGTGGGAAAATCTTTTGCCGGTGTGGGAGGGATGAAATCAGGAAAGTGGCAATCTTTCAATCGAACCACATCCTCCACTACTCCAAATCTAGGAACACTTGCCTGTTCCACACAACAAGGCTAGCTATCACAGAGTGCTGAAACTGAAGAAATGTCAACTTTGACGCAGGAGAACACTCCTTGAACACAATAAAAGCATTGAATATTGCTAATTCGAAGAAATGGATGGCCAACTTCTTATACCAAACATAAGCCTTCCGAATAGCAGAGTAAGGTTCCAACCTCTGATCTACTCTGTCAACACCACCCATGTGCTTATTGTAGTCTAGAATGCACACAGGTTTGCGCACTTCAGCAACCTGACCCCAAACAGTCACAGGTGAAGTACTCTCATCATGGATGGTAGTCAGCATGTACACATCCCTCCTGCTTTACGGTTAGAGCGGATTGTGCCACATGCAAAAGTGTCCACTTTATACAATTCCTTAAATAATTGCACAGCAGTATAGAAGTTATCAAGGTACAAATGGTGGCCTCTGTTAAACAGTCTCCTAGCAAGATCCCACACAATTTTCTCTGCAACTCCAAAAGTGGATGGACAACCTGGGGGTCAATAGCAGAATCTCTACCAGTGTACACACGAAAATTAAAAACATATCCTGTCCTACTCTCAGACAACATATACAGCTTAATTCCATAGCGTGCCCTCTTGCTAGGGATGTACTGCCTAAAAACCAAACAGCCCTTGAACAAGACCAAAGACTCATCAATAGATATTTCTTTCCCTGGAGTATAGATCTCAGAAAATCAATCCACAAAGTGATCAAGAACGGGCCGAATCTTAAAAAGACGGTCACAGTCAGGGTGATCTCGTGGCAACGCCATAGAATTATCAACAAAATGCAGCATACGTAGCAAAAGTAAATACCGATTACGAGTCATAACTGCAGGAAATATGGCAGTTGCCAACAAGGGGCTAGTAGACCAATATGAAGCCAAGGTTGGCTTCCTTACCACACCCATCAATAAAGTCAAACCCAAAAACTTCTTAATCTCTTCCAGATATGTGGGAGTCCACCGGGTAGCTCTAGACTGGGGCCTAAGTTTGTCGCTGTTGTTCCTCAAAAACTGTTCAGCATACAAATTCGTCTGCTCAACAATCTCACCCAAAAATACATCATCCATAAACAACTGAAAAAACTGTATAGGCAAAAAGTTTTCACAATTCACTGTACACCCTGCATCACCGCTAAAGGCAGGCAACACCGGCTGCACCATGTTTGGATCAACCCAAAGTCCTGCACTTCCAGTAGGAAGCCTAGCAGCCTCAGACTGCAATCCAGATGCCTCTTGCACCATCGGCACAGCAGTTTCCTCCTCTAAGACAGGCACTTCATCTGCACTGAGAGTTGCTTCATCCACACCAAGAGTACCTTCATCTGCACTGAGAGTACCTTCATCATCCGATGATTCCATGTTGAGTGAAAACTCACTGCCAGAATCTTCCCCTCCCTCCTCTCCCTCAGACGCACTGTCAGTCTCATAATCATGCTCAGAGGAAGATTCAAGAAGCATACCGACCACCTGTTGAGCAGTCATTCTACGGCTAGCCATATTGCTTACTAATAAAGGTAACTTGTCAAACAAGTCAACAACAACAAACTCTTTGTAAAATAAGTAATAAACAAAAAGCACCTTTATCAAAAACTCAAATATACTCCAAAACAATACCACTCACTTGCCAGAGGCAGCTAAACTACTCACCACCACCAACTCTGTACAGACACAGGGGCCGATTCACAGAGCCAACTTAAGACAAAATCCGAAACTTGCTACTTTTGGTATTCACAGATGTTAGGATTTTGTCTTAAGACAATCTTAAGACAGACTTAAGACAGACTTAATACAAACTTAAGACAAAATCCTAACTTAAGTCTGTCTTAAGTCAGTCTTAAGTTTGTCTTAAGTCTGTCTTAAGTCTGTCTTAAGTTTGTCTTAAGTCTGTCTTAAGTCTGTCTTAAGTCTGTCTTAAGTTTGTCTTAAGACAAACTTAAGACAAAATCCTAACTTCTGTGAATACCAAAAGTTGTAAGTTTAGGATTTTGTCTTAAGTTCGTTCTGTGAATCAGGCCCACAGTATGGATCAACAATATCCCACTAAAAAAGAAAGAGAAAAGCAATTACACATAAGACTATGCAAACACATCGCAAAGAATTTCATGCTCAAACCACTAACTAAATATGCCGCCATTATGACATCACTTACAAAAAAATTCATTCATACATTTTATTATTACTCATTGGGTGTAAATACAACAACAAAAAATTTCTTACCAACACAATGCAACTACACAAAACTGCAGAACAGCCACCGTCGAAAAGCTTTAGACTAGAATAAAAAGAAGAAAAAAAACTTTATTGTAACATATGCATATAATGCTCTAGACCATCACGTACTGCGCAAAATGTATTGCTTGACCCTCCCACTTTCAAAAAGGAAAGATCGATGGCCCAATCCTTTACAAGCAACGCGGCGAGAATCTGGAACTGAGCCTCAGCTCCGGACCACCCCCTCCCTCTTCCCAGTCCTTCAAAACTAACCTCAAAGTTCTCCTCCTGCAAAGACACTTCCAAACTTAATTCACACCCTCTCTATTGTGTGAAGGAAGTCTTTACATTATAGGAAATTCTGTTCTCCATGCCCGTAGAAGTGCCTACCCAGTGTGTTCCTGTGTTTTGCGTGTCTGCCATTTATTGCACTTTTATACCTCTACTTGTACTTTGTACTCTTTTGTAAGTTGACACCACTACAGTACACCTGCTTGTGCTAAGACATCAAGTCTTCTAAGGTCTAGTGGGGCCTTCTACGGTGTAGCATGGGAATGTGCTCCCTCAGTACAGTGGTGTGGTGGACTGGTCATGAATTCTGAACCCGATTCCCCATTTCCAAATTCAACAGCTCCGGCCATAGTGCCGCATCCCCACTGAACGCCATACTTGCCCTCTGAGAGAAACTCGCACTGCCTTCAGCTATAACCTAATTGTGCCCGCTATAAACACTTGGATGTGGCTCAATTCAAATTATGCACTTGATAAGAGTAATACGCTGCCTAAAAAAAAAAAACCACTCCTAGGGAATGCAAAGCATGTGAAATGTAAGCAGAAACAACATGGTTACCTAAACGATCTCTCACTAACTATTCAGAAATCAGCGAGTGGTTTCACCGGAAAAGTTATGGACATGACTAGAGGGTCCTGAAGGGAACCGTTTCACTGTCCATTGCTTACATCCTTACAAAACATAAGCAGTATGGTAGACCACATCCATAAACACAGAACCATGGTGCACATTGTGTTTTCCAATTCACCCATCAACCAGGTATTGCAGTACCTCCAGAAATAGTACACTCTCCCACCCTGGAAACAACAATGCTGTTCAAAGGAAGACGAGAAAACGAAAGTAGCAATACACTGGCAAACTCTGATGCTGGTGTACTTGGATGCAAATGAAATCAATCTGGCCACTTTGCAACCCCTCTGTCTTACTTTATTTCGCCCCCCTGGGAACAACAATGCTGTTCAAAGTTAGATGAGAAAACGAAAGAAGCACTTCACTGGCAAACTCTGATGCTGGTGTACTTGGATGCAAATAAAAACAATCTGGCCACTTGGCAACCCCTCTGTCTTACTTTATTTCGCCCCCCCTGGGAACAAGAATACTGTTCAAAGGAAGACGAGAAAACGAAAGTAGCACTTCACTGGCAAACTCTGATGCTGGTGTACTTGGATGCAAATAAAATCAATCTGGCCACTTTGCAACCCCTCTGTCTTACTTTCTTTCGCCCCCCCCCCTTGGTACAACAATGCTGTTCAAAGTTAGACGAGAAAACGAAAGTAGAACTTCACTGGCAAACTCTGATGCTGGTGTACTTGGATGCTAATAAAATCAATCTGGCCACTTTGCAACCCCTCTGTCTTACTTTATTTCGCCCCCCCTGGGAACAACAATACTGTTCAAAGGAAGACAAGAAAACGAAAGTAGCACTTCACTGGCAAACTCTGATGCTGGTGTACTTGGATGCAAATAAAATCAATCTGGCCACTTTGCAACCCCTCTGTCTTACTTTATTTCGCCCCTCCCTGGGAACAACAATGCTGCTCAAAGTTAGACGAGAAAACGAAAGTCGCACTGCACTGGCAAACTCTGATGCTGGTGTACTTGGATGCAAATAAAATCAATCTGGCCACTTTGCAACCCCTCTGTCTTACTTTATTTAGCCCCCCCTGGGAACAACAATGCTGTTCAAAGTTAGACAAGTAAACGAAAGTAGCACTTCACTGGCAAACTCTGATGCTGGTGTACTTGGAAGCAAATAAAATCAATCTGGCCATTTTGCAACCCCTCTGTCTCACTTTATTTCACCCCCATGGGAATAACAATGCTCTTCAACGTTACACGAGTAAACGAAAGTAGCACTTCACTGGCAAACTCTGTGATGCTGGTGTATTTGCATACTAACAAAAAAAAACAGGGCACTTTGCAACCCCTCTGACTTATTTTGTTTCACCCCCCACCCCCCTACCAGCACCCACCGATCACAAGATGTAAAAGAAATCAATCTGGCCACTTTGCAATCCCTCTGTCTAACTTTATTTTGCCCCCGGCGAACAACAATACTGTTCAAAGGAAGACCAGAAAACGAAAGTAGCACTGCACTGGAAAACTATGTGATGCTGGTGTATTTGGAGGCACATAAAATCAATCTGGCCACTTTGCAACCCCAAAGGCTTACTTTATTTCGCCCCCCACCCCCATCCCACGCTAGCAGCACCCCTCACACAGAAAATGACAGAAAAACGAAAACGAGCGTTTATTTTTTGGATCCATTTCACATAAAAGCACCTGCACTTGGACGATCCAAGCGCAGGAACAAAGCGGAGTCTAGGTAAAAACATTTCCACCCCCCCTCAACATTGTGCCCCCACCCTACCTAACCCACCGATGCAATAATACCCCCTCCCCAGCCCCAAAACTGACCTTTACTCTCCGACGCGCAGGAAGCAAATGGCTTCCTGCGCCTCGGAGAGCAAAGGGGAAGCCTCCGGTGACGTCAGCACCGCTCGCGTGCTGACGTCATTGATGACGCGGGCGGGGGGTGGGGGGAGGCAGGGGAAGGTCTTCGCTTGCCTCCCCAGTAAAAAAAAAACAAATCGAGGAATCACGGGGGGGAGCGCCAGCGCTTCCCCCAAGGGTGGGTCCCATGACGAGATGGTCTCGTCATGGGCACAGCGCGACTGTGCTCCATGACGAGACCATCTCGTCATGGGCACAGAAGGGGTTAATTAAGCATGCTAAAGGACAAAATTCAAAGAAACCAAATGGGAAGCCACTCAAGCGCTCACCTTAGTTAATAACAGCCGGAATATATCACGGTAAACGCGTGGGAGCAGTAATAAATCCTGCCGTTCAGCCACCTTTCGTCAATGCGCCAACGCCACGTTTGAACGGCACTTGACAAGTCGACCAATAGTTATCAGTGTACGTATACACGTCCCTACGTGACGTGAAACGTGAAAGGCTCCGTAACGGTTGCTAAGTGAACAAATCAGCTCCTAGAAAAACGCATCAACATGCGCATCCATGAGTGACGTAGGACGTCTATCGTGAAGAGTGCTGTATTGGTTACTAAGCAACAGGAATTGCAGAAAAGGGACAGACCACGTAACTGATCGAGCGGCATAACAATGTATGCCTTCATAGGCAACTGAAGCAACCAATGCTCGATGTGTTGTGGGTTAAACCAAACAAATCTTAATGAGGTTAACAGAACACCGTAATCTTAGAAAGAAACAATTTCATGTAATGACTTGAAAAACAAATAAACACAGAGAGCAAAATTGTTCCAATACAGTTTCAACATTTCATCAAAGGGGGAGCACGTGATGGTGATATGTCATAGCATTCTAACAGACAATTCAATTTAAACATTCAGGTATGAGCGGCGCTTCTAAGTATTAGAAATCCAACAGAGTTAGGATGCACAAAGTTTTTACAATATGTAACTCTTAAAAAGAAAACAACTAGATTATAGTGCATTAAATTTACAATTAGGATATACACCTAAGAGTACATGGCGTGTTACAGTGCACAGATCATGTATCAGTATCCATATTAAAAGCCTAACATAATCAGGATATCAAATCAAATGCTGGCCATATTTATGTGGTAACAATACAGATAAGGGCCACTCAGATCATTAGATTTGACAATAATGAATTATAATTGACCCATCTGTCTAGAAGTCTCTTCAAGCTCATTCAGACCATGTTGGACAGTCTTCAAAGAATGTATCCACCTGCATTCCTTTCTCTTCAGAATTGGTGTAATGGACCCCCCTCTTGGAGCTGGGCTTACTTTTTCTAGCACCCACCATCTGATACTTTCTGGCTGATGGTTCTGAGAGAGAAAGTGGTCCACCATAGGGGCCCCTTGTATTTTGCATCTAATGCGGCTCATGTGTTGAAGTATCCTAGCTTTTATCTTTTGTGTGGTTTGACCCACATATAGTAGGTCACATGGACAACTTATCGCATAGATTAGATTAACACTGTTGCAATTTGTAAAGCACAATGATTTATATGTTCTGTTATGATAAGTGAAGGAGGAACCCTCCACCGTCAACAGACAGGCTTTACAGCGGCCGCATTTATGATGACCTGTAATTGGAGCCAGACCCAGTTGGTCTCTGAGTCCCAGAGATTTTGGTGGCTCAAGGTATGCTTTGACCACGTTATCTTTTATATCTTTAATCCATTTCTCTTACCATATTTCGGTGGCAGTTGGAACACATGAATTCTTTTATCAAGGATCTTTTTTTATATGTGCTATACTTGCTTTTGCAGGTTGCCATTGTGTAATTTTAGTCCTGATGAAGACCCGCATGACGATCTAGGATCGCATATATAGGGTTGAAACGTGGACAACACTGAGGCCCAGTCCAAGACTTTGTTTCATAAAGAATTTAAGTCCTCTCTGGAAACAGTGTCATTGCCTTTCTTTATACTGGCCTGTTTTACTGTATATATATTTTTTCTATTCACTCTGTAGATATTACGCACCAATTGTGTCACTTATGTCACTATGTCACTTGCTCACAAATTCACTCTAATGTTCACAACTTTGGCAGCCTTTTTTTGCTAAAAAGAATTATATGGGTGTTAATATAAATGATGCAATTTATATATAAAGAATATCTAATCACCCAGCAAATCTGACTCTACGCTGGTTTGTGCATTCTCTTTTGTTTTCATGTGTTCTTCTTAAATGTAATTTGTACTTGATTTTTTTGTCGATTGATATATTCAGCTTTCTTCAAATCCTATTGCAAAGCAAAGTAATTGTGTGGTTATACCCGACAGAACAATTGTACTTTATATAATCTATACCTAGGTTCTGAGGGACACAGGGTCACCCCATTGTTTATGAAATACCAGTCCCAATCTGGCCACCCGAAAAAGAGAATCAGAACAAAACCCCCAAGTGCTCTGAGTGCTATGAGTATGGAGATTACAAGGGAGGTCCCAAATGTCCCAAGAACGCACTACCACTGGAGGTAAAACACTAGGGTTGCCAGATGTAGTTCATGGGGAGGAGATTGTCCCAGTCAGTGGGCAGGGGAGAGTCAGTGAGGTTAGCCTAGTGTCCCTGGGTGACGTGGAGATGGTGCCTAAAGTCCATATGCCTCCCAATACTGCAAAGCATCGGCAGTGTGTCACCATTAATTGGCAATTTGTTGAGGCTCTGTGGGACACAGGAGTCAGTATGACTATGGTAAGAAGTCAGCTGGTGGCCCCAGAGCAAGCTTTACCCAATCCATTCCACCAGGATGGAGTAGCTGACAACCATGAGGGTCACTACCCAGTGGCCCTTGATCCCTTTGAGTGGGAGGGTCTCAGGTCTTTTGAAATATTCTGTGAGACCGACCATGCCTGTGAACTGTTTGTTAGGGAATGACCTTGAGCACCCTAGCTGGAAGGAACTGGAGCTAAGGTCACACCTGGAAATGCTGGGGTTTCCCGAGTGGATTTGTGCAACCAACAGGTCCACAGCTGCCCAGGAAGGGAGATATGGAAGTCTGAAGCCTGAAAAAGTCACCCAGACACCTGCCAAGAGAGGGAAGGGCAAGGGGCATGGGAAACAAGCCCCTGAATGTCTCCCAATAGAGGTAGATGGCATGCCAGAGGAGGTTGCCCAGAGCCCATTAGCTGTCTTGCTGACCTGCCTGAACTTGCTGGATGGTACGTTGAGGAGAGACCCACCAGGGAGGAGTTCTGCAGGGCCCAAAGAGAGTGACCAACCCTGCAGAGCATGAGGTAACAGGCCGAAGCCCAGGCAGCTGGTGATGCCTAGAGTAGTCATTGCATTTGATGGGAGGGTAACCTCCTGTATATTGAGCCTAAGGCATCTGTGTATGGGGCAACAATGCCATTGGTAGTTCCCCAATGCTACCGGGCCTTCCTACTGGAACTGGGTCATGCAATACTTCTATTAGGACATCTGGGGCTGGACAGGACCTTTGCCAGGCTTGTTCCCCACTTCTTCTGGCCCCAGATGAAGATTTCCTCAGATACATTTTGTAGGTCTTGCTTGTCTTGCCAGGCCAGCGGGAAAGATAGGGCAGAAGCTGAAAGCTCCCCTGTAATTGACAGCCCCTTTGAAAGGGTGAGCATCAACATTGCATGGCCCACAGATCCCCAGACAACCACTGGCAACAGGTTTATCCTGATACTGGTGGATCATGCCACAAGATACTGAGAGGCCATACCTCTAAGGACCTCAACTCCACCTCATGTAGCTAAGGCCCTAATAGGGATTTTCACCATAGTGGGTTTCCCCAAGGAAATGGTGCTTGACAGGTGCACCAACTTCATGTCTGCATATATGTAGTCCATGTGGAATTAGTGTAGAGTTACTTATAAGTTATCTATCCCCTACCATCCACAAACCAATGGGCTTGCTGAGAGTTTCAACAAGACCCTCAAAGCATGATAAAGGGGGCGTGGCCTACTGCTCTAACATGGCAGTCGTGCTTTAGGTGAGCTCTGGCAGCCGATACCTCTTTACATTGGCCCACTCCTATTGAAACTGGCCTTTCCCCAGCGAGTATTTACTCTTATGTGATTCTAGATTCACCAATTTCCTATTCAATCCTACCACTAACCTTCTCCTAACCTCTTAGTCCCCCAGGTCCATTTTCAAGTCCCGATGAGACCCTAGAATCCACCATTAGGGTGGAAACATCATCAAAAAACAAGAGACAGACCTTAATCAAGTGTATAACAAAATGTGTATTTACCTTTTGTGGAAGACTGGACTTCTGACCCTACCACTTCAGTACACTTTTGGACCCCTGGATACTCAACCAAGAAGAAGGACTGCTTTACTGCTTAAGGGCTGGCACTCTCCTGGACTGCTGCTCTAGGAGAACTGCTTTATTGCTGTGCTGACCTGATGCCTGCTGCCCTCCTTGCCTGAAAAGGACTGGTCCCTCATCACTGGAACCCACAACCTAAGTGACAAGGGCTTGCCTCCTGATGTAAGCTTCAGGGCCATAAAAGACTTTAAACTCACCTGCTACAGAACCTGTACTCTGCCATCTGTAGGTCTGCCCTGCAAAGTGGTGTCAACCCAGTCCTGAACCCTTGGAAGTGGGTTTGAGGTGCTGCTCCACGCATCACAGTTGATGCAAGGACTTGGAACCAGCACATCTCCTCCACTGCAAAAGCATCGCCATCGTTTTAAGGATTAACTCTAATGCATCTCCGACTGCACTCTGCATCCACTCTATTCTCGATGCATCACCGCCATTGCGTTGTTAAAAAACACCTTTCTTTGTGGACCGACGACAATGCTTCACCTCGGCTGCACCACGCATATCGTCTTCAATGATGATGATGCAACCAAGGAGCTTTGCAGAGGGTCAAGGCTGGGCCCTGTATCTGACCCACACTCCATCGCAGTTGGCCTGAACATTTGGATTTGATAGTCCTGGTTTGCACTTTATGCTTTCAAGTGCATTTCAGTTTATCCTTTAAAAATTCATAACGCTTGTTCAACTTCTTGGATTTTTATCGTTTTAGTCTTGTTTTGTTCCTTAAGTCAAGATCTATTTTTCAAGGTGTGATATCTTTTTATGTGGTGTTATCACTGTTTTAATGTTTGAAGTATTCGAAAATACTTTACAAATTGCCTCTCAAGTTAAGCCTGACTGCTCGGTGCCAAGCTACCAGGGGGTAAGTGCACATTAATTTAGGGTGTGTTTGTGACTTCTTTATAGATTCAGGTTCCCAATTGATCCACTTAAAGTACCAGAGCTCTGTCTCTTTTAGCCATTTGCTCAGATTTCACTCTCAGTGCATATCCAATCCCCAACCCCAACCTCATCCCTGTGGTCCAGTGGACCTCTGTCTCCTTTCTCTCTCTCCACTCCGTTACCACTCGTTTTACCCTCTTCTCTTTCTCTTCGCTTTTCTGCTTGGCTGCACTTTTCTGCTTTTTGCCTTATTCCTCTTTTATTTCCTTTTATTTTCTGCTTTCTGCCTTATCCCTCTTTTATTTCCTTGTATTTACTTAATTTCCTTTATTCCTTTCAGTCCCTCATCCCTCCTGCTTTCCCCACCGCTGCTGCCCCCACAGCCCCTCCCCCCCAGTACGACCAGCGCGACTTGCCCAATCCAGCTCCCCTCCCCGCTCCCGCTTCCCAGCTGCCCAGCCCTCCCCGACACCTACTTAATGGCGGCCACTGCGGGGACAGGCGAGCAAGACCACTGACTCATTGTCAGTGAAATTGCTCTCCCTCCCTTGGTGTTCAAGGCCCTCCTCTGCCCACAAGTCATACCTACGCCTCATCACTGGTGGTCCAGTGGACCTCTGTCTCCTTTCTCTCGCTCCACTCCGTTTCCACTCGTTTTACCCTCTTCTCTTTTTCTGCGCTTTTCTGCGTGGCTGCACTTTTCTGTTTTTTACCTTATTCCTCTCTTATTTCCTTTTATTGCTCTGCTTTCTGCCTTATTCCTAGGGGTGAGCGGAATTTGAAAAAATCGCGGAATTGCTTGTTCTGCCCGTTCGCGATGCTTTATTCCTGTTCGCGAATGATGTTTGCATACTCGGGGGAAATATCTTGCGAACACGCATTTTGAAAGCGCAAAGAAGCAAAAAATCCGGCGAAGCCACGGATCGTGGAATTTTTGGCAATTTCGCGTTCTCCACGGAACGCGAAATTACCCGAATTCTGCAAATTCCGTGAGCGGAATGGAGTTTACCGCCCAGGCCTACTTATTCCTCTTTTATTTCCTTGTATTTCCTTTATTCCTTTCAGTCCCTCTTCCCTGTCCACTTTCCCCGCCGCTGCTGCCCCCGCAGCCCTTCCTCCCAGCACAACCAACCCAATCCAGCTCCCCTCGCTGCTCCCGCCTCCCAGCTGCCCAGCCCTCCCCGACCCCTACTTAATGGCGTCCGAAGGTGAGCCAAAGGCAAGCCTGTCTGCGTCCGTCCGCGCCCCGACCGCAACCAGCACCAGGAACCCTGGACCTCCATGACACCAATGCTACAACCCAACGACACTCCATGCACTCAACCCAGGCCGCAATAACAGCTGTAAGGTAGCATCACCAGCCGACACCCACGGACCCTACAGCTGTCACCACTGCCAGCTCACCTACAGCACCGCCAAGAACACAGACCCAGCACAACCTGCCCACAAGAACACAACCAAACCGAAGACCCTGTAATGCATCCTCTTCACGTCCGATCCCTCCACAAACACGCCACAGAAATCTGGGACCTCCTTGACAGCACCACTCTGGACGTAGCATTCTTCACTGAAACCTAGACCAACACCACCTCGGGACCAGACATCGCCATCGCGATTCCCCATGGATACAAGATCTCAAGGAAGGACCACCCCAACCGCCCGGGAGGAGGAATCACCATCGTCCATAAATCCACCCTCCGCCTGAGCACACTCCCTGACAAGCTCTCAGACCTGATGGAATACCTTCAATTTAAGATACTGACCAGCCCTACCACCACCCTCCGAGGAACCCTCATCTACTGACCCCCTGGACTCCGCGGAGCTTTAGCCAACTCCATCACGGACATCATCTCCCCGCAAGCCATCGCATCAACAAACTACACCCTGCTGGAAGACCTCAACTTCCACCTTGACAACGAACTGGACCCCAACACCACATCCCTCCTGGACAACCTACAAAACATTAGACTCCGCAACATTGTGACCGAACCCACGCACTCAGCAGGACACACCCTCGACCCCTCTTCACAACAGGAAACTCCATCACCTTCAGCCACACCACCGAACTCCCATGGATTGACCATCGATGCGTCCACTTCATCTTCAGAACACCCACCATTCACAAACACCAGTATCTGCTCCCACGAAGAAACTGGACCAAAATCACCAATGACCAGCTCACCTCCTCACTCAGCAACTCCATCCCAACCATCGTGGAAAACGACGACCCCAACACCACAGTCCGAACCCTGCACAGATGGATCTCCGACAGCACCCACACCATAGCCTCCCTCAAGAAAAAAAACAACACCCACACCAAGAAAGCCAGATGGTTTACCACCGAACTTCGAGAGTCCAGATGCATTTGCCACCGCCTCAAAAAGGCCTGGAGGAACACCAAATCCACAGAGGCCCACAACGACTTCAGAGCCGCCACCAACGCCCACCACCAACTCATCAGAAAAATGAGGAAAAAAGCGCTTGAAGACAGAATCTCCACACATGCACACAACAGAAAAGAACTCTCCAACATCATCAAGAGTTTGCCCAACCCACCAGCGAGTCTACTGACATCCCTCCCTCACAAGACCTCTGCGACAAACTCAGCACTTTCTTTCAACACAAAATCAAGAGCATCTACGACAACTTCAACGAAGACAACCAGCACACTGAACACTCACCAACCACCCCCGACACCCGGAAACCAGTGATTGACAACTAGACAACCCTCACCACCGAAGACAGACTGAAGACAATGAAGTCAATCCACTCCGGGGCCCCCACGGACCCCCGCCCTCACCACATCTTCAACAGAGCCACTGACACCATCGCACCAATGCTCTGCCACACCATCAAACGCTCCCTGGCGACCGCCTTGTTCCCCGACGACTTGACACATGCCGAGGTTAACCCCGCTTGAAGAAACCCTCGGCGGACCCCACCGACCTCAAAAACTACAAACCCATCTCCCTGCTCCTGTTCCCAACAAAAGTAATCGAGAAAGCCATCAACATCCAAATCACCACATTCATCGAAGAGCACAACATCTTCAACCCCTTCCAATCCGGCTTCAGAAAAAAACATAGTATGGAAACCGCCCTCCTTACCGCAACAGACGACATCCACACCCTACAGGACAAAGGAGAAACAGTAGCCCTCATCCTTCTCGACCTCTCAGCGGCGTTCAACACAGTCTCTCACCGCACCCTAATACGCAGACTCCATGACGCAGGGATCCAAGGCCCTCAACTGCATCCGCTCCTTCCTCTCCGGCAGAACACAGCAGGTCAGGCTCCCCCCTTTCCTCTCAGACCCTACACCAACCACCTGCGGAGTCCCCAGGCCTCCTCTCTCAGCCCTACGCTCTTCAACGTCTACATGGCTCCGCTCGTCCCCATTGTCAGAAGCTACGGACTCAACATTGTGTCATACGCAGACGACACCCAACTCATCCTCTCCCTATCCAACGAACTCAACACCACCAGACACAACTTTCGAGAAGGCATGGATGGCGTCGCCAAATGGATGAAAAACAGCTGCCTACAACTAAACACCAACAAAACAGAAGTACTCATCATGGGCCCAAACCCAGACACCTAGAAAAACACCTGGTGACCCCCTGACCTCGGAAGCCCGCCCACCACCATGGACCAAGCACGCAACCTGGGAATCATCCTGGACTCTGAACTCAAAATGGACCGCCAGATCAACTCTGTCTCGTCCTCCTGCTTCCACACCCTTCGCCTCCTACGTAAGACCTTCAAATGGATTCCCCTTGAACACAGAAAGACCATCACTCACGCCCTGGTAACCAGCAGACTTAACTACGGCAATGCACTCTACGCCGGAATAAACAAAAACCTCCCCGCAAGCTACAGAACATCCAAAACGCGGACGCAAGACTGGTCCTCAACCTACCAAGACACTGCCACATCTCCCAGCACCTGCGAATAAATCCACTGGCTCCCCATCGAGGCTAGAGTCACCTTCAAGATGCTCACCCATGCATACAAGGCCCTCCACGACACCAGACCAGCATACCTGAACAGCCGACTCAAATTGAACGCACCCCAAAGGGCACTACGATCAGCCCAGCTGGTCCCCGCACCAGAAAGACCAGATCGGGAGCCTCGTGGCCAGAGCCTGGAACGCCCTTTCGCTCCACCTCAGACAGACAACATCGCTCCTCATCTTCGCAAGAAACCTCAAAACCTGACTCTTAGACAGACCCCCTCCTTGATGGTATGGAACCTACACACACCCCCACCACCACCCCCAGCGCCTTGAGACCCTTACGGGTGAGTAGTCGCGCTTAACAAATGCCTGATTGATTGATTGAACCGGCCATCTTATAACTCTGCCTGGTTTCGAAATGGAGCAACCCCGGAAGCACATTAAGAGATGTTTTCAACAGTGTGATATAAAGACAAACCCCTTCTTTTTATTTGTTTTGAATAATCAATGATAAAGCCATAGGTGAATTTTCCCGGTCTCGTTAACCAACCTCAAAGGTGTAGTATCACTAGATAAAAAACTTGTATGGGTGAAATTCGTCTCCCTTTAGGCCCATTTCACCATCCGTGACCGCAAAGTCTACAGCTTTAGTTCGTTGTCTGCCTTCCTTTTGTAAGATCCCCTTTGAGATACACGTGATGTTTTCATATAAATAGAAAATAAAGCGAGACAAGAAGTCAACTGAGGACTTTTGCCCAGCACGGTTGTACTTGAGAGGCTCAAGAGTCATGGGCAGGCACATCTTGTTGACGTGCGAAGCATTGGTCCTCCTCGTCAGCACTTTATCGCGCATAGTCATGACACGATTCCCATTGGAAAGAACAAGTGCTCGACTTCGGGCATATATAACAAAATAATTGATTCTTAAAATGCCAGGTGGGCTTCAATACTTGTTCGTATGTCTGAAACAAGATGCCGATGGGCAAACGTGTAAAAACAAGCAAGTACATATTTTGCAACCAAAAATATATATTTTTTATTTATTTGTTAGTTTTTATAAAGTAACAAAAGTATTATAACATCTCTGCTGGTAGAGAAAAAATAATCTCCGTATGAACAACGGCGCACTTTTTATCTATAACTTACATTCAAGAAATGTACTGCTAAATTATAAAGGCCAAAAAGCTTTGAAATTGACAAATTCTGGTCACCACAATCTCCCCTTACCCATAAAGCACCTCAAATAAATGCTTACTTTCATGATAGCCTGTCCGTGGGAGCACTATGATTCCCATTGTGACTGGCCATAATGTCAGCTGCAGAGGTGTTTTTTTAGTTTAATAACGTAACTATAATATCTTGTAAGGTAAATTATATTAGTGAATGTTTGAAGAGGGTTGGGGCTCTCGTCTTTTTTTCTCCTAAATAACCCCCTCGCTCATATCATAGATAGAAGAAATGTCACACTGTCCTGAACATATCTGTATTTGAGCTATGTCATGCTGTTACTTCATGCGCAGAAGCGAGGAGCAAAGGCGTTTAACAAATATGCAATGGGATAAATACAGGCAGGGAGATTCCATCATAACATAGGGTCCGCAAAGCTGACAATGCCTTGCATTAACCAGCCGCAAGGCATTTCCAGTGTATTTAAGGTAGATTGCCAGCCTCTGCCAAATACGTCTCTGTTATGTAGATTGCATCTTTAGACAAGCTGTTTACCCAATGTTTCTGAACCTTTGATATCCTTCTTATTTTTCCTTAATAAACTCTTGATGAGGTATGAATCCAATTATGTTAAAGACAGTGCTTTACCGCTGTAGATGCAAATGAGGTATGCATAACTAAGCCATGCATAAATCTATAATTTGCTGTAACATAAGTGCGTTTTTACATTCTCTGTCAATAAAGAGCAGGTCCCTGGAATCAGAAAAGCTTACAAAGAGCAAATATGCACCTCGCGAAATTAAAAACAGGCACAATGAAGCCCCCTGGCGGCTATAAAAGTCGCCTGTGAGGCGTATGTAGAAAATGAAATGGCTTGTATGTTGCAGAAATGCTAAGAAAAATTGCAAGACGCAATACGAATTATGTTTTGACTTTCAGAATGCCTAGAATATTGTTAGACCTTGTGAATTTAATCAGGAATGTTTGCAAAGAAGAAGTGATTTTGAATAGTGCTGCTCTGAATGCCATTATTTCATTTTCTAATTTTTTTTAACAGTACAAAGAAAAACCGTATAATCTGAGCGATGTTACTGTGTTTGCTAGGATTTGAAAGGAGAAGCAGAAGTTGAGGTAATGGTATTTGGAAATTACCATGAGTAACAAGGACATTACCTCACGTTACCTCTTTGTTCACTCTCTCTTGTCCCAGTCTTACACATAGGCCTTACACGTGGGGACATAATAGGCAGCATATTGGATCTCTGTGATCTGACATCAACAAAACAAACCACAACCTGCAAAATATTAATGAGAAAAATCAATAATTAGACAAATAAAAAAATGAACTTGAGTGCAAGACATCGACATCATACTTGGAATTGTCTGTAAAATAAACAATGTAACATGAACAGGAACGTCGCACATCTGGTTTGCAAATTGCACTGCCAGGGGTTTTGTGAGTCTCCTTTCAGGATGCTGATGCACTCCACTCTGAGAAGTCTTCCTTTGGACACAGAAGAAAGCTTCATATTCGATGCCAAAAAAGCAATCAACAATTGATGGTCAATGAATGCTGAAAATCAAGTTTCTGTCAAAACTTTGCTATAAAACAAAACATACTGGTAAATTTCAACCGCTCCACACACGTTAACTGAATTAAGCTCTCTCTTTGGCAGAAGGGACACAGAAAAGAGCATTCATTTCTTCTTCTCAGTTGAAGACAGACTATGGGACTGATTTAGAATTTGGTGGACGGGGTTACTCTGTCACGAAGGTGAGGCATATCCCGTCCACCGTATTACAAATGCCATAGGATATAATGTACTTGTAATACGGCGTACGGGATATGCCTCAAGTTTGTGACGGAGTAACATGGACCGTGAAACTCTAAATCAGGCCCAGAATCCCCTGAACAATCAAGAGGCCTTTGTAAACCCGCCTCAGGTAAGTAGAAATGCATGAAATAGAGAATAGTTTCATCACTCAATCAATCAATCAGAGCGGTTAATCACTCGTGAGGGTATCCAGGGGTAGGGAATCTTGCTGCGGAGACTCAGTCGAACAGCCAGGTCTTGAGTCCTTTGCTGAATTCCAGCATAGAGGGTGAGGTCTGGAGGTGAAAACGGAGGTTGTTCCAGGACCTGGCCGCAAGCTTTTTCACCGCTCAGCTGATGTAATAGACCAAAGAAAATTGTTTGGGAGGGCAACATTTTTATTTTTATTTTTTACTTTAGTGTTATATTTTTAGGAAAATATAAACAAATTTACACATAAATGTACAGATAATAATTTCAAGCTGAATAAATAACTGCACACATTGTAGTTTTTACATCATTTAGTTGGACTACGGTATGCAACAAAGATAGGAAAATGTACAAAATACCAATATAAAATACATGTTCTTATACGTAGAACTCTATTATCAACTTTTACCAAATAAAGGGGCGAGAAGACAAAGGTAGGTAAGCACACAAGGTAAAGCAAAAAATAAAGAAACAAGCCTTTAGAATGCAATCAATCTCGCATTATTGAAAGTCAGTGCTATTGGCGTTGCAAATGATAATGTTTTTTAGTTATGACATCTCAATGCATGCCTTTTACCCCCCCACAACATCCTCCTGTAACCTGCAAGCTGCCCCTCTATGGGGTCCGGTCAGGAGAGCTCTGTCACAGCTGCTGTCCTTACAGAGTGGCAGGGACTTTATCTGAAAAGGGTCCAAAAACATAGGAAAGATGAATGGAGCTGCAATATTAAAAAATACAGTTTGGCGAGCAGCGTCGAAGAAAAGAAAAACCTGCGGCCGCCGTTATTTAAGAGGAAGTGCGGCATGCTGTGCTGCTTGAAAAGAAAGCCGCGCAGCCACCTTTGTTTAAGGTGAAGCGTGGCATGCTGGGCTACTTAAAAAAAAAAGAAGAAGCGCGGCGCCCGTGTAACTTTTATGCTGTGCACTAAGAAGAGGCTAAAGCAGCAACGATGGGAGGTGGTGGTGTGGGGCTGGCACTTGGGATATTAAGAGACAGTAGCAATAACGGGAGGCAGGGGGTGCGAACAAGGAGGCAACAGATGGCCAGAGCTAGCCAACCAAAAGAATCAATAAGTGATGTCCTCTGGGAAAGAACCAAGCACCCAAAGGCAGGACAGATGGAAACTATTGACCAACCAGAGTAAAGGAATTTTGAAAGGCAGGCCAACCAACCAACCAAAAGCGACGGGCGTGTCAAAAGCCCATATACTGAATACGACATGACTTGCAGGGCATGGGCTGCCAAGGCTCACCCTTAAAACGGGGATTGACTAGACAAGAGCAAACCGCAAATGTTATATAAGGTAGAACTCACGCTATACATTATTTGAAAAATTGTTTCCATATATACGTATAACCAGATTCCTTTTTTATAAAAAAAAAAAAGCTCCACAAATGATGCTGGGAACACAAGTCAATAATCCATTTATCTTCATTAGAGATTTCCTGCTCTTCCATGTTCTCAAAATGACTTCTGTAATCAATAATGCTTTCCATTGAAATTGCATCTGAAAGTTTCGGAGTAAATACAGTTGATCATCATAACCTGTGATGATTATTTTTTAGAGACTGTAAATTAGACTCTCCAAACTAAGGAGAATCTATACAATATCAGTCTTCAAATTTGCTTTAGTCTTTTATGTGCCTAGATTATATGTATTAGATCACATCCAAGGCCTTCATATGCCCAACACTTGGAATTATTTCAGAACCTTTATCTGAAAAGATTCAGTAACTTGCAATGTATTCTGAGAAGGCAAATTACCCTGAGCCTCTTCTTTGGGCTAAAAGGAAGGAGGCTGCAGAGCACTAAACCCTATTCATTTTCAGTGTCCTTATTGAGCTTTGAAACGCAAAAAACCCCAAAATGGACAACATTTAACAATGGACGTGTTGACAAACAGTGCGAATCAGCTAACATCTGAATTCAAACCTATTTCTTCATAGATCTACTCGGTGCAGAATAAATCACCTATGCAGGTCAAATCTCTTCAGAAGGAGCATGACTAACATAGAATAGAGGACCTTTACTAAGGCTCCTCAATGTACAAAAAGCAGGCCATTTAACACATATTCTAGTGGCAACATGGTAGTTCATTCTCTTGTGGGTCTCTTTCATGCCCTTCATCTGAGACATTTGTGTGTGTTTATTGGCATCTTCATACCAATTTAGGTGCAGAGTTGCTTTTGGGTTATTTTAAACACTTTGTGAGTATATTTAAAAACTTTATGCCTAAGGTACCATCATCGGGAAAGGACCTCTTCCCATCCTCATTAGTGAGTCCAACCCACTCTTCTATATACCTCCAAAATATTTTGCCATGCTAAAGGTATATTGCTCAAGCGCACTCATATTGTTATTTTTTTCATCCCCATTTTTCTGACTATGTCCTCATTCACACTCATGGCTACTGCAGTTAGAGTTGTGTCAAGCTACGAACCCTGGCCTTACTTTTGTATTGTTTTGCACCATTGTTTAGAGTTTTTCTTTGGTGTTCTGTACTGTATAATTTCCATGATTTGTCTTTCATTTATTATATCAATATATTTATATATTCCTGATTTATTATTAAATCCTTGCATAACAATAACTTAGGTTTGCCATTGGTGTATGTATTGAAACCGTGATAATTATGTTGTACTAAGTCAGCCTACATCATGTTGCCGGAGCTAGGCTTTGGCTGTATTTGCAAGTTGACATTGAGAACAAATAAGGCTTACTGAGCCTAACATTCAGTTACAGATATTGAAAATGGATCTCTGGATACTAAAAAGCTCATTCATTCTCACTTGCCAAATGCTTGAAAGTCTGTGTAGCTGCAGCCACAGAAAAAAGACTGACACTGTGAATCAAGTCCATAGTTCTTTCCAGATCAAAGTGTTGGACCTGCCCCTTTTTGCAGGGTTATCCCCAAACCTTTCGCCTTCCTCTGCCTATTTTCTGACCTTCTTTTTGTTGGTTTTAGGACTCTGGGCACTTTACCACTTCTAATCAGGGCTAAAGTGCATGTGTTCTGTTCTCTAAACATGGTATGATTGGTTTACACCTATTTGGCATATTTAATTTACTTGTAAGTTCACTGTGCAGTGGTATCCCATATACCAAGGGCCTGTAAATTGAATGCTACTAGTGGGCTTGCAGCACTGCTTGTGCCACACCCAGACGTAGCCTTTCAAACCTGTCTCAGGCTTGCCACTGCAGGGCTAGTGTGCACATTTTACTACCACTTTAACTTGGCAAGCCTCAAACTCTCCTTTTATTACACATAGGTCACCCCTCATTTCTCTTCTCACTTCTCTTCTCACCACTAAGGGAGGCCCTTGGTAGCCCTATGGCCAGGGTGCTGTGTAAGTAAAAGGTAGGACATGTGCCTTTATGTGTGGCATGTCCTGGCAGTGACAAACAGCCTATTTTTGTTTCTCACTAATGTGAGGACTACTCCTCTCATAGGCTAACATTGGGAAGTCATTTTTATGTCTTTAGGTGGTAATTCCTGATCAGAAAGGAGTGGTGTTTAGATGTTTGGTATTTTGGGAAGCGTGGTGACAAATCCTCCTTACTGGTGTAGGTGAAGTTTACATTACTATTTAAAAATGCCACTTTTAGAAAGTGAAAACCAAAGGAAATGATGGACGGAGTGTTGAACATTGCAAGCACTCACCCCAGTCAACTGAACTGGGTTAAATCCATCACCGTTCTTTAGCCCACTCTGCCACCCCAGTTCAGACATGGCCATATGCAAATCAGTCTGACCCTGTGCCTCATGGGAACAGTCCAGCCCAAACTGCCAAGCCATGTCTTCCCTGGACTGGAAACAAGCTTCCTAGGACCGGTTTCTGGCATTTCAGCCGTCTTCAGCCAGGCTTGCTTGAATCCAGTGGCAAAGTGAGCAAGGGACTCACGAAAGTGGGCATTTCTCTGTGCTTATGAATCTTTGTGCTTTGCAGCCTGACTCCAATCCGTGTCCGGGCCCTGGCTAAGGACCACACACCACATTTTGAGATCTACAGCAAGCAGGCTGGGATCTCAGGGCATCATGGTTCTGTTGAAGGCATTGGAGCTTACCAAGAAGGCACTTTATTTGCTGTGTCTTCTCGGAACAGTGTTGTTCTATCACAAACAATCTCTTTAAGAGTTTGCTATTAAAAAAACAAACAAAAAACAAATGGTACTTATGTGGTGGGAGAAAACTTCATTTGTTTTGTTTCCTGATTGGAATGGCCTGCCTTTCCTTGGGGGAGTCCCATTTAGAAAATGTCTATGCCAGAATGACAACCTTAAATATGGGAGACATTCTGCCATATATTGTCTGCCTGCCCTATGGAAGCTTATAGGAGATGCACCACCGGTCAATGGTTTCCACTGGTAGAGCCATCTGAATGTCTGTTCTTGTATTTAAAAAGTGTGACTCGTGAATTAAAATTTTAAATGTCCAGGTAGTGAAAAAACTTCTGAAGCAGGTAAGAATACAATATTTATACTAACATGAATTGCAATTTAAACTCCTCAGATTTTGAGTCACGATTCTGAAAAGTTGGCATTGTCTTCTCATAACTATTTTTGCCTTCTGCAAGTGTCCTGGGTCACATGCCTGTGAATGGCTCTGCTGTTGGGCTTTAAGTATTCCTTTCAGCTAGTGAGACAAAAGGGGGCTAGGTGTTGGCAAGATAGGTCATTCTACCATGATGGTTGGAGGTGGAGCTGTATCAAGCCCGAATTACATGTCAAAGGGCTTGCCTCCAACAAACTCAAAGGAACCTGCCACTATTCGTTTGTCATCCCAGACTTCTTGGCGCCTTGACAGGGGATCTTTCCAGAACCAGATGTGGGGTTAGTATAGAGAATCCCCCACTTCAAACGCTGGCAACAGGTATAAATAGTGGACCTCCAGAGCGGCTTTTCAGTACACAAAGGCCCATCCTATGTTCACAAGGGTCTTGAAACTATTATTGTAATCTGAACTGATGGTTTCATTTTACTTATGTAATATGCGTTCAACATCATCAGGCAGCCATTCCTCAGTGAAATATCCAGTCTTAGCCTTGATCAAAGAGTGAGCCCCAAATGATATGTTTCTTAGGCGGGCTTGTTGCTTAAATGTTTAAAATAGCATTGAGTCAAATGGGAGTTTGTGGGCATGTGAGGAGAGGTGAAAGGACAATGTATCAGTAAAAGGAACATGGATCTTTTTGGTTTGGGGTAAAGATGACTCTGACTGTGGGGGATACAAATGTTTTTTCCAGCAGTTTGATGGGTATATCGAGGATAGAAAAGAGCAGGCAAATAAGGTAATATATTTCCTACAAGGGCACAAAATACAGAGATGGCTGTAGGGTGAATATGGTAATAACAAGAATGTTTGATGACCAAATCTTGTATTGAAGCATCTTCCTCAATATACAACATGAGGAATGTACAAATATTATTTATTTAGTTGTGCCAATTTGCTCTGTTGTTTGTGAAGCAATGTTTCAGTGTATATAAATACTTCAGAACATTTTGAGAAGATTAATACAAAATATATAGGAATGTGCCAAATATGACATTTTTGTATTTCACAGATTACAAAATACTTGTACCACATGTAATTAAATAATAACTCCAGTAAACAAAGTGTCAACAAGCAATTATTTATTTTCAATGTTGTCAGAATTTGGAATTCTGAAATAAAGTGACTTTATTCGTTATCTCACTTGAATAAGGGCAGCTTTAAAGATTAAGCTCTTCTTTTACATTAAAGATGTCTAGTTATCAAAGGGCATCAACTACTGCTAAGCTACATCATGTAAAGCTGCCCACCGTACTTGCAGACCTTTCCCCTACTCAAAACACCATCTGTGTGCATGGCAGGGGCCACTGTGAGGGGAAAAATGATTTGTGGAAACAGTTCTGCCATGTCATGCCAGAATGGCTGACCTTGTATCACTATTTTGTCTTGGAAAATAATCCCCCAAAGCAGTTATCTGTCTTCTGTAATCACATAACTCATGTCTCTGGGGCACCAGGGACATTGCAAGGATTTGTTTGTCAGAAACTTCAATGAGTGAAACAAAAGGTCTAAATGAGGGAGGGAGGGGTGGGGGGAAAGCACAAGGACAGATTAAACATTTGCTTTTTATGGTGGCTGTCCAATACGGGACACTTCTAAATGAGGGCCTAAGTTTTTACTAGATAACTATGAATAAAAGAGTTTTAACAGAACATAAGAAGTGTACTTCAAATTTAGTCAAACCAGGGAGGACTGACAATTTTGACGCTGACATTTTCCTGGTGGTCTGCAGGCTTGAGAAATGGTTGCACATTTCTGCATTCAACTGAGGGGCCTGTTTCTCCAATGACTTAAAGTAATGCCATTATTAGAGGTAGCTTGTGCTTCTGGTTAGACCAAATGATTTGTGGAGTCATGCTAGCCAAGATGGCCACAACCCCAGCTCCTGCCAAGGCTGTTTTTTTAATGATGTTTTTGCATTAATTTTGGAAGCCAATACTTTCACTATTACCTTCGTTCGGTGTCTGTAGCTAGTGGCAGCCCCTGGATATTTATTTGGGTAATTACTTAATGTTTGAAGCCTGCATAACTGCTGAGTCCTATACTGAGTCTCCTTCATTTCAGCAAGTGAGTTTCCTGTCAGGAGAGGCAGAGCTACATTCAGGAAAAGGTGAGACTTGGTTTCAAGATATTCATACAGATGGTTTTAGCTGCTGCACCCACAATTTACATGAGTCTGTTTTAACAACAAAACTTTTATCCTTTTACAATCTAATTTAGTTAGATATTACCCTCTATTCTCAGCATGGAAGGTAGAAATGTTACTATTATTGCATACAGGCAATTTCTCTACCACCACTCAAATAAAAAATTATTGACTCAATAGAGCCATCCTTAACCACAATATATGGGGAATTACAAGCTGTTGAAGCTAACACAGTTAACGGTGCCTCAGAGATTAAAAGCATTAGTAAATATATGGCTGGTTTGTTTATAAAAGTTTCTAACAAAGCAATTAAAATACAGGATAACAAATCCAAAACAGACCAAATACTTCCTGCTGCAGCCAAAATTCTACATATGAACAAACTTTTACTAGCTTTGGAAAATTGGAAAAGGCAATATAATTTAAGAATTTTTAGTTTGCCGGAAGTTATTTAAGGTAATGACTGTAGATGATATCTGGAGAATTTATTAACTTACCCTCTGAATCTAAAATTCACTGAAACATTAGAAATTGAGCAAGCACACCAGATTCTGTCATACTTCAAGCCTAACCAAACTAAACCTCGTCAGATGACCTTCAAACGTTTTACATCACAACCATAGTGATAATGATCAAGGCTGCAAGAGAAATTTGTTCTCAACTTCTTATGAGTAACAAAATATGTATTCATCAAGATTTTACTAAAGAAACAGTTAGCATACATAAAAAATTCTCAGCTTTACAACCAAGACTATGAAATTCAGTATTCAAATATGGCCTGTTTGTCCATCTACTATGTGAATATGGAAAGATATTTCTAAATCCTTCCATCACCCTGAAGATCTCCATGTGTTGCTAAATCATCATTCTTCTTTGTCCATGGATACTCATGGGACTTTAACCTGAGGTTGCTACTACCTCTGGCTTACTTGTACGTGCATGTGTTTGAGTCCAAATTTTTATTAATGTCTTTCTGCTGTCTTTTATATGTTTGTATTTGTCCTTATTTTTCTTCTCTATCTGTTTTCTTTTTTGCAGAGCTAATTCACTCTAGTAGTAATGGTCCTCATTCTGCTACCCTAATGTTTATACCTGTGTTGCTGCTAATTTAACTTCATAATATTCAACGTTATGGATAAGTTTTGCAAGTTTAAAATTTTGTTTCTTTACTGTTAAAGGTTTGCAACATCCAGTTCAATGTATGAAAATACTAGACTACTTAGCTAGAGATAAAACTGAAAATTGTTCACATTAGGAAGCTCAATTCTATTCTATAAAATAATTCAAATACAGATATTAGATAAACATTTAGATTCTGTAGGAAGATTTCTAATTGCTAAAGTCAAAGTCGATAATACAGTCCTGCCTTTAATCAACAGCTAATGACCTGACCTTTTGGAACAATATTAATTTTGAAGTTGTCAATTTGGGTAAGGTTTCCTTTATTGTTGGGGGTGATTTTAACCTAATATGTGATCCTCTACTAGATAGAATTTTGTCTACTCAATTTAGACCATGTAAAGCTTTTAATGCGCTTAAAAAGTAAAAAAAAAATAAAACACTATGATTTATGGCGCTTCTACTTTCCAACAAAAAGATTTCATTTTTTTTCTTTAATCCTCATAATTCCTACTCATTACCTTGATTATTTATTATCCTCAAGAAACTTAATCCATTTAATTTCTGATCCTACTATTTCCAACATTGATAAAACAGACCATGTTATAAGCTCTCTCTGTTTGCAATTAGATAAAACACATAGCTCTTACTCTATACAAAGTATGAATGTTGATATTGCTCTAAATAGAAATATTAAGGCTAAAATGTTGTCAGCTATTGAAGATTATTTCTCTCTCAATCCTGATGGTATTATATCGAACGTTATCCGTTGGGATACTTTCAAATCATATATTAGAGGAGTAAAAAGTTCCATAATTGCACATGAAAATAAGTCCTTGCAGATAAAAGTTAATGTTAAATTATGGATAAATGGATACATTTGAACGCCTGTATTTTACGTCTAATAATATTACCTACAAACTTCCAATTCAAAAAGTCAGTATGAATTCAACTCTCTCATAAGTGAAAGAGCTGCTATACAGGTTTTAAATAGCAAATTTAAATTCTATTTCATTGCTAATTGATATGGGAAACTCCTAATAAATTACCTTTGTGTCAAAAAAGACAAAATGCTAATTCATGCTATTCATGGAACTAGGGGGACAATTGTATTGTCTAGTACTGATATTGTTCAGGAATTTCTAGAATTTTACTCTTTCATATGCGCAAGCCTGCATTTGTTGACAACCACATTAGAGATGAGTTTTAGCATTATGTAATATTCCACCAATTTCTAAATCTCATTGGTCTAATTTAGAGTTACTCATTTTCAATGCATAAATATAAATAGCCATTAAGATTTTTAAACCACTTAAATCATTAGGACCAGACAGTATCCCGTAGAGTTTTACAAATCATTTTCTCCTCAACTCATCCCTCACTTGTTTCAAGTTTTTCCTAACTTGAGCACTACTTGAGTCACTTCAGATTCTTTCACTGAAGCGTTGATTATTGTACCCCAAAAGAAAGATCATACTAAAGTTTCCAACTATCACACTATATCCTTAATTAATCAAGACTGTTCAAATTCTGCAAAAAGTCTTGCCACTAGAATATTTCTCATGTTATGAACTATTATCCATGTGGATCAAATGAAAAATAGATATTCTGTCAATAACACCTGACTTTTGTTTCACGCAATTGAAGCTATTCCCTCTTCATCACCTCCCTCTGGCCTTCTAGGACTTGATGCTGAGAAAGCATTTGAAAATGTGCATTTGTAGGACTATTTATAGATTACTATTTTCCAATTCTTTTCATCTTTATAGGGGCACTAGACAAGGCTGCCCATTGACACGTTTACTTTTTTTAATGGCTATCGCACCTTTACTTTCAGCCATCAGAAATTCTAAGGCAATTCAAGGTATCACTGTTAACCACGTTCCCATTACCACCTCTGCACATGTAGATGATGTTTTACTGTTTATTAACAATCCAGAATCCCCCATTCCTCATAGCCTCACTCTCATACATACCTACTCCACGTTTGTTTTTTAAATGTTCTCTGCACCCCTGATATGCTTAATAATACTATATCATATCGCTAAAAGAGAATAAAATATTTAGGTATTCAATCCTTGCATGGTATTAAATACTCCCATACTTTGAATTTTTCGCTACCTACTCTCTAAAATCATAGATGCATTTCATAATTGTTCTCCATTACATCTCTCATGGTGGAGAAATATTGAGTCTGTTAAAATGGCCATTGCACCACCCATTTTTAACGTCATATATGCTTCCAATTCAATTAACTCTTACACTACATTAAATTAAAAAGCTATACTAAACTAAAAATTGCAAACCTCAATGGTGGCTTTGGTTTACCAGACTTTCACAAGTATCATAAAGCTTTCATTACAGGTGGGCCGAAATAGCTCACCCAAATAGCTTCATATTGAACAGGGATTGGTCTCACCCTTTCCTCTACCTACTGTATTATCTATGTTTAATTCTAATATTTAATTCCATCCTCTACCATTCTCAAATCCACCAAATTATTTTTACTAGATTTGGATTAATTATTTCAATAACCTATTTCTCATACTGTGAAATAATAACCCCCTGATAAAATGTAATTACACCATCAAATTGTGGCCATCTTGGATTAAAGCTGGTATTTTTTTTATCTCAGTGATATTTATAATAATGATACCTTTTTGCCCAATTTAGAGTTACAACATAAATTGTTTTTACCTTCAACTGATATCTAAAGATATAACATTTTATGCAATTTTGCTCTTAATGGTTTTCACTATGTTACCTGCTACCAAAATCTCTGACTTAGAAAATTGCATTAATGCTTTCACTGTTTCTGCACATACTGTTTCAAAACTTAACAAACATTTTAAATAACACAAATGAAGTAAAACTAAATTTTTTTAGTAATCTTTGGATTATGAACTCCCCAAAACTTGTCACTGAATACTTGATGAAAAATATGGTTAGCAAACGTTTCTGGTTGGCTTCATACTGCCTATTATCAAACTAACTCCTTTATTCTGTTTAACTGTTTGTCTACCCCATTGAAATTATTGAAAGCAAAACTTTTAGACTCTTCTCTACGTTGGTATTGTAAAAAGGTTTATAGTTCATTAAGATGTGCTCTATTTGACTGTACTATTATTACACAATTTTGGAAAGATGTGCAAGATTATAATTGAAAATAATTCACAAAAGAGATGATGAGAGGTAAATCCACTTCCTTAACCACAACATGGTCTGATATACACAATATTAGATTTTTTGTTATCTTCTGTCATCAAATCAATTACTGCAAATTGAAAATGCATCTTTACTATCAATACAGATCAAGCAGTACTGCATTATTTTTTACTAGATGAGGAGCCCATCTAACTCTTAAGGGTGTTAATAATACTTTTTCTTTCCATTTGTTTTGCAACACAATTGATGAATGTATTGCATTATATACATAACGTTTATTACTTCAAAATAGACACTTCCTCATGGGACTGATGCATTGCTATAGTTGCATGGAGAAATTTGAAGCAACACCTCAACTGCATGGTGGTCCCTGATGTATCTCTCTGTTGCAACCAGGATCAAGGTACTTATGCTCCAGGGCATGCATGGGTCCTGTATCCAGCCAATACTCCATCATGGTCAGCCTGAACTCTTGACTTTGTCCTGGTCCAGTGCAACCAAATAACATTTTAGACGCTACTTGCTTCTAAGCGCTGTATTTTCCATTTAATATTTACAATTCATATCAAGATTTCTACTGGATAGATGTTTGTCATTTTGGTCTTGTTGTAATTATAAAATCATCATCTATTTTTCTAACCTGGGGTGTTTTTTTTTGTTGTTTTTTTCCTCTTGTTATATGAAGTGTTGCACAAATACTTTTCAGGCCTCGTTTTCAGTACTGAAGTGATCCCTTTCCAACCCTGCACACAGAAGGAGGAGGAGGGGGTGCAGGCGGTTAGCAAGAGAAAGAGTGAGAGAGTATGAAAGTCGGAGCCTTAGTTGTGAGAAGTCACTCTCCGGGCTTCCCTGAGTTTAAAACTTTTAGTACCGATCCTCATCAAGATCGAAGGGACCGGGTGTGGGCCACGGCCTCCTCCTATTCTAAGTTCTGCCCAGTTTCCGTGGCTACACGCCATCTCCCTCCCTTGTTGTCTGTGTCATTGCTAAGAAAGCCCAGTGTGGATACAGAAAGGCAGGGAAAGCTCGGTTGGCCTTTCAGCCCACGTACAGCAGGGTCGTACTATGACCTGCTCCCCTCCCATCTGAAGCTTTCACAAACAAGTTCAAAAGGAATGCCACAATTTCTTTCAAACGTTTGGTCAAACGCAGGAATATCTCGGTGCAGCACCTGAGCAAGGTCAGTGGCTTTTGAGTAACATTGATTCTGTTATTGAATTAACTCACATTTTTGACACTGTTATAATTGAGATAAATTCCGTTCAGTGTATCAAAAGCAATTCAGCGAATTATTTGCCCTTGAAGGGTCAGTGGGCTTGTCCATATGTTTTAATGTGTGTGGGTGTGGAGACAGGGCCTTTCCCATAGGTTTTATTGCCATTTTACTTTAATAAATGGCTTTTGTGACAATGTCAAACAATTTTCTGGATCAACACATAAAGGAGGTCAAAGTGTAACTGTGAAGTGCAGGGTAACAGCAAGCTGAGCGCATTTGGCTGAAAAGAGAAAAGCTTGCCTAAAGATGCCTTCTAGTTGACGAGAATGTGGTGCGTTGGAGGATGGCATACCATTTTATAGGTCCTGGCGAAAATTAAATTCTATTTCATGATTGGAGGGCAGATTATGACAAAGCTTCACTGAGTTATCTAGCAGTAAAAAACACTGCGTATTGTAAAAACCAAAGTTAACGCTGTATGTCTTCAAGAGTGCATTATATCATAAAGGCCCTGATGATAGCTCAGTGGCTTGTATAAATAGTCCCTACTATCTCTTCTTTTCTTCTTTATCATCTCAGTTTTTCTTACATATGCCCTAATTTATGTGGATAATTGGTTGGTTTAGTTGATTTGCCTGGGAATATGTTTTCTCTAGGGAGCATATTTGGCTTTTCTAATGCCTCCTTTGGTGTAAACTGATTTACATGCAGAATTCTGACTGCGAGGACATCGCCTGAGGTGATTTGCTGCTTTTCTCCACAGCTGCACGGGCATCTCTCTTCAACGAGCACAATCGTGCTTAGTTTTCTTCTTCGTGTCAAAAGGGCAGCTTTCGGACATGCTATATGCTTCTTAAGTAATCAAAGTGCCGACAATATGTACGCTAAGAAAACTTTTTTATGTTAAGAAAAATTGAGTAGGAGCCTTCAGACCCGCTCCTGCCTTCTCAACTGGATCAGCAGCTGCCCAACCACCTGAGATTCAGAATAAAAACACAAGGCCAAGACCAAGACCAAGACAAACAACATGCATGAAGGTGCTCCTGAAGACATGCATAACACAACCATAACAAATAATGAAATAGTGGTGTGCAAGGGAAGCAACTCTCACCCTTACCATTGATGTTTGTTGAATCATCCCAAAATGAGTGTAAACCTAGGACAGCAACCCAATTTCTAACTTAATTCATCCATGATAGCACATTCAATTGCAAGGTCTCACTTAATCCATTTCTATACATCTCTATTTCTTCAATTTGCCATATTCTCAATCAATACTTTAAGGGCCTTAAGTTAGGTAAATGAGATATTTTCTTAAGGCCCAGGTCTAAAAGAGAGGAAGTAAAGGGGTACTGCAGGTATTTGGAAGAGAGATCCTACAAAATGCTTCTCCTTAAACACCAAAACAATTTACACTTTGATTGCCACAATTCTCGGCTCCATAAAGTCCAGCTGCTTCGACTTTAATCTATATAGTTGCAAGGCAAGGACACCGATTTTGCTACTGTGGTATACATTTTTAGTTTAGTGGGAGCCCTATGTTGAACTACCAAACTGCTTTTGGTAATATGATATGACCATGATATGTTGTCCCAGACTCAAACACCCAAGTAGTCAAAGTTGTCAACTGGTTCTAAAACAGTATTCTCTAGCTTTGTTTTCCCTCTGTCTGACAAAAAATGCCCAGACAATCTATGATATAAAATCAAGTGAACATTCAGCATCCCAAGAAAACCTCTATCATATGCATGTTGGACACTACACTCTCCTTAAGGGAGGTGGGGGAGGTAAGCCAGGTCATCCAAATGGAGAGCCACAATCATCTTGAGACAATGATGGGATGGGGTCACTAATTCCGCCCCTTGAATCTCAGCTTTTGCCTCGCTATTCTGCCCTCTTTTCAGAATTTTATGGGACCTCCAACATGCCTGAAGGAAAATTCCTTTTATACATGGTCACCACAGGTAAATCACATTAAGCTGCACCATATTCTTGCTGTTTTTTTTTTTAACTCTGTGCACTTTACCACCGTTGTTCAGGAGCCTGTGCTCCCCCTCTAAAAATGGTTACATTTGCCTATTTGGATTGGCACATTTAATTTGCCTCTACGTCCGTTGTATATGATATAGAAAGTGCACCCAAGTTTTAAAAGTTAAATACAAGTTTTGGACTCAAGGACCTATTGTGCCATCCACTATAGTAGCAGCACAAACATGGGTTCAGGCCTACCCTGTGTAGCGACTGCTGCAGTGCAAAACCTGATGTACAGCCTGTCAAAATACCCATTTTTATGAGGTAAAGATCTCCCTTTTAAATAATAGTAAGTCAGTATGTATAGGCTATGTAGCCCACAAGGCAAAGTGCATAGTATTTAAAAGTGGGACAAGTAGAAAATTATTACCACGTCTTTGCAGTGACAAGGCCCTAAAAGCACTTTCACTGGCACAGGCCTAGCTGTACTATGTAGAAAATCAGTGTACAGAATAAAATACTAATAAAATACTAATACTGTACAATGGTAGTGGGACCTGCTACTAAAATCTAAACAACCATATATAATATAGTTATTAAAAATCGAATTCAATTCTGAAGTTGAATTTATAATAAATGTATTCTGTTATAATATAGGTATTCTGTTGACACTGCAGTGTCAAATCCTGCCTTATATATCTATTGAGTCACATGTAACAGTTTGGTGCACATGAAACGGAGAGAACAGGATGCCATGACAAATCTTTTTTATCCCCCGTCTGGTTGCTGAAAGACCCTGCATTTCCCTACCAGACAGCTGTTTCTGGCTGTGATGTGAGTACAGTGCCTACTTTAACTGAATTTTAGTGTTAGAATATGAAGGACACTAGTGATAAACATAGTGCACACCCCTACACACCCACAAACTCAGAGCCCAAGTTGAGTGTGGCAAAATACTTTCACCGTCCTGAGAATCATCCACCTGAAAGGCTCTGGCATATCTGATAAAACAACAAAATCCCTTTTTGTTTAAAGACATTTTTTAGAGGAATTGTTTCAAGCAAAACTCTGAACGCTCCATGGCCTCAGCAGGACCAGCCTGCGGCAGGTATCTGACCAGCAGTGCCACTGTAGCAGCTACAGTTTCAGATTTGCCCCACAGTAAGACAGCTTTTTCTTCAAAATTAACTTTTTAAATTAGGTCTTTGAACCTTTTCCAAACTTGTTTTTACTTCTAGACTTTCACAGGAAGCAATCAACTTGGTGTATCTGACCAGGGCTCCATAACAGTCCGCCTCAAATCATGATGGGCGTTTTGTGCTTTTTGGCTTCTATTTTCACTTAAATCTTTAAAAAATCCTATCTTAAGTTACCTTATTGGATTGGTGTCATTATGTTTATTACATTTTAATTCAATTTTATTTTATGGTGTTTTGACTTTATTACTGTTTTGGTACAACTAAACATTTGGGTACTGCATGACTGTTTTAAATATTGTCCTAAATTAAGCTGGTCTACTCTGCAATAGCTACCGGGGAGTTGAGTTTAGGTTATTTAGTGAAATTAAGGGTTCACACTGACAAGAGTAGTGATTAGTCCTTCATGTGGTCAGTGGCCCACCCCAAATAATAATCCAATTTCCTTCAGTGCCTGACACTGTTTTGGGATAAATAACTTCCAAAGTGCATGGAGTTGAGTCGTAGCTACAGGCTTGTGCAGCACTCATTACAACGGTACAACAGTTTTGCTGACATATCCTTTTTTTCTGGAAATTATGTTTGCCACAGAGTGCCCAGAGTGAGGAAATATGAATTTTGTGATCAGTTATGTCCCCTATCGTAGACCCCAACGGCTCCATGTACATGCTATAAGTACATGTATGTTCCCTCCTGCTCCAGTTTTGAAGACGCAAATATATGTGCGTCCACCGTCAACATGTCCTCTTTCAGATCCGCCATGAATGGGTCAGATATTCCATTCCTAAGTATGAAAGGCCACCGACTTTATGTGGTTCACTTTCCACATTTTACAGATTCAGGCGAGTAGGCCCGAATTCTGTCATCAAGCCTTTTCCTGCCTTCTGCCTCTGAAAGCTCCAGTCTGAGCCTGCATCTGTGACCATGAACTTTGTCCTACTCCCTGCGCGGCTAACGGTGCCTGATCCAGCCTGTCGCCTGCCAAAAACTGTATTTCACCTTCAAGATTATCTACTCCGCTCCTCATCCGATGCATTCCTGTCTAGTAGTTTAGGTAAACATTCCTCCAGCTACCGTGCAAAGGGCCAGGCCTCGCTGTCCTCATGCAAGTAATTCATAGCCCCGTTACCGTGGAATATTCCTACCCCCTCGCATCTAGTGTAGACACTTAGACGCTTGTACACGCACTAACAGTCAGTATAGTCAGTATAGAATAGATTCTATCCTAAGAGACCTCTCTTTTTGGATAACACAGTTCTTTAAACATAGGATATTAGATATGATTTGGGATTAGGTTGACATAACCCCAGACTTCTGTCTCCACATGTAGAGCTAAATGTCAAGTCTCCTTCACCCTCTAGTTGCACGTCAATCACACGTCATGCGGCTGCGCACGCATCTCTGCCAAATATTTCTGCTGACATTGCAGGATTCTCTTATGGATCCACCCACTTGTGACATCATGTATGATGACGTTTATTAAATTACGCCCATGTATACGCCTCTATTAGCTACGTATGCACCTTTTATCTATACTAATAGCTGTTACGCCTCTTGCATCTGTTTCACTGTAATGTATTTTCTATAAAACTGCCTATCTGTCAATAATGTATGCCCTTCCTTCCTGAACTTTCGTGGTGATGGAATAGAATGCCTACAATTCGAATTGTATTCCTTTGTATAGGAATAAAGCCTTTTAAAACCTCTAATACCACGGATTCTGCCTCTTATATTTACTGAGTTATTCTTAATAGACTTTACCGCATAAAAAATAGTACCGGTAACGAAATATTTACCACATAAATTGGCGCCCGAACAGGGACACTTTCTCATCTCACGCGCCGGCGGTGCGTTGCAGGCCCGGTCTCCTGCCACAGCTGAACGGACAAAAACGCGTACCTGCAGGATTCCCTGTATCTCCCTCCGGCCAAGCGGGGACGACTGAGGCTGCGATCAACACCCAGACGAGGCGGTGAGAAGTGCGAAGTATCCCGACCAGAGCCTAGCTGAGAGAGCAAGATCCGAGGTATACAGAGTCCCGCCAGGTTCCGAAGTTCCGAGTCCAGTCGAGTCGAGTCCAGTCCGGTCCAGTTTCAGTTCCGTTCCGAGGCCTTCCGTTCCGAGCTACCCGGTGAGTACCATTACCGGGGAGGCATTTAACGTGCACATAGTCTGTGCCGGTCAAGACGGGTTTGGGTACACAAATCCGGTCTGCACTGTTTTAGCAGTGTATCTGTACTGTTTAGCAGTATATATAGTATGTTTTGCATATAAATAAGTATAAATAAGTATTATCTAGTGTCAGTATAATGTCAGTAACTAGTTTTCTATTAGTTATCATTGTTCGTAAAACTGTTAAGTGTTAAATGTTTTAAATACGTTCTATATATTGTGGTGTGAATGACTGTTCATTATTGTGTTTTCTTGTATAAAGTGTGTTCTAGTAATAAGGTCTAAAAATGCCGCTCTTTTCGAAACTAAGACAGATCAAAACTAGAAAAGGTGTACTCGAAGAAGCTGTTCCCATCCCACCTAGGGACACTCCAGGGTACTTTATGTATCATAAACATGGCCTAGATGCCGTATTATTTCTTGATTTATGGGTGGACTACACCAAAGAATTACCAGAGAGTCAGAGATGGCCCGCAGCGGGGACCTGGGATGCAGATTGCATCATGAGAGTAGAAGAAGAATTATGGAAAAAGAAAGCCAGACAGTCACAGAAAGATGCCATTGAATTATGGCGTAAAGAATCATATAGACGTACAGAAAAAGCACTCAGACAGGAAGAGAAAGGTAGAGAGAATTCAAATAAAACCCGAGAAAATCTATTACTTGAGGAAGGTACCCGAGTAAAATCAGAACAAGTAGATAGACAAAGAAACACTCTTATGAATGGTATGTATCCTCTTCTGGCCGAAGGGTTACCTAAGGCTACCCCGGAAATACCAAAAGACCTAACTCCTCCATTGCTCCCGATAAAAGCACATCCCAAAGCACATCCCAAAACAGCAAAGGACGTTTTCCTTTCCTCCTATTTAGATGACGCAGCTCCCGAGTATGCTAAAGCCATACCACCCACACCGCTTGCCGATGGTGTTCAACACCAAGAGCATTCGTCTGTATCCCCGCAACTACAAACTCCTACACAAGTTCCAACAGGCCCGTCCGTTTCTACAGTTTTTCCCGCATCTACAATCTCTATCCTACGCCCAACGAATCCTTTCGTGCCTAGCACCTCAGATGGTGCTACAGGAGGTACGACAGACATGTTTGCCACACCACCGCGAAATAAACAGACCCTTAGAGATTTAGCACTCCAACGTACACCCCAACTAGCGACATCCGACATGTTTAAAGAACAGCTTGTGGATTGTAGATACGACCCAGTACCAGGTAGACAGGATAAATTGCTCATATCATCACTACGTATAAGACGAGCTACATTATATTTAATGACGATACCAGGAATGGGTGAACACCTAGACGAAATATATCGCTTTGTCCAAACAGGGCGAGGTCCAGAAAGTATTAACGAAGCTATGGAATACCAGAAAGTGGATGTCCAAAGACAACTACTACGTTTTTTCATAAATTGTGTAATTAGGAATCAAGACAGACCTGGGGCAGATCACGATACCATGCAAAGACTTGCCAAATGGGGTCAGAACATATCAGAAGAGAAACATGATAGACAGGCGTGTATAATCGCCATGTGTCGAAAGATCCGCAAGGAAGTAGAACGAATACAAAAAGAAAGACGAGAAACAGACAGAGTAGAATCAGAAGAAGACGAGGAGCAAGAATCAGAGCAATTAGAAACGATAGCTTATGTAGGTAGAGGAAGACCCCATAATAATACCAGAGGTTTTAACGACCCGATACGTTCAATACATCCAGAATATAATAGACATTTTCCAAACCCTATGTTAAATACGAAATCCCCTGAACACCTATTCCAAGCCGCTGATAAATTACTCCGAGATCGAAGGGGGTACCATATGCTCGATTCCATGGACGAACAAGAATTAGCCAGATCAGCAGTACAATGGGCTGACAGTCCCGGCGAATACAATGATGATGCACTTGCACACACGTTTTTGAATCTTGACCCCTATGAACAGCGTTTAGCTAGTATATACATGATTCAACACCTCCTTATATTATATAAGAGCCAACACTCCGATCCAGGACCCTTACCTGACATATTGACAGAACTACTCACGAATACATGGAGAGGGTCAGGTACTGATTTGATTAAAGAAATTCTAGAATCCCGAAACCAATATTTAAATTTCGTATGCCCAGAACACGTTCCAGTTCCCATAATGGGAAGAAGAATGTATCACATAGATAGACAGAACCCGTTACGCGAAGTGCACCCAATCAGAGGTGCCGGTGATAATTTTACACGCGTGTTTGTGTACACGCCTATAACTAAATTGGAATTATTAGAAATGAAGAAAGTAGTACCCAGCCATGACAAGGATCCAGCAGGTTTCCACCGTGAGATAAAAGACATGTTACTCATGGGAGAGTATACCTACCCCGATATTATGAAAATATTAAAAGTCCTATTACCCGCCGGTGTTTATGAGAAACTCAAAGAAAAGGAATGGGAGGTGGGAGACCAAAAGATAGATTGGACAGCATTAGAAAACGAAGAAAAGGCCCGAGCTGCAGGAGCAGGGCTTGGGGAAAAGACTACAGCACTAGCAGGATTACTAATACAGGTACTGCCACGTTTATTAACTACGAAAAAGGAAGACTGGGGTGCAATCTCAGCCTGTAAACAAAAGCCAGATGAAGACACTAGTGATTTCTATTCCCGATTTGAAAAATGTTTTGGTATAAATAGTGGCATAAAAGCCAGTAGCGAGTCATATCCACATCTGTTTGTGACAAAATTAGTTGAAAATTCTCTGCTGCAAGTCAAGAATAGAGTATTGAAATTCGAAAGTACCTGGCAAGGTAATACCCCATCACAGATGTTACAGATGTTACAATATCACCACAATAGAATTAGAGAAGAACAAGAACACGAACAAAGACGTATGAAAGATACAAAAATGAAAATGCTTGTTGCACAGTCAGTTCCAGCCGCTAGTCATCAAAAGGGTGATTCCGCAGGTCCTGCGAAAGGGACATGCAACTATTGTAAACAACAAGGTCATTATATACACGATTGTCCAGTCCTGAAACATAATATTGCCACAGGTAGAACCCAGGAGAGACCACGTCCACCTAGACAGGATCAGAATCAACAACAAATCCCTCAGCATGCACAACCTAGGTCAGCTCAGCAACAATTAGCTCCACAACAGGCAGCTCCACAACAGATCGTAGCACCACCACAAGCGCAGCCTATTGCTGCAACACAAGCAACAACACAACAGATGTATCAGTATGCACAAACAGATTATCCCGATTATCAGCGATACTCATGAGATAGCCTAGAGAGGGAAGTTGGCTTACCCCTTATTGAGGTTCCAGTAGACCAAGAGGGACCTTATGTACATAGTGAATTATTAGGGGAAGACAGAAAGTTTTTACTTGATACAGGGGCAAGCAGAACAACTATAAGACGCAGTGAAGTTCCAGGGGCACCCCTCTCAGGCTCACAGAATATTTCCCTTGGATTCTCAGGAAAACCTATAATTAATGACGTAACACAACCTCTTCCACTTACAGTCGGTCCATTGACACGTACTACAGATTTATTGCTTACTAAATCATGTCCAGAAAACTTGTTAGGTATAAAAACATTGAAAGCTCTAGGAGCCATAATATGTTGTTCTCCGGAAGGAGTACGACTATTTTTACGTGACTTTAAAGGTCACTACGTATCCAGAGACATGGATCACCGACTGCAGAATTTACCTACACATTTATGGGCACAAGGCCCCACTGATGTTGGTTGCATGAACATTACACCATATCGAGTCACACTAAAAACAGGAATAGTACTACCACGAATGCGACAATACAAGTTACCACCAGATGCTGTAGTGGCTTTACTGCAAATCATTGACGAGCTCATTGCACAAGGAGTGGTTGTCGAAACCGACTCCAATATATGTAATTCCCCGATAATTCCGATTCTTAAAAGAACGGATCCAAAGGCACCACCAGTATATCGATTAGTTATTGATCTGCGCGAATTAAATAAATGTATTGTACCACAATACCCTGTGGTCCCAGATATCTCTTCATTACTCACAGCTATTGACTCAGAAGCAACGTTCTTCACTGTAATTGATCTCAAGAATGCTTTCTTTAGTGTCCCAATCGATCCGGAAAGTCAATATCTGTTCGGATTCAGTTTAAATGGACGAAGTTTTAAATTCACACGCGCACCTCAAGGATTTACAGAAAGCCCCAGCATCTATAGCCAAGCACTGAAACGAGAACTTGACAGTATCCACATGCCAGCTGACACTGCCTTGCTTCAATATGTCGATGATCTGCTGATCACCGCCCGAAGCGAACCTGAATGTGAAAAAGCGTCACTGACGGTTTTAAAATTTCTGGCCGACAAGGGGCACAAGGTGTCCCCTTCTAAGCTGCAATTCTGTGTCCAGCGAGTTGTTTACCTTGGGCACTCGCTGTCCAAGGAGGGAAGGCAGCTTACACCCGACCGCATCCAGTTAATTGCTAACATGCCACCACCCAAGACACAAAAGGAGGTGCGGGCTTTTATAGGCCTCACTTCATACTGTAGGCAGTGGATCCCTCAATATGCATTTCTAGCAAAACCACTCATCCAGTTGACAACACAGGAGGCAGCCACATCGACTGTCCTCCCTTGGACTCAAGAACATACACATGCCTTTGAAGGCTTAAAGAAAGCTTTATGCCAAGCACCTGTCCTAGCAACACCATGTTACAGTAAACAGTTTACACTCTTTGTTACAGAACGCGAAGGTACTGCTTTGTCAGTACTCACTCAGGAACAAGCAGGATCACACAAACCATGTGCTTATTTCTCTAGTACATTAGATCCAGTAGCTCAGGCACTCCCTGCGTGCCTGAAATCAGTGGCAGCGACAGCTTTAGCAATCAGACAAAGCGATGCCATAGTGTTAGGACACCAATTGACAGTACAAGTACCACACGCAGTAGAGGTTCTCTTGAACCGCACACAAACACAACACTTGACTATAGCAAGACTCACCGGTTACGAATTAACATTGTTTCAGCCACATATAGAAATCAGACGTTGTAATACGTTAAATCCTGCCACACTGTTACCAGTAGGCGGAACAGATCCATTGGCACATGATTGTGTCGAAGTCATTACTATCACGACGAAACCCAGACAAGACTTGACAGATATCCCTTTGTCAGATCCAGACTTGACATTGTATGTAGATGGGTCATGTATGAGAACAAGTACAGGAGAGTTAGTGGCCGCTTACGCAGTCACAACAGACACTGAAGTCATTGAAACAAACTGTATTAACACTTTGTCAGCTCAAGCAGCAGAGCTCATCGCTCTAACACAAGCCTGTATTCAAGCCACGAATAAAAAAGCCAACATATACACAGATTCACGTTATGCATTCGGAGTCGTCCATGACTTCGGCGTACTGTGGCGAGAGAGAGGTTATTTAACTTCTCACGGTGCCCACATCCAACACGGACCCCTCATTCAAGCCCTATTAGACGCGATTCATCTACCTACTGCAATATCGATTATGAAATGTAAAGCCCACACAAAAGTTACCGATATCATTTCTCAGGGTAATGACCTAGCTGACAGAACAGCTAAACAGACTGCTCAGAATCAGACTCACACAACTGACACAACAAAGACCATAGTTCCGACACCAACACATTGCATGACAGTTAAGGATCCCGCACTTGATGTAATTGACATACAGACACATGCTACACCAGAAGAAATAAAGAAATGGACTGAATTAGGAGGGATCCAAACGGATCAAGGATGGATGACGAAGGAAAAATCTATATGGTTTCTTCCCGACTCAATGGTTCAAGTCATCATTAACACTATACATAGTCCAGCACACCTAGGAGAAAAAGCTATGCTAGACAGCATTCAACACATTTGGTTCAACAAACATTTACGAGCCGCAGCTAAACAAAAAGTTCGTACCTGTATGATATGTTGTCAGTTTAATCCAGGTAAAAGCATCCCCGTAGAGCAGGGTGGATTCCAAACTCCTGATCATGCTTTTGAAGTCCTCCAGATGGATTATATCCAGATGGAACGATGTCGAGGATTCAAATATGTTCTCGTAGTTGTCTGTGCTCTTTCCCGTTGGACAGAAGCATACCCGGTTTCAGATTACACTGCCCCGACTACTGCCAAACAGTTAGTTCGAGAATTCTTCCCACGGTACGGTTTACCACGTGTTGTCTACTCAGATAACGGCCAGCCGTTCTCATCCGAACTAATGAAACACGTTTCCCTTCTATTAGGCTACCAATGGAAATTCCACTGTGTCCGACATCCCGAGGCGGCAGGTCTCGTGGAACGCCATAATCAAACTCTGAAAATTAGATTGTCCAAAATATGTAGAGAAAAAGGAGTTGATTGGATAGTAGCTTTACCAGTTGCGCTCTTTTACATGAGAATGGTAGCACATTCTCGAACAGGGCTATCCCCGTATGAGGTGATCTTCGGTAGACCACCAAATATGTGGGGGACGCCTATACCTCGCAAAATCACTGATGTTGACTGTAATATGCTGACAGATTACCTGGCTTCCTTGATGTCTGCACTACAATCTTGTCGTTCACAGGTAGCTGCAGCTTTTCCCGATAACACTGAGGTGAAGCCCCATGACGTGGTTCCTGGGGACCTGGTTTTGGTCAGGAATTTTGACAGAAAGACCCAACTGGATCCTAGGTGGAAGTCACCGAAGTTGGTTCTACTCACTACAAGGACAGCCATGAAGATCGAGGGACAGAAAGGGTGGTTGCACTCAAGTCATATCAAGAAATTACTACCATCCAGTGTGAATACTCAACCCTGTATTCCCTCACAGACAGACTCAAAGCTACCCTTGGTTGAGCAGTCGAACTCAGAACTTTACAAACTAAAATTGAGGTCTAGTAAGTCAGACAATTTGATTGTTTAAGTCCTCTCCAAGGTGAATCGGTTGAATTTGTCTCTGACATGTATCCTCTAGACCGGAATAGAGAAAGAAATCATCAGATGCAGCTCAAGAAGCATGCGTATTGTAAATCATTTCGTAGTCACTGCACAGTAACATTATTAATTTTGTTTTTTCTAAGTCTTCTGATCATCATTGTCAGCATACTATTGCACATGTATTACCCTATTCTTAAGCGTGCTTACAATGTAACTGCAGAACATTCTTTTAGCGAATTACCTCCGCATGAGTTGTCCTATAGATTTGCGCTGCGCAACAACACATTCATTAGTATGTTACATCATTCCCATCAAACCAGCAATGCCACCAATTGTTGGATATGTGGCCGACTCCCTCCCTATCAGAACTATAAGGGAGTTTTGCCCCTCTTTCCCTATCCGTTCACACACAATGGCTCCTGTGGAGCATGGTTTAGTTTGATTAATTCCCTAGATTCAAATTCCGCAGTTTATCAAGACAACTGGGTATGGGGAAACCTGAACTTAGTTTTGCTTAAAGTCTGCTACCCTAACAAGGAGGGACTTCCCAAAAGAACAGGAACTGATCTAGAAAATAAGGTATATGGATTAGGTAATTTTACACTTAACCTCATGATCCTGAACGTTGAATCTGAAGCTACACCAATCTTGCCCGCCATGTCAGTATTCCCAGTAAAAGGGGAATTATGTATAAGAAAGAATGGTTCCATACACATGGGCCATAGTAAATGCACCACTGTAATAAAATTCAGTGATCAAGGCAAGTCTACATTTAGAGCTTCTCGCCATTCCTACTTTATATGTGGCCCGACCGCATATATACGTCTACCTTTAGATTGGGATGGTACCTGTTACATAGCATTCCTTCTACCACCTGTTTTACTAGCTCCTCCTGATTATCATAGAAATACCCATTTAGTACACAATAGACAGCAGAGAGATCTCCCAATTGTCGATTACACTGAAACAGCATGGGAAAAATACACAGATTTCAATAAAGGTTTCTTTCCCTATATAGGTACAGTCACTAATAGTAAGCTGATACGTAGATTAACCAGAACCCTTGAAGCAGTAGTGAACGAAACTATTTCCGCCTTAGGCAATTTAACAGAAGAGCAGTCCGCTATGCGGATTGTTGTGCTTCAAAATCGTCTTGTCCTTGACGTCATCCTGGCCGATAGGGGCGGAGCTTGTAGGGTCATCGGATCAAGTTGTTGCATTTTCATACCAGAAAATTCGCCGTCAGTATATAAAGCCATAACCCGCCTTCATAGGATTGTAAGCCAGATACACCAGAGTCCAGGCACCTGGACTTGGTCCGGTTGGTTCTGGGGCGTGTTGTCAGCCTGGGGATGGAGAATCCTATCCTTCCTAGGTATTGGCTTTCTCATACTATTCAGTTGCTGCTTATGTCTGCAATGTGGGCCAGCGATTTGTGGTCTGTGTGCCACCTCGTGTATCCCACATCCAAGTGTTCGTTCAAAATCCCGGAAGAAGAAAGAAGAACAAATGATGCTATATGAACAGATCGATGGATTGATGAAGATCGATATCTCCTGAGGGTCCGTAGGGGACAAGGAGGGAATGAGGAAATATGAATTTTGTGATCAGTTATGTCCCCTATCGTAGACCCCAACGGCTCCATGTACATGCTATAAGTACATGTATGTTCCCTCCTGCTCCAGTTTTGAAGACGCAAATATATGTGCGTCCACCGTCAACATGTCCTCTTTCAGATCCGCCATGAATGGGTCAGATATTCCATTCCTAAGTATGAAAGGCCACCGACTTTATGTGGTTCACTTTCCACATTTTACAGATTCAGGCGAGTAGGCCCGAATTCTGTCATCAAGCCTTTTCCTGCCTTCTGCCTCTGAAAGCTCCAGTCTGAGCCTGCATCTGTGACCATGAACTTTGTCCTACTCCCTGCGCGGCTAACGGTGCCTGATCCAGCCTGTCGCCTGCCAAAAACTGTATTTCACCTTCAAGATTATCTACTCCGCTCCTCATCCAATGCATTCCTGTCTAGTAGTTTAGGTAAACATTCCTCCAGCTACCGTGCAAAGGGCCAGGCCTCGCTGTCCTCATGCAAGTAATTCATAGCCCCGTTACCGTGGAATATTCCTACCCCCTCGCATCTAGTGTAGACACTTAGACGCTTGTACACGCACTAACAGTCAGTATAGTCAGTATAGAATAGATTCTATCCTAAGAGACCTCTCTTTTTGGATAACACAGTTCTTTAAACATAGGATATTAGATATGATTTGGGATTAGGTTGACATAACCCCAGACTTCTGTCTCCACATGTAGAGCTAAATGTCAAGTCTCCTTCACCCTCTAGTTGCACGTCAATCACACGTCATGCGGCTGCGCACGCATCTCTGCCAAATATTTCTGCTGACATTGCAGGATTCTCTTATGGATCCACCCACTTGTGACATCATGTATGATGACGTTTATTAAATTACGCCCATGTATACGCCTCTATTAGCTACGTATGCACCTTTTATCTATACTATTAGCTGTTACGCCTCTTGCATCTGTTTCACTGTAATGTATTTTCTATAAAACTGCCTATCTGTCAATAATGTATGCCCTTCCTTCCTGAACTTTCGTGGTGATGGAATAGAATGCCTACAATTCGAATTGTATTCCTTTGTATAGGAATAAAGCCTTTTAAAACCTCTAATACCACGGATTCTGCCTCTTATATTTACTGAGTTATTCTTAATAGACTTTACCGCATAAAAAAAAGTACACTGACAAGAGTAGTGATTATTCCTTCATGTGGTCAGTGGCCCACCCCAAATAATAATCCAATTTCCTTCAGTGCCTGACACTGTTTTGGGATAAATAACTTCCAAAGTGCATGGAGTTGAGTCGTAGCTACAGGCTTGTGCAGCACTCATTACAACGGTACAACAGTTTTGCTGACATATCCTTTTTTTCTGGAAATTATGTTTGCCACAGAGTGCCCAGAGAGACAGAATATTACAGTGGCATATGCTGATGTTATTCCAAGTTGCACAGACATTTATGCAAACGAGCTACAAGAGAGTGTTAGAAAACTGCTCCACACTAAAGCAATAACCCGCTGCACTAAATGGGTTTTAGCAAAGAATGCACCAAAACTGAACACATGTACAATTCTATGCTGGACCAGGGGTACTGCAAGAGGCATGAGGCATGAGGCAAGACATGAACGGCTGTGCTTCAAATGTTGTCATTCGAATGCGTAGGAGAGTGCAGGAAGCTGACACTTGTCTTTTTTTTTTCTTCTAATTTTTTATTGAGCAGAACAGATGGCCAATTGAAACAATATACAATATTCAATGATCAGGAGTTAAACAATTTTACAAACAGCATACGATGTCTAGTAGAATCCTTAGATAAAAAAACATTTGACATTGATGTTAATAGAAAGCAGGAGAAGAGAAACAATGTTCCCAATAACATATTTTCTAAAGTGCAAACAATGCTCGATGTTCAAGTATATCAGAAATGACCGTGAGCCTATATTATTATTATTGGTACTAGGCTTTGCCTCTAATCCAGGTCACGTTCTTTAAATAGATACACAATCTATCCATTCTAAAACACCCCTGCTACATTACAGTAACAGCATGTCATTAGCTAAGATAAATAACAACAAAAAATGCAGAGTGCTATCATTTCTACCGTCACAATTACAGTAAAGTGCTAATAGTGCAGTGCTAGAATATTATAGGGATCAACAGTCTTGTTGTGGTCGTCTACCTTGCCCCCCCAAGAAAATGTATTTTCTTGGTTTAGTAAACATTCTTTTCATCCAGAGAACCCTGTAGCATTCACATACAAACATGTCTATCTAAAATTTTATAAAAATAGAGTGTTGGGTACTAAAGTGCTAAGTGACGGGCATGAACTGTTCGCTATCAAAGAATTTCCAGATATAAATGAACTTTTTCGATGTCCCAACCCTTTTTGCGTAGGCTTCTTCAAACCTTCTTGTCCTTTGCATTTTATTCACCCATTTTGAGAAGGATGGTATATCCTCTGACCTCCAATTTTGGAGGATTAGGGAGCGGGCTATTGAGGAACAAATCGCCGTGTATGACTCTTCGGCTTTGGACAAGTAGGATCTTTTAGTAGAAATGCCAAAGAGAGCCACCTCGGCTTCGAGATTGATTGTGTTGTCAATAGCCTGACTCATAGAAGAAAAGATCTTACGCCAAAACATTTCGAGCTTCGGGCATGTAAAAAATATACGAAGCTAATCGCCCCATCCCGAAACTGGCAACGAAAGAATTTGTTTTCTACTCCCGGAAAGTGTTTATTAAGAGCTTTTGGGGTGAAATAGGCCAGCCAGCGAGATAAAAAGGACATTCTTTTAAAATTGGCTGCTCTAAGGGCCTTGCTTCGTATCTGCGCAATCTGCTCCCACTCCTACCTCGAGAAGGAACAATTAGTGTTGCGGGTTATTTTGGCCAGCGCTTCTTCAACCAAAGGGGACTCTTCCCCCTTTCTCAATAAGGTATACCAATTTCCCACTCCTTATAATTTGGCTTTATAAAGGGTGTTGGCCAGAGCTGGTGGTGTCTCACCCGTCGACAAGTTATATTTATTTATAAAAATTAATATCTGCAGATATTCCAGAAACCCCGTTTTAATCGATTTTCAGATCTATCTATGACCTCTTGCCAGGTGATGAGTTTCCGAGAAGTAAAAAAAAAAACCAATCCTCCTAGCCCACAGTCCTTCCATCTTTTGAGCTTACTGGAATGAATTTGAAGCCAAAAAACTTACACTCCTCTAATTTCAAATACTGAAAACCAACAAGCCCAATCTGTTTAATAAAGGACTGTAGTCTATCGGAGAGATCCCGGATAATCTTATATCGAGTCTTTTTTTGGTAATTTGTCTGTTTTTAAAAAGATAGGAACTTGCGATCCTGACTCCTGTATCCTTCTATCATAAAAAATCCTATTTAGCAAACCATTAGGATCCAATAGACGTGCTGTAAGATCCAGGATCGCTGCCAAATAGTAAGTGCGAATATTTGGTAGTGCTAGACCCCTTGGGCGGTTCCCAGCTGTAATATAGGCAGCTTTACCCTGGAAGCTTTCCTGATCATTGACTCAACCTCTTTAAAGAAATGAGAGTTAATCTTTAGCGGTACATTTACAAAAACAAAAACCAATAGGGGAAGTATAGACATTTTAATAAGACCTACGCGACCAATCAAAGTTAATTGTAAAAGAATCCATCTATTGAGTAAAATTTTTATTTTATTACGCATCGTTTAATTATTCAGACTAAATAATTGTTCAAATTGATTGGAGACATAAATACCCAGGTATCTAATAGGTTCTGTTTTTAAGGCTTGGGATTTTAAGCTTAAGGGTAAAAAATTACAATCAACATTTAGTGCTAAAACCTCAGTTTTGTTCTGATTTATTTTAAATCTAACAATCAGTTCAAATTGACTGAATTCGTGGAGCGCCTGATCGAGGTTTATTTTGTCGGGTCACAGATATAAAATTATATAGTCAGCGAATAATTTTATTTTCGCCATACCTTCTATTCGTGGTTTAATTTCAGGGTTTCCACGAATTCTTATTGCTAGCGGCTCGATAAAAAAGGTAAACAGGATGGGAGACATCGGGCAGCCTTGTATGGTACTTCGATTTATATTAATTGCCCCTATTGTATTGGCATTGACTACTACCCGGGCTTGGGCCCCTTGATAGATGTAATTCAGCATGTTGATTGTGTGGGCAGGAAAGCCACATTTTTGCATGCCGAGGAAAAGTGCATCCCAGTTTGCCAGGTTTAATGCCTTTTTGGCGTCAACCATTGTAACTAGAGTTGGAGTTTTATTATTTGTAGCAAAATCGTAGCCTGTATTAAAAACCCGGTATTTGAAGACATAGACCTCCGTGCCACGAACCCAGACTGATCGGGGTGAATTAAAGCCTGGGCAATCGGGGTAAAGCGTTGGGCCCATATTTTCATTAAGATCTTGAAATCAGCATTAAGGAGGCTAATTGGCCTGTAAGAGTTAACATCCTCATGATTCTTTCCTTTTTTGACAAAACTAATGATGATCGACTCCTTAAAACTAGGAGGAACAAAGCCTCCCAATGTAACCACATTAAATTGTTTCATCATAAACAGGAGTCAATTCTTTAGAAAAGATTTTGTAAAATTAAATTGGGAGCCCAGCTATTGATTTTACCACATCTGAAATTTCTTCAACCAATATAGAGCGCTCAAGTTGATCCGCTAACAGGCCAGGTAGGACAGGAGGGTTTACTTCATCAAAATATTTGTAAATAAGGTCTAACCCCACCTCGTATTTCGTGGATTAGAGCTGTGAATAATGCTCCATAAAAACTTGAGCTATAGCATCTTTGTCACTAATGATATTTTGAGTCCTTGGATCAATAATTTCTATTAGGAAGCTGACACTAGTCACGGAATTGTGTCTGCCAAGAATCAGTGAAAGGCCTCGATGGGTTCATCTAGTAGGGGGCAAGATGATTCATTTGAAGTTTAAAGCCAACCTCAAATCAATGAAACCAGGAGTCGGAGACACTCTCAATATCTAAAGCAAAACTGCATCGTGCTGGCTCCCAGCAGACGCGCTACTGTGCCCTCCCTTGACTGTAACATAAGCAGCTCCTCGCAACTCTCAACTTGCGCCAATTCCTGTGTGTCAGGTGAAGTTCTTCCCCTGTAATACTCTTTTAGCAGTCTCACATGCCTTTGTGAACTGGCACCTAAACATCTAAAAGGAGATTTGGCAGTGAATATTCATATACAGTTGGAACAATTAGAAAGACTACGCACCTTTGCACTTTTATTAATGGTTTGAAAATGTCGGGGTCATTTCACGCTGGCGTGTTACAGTACATAAGAGTGCTCGCATTTTTCGTACTCAGGCACGTTTGTCAATCAGCCCATTTGTTTCAGCCTTTGCCATTGGCTGTCAAGGGAGGATAGAACAGGAGAGAAATTACCAGAGTGACATAGTGATGAATCAGACAGCGAGGAAAATGAGATGCTTAGGTTGCCAAAAGAGCAGCCAACTCACTTGCCTGGTTCCACATTACTGAGCCACATCGGATACAAAATGAAGCAGCGCCTTCGGGTGTCAAAGTGTGAAAAGCCGCCGAGGCGGTGGAAGACTGTAGAAAGAATACAGACTGCCAAGATAGAGATTTGTATTTTACAGATAATAAAGAACGCTGATCTATCAGCTGTCAAATTGAGAAACAGTGTCGGAGAGAAAACTGGTAGCAAACAATTCAAGAAAGAAATGCAGATGAATCCTGTGCAACATATTGCTTGAAAAAAGGCAAACACTTTATCTTTCAAAATGCCGAGTTTCCAGTTCATTAGGGAGGGCTTAGTTGAGCTATACTTTCAAAAAAGCATTTCAAACAAGCAAAGCCCCGGCTTTAGGGGTCTTGGCTTACACAGTGGAGTATTTTAAACAAATATGTCCGCCTCTATAATGCCAAGGAGAGGGATTAAAAGAGCTGTGCTGCGGTGTTACATGGAGTCTAGCAACGAGAGCTTGTTTCAGTCGGTAAACAACTTTCTCAGGCTCTGCCAACATGCACAATGTGAATTCACTGACAGCCTCCTCTCCAGAGGGGGTTTAAAAACAGCATTTCTCTCCAGTAATAGGGCTGCCTCAAACAACATCAGACAAAAGAGGTAGCTCTGCTGAATGAACTCCTTCTGGAGCGTGACAGGCCGCTCTGTTACATGCCCTCCTCTGGGGGTAGATGAAGCATGATCGCCAAGGAGACAGATACTCTAACATCGCACTTCTGGAAAAAATAGAATCAATTTTTCCTTTCTCAATGCTGGCACTAGCCTGAAAGTACACAAAGTGCAAGCCAGAACTAACCAAGGAACTCTTTTAGGGCACTGCACAAAATTAGGAGGCAGATTATGGTAGCATGGTTACCATTATCATCAGGCTCCACGTCACCATCTTGAGATCTGCACGAAAAAAATATTCATAATGGTTGAGGACAGCATAAAGTAATGTTTTTGCATCATTACCCCTAGGAAATTACTACTGGCCATTTGCTGATGGTGTTAGACCTTGGCATGGTAATTCCCCCAAAACATTTTACTACACCCCTCATGTTTTGCTGAATTTGCTTTTGTTGACTCAAGGACTCTCTGCACTTTACAACTGCTAATGAGTGCTAAAGCGCGTGTGCATGGTACAATTGACCTACGCTGATTGGCAAATTTAAATTACTTATAAGTATCTAGTAAATGGTACTATGTGTATTCAGGGCCTGTAAAGTAAATATTACTGGTAAGCCTGCTGCACTCATCATGCCATTCACTAAAGTAGCACTTTAAAACATGTCTCAGGCCTGCCATTCAACCCTTAGTGCAGTGTTAAACTGCCATTTCAACCTGCCAAAAAATAATTATACAAATGGAAGGTTTGAGCCTGGCAAAAGGATTACATCACCCCTAAGATAGGGCTGAAAGGCTTACAGGGCGGGATGCATAGTACAGAAAAACTAGCACATGTGAGTTTACGTTTTACATACCCTAGGAGTGAAGAACTCCAAAAGTTGTTTTTCACTTGTGCAAGGCCTAGCTCTCTCATTGACTAACACTGGGTTATCTTATTACATGTAATAAGTGCTAACTTTGGATTGGGAGCAGCTAGAGATATAGTGCTTAAACTCAAACAAATTGTAGTTTAAAATCTATTTAATGGCAAAGTAGGATTTTAAGTCACAATTATCAAAATGCCACTTTTAGAAAGGTCACTGATACAGCAAGAACTGTTGCATAGACAAGAATACAACAGAAGAAACACTAGTGATCAATATCTCCACCACGGACCTTACTCCATCTCAAACATCAGTTTTAAACAAAGGGATATAATTTGTTCCTACCCATCATACAATTGCCTTTGATACTGAAATAGCTTTGTACAAATTCACAAGGAAACTCATACTCCGATATTTTTTTGAGAACGTAGATTGTACTCCATCTTCTAAAGAAGAACATAGATACCGTGAATTCAAACCCAAAAGCACTTTTGTCTCCTCGGTTTCGCACAGTTATTGACACTTTTGAAAATTTGGTTAAGAAAGATCTAGAGATTGTCTACTTCCACCGCAAAACACACCAACTTGTCAAAGCAAGAGAGAGTGGCCCTCAAAGCACTAGAGAATTACCAATCTCTGTCATTTGTAACAGCAGATAAAGGAGGTGCTGTTGTAGTGATGGATCGTTTGTTCTACAAGAGAAAAGTTGAAGAACACTTGCTGAACGATCTTACATACTTACCGTTGGCACAAGATCCCACTACAGTCTTCTAAGAAACCTTAAAGACGATACTCATGCGAGCCACAGACATGGAATGGATTATTGACAACATGAGACGTTTCCTATACGCTGAACATCCTAGATGGCCCCCATTATACATGTTACCCAAGATACATAAAAATGTGTGGACCCCCCCTTCAGACCGATTGTCTCTGGATGTGGGTCAATCCATGAGCCGTTGTGTTGCTATCTTGACCTTTTTCTGCAACCACTTGTAAAAGCTAGTCCCTCTTACCTACAAGACACGACTCACCTGCTAAAACCTCTTTCAGATGTTCTTCTGACAACCACACAACCTGTATGGTTATGCACCGTTGACGTGGTATCTCTTACTGCGTACATCCCACTCACTGAAGGGATAGAGGCCATTGAATGGGTGCTTCTTAGAGAGGGAGAAACGCAAGCTAACAAGATATTTTTACTTGAACTACTTTACATTTGTCTCTACCATAGTATTTTTATGTGGAAGCAGAGGTTTTATCTTCAAGTCAATGGTACTTCCATGGGCTTTTTCTGGCGCCCCAAGCTATGCCAATCTCTTTATGCTTAAATTTAAACAGAACATATTTCATCTGACATCAGTTGGACACAGAAGTTGATTTTATATCAATGATACATAGATGACCTATTACTCATTTGGAAAGGTAACAGATATGATTTGGATGAGCACTTGAAGGATCTTAACAAGAAAAATCTTAAAATTGCTTAGAGAGACAATGCATTACCTACCTAAACGTGGCAATCATGATAGAGGGAACGGAGATTCATACTACGGTGTTTCAGAACCAACTGACAGGAAGAACGCACTATTGTATAACGGTTTTCACCCACCATCTTTGAAGAGACACCTACGATTTTCTCAGTTCACTAGAATTCGGTGCATCACATCTAACAACAAGCAGTTTCTCTCAACCAAACTGGAGTACGAGCAGAAATTTCTACAACACGGTTATCCACAAGGAGGGATAGATTGTGTGGAGCAAAGGGTACTTTTAAAAGACATAAAGGATCTACTATTACAACAATCCAAAACTTACAAAACTAGGGAGGTATTTGTTTCCACATTTTCAACCAAGTCTTCGAGCATTAAAAAAATTATCTTGAAATGATGGGAGTTACTGCAGTTGGAATTGGATTTTAAAAGCATATTCTCAGCTCCCCCCTATTTGCTTACCAAAGATCCAGAAATTTGAAAGAATTGTTATCAAGGACTGTCAAATATGTTGGCACTGAGCATAGCGGCATGAGGAAATGCTATAATTGTAAACATTGCAGTACTGTGTTAGGAAGTAACACAATTTCCCATCCCTGGACTGGCAAACACATTACACTTAATTTCACAGCAGAATGTAATATATGCAACCAAGTGTCCCTGCAGGCTTGTTTCTGTGGGGAAAAACTGAGAGGCAGATTAGAACAAGAATTACTGAGCACAAAAGTCAAATCAGAACCAGAACATTAAGTTCTCCTTTGGCAGCTCATTGGATGAAGGTCAAGCACACCATTGCTCAGACGTGTTTCACCATCTTAGGGACAGTGATACAGTTACCAGATAGGGATCCAATTAAGACACTATCACAATGTGAGACTTACTGGATAGAGTTCCTAGATACCCTAACTCAAAAAGGTTTAAATAAAAAGATAGAATTTTCATGCTTTCTATAATCCATCATGTAGATAGGTTTTTAGTCTCTGCAAGGTTGTGGGCACATATTGGATTGTTCGTATGATTTTGACATCTCAATTTATTCACTGTAATTCATGTTTGGAACATATTTGTTGACAAGTCTGCTAATGCTTTTTCCAAACGTTAGTAACTGCTTGAGTTGCCATTGAAAGTATATGTTTTTTTTTGGTATTTTACACGTCATGATCAGATATTTAATTTTCTTCTGCAATTTACATGTTACTATTAGATACTTAATTTGTCTATCAGCCATATGATTAGTTTAATTCATTCGAGTGTGATGAGATTTGAAGCATTGTTACACTTATTTCATATATTTCATGTGTGTTACAATACCACCGCCTGCACAGTTGAACGTTTAATGTTTAGGCTATGCAGTTTGTTATATTTGTTTTTGTTGTATTTCATTTTTGTTTTGTAAACCAGCAACCATTATAAGATGCCTTGAGGCTTTCTATTTGGCCACTTTTTCACTCACTCAACCTTTGTTCACTCTCTGAACTTCTTTTCACGCTCCCAACTTTATTGTTCAAGCTTGTCCGCTCAGGCGCAGAGTGTTTTATCTATTTCCTTTATGTAAGACAGTACTTCTATAGTCCTATTTCTTTTTCTACAAAAGCCATTGGGCAGGCGCCAATCTCGCCTAACACACCACATCTCGGAACACAGAGTGGAAACTGATACGACCAGTTTTGGTTAAGCCAAATGTTGTCGCAGATTTAGTTGAGGGAGTTGGTTTTTAGTTGGACGCAATTTTGATCTGTTTCCATTTTCTGTCTTTTTTTGGATAGTTTGATCTTCGCATCCATCGAGGACAGTGTGTCAATCCAACTGGATTCTCCTTTGGCAAGACAGGTTTAATTTCTACCATAGTCGGCAGGACAATGTGTTAATATCATTGCTTATGTCTTTATCATGGTTCACCTGCTGAATCACAACCAGATGTTATGATATTTCGTGCTGGTGTTCATCACTGTTATTCTGATAGTGTAGGAAAACTTGTGAGATATTTTTTCATTCAGTGATCTTGAACATTCAGGATTTAATCATGAATTAGTCTGGGCGTTCAACCAGTTTATATTCAGGGTATTAGGTTTTTCACTTCTGGATTAACATTGCATGTACACGGTGTATATTGTAGGAATTTCAAGGTCAGTTTTTCACTATGGGTCACCTTTTCCGTTTTGGCTTGTTTGAATTGTGGGCACTTACATCTCCTCTTGATGTCATTTTGACTTCTTTCTTTAGGCACTTTTTTCCTTTTGGTTCTTACTTTGGGTGATAGTTTTTCGTATCAAGGAATGTCCGTCTAGGCATGAGGCTGTGTGAGATTCCTTTTTCAATAATTCCAAATCATTGGTTATACAACTCTTGTAGATATTTGTTCATAGATACTCTTGACGAAGGGCTGCCAATAGAGCCCAAACTGCATTGGGATTCAGCTTGAAGATAGTTTTTAAAGAATGACAAGACTAGCCGTCAAAAGCGTTCCTATGCATTGCATTATATTGTATGGATATTGTATGGATTTGAATTGTTGTATAGTGTGATTCATACACAATCAACACATGGTTTCATCATTTGAGCAGTTGATGAAAGTTTGATATTTAATATTGTTTAGTCCCAGGTCAGGACATTCGTAGTGCACATTGCGTCTAGGACTACGTTCTAGATACTTTCATTATTTCATAATTGGGGACCAAGGGCAGACTGCACACAAAGCCCACAAAACAATTAGTTGAGTTATCTTTTGTGTACTATTTTCACTTTGAGTGCAACACCACATTCTTAGCAATTACTTTTAGAGAGTTGGCATATTCCTGTCCTAACCATTTGTGCCTTCTTTCAGTGTCTTGGGTCACATGACAGAGAATGGCTCTGTTGTTTGGGTTTGTGTATTCCCCCACACAGTGATACAAAAGGGACTTTATGTGGGCAGGATGGGCAATAATGTGAGGATGACAGGTATTGGAGCCCTGCCCCACTTACACTTTAAAATGCTTGCACGACAAGAAACTTGACCCTAGCATTTCGGCACCCCAGATAGTTGGTAGCCTTGACAGAGGAAGGGGATTTGGATTAGCAGCAGATAGAGACATGTTATTGTGACTCAAATGAATTTGAATTTAAAATCCTCTTCAAGGGGAAAGGCGGATTTTAAGTCACAATTCTCAAAATGCCACTTTTAGAAAGTTGCCATTTATAGAGCGTGAATCTTAAAAACATTTACACGAAGCAAACAAAATGAAATCACAAATTTGGAAATTACACGTTGCATACATTAGATAGAAAACTTAATGAAAAAGAGAAATGAGAGTAGTAAAAGCACCGTAAAAGAGTGTTTGTAAATATAAGAGAGAAGTATTCAATGCAACTTATACACTTACATATAAAAATGTGGAAGGGAAAACATGGCCTAGTGATATTGAAAAGTGCTATGGGGAATTAACAATTGGATAGTAAATGAAGTGGTATTGCTACTAAATAATGAGTTAGAAGCTTGACATTTTAGAGAATGACATTAGAAGTGATATTGACTATGAACATGTCAAAATGATTTTATATTATAAATAGAAAAATGTGGGGTTTGTTAAATTAATGAACATTTGCAGTAATCTAACATACCTAGGCATAAGTGATGCAGTATGATGATAGTATAAGAATATTAATACTGATTTATGAAAGTTATTATGAATTTATATCACTAATCAGTGTTTGTAATGCATTAAATAAAGACGATTTAAAGGCTTTGGGTTAGGACATGTTAAGTGTTAACCTTTGCTCTGAAAATTAACAATGGCTTAGTGACTATGAATATATACGACGCTGTATTTTGCTATGTTTCTCTTTGACAGCAAATGTGGACTTGTAAATCTTTCTGTTCTCATGGCATAATGGGAAACTTTGCTGAAACCCCAGAAGAGGAGCATCGCACTCAATTTATTTTGCTTTGAACGCGCTGAATTCATTTTACCTCTGAGAATCGCACTAAAATAATTTTTGCCTTTAGAATGCACACTCAATGTATTTACTTTATGCAATGTTTTCTTTAAAGACTAGTGCAATGCTTTATTGTACTTTACCTAGTTATATGCTTACTGAGGATTCAAACTATTTTTGGGGGATTTATGCCTTGATTCTACAGCCAGTAGCAGATGACTGAGAACCTTTCTGGCCAAACCTGAGCTTGAACATTTCCTTCTTAGTTTATGGTCAATGCCCCTAAAGACTTAAATTCATCTTTTTCCTGGATCAGAGTAGTCTATTGATGTTAGCTGGGAACAATCCTACTATCTTATGGGCAGTAGGACTTGAGTTAATTTTACATTAATGCTGTGTGTTCTTTTATTAAAACCGTTATATTTCTAACTGGAATGTTGAATAGATTGCTTATACTACTGATTTTTGAGTCTTTAATACAATAATTTTTACAATTTTAACTTGATTGAGACTTTAATTTGCGTCTATGTTTCTTTATTGAAACTGTGCATTTGGTGGGTTTGGGCCCAATTGATGCAGATGGTTGGGAAATTCTAGAACCATTCCCCCTATCATCTTAAAAAGATTAATCGAGTGGGTTTTATAACATAGAAAATGTTACAGAAGTCTGGAGATTTTGGACTACATGAGCGATCACTCTAATCGTAAGAGGGCCCAGTGCAGTTGGGGTGAATAGAAGAAATAATACATATTTCTGCTGTAAATGTTGAAATACAGTAAATTGAGATAAATTAAAAACTAAGAAAGAAAACGCTCCACCAAATCTGGAAGCAGTATGATGGTTTCTGACTAGGGAAGTGAACTCTAGAATACCAAAAATATTTTAGGTGCGAGACCAAATAGTTCAAAATTTCTTGGTTTGGCAAAAGAAATTTGGAGAAAAGCAGATGGAAAACAGCTCTGGAGAAGAATCAGTGTGTAGCATCAACAAGAGAGTTGTGAATATTAATAGAGATGTGCTTTGCTTTTGAATCTCTCAAAGATTGCGGGCCTGTTAAAATGGCTCTGTGTTGAATATTAAAGTCCATGTATGATTGTAGCGCTTTGATGCAAAGCAAAGTGGTAAACGTGTCCGTCTTGGCCAAAGATCTCAAGATATTGTCTACGGGTTGCCCTCAGTGTAGAACGTTAATGTTAAGATTACCTTGTGAACTGAATATCCTTTAGTGGAGCAGGCAGTTTATGTGTTGCTTGCTTTGTATTATTATTTTTGTTGAAGAAAAAGTGCAAAGTATAGGAATTTGAAAGGAGGGTGAGGAGCTGCGTGGAGCGAGATTGACATCACAGTGAGTGGTGCTGTGATTGGTCGGTTGGTGTGAAACCACGCTAGGATTTTTTGAATACATCATTTGTTTTGCGCTGCTTCAGGTTGAAATTGCTAAACAGGTTGAATTGTGAGAAAACTTGTAATGAGTTTACAGAAATTATTTGGAAAAATTCTGATAAAAATGAAGTTCTTACAGGCTTTACGAAAGTTAGTCAAAAGGGCAGACATAGTTTTTGCTAAAACAAAGGTGGAAGTACCACCAGAAGGTACACCAGCATACCTCGTAATGTCAGACACAGGATTACATTAATGTCTTTAGGTTGAATACTGGCACTTATTGACAGAGAAGGACAAGATTTTACAGTTCCCTCGTTATGGAACATTTAATTTGAGAATTATGGAAAATCTGAGACGTAGAATATATGAGATGAAAGATCCTTGCAGGCCTACTTTTCTCAAAACATTAAATACATAAGTACATGGAGCACAACAAAAGGATAGAGAAAATTACCAAGGTAGATACAAGAGGACAATGACTCATTATGCAGAAGTAAGATTGGATGCTAAACAGAAATGATAGAAAGCAGAACTAGAAGAAAATGATGAGACGACAGGAAAGAGGAAAGAGAAAAGGAAATAATGTGCAGAACTACATTGCTGAAGCCCAGTGTGATTACGGTTGGCTGTCCCCACTACGGATTCACAGCCCCTGAGGATTAGCACTGATGTCCCCCCAGTGCCAATCTGCCTCTTCGGCATGGGCTGCTCTCCACCGCCCACGCCAACCTCTCCGCTAGATTAGCGGGGGATAAGCCCAACGGCGATCTCCCACAATCATCATTGTTCTCCCCAGGAAGCGGAATGAGATTTATCCACATCTCCATACCTAACACCTTGGTTTGGTGCCCCCTGCCCTAACAGAGAGCACTACACAAGCACTGGAAGAGTGACGTGAAGGCCAGTTTGACCCCCCCACCAATCTCTGAATTCACAGTTCTGGAGGCGTTGCAGCCCATGTCCCTCTCTTTTTTGGGAATCGGGCAGACCCTTTTGCGTTTTTGTGGTTCTTTCCTACCACCTTCCCCTACCTCCGACCTCACCAATCAATTAACCCTCACAAGATGGCACCACTCCACAGCTAGATACAAACAAAAGATTTAATTCCTTTTAAAATCATCTAAAACTAAAGAAGGACCACAGCTCTAATTCCATATTGATTCAGATATAACTAAAGAAGGACTATGGCCATGCCTCAAGAACCTGGATCCAAGAAAGGAACGGCCATCTTTGACTGACCTTAAGAAACACCTGATCCTGAAATAGGGGGCTGACACCCCTGCATCATCCCTCACTATTCTCTGAGAAGCCCAGACCCCAATCCTATTTTCTATTTCTCCCTGTACTGAATTTATAGGCAATCAACCCACCTCTTACTTTAGCTACCGCTCCCCTTTACTCTGAATTTGCATGAGACACCTCTCCCATCCTGATATGGTACAATCTTGCAGGTTCTCTCCCCTCAAAACCTTCACAATGATGCCCCTCATGGACGAAACCCTAGGCTGCCCACTCTCCCCTTCTATCACCTCCTCAATCAAATCTAGGCACTCTTTCTCCATCACCTACCCCCCAACCTTTCAGCCAATGCCAACAAACCCTCTAAGCACAGATTACTTAAGCAACTCCCTGAAACACTCATAGGAGACCTCCAAAACAACACCTCCAAAGGTAAAACTAAAACAAATCTCATTTTATACACCACTGACCAGGCTAAGTGGAGAAAGAACATAACAAGTCACCTCCAAGTCACAAGTGCCACCAACATCCCCCATGGCCAAAAATTACTAATCGCCAACTCACCCGCCTTCAAAGACAATGCCACTACAACCCTATACAGAAACGGCACAGTCATGGTCCAAGCCAACAACTTCAGCCTATGCCAATTGGAACTCATCTTCCCCAGACTTCACAGTCCCATTACTAGTCCCTCCAACTACCCATGCTCTACCCAACCCTGCCCCCAGAACTCTTCACAAAGAATTACACTTACTAAACCTACCATCAACTCACACTCACTACACTCCTACACTCCACCCCTACACCATATGCCCCTCTACTCCATCCCTCCCGCCCCCTTCCCATCCCTAAACTACCCCATCATTCCCTCTCACCCCACTCAATAAAATAAACCTATTCTACCTATTACTAAGAACTCCAACACTCATCATACCACCACCCAAACCACAACCAAAAAAGCTTTAGGACACTCGTTAAACTCACTCCCCTCAACCCGCTCATGGATAGGCCCCTACCCCACCACTACCCACAGTCCATCCACCCCTGAACATCCCAGCCCCAACCAACACCACCAAACTTGCTGATCCCTCAACTCCCCTACCCTCCCCTCCCCTCTCCACCCTGAACCCAGTATCTGCAGCCAAACTTACCGAACGCATTACACATACAGAAAAACAACTTGAATCCCTCCTATCACAGAACCGTATGCCCAATACATCCTTAACTGAAAGCCTAACCATCCTTCAAAGACAACTTGATGTAATCATCCAGGGAATAAACAAAATCCTTACCAAACCCAAGCCTCCCATAACCCTACCTAACACCCACATATCCCCTCCCACTTAAACATCAGTGAACCCTCTCAGCTTCGGAAATCCAATACGATTAGCTGGTGCACCACCCCTCTCATCAACTAACATCACAGACTGAGAATGAATGAGCACTAGGATGCCCTTGACAGAGGCCATGGATCTTGCCAAGTCATACAACCTCAGGACAGCCCCGACCTCCCACACCAACATTCAGGTGATCACCGGAACCGTCAGAGACATCAAGCCACCTAGGATTATAAGACCTTCATCACAACTAACCACTATACCTTTGGCTCCCCCTCCCAAAATCACACCACCAGCTGCAAGATATTTTGCATGCTAATAAACTGAAGGTCAGCAACCAAACACGCAACAGAGTTGGCAGAGGCCATACTGAACTATGATATCAACATTGCATTTGTCACCGAAACCTGGCTCAAGAAATCATCCTATACGATCCTTGAACTCCTAGTCCCCCCGGATTTCTTCATCATCAAGAAGGACAGGTCAGACTACCGCATTGGTGGCACAGCCATCATTCATAAAAATAGCATAAAATTAACTGAAATAAACACCCTCTTGTACTCACATTCGAATACCTCAGCACCAGCCAAACACTAAAAGACAACAAAATAACAAAATGTCATCTGGTTTACCACCCTGCAGGAAACTCCTCCACTTTTGGGGAACAACTATTTGACCTACTCCCTCTCCAACTCTGACAATATTGTCCTAGTTGAATTCAATCTCCACTGGAACAACAAAAAGGACACACTGATACAGTCTCTAAATTAACTTCTACTCAGCAAAGATCTCAAGCAACACTGCAAGGGACAAACCCTCAACAAAGGCTCTACCCTAGATGCTATCAAAGCCAAAAATGAAATATTAAGCATCAACAACATTCTCCCAATTGACTGGTCAGATCACTACATCATTCAATTCAACATTAACAAGCTACAGCGCCACCAAACCGAGCCCAATCTACGCATCAATGGTGCAGAAACCTCAATCCTATCCCTCTCCCTGACTTGTAAGAAAAAATATCATCCCTACTCCCTCCTAACAATGACAACCTCAATTCTGACTAGCTCACTACCCTATACAACACAACGATAAAAACCACCCTCGACCAACTAGCCCCCCTGAAACACAAAATGGTCAGACATACCCTGTCAAGAGCCTGGTTCAAGAAAGACCACAGGTCTGAAAGAAGACAACTCAGAGCCACTGAAAGTCTCTGGAATTGTTTACAGGCCCTAGTTCCACAGTAATTGCAACACCAGAGAATTTTTTTTGCTTAGATGTGAACAGGATGAAAGTAGAATTAGAGGAATTAATTCAAGGGATACTTCATCCATCGAGACTAGGGGTTACAAAAAATAGTTAACTACTGTTCCTTTGCAAAGATCTTATGAGGAGAGGAAAAATGGCACACTTGAGATTGACAGAATTAGCAAGGAAATATAACATAGATATGCAAACTTCAAATAGTTTGCAGAGCTCACGTAGAATGGATTTTACTGATGAAGACATTGAAAGCATGAGAGCACAAGGAAAGAAACAGCAAATAAAGGAATCCATGGGATTGATTAGAAAATGGGAAGATTGAGAAAAATGGGAAGGCAGGTTGTCAAAGAAGAAGAAAGTTAAAAAGTACAGGAACAAGCCTCTCCATTTGGGTTAGAAGATTGTATAGGAAATGAACATATGCTCCCTCTGAGAGAAGTAGGAGGGGGCAATGCTCATTGCCCTGGAATAGACAAGATATTTTGTCATTTACAAATGATTTTCCAAGACTCAGAGAAAAACCTGTGGAATGCTAAAGGAAGTTGAAAGGTTTGTGAAAATTTCCAAGGTTCTGTAGATTGACTTAAATACATTGTTTGAAATTGTGGATCCTGCAGATTTGTGGGCAGAGTGTACAATCACAGTGGAATGGCTGGCGGAAGAACCTCCAAGGGATCCTAGAACATGAGCCCGATCACCAGAAGTAATAAGAAAATACCAACAAGTGATAATGTATTGGAAAACAAGAGTATCTCTTAAAGAGATGTATTGGTTACAATTGAACAGCATGACCCTGGAATCGAAAGAGTCAATGCATGCTTACTATGAGAGATTGGTGCGGATTTTCAAATTGTATAGTGATGCAGAGGCAATTGCTGCAAGAGATGCAGGGCAGTTTTTAACAAATTTGTCATGGGGTTGAGACAAGACATGTCTGAGAGAATACAGCAACAGATTCTCTATTGGCAGAGAAAATCCATGAATAAAATTCTGCAACATGCTACATATTGTGCAGATGACATTGAGATGATAATGCAAAAGGCTTAAAGAAAAGCTAATGATAGCTCAGATAAAATTGATTCAGAAAGGCCAAAATGTGATGAGAGCTGTTAAGTTAAGCCCCTCCTCAAGAAACCCTCCGGTAACCCGACAGACCTACCGACCTCAAGAACTACAGACCCATCTCTCTCCTCTCCTTTGCAGCCAAAGACACCAGAATATCATCAACAACCAGCTCACAAACTTCATAGAATCCACTCGATCTTCAACACTTCCCAGCCTGGATTCCATAATACCCACAGCACCAAGACCACCCTCCTAGCAGCCATGAATGACATTCGCACTCTCCTCGACCAAGGCCACACGACTGCCCTCATTCTTCTAGACCTCTCAGCAGCCTTTGACAGCGTCTCCCAATACACACTAACCACCAGACTCCACGAAGCCAGCGTACAGGGAATTGCCCTAGACAGGATCCGCTCCTTCCTCACCAGCTGAACTCAAAGAATCAGACTTCCGCCCTTCCTCTCTGAACCCACAGGGACCAGCTGCGGAGTACCCCAAGGACCATCACTCAGCCCCACGGTCTTCAACATCTACATTGCCCCCGTCATCAGAAAACACTGACTCAGCATAGTATCCTTAGCAGACGACACTGAGCTTATCCTCTTCCTCACCAAGGATTCCGACATCACCAGACACAGTTTCCAGGAAGGAATGAAAGATGTCACATCCTGGATGAGCAGCAGCTGCCTGAAGCTTAAATTATAGAAAACAGAAGTCCTTGCCCTCGGATCCTCCCTCTCCGCATGAGACAACACCTGGTGACCCACCGCTCTGGCAACCCTCCCACACCCACGTACCACGCATGCAACCTCGGCATCCTACTCGACTCCTCCCTCACCATGAACAGACAGGTCAACACCGTATCTTCCATGTGCGTCAATACCCTGTTCATTCTCCTCAAGACCTTCAAATGGAGACCCCCTAATCCAGAAAGACCATCACCCACACACTCATGACCATCAGACTGCACTACGGGGATGCCCTCTACACCGGAATCAACAAATCTCTACTCCTTAAACTCCAGACCATCCAGAACGCCGCAGCCAGACTCGTCCTTGGCATCCCAAGCAGTGGCGTCACTGGGGGGTGCGGAGGGTGTGGACCGCACCGGGTGACACCATCACATGGGGTGACACCGTGACACCAAAATGCAAAATAATGGGACCCCCCGCCCGTGGACCAGCTTGCACGGCGGAGCCCAGGCAGGGAGCTCCGTGACATGCTCTCATGTCAGCTGCCACTCCTCACCCTCAGCACATCTGCTCCCTTCTCTCCCTCGCTCTCTCGTTAGCTTTTCTTTTCCTTCCCTCCTTCGCCATACTCAGAGTTTACTCCTATAAAACCTCATCAAGTCCTAGCCTTCTTTTACCTTTTCTGTATAAACTCCAGCTACGCACTCCTTCCTGCCCCGTACCTCCACATTTTCCCTGTGCCACTTACCTCAGCACTTACCCGTATCTACGCACCCTCTGCGTCCAGTGGCGTCACTAGGAGGTTGCGGGGGTGCGAACCGCACGTCACCATGAGTTACCGGACTGGGTGACACCAACCCTAGTGACACCGCTGATCCCAAGACAAGACCACATCACCCAGCACCTACAAGATCTCCACTGGATACCCATCGAAAAGAGAGTGACCTTCAAGCTGCTCACTCATGCCCACAAATCCCTCCACAACACAGATCCACAATCCCTTCACAAAATATTCTCCTTCTATGCTCCCAAACAGAAACCTCCGCTCTGCCAACCATGCCCTGCCCGTAATTCCACGTACTGCAGAGCCAGAATGGGAGGAAGAGCCTTCTCCTACATCACTGCCAAAACCTGGAACAAACTCCTCCTCAGCATCAGATGAACCCCCACACTGCAAGCATTCAGGAAGAGCCTCACAACCTGGCTCTTTGAATGAGATTGAGCTTCTTGAATCCCCTCTCCCCCCCGGCACCTTGAGACCCTCACGGTTGAGTATTGCACTCCACAAATCCCTGATTGATTGATTGATTGATTGATTGAGGTGAGAACTCAGGACAAGTGCAGAGGCACTATAATCAAATACCTATGATACAGGGGGTTAATGTATTACAGCAGCAGAAATCTGTGTCACAAGGCAAAGGACATGGTGGTCCTATGCATCGGAGAACGTGAATTGTAAGTAAATAAGTAATCTTTATTGTCTACAGTTAATTAAAACCATCACAATGTATGAAGCAATAAAACCACTCAATGTTAAAGAACAGACGAGATACTATGGCATTGTAAAATTCAAATAAAAGATTAATGAATACATAGTTACAAAATAACAGAACAAGTGGTGTCCTCATCAGCCTTTGACCATTGTGCTCATTGATGATTGAGCTTTGCTATGTAAATAAGCAAAGAAAAAGATAAACCTGGCACCTCTCGGAGGACATCAGTGTGATTTCTGTCCAGTGGTGTTAAAATAGCATTAAAAAATTGCAGACTGTTAGAAGTAGTAGTCTTAAGGTGCAATCTTTTTGGGAGGATTTTTGAATTCCACAATCCTTTGTTTTGGGCCGGAAGTGTAGTTGTTTTTGGAATACATTATTAGTGGTCTGGGGCGTTCCAAAAGCCATGTTTGTGCTTGCTCATGACCATTTGTTTTCTACCAGTGCTAAACATTTTACTAACTTGCAGTTTAACTGCGGGTCCTCTGGTTTGAAACAAGCTATCACAGCCTGCCTCTGTGTACGGATCTCCTGAAGGTTGAACTGTGGATTAAGCAGATGACACCTCTCCTCATTCAGGCTGATACACGTGCAGATCAGATGTATCATGTACTCATATTTGTTGCTGTACAAGCGACAGGACAATGGTATTTGCCCCTCAGCCATGGTGGAAGGTGTAGGATAGCTGGGAGTTTTCCTAGCTAATGTTTTGAAGATTTTTCCTTGGTCTTACTGGGATATCCCAGGCTGAAGAATGGCAGTGGGCTAAGCGATTTGTAGCCATTAGTTGTCATCTTGGCATGATTTCTTGCTGAGAAAGTTGCTTTATCTTCTACTAGGGAGAGGCTCCTAATAGCCTTCTGCACCACCATTTTTAAAGACTGCATGGTTAGTTGGGGCTTCCCAGAGCTGGGAGTGTCCACTGTTTGCAAGGGGTTCCTGTAGGAATTGTCTTGCCGGTGATGTCATTCTGTGCTGGAGCTCTTGCCAGAGTAGGTGAATTATGTTGTTGGGGGGCCCCCTGTCTTTCTAGATATTATTTGGTAAGGCCAAACTCTGCCCCAATCTGTGCTGCAAAAGCATAAATCAGTATATTAAACAAGATTCTGTAGGCCCTGACTAATGTGCTGTCTAGAGTTTTAGAGTCTCTTCCTCTCAGGGCTTCACTACCATATGCGATGATGGGCAGACTTTTGTATTGTGCAACCTGGAGGAGAGGGGAGAGCATCGTGCCTGTTAGCCTGGATTTTAAGTGTCTCAAGGTTGTTGCTAGGGCCATCCCATTTCTTCTGATCATCTCAGGCTGGCTTATGAATTGGCTACTATTATCGATAGTTACCCGTAGATATTTGTATCTGGTTGCATTTTGAATGTGGGTGTTACCCTGGTACCAGACATAATAACAGGAACTGAAGTATCTCAATTGAAAAAGACTAATCCATGTCATGTTTGCGGAAAGCTTGGACATTGGAGACATGATTGTAAGGAAGTGGTGAACAGCACGGGGTATCTGATACAAAATGTGGATTATAGAGTCTCCCAAGGAAACAACATGGGTCAAACACAGAAGGTGCAGGGAACAAGAATACAAAATTCTGCTGGATACCAATTGAGGAAGATACCACAAGCTCCAATGTCACAACAGAATGTCCAGGTACAAAGGTATAATCTGAATAATAATTCATATCGGAATGGATTGCCCATTGAATTGAGAGATACTGTCTTGACTGTAGTTTTGGACTTTACAGTTAAAGATATTGGATTGATCAAAGGTGTTCATCCAGTGCAAATAACAGTCAAGTCAAATGTTGAGTTCCTGAGGACTCCGCAGCATAATTTGTCAACAGTAACTATAGTTGGAATTACTCCTGTGATTCAGACAATGATTGAAGAGGGATTCCTGAAAGAGATATTAGGGAGCCCATGTAACTCACTGATTATGGGCCATACAGAAGCCAAATGGCAAGTACTGAATTGTGCAGGATTTGCGCAAGCTTAATGCCATTGTAATTACTTGTTGTCCCGTGGTACTGAATCCAGCTGTGATCTTATTTCAAATTCCATGCGAAGATTAATGCTTTTCAGTGATTGATTTGTGCCAGGCGTTTTTTTTCTTCCCATTACATAAAGTCATGTTTTGACATTCTGCCGAGTTCCACTAGGGTATACAGAGAGTCCATCGATTTTTATTCAAATCCTTAAAAAGAATCTCTGGTTCTTGGTTATGTCAAATCACTCGGTGCCAGTCCAATACATCGACGACCTATTAGTGGTGTTGACAATAAATTAAGAATGCAGAATAAACACTATTGCTTTACTTAATCATCCGACAGAGAATGGACATAAGGATTCCCCTACTAAATTAGAGTTCTGCAAAACTGAGATTTTCCATTTGAGATAATATATTAAGAAGGGAGTGAGAAAGGTGTCACAGGAATGGATTTTTCAAATATTGACTATGAATCCTCCACTTACGCAAAAAGAAGTGCAACTGCTTTTGGGCAAGGTGGGATATTGCTGCCAATGGATCCTAACTTTCTCCTTGACAGCAAAACCCATTACACCTATTGACACACAAAGATGTGTAAGATCCGGTGCTTTGGGATGACAGCTGCATGTCAGGATTCACTGACTTGCAAGAATGCCTTTGTAAGGCACCAGCTTTGGGAATGCTGATTACAATAAGTGTGTTTTGTTGTTTTGCAGTGAAAGAGAAGATTGCACTCATTCAGTATTGATCAAAATGCATGGGATCTTTCGGCTTCTTTGAGCCTGAAATCAACTTCATCACTACAACAACTTCTTATTACTATTCGTGTGATAGTCGATTCATCTACAAAGAAAGCACATTCACTCTACTCTCACAACCACAACATTATTCTCCCTATTGATACTCAACTCCAAACCGCGACCGCCAAGATCACTCCACCCGGATTTGGGCACTGGAAACTGGAATCAGGAATTATGTAAATATTTGATGGGTACTAATTTTAAACTCTGTCCTGGGTATAAACCATCAATTCTGCTATCGGAAACAGTGGAAGCCCATGGGCTCACCAACATACACCCTCTTGCAAATCTCACTGTGGCGAACCCTTGCGGCTCCAGGAAGGTCAGTGGACCTTTTCCACAGTATGCGAATCAGAGCTCTTTAAAAATATTTAAAACATCAATGACTTTTAAAATATGCAACTAGCCAATGATGAGAGGTTAAGTAAGTTTACAGACGTATAAAATAGATTTGGTCAACATTAGAAAAATACACAGTGTTCCATAAAGAAACTCCGTAATCTAAATAAAGGACCTATTCTAAAATAGAACCCATGAAGATTTCCTCTGGAGAAGAGCAAGTAAGAAATTAACTTCTCATAAAGAGTAGTCCTGGAAACGCAGCCGAGTTCCCTTATGCTGCAGTACCAACTGTATAAGAATAAAGTGCAATCCTTGCGGTAGCATTGATCACTAATAATCCAAAAGTCATCACCTCAAAAAAATAGCCATAGAAATCAGCTCTCCATAAAGAAGAGTCTCAAGACAAGGTGAAATCCAACAGCATGACTACTGGTAAAGTCAGGAGAAGTAATGGGTAAGAATAAAGTCTTGGCGAGTATTGATGAGCTAAAAAGTGAGTGTGTTAACTACATAGGAACACTTGTTAACATAGATTCATACTTTCATAATAATTCTGTAGGCATCCTCTGTCGACATCCAATTAGAGTAGTTCATTAGGTGGTGTCATCAGTCATTTGATGCATCTTCCGATTCCCATAGACTGTACTCTGGCCGCCATGAGCAATATAATTGTTACAGCATTTTTACACAAGGAAAAGTTCTCATGAGAAACCTCTTACCTAAGCTAAAGGATTCACTGTGAGCTCGATGTATGAACAATGGCTAGTCAGTAATATGAAACTATCAATGTTATTCAGAAACATCAGTCATAAAAATTCTAAGTCATAATTAAACATAAGCAGTTTTAATAAGCTCCTTCTCTTCTAAGACATGATGTAACATGGGGTGAGGATCTAGATGAACACGATGTTGTAGCCTGCACACTTCTGAAGGATGTTATTAATAGTAAGCAGTTTATTAAATGTCTTATTCATGTGACAATGAGCAAGAGTGGAATGAAAGTCTTTTGGGCCTTGTTAATACAAAAGTTAAGCAATGATTGCCTGGGAGGGCGTGGTCTGGCCACGAAAATGATGGCCGCTTAATATCAGAGCTTTGAGATGGGACGGACCCTGGATGGCGGGAGCGACATCCTCACCACTGTGGGGCATCACAAATGAGCAATTTGAGGACCAGCCCATTAGTGACCCTGCACGCCACTATTCCTGAGATGGGGAACAATGTGAAATAACTCCCTGGAGCGTGGACCAGGGCCTACAACAACGAGGCTGACCACAGCCCACAGTAATGCTCAGAACCCGCCTGCACGCCTAGAGAAGAGTTGCGCCTGCCTCCACCAGCTTGCCAATGATTTCGGAGGGGGCATAGCACCTCGACTCCTCCCAACCCCCTCAGCTCGAATGTTGTTCCGCTAAGTCATGGGGGCTGTCAACTGCGCCCTTTTCTGCATGACCCATCTCAGAGTGGAAATTTCCTCCACCACGACCTGGAGCACAGGTTCACCGTCTGCATCCGAGAGAGCCGGGCCATGGGGCTAAAGGAACGAGGGTGTGCAGCTGCAGCCTGGCAAATTTGGATATGCGATATCCTCGGTATACCGAGTGGAGAGCCATGTCCCAGGCTGGGAGCCAGTGTATGACGGACAGAACTGCGGTGAGTGCTTCCCCCCCCATTTGCGGCCATCTCATGTAATCTGAGCAGGGCTGCGGGTTCTGCATCCCCCCTCTCTCCACTGGCCCACAGCCCCACCGCGTAGACCAATGTGGCTGCCCACATTGGGTCAGCCACCTTGGGAGTGCACTGGGGGAACGGCACAGCATGAGATCACATCCGAGACGGAGGGCCCAACATGTAGGCAGCCCTGCTCCTGGATGGAAGGAACACTTGGGGACTGTGCCCACTGGGCCTTGTAGGCTGAGTCTTGCAGCAGCCTTGAGCGTAGCCGTCAGGGCAGACGTGCCCTAGGTCAGGACACTGATCTCTGCCTCCCCATCCGTTGATGGCACCATCACCATACTGCATTGCAGGAAGGGATGGAGATGTGCTGTGAGCTGTCCCTCACCTGCCCCCTCCTACTGTGAAGGGAAACAGTGCTAAAATCACAATAGCCCTTGCCGCTCTTGTTTGCCTGCACCTGTGAGTCCCCCAGCAATAGCCCCAACAACTACTACCTACTTCATCACACACTGACGGCCTGTGTTATTCCCTAGTGCCCTACTTCGCCCAGGATATGGGCTACTGGCATCCAATGTGCGGGTGAGGTCTGCACAGCTACGGGCAACCCCTTTGTCCTACCTGCTCTGCCTCTACTCACCTAACAAGCTGTAGGGACCACTCTATGACCATTACTTACCCATGCATCCAGTGGGATCCCGCTCCTACTACACACTGGGCCTCGCTCTGAGCCCCCTCCCACTGACACCAGGAGAGTGGCCGCAGCATCTGAGATTCACCTGCCTAATCAGCCGACCCTGTGGGCAGTCTGGGGATGCCTTCTGGCAAAATGACTGGGAAGCTGGCACAACAACTCCTCTTTACAGAAGCACTCAACCAGGGCCGCCTATCGAGCAGCACCCAAATCACCTCCCTCTCAGAACTCGGTCCCCCCTCTCCCGGCATGGCCACCTCACCGGATGCCATCATGGAACGCATACTGCTAGAAATGTTAGCCGTCGGATCCAGACTAGAGTGCATGGAGACCACCATTTCTGCCCTAGTCACTGAGACGAAATCTATTAGGTCAGGCATAGCAGGATTTCATACACGCATGGAGGATTTGGCCCAACATGTCTCAACAATAGAGGAGCACCTTAACGCCGCTCCAGACAGAGACCAGGAACTCACATATCTTCACAACAAAGTCATAAACCTGGAAGACCGAAGGTGAAGAGACAAAGTCCCCTTCTTTGGGTCCCCAGAAAATGTGAAGGGCACTGACCCCAAATCCTTCCTGAGGGACACACTTTCAAAACTCATGGGTCTGACCTGTGACCTCCCCTTGGAGATGCAGAGGGCCCAACGGTCAACCTCAGTGCAGAACTTCCAACCGCTTACGGCCTCTTATCGCCTGCTTCCTACGCCATGAACATGCACGACAACTTATCACCGCAGCTCGTACTGATAGTCAGTACGTATACAGGGGGCATGAGGTCCGGATTGCTCCAAGGAAACAAAGCACTGATGTAAAATCTTCCCCTATCTGAGGGCCACTCTTCACCAAATGGACATCAAATATGGTCTCCTCGAACCGCCATGCCTCCGTATTACCAGGGATGGTGCCACAAAATAATTATTTGACCCAGAAGACCTCTGTCGCTTCCCGGAAGGTTTCAAACTTCAAGACATGGATACCCACTCCTGAGCTCCTGGAGACAATCACACTCCATTACTGCCCATGCCTCCCGCACCCTCTAGAATACCCCGACGGAATTCAGGAGGCTCCCGCAACAGGGGAAGAGATCCTGATAGGGTTGCCTGCTCTGTGGGAGAACAAACTCAGGCTCTCCAGGCAATGTCAGTGCTAGATAGGGACAAATCTCGATCCCCTCTGAAGCCTGCATTTACTGAGGGGAAGGTATCCAGAAGGTGTTGTGCCTTGGCCCTTGGGGCAAGTCAACAACACAGAGACCGTAACACTAGGAGTCGGCAGGAGATCCAGATGGCCGAGTACCAGCTTACTTACTCGTAGACTGTTTCGTTACCTGCTTTCATGTTCTCTTTTATTAATGTTTACCTGCTATGTGCATGCATCCTACTTGGTGTTGGATATCTACCCCACATGTTGTGGCTTACATGACTTCAAGAGTCCTCCCCCTCCCCAATTCAGTTTCCCATGCTAAACGTTGTCTCTCTCATGTTGCGGGGCAGCACACACAATACTGTGCCCTAGGGAACAGATTTGCTCCAGACCACACCCTTTACTGTTGCACCATCTCCTGAAACCCGGCACCTGTGTCTGCCCTTACCCCTTCCCTAGCCCTTCCCAGTGACCACACTTCACTCATTGTCAATACAGTGCTCCCTGGACGGCAAGCCTTGGCGCCTGAATTATCAAAGATAATGCTCCCCAAAGGGCAAGACTTTACTACGTAATCACTTCTCTTCTTAAGTGGCGGACAACAAGGAGCCGTTGGACTCCCACAGGGTCTTGTGGGCAGCAGTAAAAGTGACTGTTCTGTCGCACAGAACTGGAAACGCAGATTGCCTTCCTCACTCGTTTTTATTCCACTCATCCTTTAGTGCCTAACCGCTTAGAGCTGGCACGTATGACTCTCAATAACCTCTTCATCTCAAATGCTGAATACGTCATCAACAACTCAAAGGAAGGCACTACAAACAGTAGTTGAGACAATGGAAGATGCAATACAATTTGAGACGGGGGATATCCTTACTTGACCCCAAGATATAGTCAATGAGTTTACCTCCTTCTAAGCATGCCTTAACACATCAGAAGCATCGGCCTCCACGGAACAGATATCCCCGTACCTCAAGCAGATCGATTTTCCCTGTCTGACGGGCAAAGGCAGAGAGCTCCTGGAGGGAGAAATTACTAAGGATGAAATACAACCAGCCATCGCTAACCTGCCCTACCACAAGATGCTGGGAGAGGATGGCTGTCTCGCAGAATATTACAAATGGACCGGGGAGAAAGCACTTGACATCCTACACACCGCCCTACAGGAGGCTGACAGAACTACCTCTTTGGGTCCTCTCTCCAGCAGGGCAATTATTGTGGGAGGGATCTGCTACTATGAGGTAGTTATCGTCCCATCTCCCTCTTGAACAGGGACATCAAAATACTGGCCTGTGTCCTAGCTGCAAGCCTGAAGAAGGTCTTTCCTTCTCTCATCCACCACACACAAGGTCGGCTTTGTTCTAGGCCCTTCTTCTAGAAACCACCTCTGCAACCCAGTCCATACCTTGTGGATGGCAAAAGGTCTGCCATGCTCCCTACCGGCATTACGAGAACTCATTGAGGACTTTGCGGCCTTATCAGGCTACGAGGTAAATTGGGAATGTACATCTAATAAAACAAACCTAAGTATCTAGCTATGGGTGGCTTTGCGTTGCCTCATTGATATGATTGAGGGGCCTGCGCCACTGGAGCATCAATAAACTTGATGCTCCTGTGGCACAGGCCACTTGTAAATAGGTCTGTGAGTGTATGCCCTGGCTGCACATGATACATTTGACAGTGTACAGGTGAACGTAGCAGAACTACCAAGGTCAATATGGATACAATGCACAATGGTAGATAATAGAAGGTCACTGTGAGCAAATATGTGAGGCATGTTGATATGGTGCTTGAGTTGGTGCTACCTACAGTCATGGCCTTTTATACTAGACAATGCATGCTTAGCAACTTTATTATATGGACACAGCCTAGTGAGACCTTTCTGAAGAGCATATCCCTGAGGAAGTTAAAATGTGTCTGTGTCACATATGTTGAAAAAAATAACCTGGTTTCATGCAGACATGAATACTTAATGCCCTTGCTTGTCGAAGAACCATCCACTAACTCATATTAAAATTCATATAGTAGGGAAGTACTGCCATATGCCTTTGACATTAGGATCTGAACTACTGTCACTTTCCGCTGACTTGCGCCTGCTGAACTATATGATAGGAGAAAGTTATAGAGTTACGCACATGACACATGATCATTGCAAATAAATCGGCATCAGATTAATGGCATGTCTGTATGTAACCCACATTTCAAAATTATATCAGTTATGGATGGTTCTTATCATGCCTTGAAGATCTCTTTCAGTCACAGACTGTAAGTGTTGTCTTTGAAAATATGTTGAGTCATGAACCACTGTAGGATACAGTCAATGGAGTAGTGTGGATTAAATACATGTGTTACCTATCAAACTGGCCATGTCCTATTCATAGCATGCCTTTTCACATAATGAAGACCACACTATGTAGTTGGGTAGGATAGGGATTACATTTTCATGATTGTAGTGCATGGATCCTTCCAAAATGTATGATATGAGACATATCTCCCTATGTGGAGTATGTCATGACATATAAGTTGTATTTTTCAAAAGAATAGGTCATTGTACAAATAATTGTTTACAGTTGAATGAAGTATATACTTACATTCCCAATCAATGGCACAAAAATAATGTACTGCTTTTATTTTGTAATTCTGTAAAGTTACCACATGGCCCTTGGCACAGGTTATTGTATTTATAGTTATTCCACATACTAGATAACTTATGAAAATGACTGTTGGAAAATCATTTTACTGAAATGGAGAATGTATATTCACTCAACAGGTATCTAAAAGTAACCGATTACACAGTATAATCATCTTAATATTGTCAAGACACATACAAACCAACAGACCAAGCATTCACAAGCCCCAGATAGTCAAATAGATCTGCCTCTCTTAAGATGGCATCAGCACACCTGTAAAGGAGCTGATATGCTGTGTGCTCCAGCACAGTCTCAGGGAGCAAGTATTTGTATATGCGCTCCCAACAGGAATGTCACTCCATGACCCCATACCCCTGGCTTACTCTTCCTCCAGCTCCAAGTATACGAGGGAGGTAGTGTACCATTAGACATAATAATGCAGCTACCCCCCTCTCGTCAAAATTGCCAACTCTCCCCTTGCCAGACATACTTAACACAATATAATTAAAACACCACAGCTAGATAAACCCCACACACTCTACTTAAGACCCATAAATAACTTTACTGCTCCAGACAAACAATTGTTTAACAAGACACAAGATTTTTTCACACACAAAAAACACACAGACGTCAGTAACAGACAATACTACCCGAAATCACTTTCTGCTTCAACACCATCAATAACCACCAAACACAATGAGAAAGTAAAACTAATTTCACAAAACGTGCTGGTATGAAGCCATGCCCACTGCATCATTTCCTGGGTGTTTCCATGCCATGCAAGAGATGTTTGCATTCCATAGCACAGTTTTTTACCATGCAAGGCCATGCAAGACATGTTTGTGTTCCCCAGTGTTGTTTTCTACTTTGCAAGGCTCCACAAACATGTGTTGCGTCGCATTGCATTGCAAAATATCAATGCAATGATACACAATTCAACAAGTTAACCCTCATTATGTAGCAAAAGCGTAGCTGCCTTCAGGATGTTTTGACAGTGTACTTTTAATAACCATTTTGTGTGTGTGAAATGTGTTTTAGCATTTTGTGACAATAAATTGATTCACTATATGATTAATGTTTCTGGTCATCTGTATCTGGATGACTTTTGTTTTATGTTCGTAATAGGTTTGTGTACTCTATAATGTAACAATCATTATATTTATGAACAAGTGTTGATTATTACATTTGTATCTGTATGTTTAGCATGACTGTTCAGTAATGTCAGTATTTATCTCTTTGGGGATAGGTAGGGTGTACATTTTGTGATGTTTAATGGGTTGATTGTACAGCATCTCAGGTAGGGGTCATGTTAAAATATTTGCTGAGCGGGAGGTAGGTGAATTGAAATGGTTACTAGTGCACTACCTACCTTGAATGCTTTGTGATGGTGCCTTAATGTTTAATCAATCCAAACCATTTATGTTGTGAAAATTGCGGTGAGACAATACACAAGAAACTGCTCCCAGTGAGCATGGTGTTACACTCCATCCACCAACATCTGCTCCATTGAGTGCAAAACTTGTGTTCATTACTATCCTTCACAAACATATTTCAAGATCTTGAGGCACTGCTGTCCTGCTTTGAAATTTTCAAAATCAGTTTAAGCTTGTAGGATGTCACTCTATGAATGTGCATACATTGATGGGGGGAAGCATGGGCACACCCATGATCCAACAAAGGAAGATCTTCAAAATGCAAGGTACACCATGCACAGCCACACAAACTGGCTTTGCATGGCTTAGTACATAGTAACATGTATTTTGCGTTAGAGATTCACCACTAAAGTTTCTCAACAAAAGTACAAATAATTATTGAATTATATACCGATCCGAGTGCATGCTTTCAACTACATAGAAAAAGTATTTTAATTTTCAAAACACTCGTTTAAATACCTAAAAAAGTGTAATTGATAATCAACAATTATACCAGATCCCATCACGTATTCTGGTTTCTATATGTTATAAACATTCTGCATGGATCATGGAGTCTGTGGCAGTCTTACAAAGTGCGGCTTTCCATCTTTAAAATGTGGGACAACATCTGCAGTACTACTCAGATGACATTTGCAAGTATAGTTAACGATATTGATGCATCTGAGATGACTATAGATCTCTTGACTGGGGGAGAATGTCTGCATTGTCAGCATTCCGTCCATCATTTGTTTGTTGTAACGCTTTTTGCCCTAAGTGGGATGGGTATTCCCAGACGTGGGACCCGTGCTCACTACGCCACTGGAGTCAAGCTATCCTGGCTGATGACGGCTGATAGCCAGAAACCGGTCCTAGGATGCTTGATTCCGGTCCAGGGAAGACATGGTTTGGCAGTTCGGGCTGGACTGTTCCCATGAGGCACATGGTCAAGACTGATTTGCATATGGCCATGTCTAAACTGGGGTGGTGTAGTGGGCAAAAGAACGATGGATTTAACCCAGATCTCTTGACTGGGGGAGAATGTCTGCATTGTCAGCATTCCGTCCATCATTTGTTTGTTGTAACGCTTTTCGCCCTAAGTGGGATGGGTATTCCCAGACGTGGGACCCGTGCTCACGACGCCACTGGAGTCAAGCTATCCTGGCTGATGACGGCTGATAGCCAGAAACCGGTCCTAGGATGCTTGATTCCGGTCCAGGGAAGACATGGCTTGGCAGTTCGGGCTGGACTGTTCCCATGAGGCACAGGGTCAAGACTGATTTGCATATGGCCATGTCTAAACTGGGGTGGTGTAGTGGGCAAAAGAACGATGGATTTAACCCAGATCTCTTGACTGGGGGAGAATGTCTGCATTGTCAGCATTCCGTCCATCATTTGTTTGTTGTAACGCTTTTCGCCCTAAGTGGGATGGGTATTCCCAGACGTGGGACCCGTGCTCACTACGCCACTGGAGTCAAGCTATCCTGGCTGATGACGGCTGATAGCCAGAAACCGGTCCTAGGATGCTTGATTCCGGTCCAGGGAAGACATGGCTTGGCAGTTCGGGCTGGACTGTTCCCATGAGGCACAGGGTCAAGACTGATTTGCATATGGCCATGTCTAAACTGGGGTGGTGTAGTGGGCAAAAGAACGATGGATTTAACCCAGATCTCTTGACTGGGGGAGAATGTCTGCATTGTCAGCATTCCGTCCATCATTTGTTTGTTGTAACGCTTTTCGCCCTAAGTGGGATGGGTATTCCCAGACGTGGGACCCGTGCTCACTACGCCACTGGAGTCAAGCTATCCTGGCTGATGACGGCTGATAGCCAGAAAACGGTCCTAGGATGCTTGATTCCGGTCCAGGGAAGACATGGCTTGGCAGTTCGGGCTGGACTGTTCCCATGAGGCACAGGGTCAAGACTGATTTGCATATGGCCATGTCTAAACTGGGGTGGTGTAGTGGGCAAAAGAACGATGGATTTAACCCAGATCTCTTGACTGGGGGAGAATGTCTGCATTGTCAGCATTCCGTCCATCATTTATTTGTTGTAACGCTTTTCGCCCTAAGTGGGATGGGTATTCCCAGACGTGGGACCCGTGCTCACTACGCCACTGGAGTCAAGCTATCCTGGCTGATGACGGCTGATAGCCAGAAACCGGTCCTAGGATGCTTGATTCCGGTCCAGGGAATACATGGCTTGGCAGTTCGGGCTGGACTGTTCCCATGAGGCACAGGGTCAAGACTGATTTGCATATGGCCATGTCTAAACTGGGGTGGTGTAGTGGGCAAAAGAACGATGGATTTAACCCAGATCTCTTGACTGGGGGAGAATGTCTGCATTGTCAGCATTCCGTCCATCATTTGTTTGTTGTAACGTATAGTCAGCAAACATCACGTATCCACACATCGCACATATGTGTTTGCCTCTGGAGAGTATTAAAGTGGAAATTGTACTAAAACTATACCTTTTGCTATCCATATTTGGGATTTCAGAGATTTATGGATGACTCTACTGGTTTTTCTACAACATTTACATATTTCACTGGTTTAATTATAAAACATCAACAACATTACTTAGAAAACCTTTTTGTACAAACATACATACTTTATGTACAGGACAGATGCGATGTTGAATTACCTTAATATTTACAAATGTAAAGAAAATCATTATGTGAGAAAAAATGTCCACCAAATAATGTCTATGTGTCCGTCCTTCCACAGACTGTACAATGTCCTTTATGTCCACATCTTTTTCTTCCTTTGTTTCTAGTGGACATGTAGAGTCCTTTTCAAGATGTGTTCTGACACATATTATGTGGAGCACTGCACATGCAAAAATTACTTCACACACCATGGGTGGCGTGTATAGCATTTTTTCATCAGACTAGTTCAAGTATCAAAATCTGGAATTTGAAACCTCAAATGTCCATTCTGCTGCATTCCTGCTTTTCCATAATGCAGTGTTGTATTTCTTTTGAGGCTCTCTGTATGTTTGGCTGGTCGAAGTCATTAACCGTGCTTAAATGCCATACCATTGATCACCTGATGAGGGAGATAAAAAAAAAATTATTAGGAGTAGTTCACAACTTACATATGCATGCTGCATCTATGATAGCTTACATAAAATATAAACATTGGTACACTTGCACTTAGAGTTTGCTTTGGTAGTATGATTGTACTATGGATGAATAGAATTTAGCCACATATAATTGTATGGCATGTTGATTTACAGGTTTACAGGGTGCATTCAACATATCTTGGTCTTCCATAGTTCTATGTGCTAGTGATCCTAGACTACATTGATAATGTCTACAGCCAGACTACATAATAATCCTGCCGTTGTCACAGTTTTTCCTTAGTGTTCTAGTTTGTCAATTCAACAAATATGACATGTACTATATGTGTTTTGGTGAGAGTGACTTACAACTATGTAGTATTTGGTTATATGTTATAAAATACCTAACTTTAAACTAGCCTTTGGCTTTAGAGGTAACTGATAAGTATATTAACACACTTTATTTCCTTGTTTAAATCATAGAGCTTTTATATCCATGTAACACTTTCCTTAGATCAGCTATCTTCATTATGGAGCACTACGGTGTCTTCATATATAGTAGTTATGTGACACATGCAACATACATGACATCAGGCAACAACTATAGACCCTACTTTGAATATATATTTATGGTGGGTTATTAAGTTGTAGTCATGTACAGACATTAGTGCCTTACATTTTGTATTGCTGTGGAAGACATTACTTAAATGATTAGTAACATGGTTTGACATCACATACAGTAAATAGTCTATTGGTACAAGTGTGCGAGAGTAAGTATTACACACCCACAACTGTGAGGGCATACTATGTGACAGAGTTGCTTGCATTGTTTTACATCTACAGTACAAAAAAATACCTTTGTCAGAATGCCACACACGAGCAACACTGGGTACTACATTCCATTATGTCATTATTATCAATAAGGATTTCTGTAGAATTATCATTCAATATACACAGGGTGGGGCGCAACTGATTATCTTTTTTTTCATTCCACCCACTGTGGGTAAATGCAACACTTTATTACTATAATTGGATGGTAGTAATTGTATTTCTCATCCACATACAAAAAAATATCTAGATATACCATTACACTTACCAATCAGTAATCCATTTCCATATGTTCCATTCCTGAAGCACTCATTTATGGCGTAGTGGCTAAAAATATAGACATCATGGCTACTTCCTGGGTTCTTGGCCACCACATTGGGGATTATACCTTTATGGTCCCCAATTGCCTCCACATTGATTGAATAGTTGTGCCTCCTATAGTTTTATATATGTGCAGTTGCTGCAGGTGGCACCAATTGCACATGCATGCAATTAATTGCTCCAGACACACTAGGAAAACCTGCAATTCATAAAAACCTTGCTTAGTGTTTGTGAGAAATTGGGTTGCTGGTTGAGGGAGCTGCGTACCCTTCTCAATCAGCAGCCACATTCCTTTTCAGGGTGATCCACAATAATCACTAAATTAACCTGTGCTTAGCCCACTGGTAGCTTGGCACAAAAGCAGTCAGGCATAACTTGGAGGCAATGTGTAATGAATTATGCAGCACTTAAATAGTAATAAAGTGAAAACACTACACAAAACAAATCCCTCACCAATTTAGAAAATGAGAGTAAAATGTAAGAAATTATTTGACACCAAAACAACAAAGATCCAATCAGAAGAACTGGAGTTATGAATTTTACTAAATGTAAGTGAAATTTTGTGCCAATCACAGACATCTAGTCGCGCAAGACCTGGCAGAGTCAAACGTTACGGCTGACTGTAGTGAAGTGTGCTTCAGATACAAAAAATAGATTGGGCCCACTCTTCGCTTACCTTTGGACTTCAAAGAAATGTCAAAGATCTAATAAGGCAAAGTTCAGCAAGGAAGGCAGACAGCGATGTCATCGTGGGGGAGTCACTGGATAAAGTTGTTGTAAAGATTTCTATTTTTGGACTTAGTCCCCTATTTTGGAGTCAAAAATCTCCAGCAGAACGAAGCTACAGGCTATAGCCAAGGAGGGCTCTGCATGGCCAGATACCCCTTCTGCCAGGAAGTGCTATAACAGGATATATTGCTGTGGATAAGAACATAGCAAGAGTTGTTGCGAATTCAGGCCAACTGGCAATGCAACTTGGGTGAATTGATGAGCAGTTAAGTCTATGGTTTCCTCTCGGTTCTCAGAGGACTTTCTGGCAGATAATGCTCTATGTTCATATTTTGGGATTTGGGCTATCTGGGCACATCTAGCACAACTTCCCAAGGGTCCAAGCATTGAAGGGTAGCACTTGGAGGGTCAGGACTCACTCATGTCAGGTATATCATATTCATCAAATACTTTATTTTGGTCATACTACCATAAAGTGCAATGTGCAAACATACCTAAAAAAATACATAAATATAATAAAATAGAACATATAATACATGATACTACTGGATATGGAATTTGAGCAGAATTCCACTCACAAAGGTGGACAGATCTCTTTATAGTCCAAGCAGAGAAATAACACAAACCTCAAAATAGCCATATAACACCATCAGGGTCCACTATGCTGTCAATGTTCATCTATTACCCTGCTACTACTAGTTCTTTGATACTTCCCCAGTCGAGAGACATAAAGAATATCATCATCATCATATGACTATATTTCAATCATGAAATCATAAAAAGCACAAAGCTCCTTGTAAGAATGATAGGATAAAAGACAGAACCCTCATAAAATACAGCATATACAATAAAAAAGAATAAAAACACTTCATACTATACATTTGGTATGCATAATCCAGAGTGCGTGTCAATATTTGGCCAAGCAAAAGACAGTTAGCCTGCTAGTGTCCGTAGAGAGAATTCTTAGCACCTCCAGATAGTGACCACGACCAATCAATCTGCACAATGGTAAAATCCATTTGCTCCACAAGCTTTTGTAAATGGGGCAAAAAAAAAACCAAGAGTACTATTGTTTCTGCACTGGTTTTACAAGTTGGGCAGAGGGTCTCCATGAAAGCATTGCGGCTCCATTTGCTGCAGAACTCTTTGTTAGGTAATGTCTTGTGGCGTAACTGTACGAATATTTTGTGAGTCAAGGGAGGAAGGATTTCATCAATTGTTTCCTCATACCTAAGGGTGGGCTTAAAATCAATAAAAGCCCTATACGGGGTGCCCACCGCATTCACTGATTCCTTCGCCACAGTTGATTCCCTATAGATCAGTCTGACCCTAGCTTTTGTTTGTAGAAATAAGTTTTCGAGATTAATCCAGTAGGCCTCCAGCCCTAATCTCTATAGGGGACCTCTAAGGGAGAAGAACCAGGGGATTGAGGTTATCTGGGGATAGTGCAAAAGGCCGATCACTAGTTCTCAATATAGAGCTAACTCTTCAACGGACCACAAGCGGTGGCAAAACTTTACCAATTTATAGTCAAGCTTATGAGCCAGTTTTCTCTGGGCTAGATCCAGGCACAAAGGGGTCAGGGGAGTGCTTATGGGCAGATTTAAAAGAGATCTTGAAAAGCTATTTTCTACTACAGTGAGGCAATTAGTATTCCCGATGCCCCACAATTCTGCTCCATAGAGTACCCCCCCAATGATTTGACATTGTAGATTTCTAGTGCAGGGGCTACTTTCCTGGCCACTGTTTTTTTCAAGATTTTTTATAATGTGGGCAGTCTGCTGAAATAATATCAAAATAGCTTTACCAATGTGGGGTGCCCAGTTTAGATAAGAAGTAAGACGAATACACAGGTGATAAAAGGTCGATACTTGTTCCAAAGTGGTGACACCAAGTGTCTTCTGGACAAGTTTACATTTCGTTTGGTAAAGACCATGTCATTGGTTTTGGCATCATTTAACTCCAGACCTCGGTTATGGCAAAACCTTAAGCCATCATTCATCAATTGTTGGAGACCTTGGGGAGAGTTCAAGATTAGGAGCGCGTCATCTGCAAAGAGGAGTGCCGGTACTCTCTGCTCTCCTATTTTGGGGCGTCACACCCATCTCTAGCCAGGAAATCGACCACACCATTTTAAAAAAGTGAGAAAAGTGTAGGCGCCAACACACATCCCTGCCTCACACCCCGTTCGATTGAAAATGTATCTGTTTGCTGATTATTTGCACCCCATCTCACTTGGGTTAGGTTTGAGGTGTGCAATCTAATTAAGATGTCTTGGAGGTTATTAGGAATGCCCATCTCTTCCAACACTCTCCAAAGAGTGGCTCGAGGAGCCAGGCCAAACGCCGACCGGAGATCGACAAAAGCCAAATATAGTTTCCCTCCCTTAATAGTCGCTTCCTTCCAGTACAAATAAAAGAATCTAAAAACCTAGCCAACTGTGTTAATATTAGCACGGAAGTCAGCTTGGAAGTCGCTTAAAATATGGAAATCCAGAATCCAGCCCTGTATCCTAGCCAGAACCTGCTTTCAAAAGATTTTCTGGAGGGAGTCAATGAGGCTTATGGGCCATTAGCTAGCTGGAACAGCTCTATCGCCCTTCTTGTAGATGGTATTATTTCAGCTATGTTCCATGATGGTGGAATATCCATGCCCAATATGATGGCAATCAAAACAAATTAATGTATGAACCCCAGACAATAGGATCCTCCCTATACAAGTCCTTTGGGCTTCTATCTGGGCCGGGAGTTCTGGCAGGGACACATAAATAGATTGCCGCTTGGGTTGCTTCCAGAGAGAAGACCAAAGCATCTTCCGCTCCCAGTGTAACTGCCCACCCCCTTCTAGGCTGTCTTCTACCTCTGTATTGCCCACCGCATATAGAGATTCAAAGTGGGACACCCATTCTTCGGGCTGAACGGTGAACTCCAGTGTAGAAATCATTACCGTCAAGTTATTGGGCCGCCTTTTTCCAAAAGGTCTTGGTATCTCTTGCTGCAAGAGCCATATGTAGCGAGGACCACAGGGAGTCTTCCCTGACTTCCTTGGCTAACTCAGCTGCCCGCCTATATCTGGCTCTGCAAGCCACTATCTTGGGGCGTACATTGGATTTTACTGCCAGTACCAGGTCCCCCTTGATTTTCCTGCATTCCTGGTTGTACCATGCTACATGGGTTTTAGGTCTCTGCTGATGTTTACCTTTGTGCGAGTTGTGCTTGCTGCAAATTTTGCCCAGCAGATCCCTAATCTCACTGTACAGGAATTTGTATTGGGTGCCTAGTTCCCTGGATACAGTGTCTGAGGGGTTTAGGACTAGCTCTTCCACCACCGAGTGGACCTTTTCTTTTACAATCTCCAGAGCCCTAGGATTGTCCTCCACCCAATTCCATCGGATTGTCCTCTGGTTATTGGAGATGGATGAGACACCCAGGCTGGGCCTACTTTTGATGACTGGTTGAGGGTTGCCCTGGATTGTTAGGATGAGGATTAGGGCACTGTGGTCGCTATCTATTCTTTTTGCTACTAGCATGTCATAGAAAGAAGGCCAGAGTTCATTGGCTACCAAACAGTCAATTCTACTGGCATAACCCGGTCGATTAAAAGTAAATTGACCTGTTAGATCTGATTTGGTTCTCCCGTTTGTGGCTCTCAGGTCATGCTGGAGGGTGAGGGCCAGCACCTGGCTTCCTCTCTCAGTCCATCTGACTGGAGGGAGATCAAACAGTGGGATCTGCCATTTACAGTCCCACTCCTCGGTCAAATCAAGTGGGGCAAAGGAAAATGGTTCAAATGTGCAATTAAAATCACCTGCAACCAGGGCTGGGAAATTGTCGGGAAGATCCAACAAAGCAAGGTCAAGATTACAGATGGTGCTGGTTTCTTCTGAACCCTGGTCCACACGGTTATAAACATTAAAAACCCTACTAGTCTACCCACAATGGAGGACCAGATCAACTGTTAGAAAGTCTTGGGAATCTACATGGACCTGCCTAACTCTGGAGCTCAGTGCATTTTTACCCAGATTGCTAGGCCTCCTGAGGGCCTCCCAAGCTCTTTCCTCTTGACATTTATGCCATAGGAGGAGAACCCATTCCTGACGTGGGTATTTACACTCCAGGTTTCTTGAAGTAAGACCACATTGTGCTGGTCCATGAAGGAACACCATTCTGGGTCTTTCAACAATTTGGTGATTCCTGCCACATTCCAGATCAGAACCTTCAGGGGTCTGTGTGAGGGTGGAGTGTTACTGCTGGCAGGATTAAGGACACTAAGGCTCTCCCCGGCATCCCACACAAATGAGTCAGATGGTCCTTCCTGCCTTGATCCCTCTTCGGATAGCTTGTGGCTATCGCCTGGGTTTAGGGCCAACCCTGGTAGGGAGCAGGCCACAAGTTGATACGTAATCGCTTTATGCCTAGCATTACTGGAAATAGTATCTTAAGTTGGGACTCCTTGTGGCTGGGGTAGTGACTTCTGCTTTCCGGCATTTAGGGGGTTTCTGGGGAGTTCTCATGGCAGAGCCCCCATAGCGGGGAGTGTAGCTATTTGTTCGGGAGGTCGGTATCTTATGGCAATTGAAGAGTTGACAATGGGGATTGTGTGTGAGGGAATTGGCATAAGGCCATCTACTATAGCCAAGTGGGAGAAGATGACTAATTGCATCCTTAGGCAACCCTGGGAGTGTTAACCTTTAAACAATCACAATGTCCTCTCTTATGATGGAAAGCCAATCCTGGGTAGTCCTAAACCAATAGATTACTTTGTTCTTGAGGGAATCAGAGTTTTCATACCCATGTCGTTCTAATTTGGGTACCTCAACCAGATAAATTCCTGCTTTTTCTCCCTGGCATTCTGATCTACTGTAGACACCATTCCTCACAATCACCCATCCGGGTATTCCCCCATAGCCATACACAGGGTCACTAGCATCAGGCGGTGGGACCCTCCCCCTTACTCTCACCTTGTCCCACCTCCCCTGAATTGTGTTCCTAGATAATGCACTATGGTTAGTATGAGTGGCTTGCGAGTCCCTGCCACCAGCGGGCGGTGGCTTTTGAGGGTAGGCCAAGGGTCAGAGATTCTGAGACTTACTCTGGTCTTGTCAATACCAGGGATACCCGGACACGACACAGCAGCTCCCTTGGGTACGCACTCCGGGGCTCTAAGCTATTCTTCACTTGGGTGTTCTTATCACATTATACCTTATCCTATAAATTAACAACCTCATGCCTGAGTGAGGTGACCTCATCTTTTAGGGACTCAATGAGAATTCTTAGAGCCTGTAGATCATCAGCATAGGTAGAACCACTCACTCCTGCACCAGCAGTCCCACCCAATGGAACACCACCCTCCTCCACAGCAAGTACCTCAAACCTATTGTGGCATTCTACATGAATAGAGTGCACCTCAACTGGGCGGCGCTGTGACTCAGTTAAGGGTGGCGGGGGACCTAATTCGGGCTCTAAAGCCATGGGCCCACAACTAGGAGCTTTCTCTTTGTTTTCAGTAGCCTTTTTAAACATCTGGGGTATATGTTTGGCCAATTTCTATGGCCGGAGGGGAAACGGGGGAGAGGTCAAATGGAACCCCATGATAAGGGGCTGGGCTGGATGAACTTCTATCAAGGAAAGGAGACGTTATTTCTCCTGAGGAAGCTATCTTGTGACACTCCGAAATTAAAGACTCAATCTTATCCACATAGCATCATTGCAAACGGGACCCATACCTATTATTTTGGGGCAGGACATTCCCTGAGCCTTATCGTGACCCTTCCTCTTCCCCATAACTTAGTCAAGCCTAATGCAATCCTCCCAGCCGCACTAGTTAGAGTGGCTAGATTTCGGCGACAAGCAGGAGTTAGGGAGTCCAGGAAAGACTTATGTTCACAATGAGGCTATTAAGCAGCTGGGATCGAGGATCATAGTAGATACAAGAATCAGATTTAGAAGTACCCATCGTGACCAAACACACAGTAAAGGGGAGACCCCTGTTTGCTGTTGAAGTATCTGGTGGACCTAAGAGTCACTATATTAAGTGCCTTTGAGGTGGAGGGCTGCTTGGAAACATAAATGGGTTGATTTGGAGGTGTTCCGGGACACTAAGAGATGATGCGACTTGCCAGCCGGCGGATGTCTGGGATGTGGCCACGCCCCAACTCTTCCTGGTGCGGATGGGCGCAGATGGCCGCAGATGGGCCCGGGCTTCACCCGCGTGCGTCCCACACTGCGGGAGCCCTGTGATGAAGTTAAGCGCGTCCTGGAGCAAAACTGTGGTGGCGGCGGCGGTAAAGCACGGTGGGGGTGGAGTCCCCTTCAGGCAGGCAGGCTCAGGGCAGGCTCAAGACTGTAACGGACTCCAGCACTGCAGGAGCCCTGTTATTAATTTAAGCGCTTCCTGGCACTAAACTGTGCTGGCAGCGGCAGTAAAGCACGTGGGGGATGGAGTCCCCTTCAGGCAGGCAGGCTAAGGGCAGGCTCAAGGCTGTGACAGGCTCCTGTGCTGTGGGAGCCCTGTGATGAAGTTGAGTGCCTCCTGGCGCGAAACTGTGCTGTCAGCATCCATAAAGCACGGTGGGAGATGGAGTCCTCTTCAGGCAGGCAGGCTCAGGGCAGGATCAAGGCTATAACGGACTCCCGTGCTGCGGGAGCCCTGTGATGAATTTAAGTGCCTCCTGGCGTGAAACTGTTCTGTCAGCGGCCGTTCAGGACGGTGGGGGATGGAGCCCCCTTCAAGCAGGCAGGCTCAGGGTAGGCTCAAGCCTGTAACGGACTCCCCATGCCAGGTATATACACTTAAATCTCTTCAATTAGTCCTTTTGGTTATTCTAACAATGGCAGCTACGAGACCTGTTGCTGCACCACCTGGAGTAACCACAGTCTTACAAACAGAATAGCCCACCTCAAAAGCCGAGGTACTAATTAGTGATACACTATGCATATTTCAACACAAAATGAGAGGCAATGATAGTTCAAATATGGAAGCAAAGAGTTATACAGAAAATAAAGAGGCCAAGACGTTCAGTCCTTTTGCTTATGTTTTCCTTTTTATTCTGTTCCTCCTCAGAAAATACAGACAAGCGCAGCCAGCGCATTTCGCCTAACCATAGGCTTCCTCATGGTGATATTGTGTATGGCTGTGCTTATACCAGAAATTGGAAAACCGCAGTGTCCAAATAAGAGACCAGCATCTGTCGTGTACTAGTACAGGTATCGACAATGAAGAATACTGTTGCGGAAATCATCAGTAGTATGTGTATCAATGTAACTCGACAATCTAGGTTTTTTAGGAAGAAATGTCCAACTATTGGTGTGCTCGGCCAAGTTGTTACGGCAGAAAGCGCTCTGCGTCCTAATTCGTCACAACGTATTAGGACGTGGAATGCTTAGCATATCATTATCATGGCTTGTGGCAGTGATAAACTGGGCTAATAAAATGGCAGCAGGCGTGTTTGATTTTGCAAGGAAATTATTACAGGCTTCAGTTGTCTCGGAGGGAGTACCAGACCTTGTATAGGTACTCTGGAAAAGTAGCCAGGAGGGTTCTGATTCTTCCCTGGATGATGCACAATGTTAAAATTGTACCCTTTAATCGTAGTCCCCATCATACTATGCAATGAGGGATCTTGGCATTTGGATTTCCAAATATCGTTAGTAAAGCTTGATGCATAAAAGTCTTTCCATATTGGAATACATGAAAATGTTCATAAGCCCATACCGTGGCTAAACTTTCTTTTTCAGGTTGTAAATAAGCAAGTTCTGGTTGGGACAAACTTCAACTTCTATATGTCACAATATGCCTTCTTGCATTAAGATGTCTGTTGTGCTGGGCTAAAATAGCGCCTAACTTGACTTGGCTAGCGTCGACAACATCTGTATGAAGCTTCGGATTGACAAACTCAGCACCTTTTTCCACCACAAAATCAAGAGCATCTATGACAACTTCAACGAAGACAACCAACACACTGAACCCTCACCAACCACCCCCAACACCCTGAAGCCAGGGATCGACAACTGTACAGCCCTCACCATCGAAGACACACTGAAGACGATGAAGTCAATCCACTCTGGGGCCCCCACAGACCCCTGCCCCCAACACATTTTCAACAGAGCCGCCGACACCATCGCACCCATGCTCTGCCACACCATCAACCGCTCCCTGGCAACCGCCTTGTTCCCCGACGACTGGAAACATGCTGAGATCAACCCCCTCCTGAATAAACCCTTCTGCAGACCCCACCGACATCAAAAACTACAGACCCATCTCCCTGCTCCCGTTACCAGCCAAAGTCATCGAGAAAGCCATCAAAAGCCAACTCGCCACATTCATCGAAGGGCACAACATCCTTGACTCCTCCCAATCCTGCTTCAGAAAAAACACAGTACGGAAACCGCCCTCCTTGCCGCAACAGACGATATCCGCACCTTACTGGACAAAGGAGAAACAGCAGCCCTCATCCTCCTCGACCTTTCAGCGGCGTTCAACACAGTCTCTCACCGCACCCAAATACGCAGACTCCACGACGCAGGTATCCAAGACAAGGCCCTCGACTGGATCCGCTCCTTCCTCTCCGGCAGAACGCAGCGGTTCAGACTCCCCCCTTTCCTCTCCGACCCTACACTTACCACCTGCGGAGTCCCACAGGGGTCCTCCCTCAGCCCTACACTCTTCAACGTCTACATGGCTCCGCTCACCCCCATCGTCAGAACCTACAGACTCAACATTGTGTCATAAATGTAAAATGTAAATGTAGTGCATTTATATAGTGCTCCGCACACCCCCGAAAGGGTCTCTCAGGCGCTGTGCACATACCGCTGTGGAACCCTTCCTGGCCTTTCCCTGTGAAGTGCCCACTCCTGGGCACCCCCAAGGTGAAGCCAGGCATCCTAGCACTGTTGGGGCCGTTGTGGAGATTAAGCAAGCTATTGCCCAGAGTTGCAGAGTGGGACCCATGATTAGAATAGGCACCGAGGCGAGAATTATCGGGTCCGGGCCAGACCTCTGCATCAGGGTCTGCCGCTCTAACCATTGAGCCACACTTCTCCACTCATATGCAGACAACACCCAACCCATCCTCTCCCTATCCAACGAACCCAACACTGCCAGACACAACTTTCGAGAAGGCATGGAAGCTGTCGCAAAATGGATGAAAACAGCTGCCTAAGACTAAATGGAAGTACTCATCATGGGCCCAAACCCCGATGCCTGGAACGACACCTGGTGCCCCCCCGCCCTCGGAAGCCCGCCCACCCCCATGGACCACGCATGCAACCTGGGTATCATCCTGGACTCAGAGCTCAAAATTGACTGCCAGATCAACTCCATCTCGTCCTCCTGCTTCCACACTCTCCGCCTCCTACGTTAGACCTTCAAATGGATCCCCCTCGAACACAGAAAGGCCGTCACTCACCCTGGTCACCAGCAGGCTTGACTACGGCAACTTACTCTATGCCGGAATAAACAAAAACCTCACCCGCAAGCTGCAGAACATTCAAAACGCCGCCCCAAGACTGGTCCTCAACCTGCCAAGACACTGCCACATCTCCCAGCACCTGCTCACACACCACTGGCTCCCCATCGAAGCTAGAGTCACCTTCAAGATGCTAACCCACGCTCACAAGGACCTCCACAGTACCAGACCAGCATACCTGAACAGCCGACTTAAATTCCTGCCACCCCAAAGGACCGTACGTTCAGCCCAGCTCTCCTACGCTGTGGTCCCCTGCACCAGACAGACCAGATCAGGAGGCCGCTCCTTCTCCTTCCCTGCGGCAAGAGCCAGGAACGACCTTCCGCTCCACCTCAGACAGACAACATCACTCCCCATCTTCGCAAGAAACCTCAAAACCTGGCTCTTCGACAGACCAGATGGACTGGAACCTGCGATAACCCCCCCACCCCCCAGCTTCTTGAGACCCTTACGGGTGAGTAGTCGCGCTTAACAAACACCTGATTGATTGAAATAAGCTATTTTAGTAGCAATGTCAATGGCTTGCTTGATTTCTTAAAACGTTTCTCACATTCTTGTGACCGAGTATATAAAACATTCATTTGTCAACTCTCTCAATCTGGAACAGTAGCTGGCCATGCCAAGAAATGAACGCACTATAGAAATATCTTGTGGAGGATCAGCATTTAACAGTGCTTTTACTTTAGTGGGATCGGGTGTCATAACCCCATCAGAAAAAATATGGCCAAAGAAAATCAGCTTTGTCTTTTGGAACTCACCCCTATCTGCATTCAAAGTCAAACCTGCATCAGCTGCTAAATGACACTTGTGTGAAAGCCTTCTCATAATCCTTTTGTGTAGCTCCAAAAACGAATACCTCATCGCTATAATTGAACGCATTCATGACAGCCTGTATGATACGTTGAATGACGTCTTGAAAAAGTTCTGCAGATGATGACAAACCAAAAGGTAGTCTTTTGTATCGAAACAGTTGTTATGTACATGCACATTTCTTCATGTTCCAATTGATTGAAATCCTTTATTCAAATCAAGGCGAGAGAAGACCTTTGCGCCACTTAATTATGTTATCATGTCAACAACGTAAGGGCCTGGATGTTGGCCTTGTTCAATTGCCTTGCTTGCCAGACGCATGCCAACACAAATGCATACAGCTCCTTCACTGTCCTTTTTGGGCAGTACCACTATCTATGTGACAAACCCATGGCATGGGACCAGTAGAACGCTCAAATATATGATGCTTAAGTAACAAATCAAGTTCCTTTTCAACAGCATCTAGCAAATGAAAAGTCATTGTCTATGTATTTGAGCAACAGGACGGGCATCCTCATTGATATCCAGCTTTACTTTCATAGTCGTGAGCTTTCCTAAACCATGAAACAATGAAGGGAATTAACTTACTATTTTGTAGTGAGAATTCATGTTGCAGTTTATGGAAATCAGTCCCATTTCAGCAGCTGTGTTGAAACTGAGTAGACTGGAACTTGACTCTGTACCTTGAAGCATATGGATGGGTGGTTGAACCTTAGTTTTCTTGTGTTCCATTGTTGCTACAAATGAACCATGACGTTTTAGGGGTGTCGATGCAGCCCACATGTGATTTGGTTTTGGATGCCATAAGTGGCAGTAATGGAAACAATTCATTATATTGATTGTCAAGCATAATGTTTTTTCGAAGCACCACTGTCAATGATGAAAGGTATCAAACAGCCATTTACTTTAAGTTTAATCTCTGGAGAGTTTTTGTATAACTATAGTACTTTGGCATGTCAACTTCCCCTTGACTGACATTTTCTTCACACACAGCCAATCCAACATGTGCACGCTTCTCAAACAAACATCGACATGGCACAGTCATCATCTTCACTCTCACTTGATACTGATATGGAAGAATTATTTGATGATGATTTAGATAACAATCAACTTTGTTCAGTGTCAATTTGACTTAAATGATGTCGCCGCTTGGCCTTGTGGGTGTGCGTCGAACATTGCTTCTAGAATGTTCCGCCTGCCATTTCTTCGCGTCTCGATCCACTTGCTTTGCAAACCATCACATAATGGTTTGCCTTCCCACAGTCTTTAAATATCTGTCCTGCACAACTTCTTTTTACAGGTAGACATCACCTTGAATTCTTCAGTTTTTTGCTTTGGTTTACTTTTCACACTCATTATTGATTTATTCTGGGCACCTCCATCCTCCATGTCAGCAGCTTGTCTATGGGCATGCTTTTCAGCTCTGGCAGCCATTAACACTCACTTCAGACTAGGAGTTTCTCTCAGTATTTTTTGTCTGAATTAATCTGACAAGCATCAATCAATAACTCTAAGACGTATAGCTTTTTACTCATTAAATTCATTGAAAATACAGTGTTTGAGAGTGTGTTGAGTCTCTCCAAAAATTCATCAATGGTTTCACCAACTTTCTCTCCTTCTTGACTGAAAATGTATTGTTCGTAATCCACATTATGCACACACAAGGGTTCCATCTTTGCTAACTCACAAGACAATACAAGTATAACAACCTCCATTGATGAGAAGAGAATAACTGAGTGTTCTATGTGGGGCATCTATTTATATTAATGCCCTTGTGTCATTGCTTGTGCCCGTGTTGACTATGCATTGCATTCTGATGCATTGAAATTGCTGTGTTATACTGCATGATGCTGAGCCATGAAGCAATTAATTTGTAAATCCCACTGCATTACTGTTGCGTTGGAAATTGTATGGGAACATACTATGAATATATTCATATTTGCATCATGTAGGCCGGACCAACGCAGCACTTGTACCATGCAGGTCACCAAAAAAGATATAAGCTGTCTCTTGCATTGCTTCATATATTTGACTTAAGCCCTTGTGTTGCCGTGCATGATACAAGAGAATGGAAATGCTTAGTAAATCTGGATCCTAGTAACAATGTACGTCTTGCAACCATGGCAAACCTTCATACTCAGGCAATCTGACCCATGCATGGCTTAGCTTGGAAAACAGCATACAACTCAAATAATCCAGAGAGCCACCTGTAAGGTTTTCTGTATATATGTTTATTTTTAGGATGAAATAAGGCCATTCCAAAAAAAGCAATATAAAATCAACCCAACTGTCTATGAACTTAATTACTAAAGCTAGAATAATGTTAGTCTCACAGGGTCTCTGGTAATTAAAAAGAAACAACTACAACAAGTGCTTCATTTATACCAGGGTTTTCTTGGTGCCAGACCTTATTTTTTTAACAGCCCACCACAAAGTTGCTTGAACTGTCTATTTTTAAGCAAAGCTCATCATTAACAATTTATAACACTTGAATAAAAAATAAAAATTGCATGTTGCGCAGGACATTCTTGCGCTTGGGTGACTTGGTATTTTTAGTGGGTGAGGTGGAATCATCAAAATTATGACAAGGGGACTGCACTAGCATTTGCCAGATCTGACTTGAGCTGCGGGTGGTGCAATGTGCAGTGCCTCGTGTGAAATACCTTGGGCCCTGGCACTTATTTTTCCACACTACGCACGGACTACGACTTTCTAAATCATAGTATTTCATAAAACTGTAGGGTGCCTATAAAAACAAAAAGTACTCAGTGTCAGTATAAAACAAGGTCCTTCTATTGTATGAAACACTGTAGCAGGTGAGGGTCTGCGATATGCAATCATGCTGGAGCAGGCTCAATGCACCTCCAACACCCAAGCAATTGACAATTTGTTTCAGAGCCCTCCTTGACTAGGATCTAGTCCTTGACATGAGTATAAAATGTGTAACCTGATTTCGGCCCTGCTGAACAGATACTGCACTCTGGGTTGCCCCCCATTTCTGGCCAACGGGGCCTAATTAACGGTGACTTATTAATATTAAATATTATATGCTATATATTATAATAATAAAACAAAAGCTTTTTCCTCTCAAAAGGGTTATTTTGAGAGGTTTGGCTTCAATTTTAAAACTGCAGCTGCCAGGCTACAGTGGTAGGCCTGCAGACATGTTTTCAAGGGAACACTAGTAAATGGCACATAAATGCTATGGTTCATAAGTGGCATTTAACTTTATGTGCCATGGTTGCATTTTGTGTACCATATACTATGGCCTCATAGGAAAAGTAAGTAGAAGTTAGCCAGTTTTCCTAACCAGGTCCCAGTACATGTGATCTGACCCCCTAAAGCATGGTAATGTCCTGGTGTACAGAGTCAAAAAAACAGCAACATCAGTCAACAAAAAATGGGGGAGACAGCTCAAACAACAAAAGCCCAATTTTCAAGCAAAACATTATAAGGTCACAGAGTTATCAGAAATCTATAATGGGGTAGGTGATGTCATGTTGGTTAACTGTAATATAAGGCACACAGTGGTAGAAATACCAAGCAGAGAATGTGCAAAGCCTTTAGAAGATTGATTTGGCAAGGGGTAGTTCGCAATAAGACACTAATTTGCAGAAACACTAACCTTTTTCCTAGAGGTAATTGGGAGTAATGTACTATTGCATCCCCCATTGCATCCTCTACTCACTCTACACAGTAGGAATATGTGGGTGATTAGGGAAATGGACCTAAGGTAAAGGGAGAAAAAATAAAACAGAGCCATAAACTATACTACTCTGACTAGTCACTCTGTTGGGCCTGATATCTGAGGCTCAAGATGGATATCTAAAGTCAAATCTAATTTAAAAGAAAAAATGATCTTCCTCAGGAATGTATCCCTGCAACCCACTCGCTGTTTTCTTAAAGTGAAGCGGGTATTTCTAAAAATGAAGCATACCAAGGTTCAATTTACTTGAATGGCAACTACCCTTCTTTTCTCTTGAAAATGTAGTTTGCTCAAGTTGCTAGAAGGGACCTTTCTGCAGATGACAGATTTAGTTAGTAGCTGCTTTCAATGTGTATTTGCAAGGTAAAAAACAATAAAGGTTCTGTGGGTCCTAATAACAGCAATATATATGTCCCTATTAATTAATAAACATATAGTGTACCTTACACGCAGTTAGAAATACATATCATGAGTATTAAAATGTATTTGTGTAGTAATTCTTTCCGTTCCCTCCTGAGAAGTAAAACCCCAAGTTCACATGGAACAATCTCTCAAAGTCTGAACGAATGATAGACTGTCTGCGAGTTAGTTATCCTCCCAACATGACATGAATTCTATATGCTTATCTGGAATACAGTTGCCCTCCTTGTGACAATGGCTCTCCAAACAGGAAAAATACTAACCCAGTCTCAAGATCCTGGCTGCTGCCACATTGTAGTGCGATGACTAGCCAGGACACTATGGAACAAGGGGAGATTGATTTATACAAGGTGAGAGTTCAAGGATTCCTGGGAACTGCAACTTCCCAGTGAGACACTGCTGCATAGTGCACTCTACATGTAGGACCTGTTCCGCCAAGTGGCTCTGACACTCGATGAGCAACACCAGCCTTCCCTTCCTCAGAATGATCTCAACTTGATCAGGTTTCGAATCTTACACCCCCAGATCTGCAGAGTCTTGACCAGTGAGACGTGCATCCTGACACTATTCTGCCTCTTAAAGACTGCTGCTAATCAATCTAAAGAGAGACAGCTGGTCACAACAAAGAAGGAAAAAAACTGACTGCTTACTTGAAGAATTTTCATCTACCCGATGATGAATTGATTTACTTTCAATGTCTAGACATGAAAACGGTCTCAAGATCCATGGAATCCAACCTTGTAGTGGCACACAAACACAAATGCTTTCCAGGCCAACGGGTGGAAAGCATGCTTGGTGCTAGGACTTCTTTTCTGAGGAGAGAGAGAGTGAAAAATTCTGAAAGAGAAAAAGCTGTACCTGCAGGAAAGTATACCAATACACCAGCTACTAGGGTGTATTTGGATGTGAACCTGGCTAGAAACTGTGACAAGACTTTTTTGACAACTTTAAACCAGTCTGTTTTCTAAAAATCCTTCTCTAAAGATTTGCAGACTTTTGGAGCACCATGGAAAGCGGTATACAACTGGAATGCTGAGACTAAGGACTCAGCTTGTCTGAAAAAGGGCACCTACAAACGCCCTGCTCAATCACAGGTTGCAGCCATGCCCTGTTGATGATTTCGAACAGCCACACACACTCTGAAAAAGCATCCAGCTCCTCCATAACTCAAAACTGGGCTGAATCAGTAGCCTGCATCTGGACCCACTACATCGCCTGTCCTCCTCAGAACATGTCTAGGTCTTGACAAGCCTCCCTTCATTGATTTACATTGGAGTTTTAGTTCCATTGTTTCCAACGGAACATTACATTTTAAGGGCTCCTCAACCTGACATCTGATGTATCATTTGTAACCACTTTGAGCCTTACATTTTATTTCTTTTAATCGAACTGGTTTGGGATTTGTAATCTGCTTGTTTCCAGCAATGGTAAAGCTGTACAAGAATCACATGTAATGTTGCCTCAGCAAGGCCAAGCTGCTTGTGCGAAGGGTCGATTTTTCAAAGACTCCTGTTTGCTCAGTACGAATTAGATGGGTTTAACCTTGTAGGTGCTCGGTCTCAACTTCTTTCCCCAAATTCCAGTTTATTATAACAGTCAGCACCCAAGAAACCTAAGAATACTTTTCGATTTTGATAGTTCCTGAAAATCAGATGATATTGAGCTAAAAAGAGATTTTTTTTTCACAGGATGGTCGAGTGAACTTGTTAGCATAGTAATAGTGTGGTTATCCAAATACATTGGAACACATGGGGCGCGAAAATGTCCAAGGTTCATTGATAGAAACAACCTTCTGCCTAATAAGGACACGTCAAGCAACAAACAAGGATTGGTATGCATCGCTCCTTCTGGCTCTGGAAACAGTATAATGTTTCTAAAACTTAAATAACTGGCATGAATTATTTCACAGTGGCTCACTGTTTCCTTTCAATCATACACAAAGTAATAATAAAGCTACGAAGCGTTAAAGCCACCAGCTACACCAATGGCTAGTACATAGGAATGTGGGTTGATACCCATGTTGTCGCATTTGAGATACTGTTGCATTTCTATAGAGAAAATACAAACTGAGATTATCACATCAGAGTGCCACGTGGATGCCAATACTGCCGATGCACTACTTTGTGCCCATTTGAGCTAAACTATATTGGAAAATCATCACGAGAAATAAGAACATAATTACATAACAGTAAACGACATGTTGCACCCTTAATGCTCCTTTAGAAAAAAACTATGAAAATATTAGATGAAAAATGACTTAAGGGTAAGTACTAATTTGAAAAGTAGCAATTTAGAAACAGCTCCAACAATGAAAGAGAGCCACCAGATTGACAATTGTAAAACAATCCAGTTCAGCCCGAAGGATATGGTAGAATAAACACTGCAATATTTAACTAAAGATTTTTCTTTAATATGTTATCTGATATCTAACTGAAAACGAACCTATGACCATACAGCATTCTAAGTGGACATTGGCCATGGTATTTATCTAAACCTAAACACTGATGCCAAAAAAACAATGGATTAACAGTAATTATACTGTTATATTTGTAATTACTGACTTACATTAGCACTACAATATCTTAAGACAGACTGTCATTCACAAATAGCACTGATTCCTGAAATGGTATAACGAGTGGAATTACACCTGAGTTTAATTATACTACCATGTATAGCCATCCGATATAAGATATTAGGACATTTGATGCACGTAAAGGCAAGTTGTTTCTCCACAGTGAACCTTTTTAATTATCATAATTTATAATCACATACTGACCAATGTGTGACTGATAGGCAGGTAAAATTGCCATTTTATTCAATTCGGACAAGTATTGTGACATAGGATCACATACTTAGAAATTAGGGTATATATGTCACTTGACGTTTTATGAAAGTGGTACTATTTGCACTGGTTGCACAATATGTGTAATAACGTCCCATTTTCTATTGCAGCTGTCTTTACCTTGATGAGCATATCAAAAACACAGTAAGAGTCTGTCCAATGTCAACTGACAATTATTACAAAAAAGAAATGCAGTATCCAAGCGGATGACCTTGAAATAGCTGGCCAAGCTCTGGCCTTCAGCAATGTACATGATGGAAATGCACTACTAATGGGTCCACCCAACAGAAGCCTGGAACCATTCAACGCAGTCCTCCTTGCAGCTGTAAGGCCACGGATTCTTAAAAGGGAATACATTTCACAACCGCGCCACAGCTAAAATGACTTTCTGGAGAATTCAGTTGCTAAACGAAACTTTCAAAGCAGTGCACCTAAATAAGCCCCATTACCTATCAATTCAATTCAATTTGTTATTGTTTGGTTATTTAAAATCTTACAACATTTAAAAAAGCAATAATTCGTATTATAGCGACTACATTTAGTGATAAAAAAAATCTAGCTTTTGGATAAAAACATACATTATTAAATTAATCAAAATCATCCATGTAATAAAATATAGCGACACTTTATAACGCAAACCACATAATAAAGTTTAATTATTACATAAGTCCTATGTTAGCTCCCAGATCAGTCTTATGGATCTAGTTTCATTCTTATTTTTAATATAATTTTTACAAAGGCCAAGTCCAAAGCTATGTCATTTGATTGTAGTCATCTTATTGTGCTTGTCAACAGGTCCCTATTCCGCAGGTGTTAAAATGCCACTTAAGTGCAATTTGTATTTCTTTCTTCAAATTTGGGTATATACAAAGCAAATTGATAATGTTCTCTTCTCCCATTTTACATATTCGGCAAAGCATCGGTTGTGTTGTTCGAAGCCATGGCATTACATGACATAATCCTGGGAAAAGGCCAAAACATGCTTTTTAGAAAATGTTTTTTAGCTTCAAAGACCAAGGGGTTTCTAAATTTGATTGAACCTTCAAATTAACCCACCCTAGACACTGACCCACACACATGGCTTGATCACCAAAAGACCTCCGATGAAGTGACCCTTCGGGGGACCCAAAGGGCAGTGCAGCGCTGGCCCAGCGAGGAGCACCGCCCCATGATGAAGCATGACATCCTTCAGGGTGTGTGAGGGCATCAAGCAAACGTCCCTCCGACATTTTCCTGTTTTTCTCTAAAACGACTACTCCTACACTTTCTTCTCAGGAACAGTGACTCTCTTTAGTAAATCATCTACTATTCAGAAGCACGTGCCACTGGACCTACATTTAGCTCCCTGACCCCCTCTCTTTTCTCAATTACTCTCTGCCACAATCCATCACGAAAGCTCCTTCTCTGAACGCTGTTCAGAAGAATCTCCAAACATTTCTATAAAGAGAATAAATACTATTTTACTAAGACACCTCATACATTCTAAGCCAAGCTCCAATTGGAATTTCTGTCAGCTGGTCACTGAATTTTTTCATTAAGTTCTCATTTTTGAAAAATGTATTGCCCCGTTCCTTGCTTTCAAAGTCGGAAAAGAATACACCTCAAAGCATGTGTTTCACATCCCAGCCTGTGTGGTGGCAATGTTTCATATAATCATCATGTTATCTCACCTCTGTGCTTCTCCATCTTTCATCTTGCCTGATGACTCTGTGGGCTTTCTCTCAATGCCAATTTTTAAGATGATCTTTGTAATGTTGATCCATACTGTTTTAAGATGTTCATTGTAATGCTGTTCAATACTGTTTTTAAGATGTTCATTGTAATGTTGTTCCATACTGTTTTAAGATGTTCATTGAGATCCTTCCTCCCATCCTGGTTATGAGCTAGTTTAAAGCATCTCTCCTCAGTCTTTGTCCTAACCTGCTACACACAGACACCCTGGAGACTTGTTCTGCATTATATATAAAACTTTGCAAGTAAAATAAATTAATAACATGACAATTTGTAATACACTTCATACCAACGCATTACTGTATTCCTGTAGTGTTAATTGATTTACTATTAATCAGTTTAATGAAGATGCGTACTTGTGAGTAATGAATCAAGTTGAATACATTGATAGATTGAGAAAGTCAAACTCCACTCGCAAATGTTCTAAGAGTACTCATTATCTATGTAGTAAACACATCTAACTCCTTTGGATTTATAAGTGATAGCTGCCCTAGTAGCCAAGGAAACATGCAGCCTGATGGGTTACTTAACCTATGGTACAGCAGAGTGTGGTCAGATAGTGCCCTGACGATTCAATGCAGGATGATGGGTTACATCATGAAACAACAAGTGCATTGCAAAAGATTAGTATGCCTATGATGGTGGGGCGTTGAGTTATGGCCGGTAGACAGTAAAGTGGTGAAATCAGCTTTCCTTAGCTGCAGCTCTGGAGAGTGTATTAGCATCCATACAGAGCAGTGTGTTTTACGTGGCCTTTGAATGTATGTGTGTTGGTGGGTTGGATCTATTAGAACGCTATGAAGCAAACTAGTTGTGGAGGATTATGTCCTTAGGATGCACTACATTGTAAGGGGATTGTGTCTATGTGATGCAGAGCAAATACATTGGGGTAGTGTCAATCTAATGCAGTGTGGCAAAGTAAGACCATTAGAATGCAATGCAATGTGGTGGCTTGGTGTGTTTAACATGCAAATCAGTGAGGCAGATGATGTTCTTTGGGAGCACTATGGTCAATTAGATCCCCTAGGATGCTGTGTGACTATGATGGTGCGAAGTCTGTTGGGTTATGGTCTCTAGAACAAAAGGTGGTGAAATAAGGTTCCTTTAAGCTCTGCTCAGGATAGGTAATTAGTAGCCACATAGAGCAGTGTTTTTAGTGGCCACTGGATGCATATATGTTGGTTTGTTTATTACGATGCAGTGCAGCAAACAAGTTGAGTAGGATTTATGCTTGTAAGATGCAATACATTGTAATGGGTTAGTGTTTCTGCAATACAGTTTAATATATTGGGATAGTGTCAATAAATCAATGTTGCTGAGTAAGGCCATTAGGATGCAATGCAATGTGATGGCTTGGTGTGCTTTTTTTATGCATATTCTGGGGGTGTGGCTTGCCGCACAAGATGTCAGATGCAATATAGATTTGCTTTATGGAGTGACCAACTATCCTTAACCATCCAGCTGACCCAGTAGTTATTTTACCCCTTTACAGAAGCTTATGCTCCCTTTTATTTCCAAACTTGGGCCTGGTGTGACAATGGGAGGTGATTTGCAGCTGTACATGGGGTGGCCCCTGAGCAGACCAGCGGCCTGGCTGAAGCTGCAGAGGTCCGTGGCTGAGACGTGAAGATTTCCCGTCGACCCCTTACTGTGTGCTCAGACTGTTGTGGACTGTGCCAGCTATTGTGGCACCATAGGACTGCTGTGATGGTGTGAAAGAGTGGTGAACAGGTTGGGTCCTGCAGCCAAGCCGGATGGCGATATCTGAGAGGAGGGGGCTGGTGAGGTCTGGGACCTGCGTTTTTTTTTTGTGCACCACCAGTTACTTGGCGCATATATGTTGCTGACATCGTGGACCTGGTTAGTCCACCCTGAGAGACTGGGGTTGACTGCAGACATGAACAGTTCGAACTGCAATAGTTCCCAGGAGGTGAGTGGCTGTTCTAATATCCGGCCCTTTCTATATGGGGCCCATATGGCCCACAGGGCTCATGTTGTTTGGAGGTTTCCGTCCCCCATCGGTGACATTGACTATGTACTGCTCCAGCTGGCACTTGCTGATTGAGTTGTAACCAGATAGGAATGGGAGGCAAGGCTGGGTGAATCCTGGAAGATGCATACGTGGAACCCACATACGTTCTGGATCACAAAGGTGCAGGCTCATCTTCTCAACTCTGATAGGCCAGCACTTGCACTGGAGTGAGTATTGAGAGTGAAGTTGAAGATGGATTTCTCCAGCTTGAATTGGTTGCAGCCCTTGGTATCTGCACCCCCCTCTCTTCTTGTTGTGTTCCAGGGTGCTTTTCATCCCGTTGTTGGGGGGGCTGGACATCACAGTGAACAAAACATCATTGCCCAGCCCAGGAGTCAGTATAGGGAAATCCCAGATTACTGCAACACTTAAAAAAAAACCAGGACTGATATTTTTACTAAATCCATGATGGGCCAACTACAGTCCGATGACAACACCCTGCCCTCTGAGCCTATCAAAACATGCATTAGCTTTTGAAGAGATTTTTCAGGCAATATGCAACAAGAGTCATGTCAGAGGTACAAACAGATGGAGTAGGTGAGGAGGTTGGCATTCTGAGGAAATACTTGAGGAAGGTGGTGGATTGAGTTACCAAAATTGAAACATTATTTCGACAATGGAGGACTCTGTCAAGTCCCAGAATTCAGGTGTGGCTTGACTCAAGAGGGTAGTGAGTCAGTTCGATCACAGGGTCGAGGATCGAGAGGGCAGGTCGAACAGGAACAACATTCATATTGTGGGGTTTGCTGAAGGGTCTAACTTGATACTCTATCTGACTGCCTGGTTGAAATTGTCCACATGCTTTGTAATTCAATAGGCCCACTGAGATTTGGCTTCTCAGCGCCCCCCTCCATCACCCTAGACCCTTAATTGACCGTTTTCTGAATTATGGTGATCGAGATATGATGTTGCAGCAATCCCGTCTCAAACCCAAACTTCACAACATAGTATCAATCCTGACTACACGATACAGATCCAACGGATGAGACTATCCTTTATCACTGTGAAGCTCGTTCCTGCTAAAATGAAGGTCATCCTTAAGGGGAGGACCCATTTTTTAATCACCTCAGGGGATTTGGGACTGGATAGAGATGTGGCAGGCAAAATGTTCTTGCCTGGAGTCCAGCTCCTTTGGGAATATCATGGCCAGGAGTGGCGTACTGCTATCCCCCTCAAATGAAGATACTGGGGTTCACATGGGCATGGGCCAGAATCGGAGGGGCATTAGGCTCAGTTGTGCAGACGTTTGATAGAGAGGGAGAGCACAGTGTTAGTGAGATATCCTCATTTGCTAATGTCGTACTTCCAAATAATTGACCAAAGGATCTTCCACTCGAGTGCCCCTGGTGGTCCCTTCTCCTCTTTTGAGATTTCACAGTACTTATGTTTGACTAGCCTGTATAATGCACTGTATCATTGTTGTTGGGGAATCTAAAATGTGTATTAATTACTGGTTCAGCTAACAATATCTCTTCATATGCATTGCACGCTCCATTATCTGCGTTCATGTCCCTCCATTATAGAGTTTTTAAGAGAGGGAAACATATGCTTCACGTTTGTAAGGGTAGGGTGGGAGGGAGACGGGATTGCTATTATGTGTTGGCATCCTTTGTTTTACATTTTTGGGTTTATTGCACTTTGTAGCTACTGCAATACCCCTCAAAGTTGGTTAGACACATTGTCACACATTTACATAAACCCTTTAACTAACTGTCCTGGATTGTAAATGACCTTAAAGACAAGATTAAGAGAGGGTTGGTATTTCAATTTATCAAGAGATACTCACCGGTCATGGTACCATTACAAGAGACACAACTGCTAGGGATCCACGGTCCCTTCTGAGCTCAATATGGGTACGCCCTTGTCTTCCACTCTCATTATACACATAGGTTTAGAGGTCCTGCAATACTGGTACACAAACAATTTCCACTACATGGTGCACTCTCACATAATGACGATATCAGAATCTACACAACGATTGAGGGTGCCCTAAATGAAATAAGATGGTACTTCATTTCCATATATATATGAATAACACCCTGTGCTGGTAGAAAACACTTTTGGGGCACTTACAGCCCAACCGACTCGACTCCCTTTGGGAACAACTACTTGAGTTCAGCTCAGTAATGGATTCTTTGGTATATGTTCGGAAAATGGTAAGAAACGCGTAGGACTACTGACCTCTCTGCCTGGTTCAACTCATAAAGTTCATCTGATGCCTTGCATTTGCCCTTTGCCCGAGAACTTACAATTTACTTTTAGTCTCATAAATCATAATCACGGATTGATTATGTTTTTGTGCCAGCTACCAACATTAGATGCCGTGACTCATTTCGTATTTTACCTGAGGCACTAAATGAACACGCCCGCTTTTGCCTTCCTTCAACCTACTGGGTGGGCGTAGTGATGGTGGATGGAGGCTGACCACTTGGTGGCTTTATGATTCCAACTTTGGGGACGATCTCAGGAGACAGATATTCAATTATTTTAACCTTAATAAGGATAATGTTGTGTTGCATCCCCCTCTATCTTATGGGAGGCCTTTAAGGCAGTCCTTAGGGTTCAAGCTATTTCCTTTCATACACGTACTAAGAAGCACACAGAACACAGAAGTGGTGACTTTTTTTGCATTGTCAGTAACTAGCCATGGTTGTATGGTGCCAAGTTATCTTTTTAGATGAACATTTGCACTCTAACAAGTGTCTGTTACTCACTTACATGGCAGAAACTGTGCATATCACTGTCCTGGCCCATACTACCTGCCAATATAAAGTGTGTGAACTTGGTGATTAGTTGGCAAGCTCATGTATTGGCTCACCAACAGGGACTAGGAGATCAGATTGGTGCCCACCCTTCTTTCTGTCGCCGGCATTGACACTTACCAAACGGCGGAACAAATACACAAGTCAGCAGTTATTCCCCCAGTGACTAAATGGCATAGACCCATTGTTGAGGACTTGGTGATCTTTTGTCTCTCTATGTATACTAACGGGGCAATAGATGCCCCATTGAGTGTAGAGTAGATAGCGAAATCAATTGCCGCAATTCCTCCGGGGAAGAACCCTGGTCCCAGTGGGTTTCCTAATGAAGCCTTTTAAAATATGCTTTGTATTTACTCAATCTCTTGTTGAACATGTATAAGGAGGCCTACCAACTCTGCACTTTGCCCTAGGATTTGAGAAGCGTGGATATATCTGTGCTCCTTGAACCTGCAACCCCCCTTGGGACTGCAGTTTGCATTGCCTGATCTCTATGATAAAACTTGAAACTAAGATACTCTCGAAACCTCTGGCGAACAAGCTAGCGAACCTGATAAGAGTCTACATTAATAATTATCAAAATGGTGTCATGCCGATGTGCAGCACACAACATTATTTAAGGAGTCTTAATAACACTCTTGCCTGTTCTGAGGGTGAGGAGGAAAGTGGAGTGCTGCTATCACTAGATTTAGAAAAGGAGCTTGATTCCATTCACTGTCCCTTTACGATTTGCCTGATTGAATGTATGAAAATTGGCCCTCTTTTCTGGAGATAAATACAATTATTGTATTAGGATTTCTGAGCACGAATAAGAATGGGTGGAGTTATGTACTTTCCTTCCCATTCAAACGCAGCACTAAACAGGGCTGTCACCCATTCTCTTCACCCTCACTGTTACACAATTATTAGGGTTCCGCTGGGCAACTAAGGGAAAGGACAGAACATCGCTTTGTGCCAATCAATTTCTGCTCTTTGTCTGCGACCCAGCAATTTCTATCCCTAAACTGACGTAAATGTTGAGAATATTTGTGGATGCATGGGGTCTGCGTGTTACTTGGCCCAAATACACCTATGTAGAGAGATCTGGGGGAGATCATAAACACATTGCCATCCCCATGGCCCCCAGAGGTTCACTGGTGTCTTTAAATACTTGGACACGTACACCTCCATCAGAGGGCCTAGGAGCTGAATATCCAGTGTGAAACATGACATGGAAGTATGGCACACCCTCCCACCTTTGGTGGCACAGCCTCTTTGCTTACCTTCCCTGTTTGGTTTATGCTCTTCAAAATCTACTGATCTCCTTTTTCAATCCCCTGCAGTGCTCTATTTCGGGGTTCTTTCAGGCAGGTGAACAGGTTTGTTTTACACATGGATGATGTCCTTTGTCCCCCTGTGATGGAGGTCTTGGAGTAGTGGACATTCAGTTGTATTATAGGGCTAACCAGCCACTTCCCATTAATGAATGGCTATGCCACATTGTGAAGACCATGGTGCTGGCCTACAATCACATTAACTATAAAATTAGGGAATACCCCCACCTAATATATACCAGTATCCAGCAACAGGAAAATTCCCCCATTCTCAGTGATGGTACCCAAATTTTGGCATCAGGCATTAAGACGGATTTAATGGGTCAAAGTTCTGACAGTGGAAACACCTCTGTGGTGCCGTCCCCGTTAAAGCATGTGTTGGTTTTGGTTGGCTTCAGAGCCAGTGATAGACAATATTGATATCTCAACTCATGGTGATGTATAGATTGGAGTCCATATAAGACCATTCTCACACTTAACGGAAACATATGCCATGACTAATGCACACATGAGGGATATTGTAACCCTCCCTGAATTAAGTCCTTTGGAGGCACGGATCAGAATAAGAAAGGACATTTCTTGTCGTTAGACCTGGCATCCTTGGTGTGGTTTTCCCCATAAACTTTCTGCCTTCAACCCTCCTGTTTTGCAGACTTTGATTTAGCTGGCTTCACTTTTATGTTCCTAATAAAATGGTTCTACATGTGCCCAGGGCCTGTAAATTAAATGCTACTAATGTGCCTGGCGAACTGAGTGTGCCACCCACTTAAGAAGCCCTACAAACATCTCTCAGGCCTGCCATTGCAGCTGTAGCTACAGTTTTAAACTACAATTTCAACCTGGCAAAATAAACCTTTAGCCAGGCCCAAACCTTCCTTTTTAATACATATAAGTCAGCCCTAGGGTAAGCACTAAACAGCTGAGAGGGCAGGGTGCAATGTAGTTAAAGAGTAGGACATGTACTTTTAAGTTTTACATGTCCTTGTTATGAACAACTTAAAAATTCATTTTTCACTACTGCAAGTCCTGCATCTCTTGTTGGATAATATTGGAGTTACCTTATTCCATTTAATAAGCTATAACTTAATATTTGCAGCAGGTAAACAGCTCGAGTTTGGCGTCTAAAGAATTGCAATTAAAAGCCCTCTTTTTGAAATGAAATGATTTTTTTTTATTGTTTAGTTAATTAAAACCAAAACAAAGTTCCAAAACAGCAGATACATTGTACCGTTAAAAGCACACGGAGATATAGACATGTTAAAACATAGTTACATCCGTTTCTATAGACATTCGATTTGGAAGTATGAAATTGGTATGAACGGGTGATACACCATCTTTTTTATACAATTAATTAAAATTAATTGATATTTATTTTTACAGTACAATTGATATTAAAAAGACACACAATTACAACTAAGCGACTCTGTGACCAATTTCATTGTGTCATGACCTTCTTATAACTGATTAAAAAGGTTGTTAAGTGGCAAATAAGTTGCGGGTCATTCGAGTCAAGGCATTTTAATATGGCAGTTCTGCAGGAGTGGATGCCCCTTTAGTTGAACTGTCTCTTCAACAGTTGACGGCGTTGCGGACCTAAGGCTGGGCAAATGCATATTAGATGTATTAAATCCTGTGTGGATGACCCACAAAGAGTGCATGCTTTTGAGCCCTGGTACTTCCAGGGAGGCAGGTGTGCATTAGAGGGCAACATTCCCATACGTAACTCTAAAAACTTGTTTTTTAAGTAGGGGAAAAAGGAAAGACCCAGGTATGCAGCTGGCTCTGATTTTGTGTAAGGGTGCAATACCATCCATGCGTGGGCTCGCCGACTGAACGTTGCTTTCTCTTCTACTAGTGAGTGCTTTTTTTACCGCCTTTTTCGTGATAAGGTGAAACAAGGCAAGAGGTAATTTCCGCTGCCAGAGGTCAGCCATCTTGGTGATTTGCAGCGAAGCCTATAAATACTTTGTCTAGGCAGACTGAGGGTCTCCTTGTAGGACACCGCCAGCACGTTGTGGATCTCTAGCCCACGATTAAGCCAGATTTTATACCAAGTTTTAATCACCTCGTACATTCTGTATAATTGTTATTGTTGCAGCCCAAACTCTAATCAAACCTGGGCCGGTGAGGAGTCACGTGGCAAGGAAAATACCTTTTTGTACCCTCATGTCTGAAGGCTGTCCAGAAGCGCAGCATAATTTCCATGCTGAACAACACTTCCATACGCGATAGTTGGTAGAAGTTAGGCTTTGATGACTGCTAGGAATGGGCTGAACAGTGGGCCTGTTAGGGTTTTTGATATACTACAGATCGCAATTATTAAGGTGTTTCCCTTTTTTTGTATGGCCTCGTTCTGCTTTAGAAAGGAGAGCCTTTGATCCAAATATATCCCAAGATAATTATAACTGCTCACCACTTCCAACCTCGCGTTATTGATAGTGAACAATGTTTGTTTATGGAGTCAGTGAGTTATGATCATGACTTTTGTTTTTGTAGTATTTATTTTCATCAAATTTGTTTTGGCGCAGCTACCTAGCTCATTAATTGCTCTTTGCAAGCCGATTCTCGTGTAGCTTAGGAGCACGATGCCATCCGCATAGGACAGATCTGTTAATGGGAGTGTACCCAGATGTGGAGGATGCAAGTTAACCTCATCCAGCCTTGGTGTCAGGTTGGTCATAAATAGGTTGAACAAGTATGGGGCCAAAACACAGCCTCACTGGAATAGATCTTCCTAATGAGCTTCTTGCTGTCGGCAATTTTAACCTGCATCCAGGTGTCAGTGTATAGATCTATTATTGGTTTCAGTATTGATTCTGGTAGACCCTGTTGCTTCAGTTTGCCCCACAAAATGCGTCAACTAACTTGGTCGAAAGCCACCTTAAAATCCACAAAGCACAGATCTAGTTTCTGTCACTGCCGCAGGCTTTTATCTGCAATTAGTCCTAATGCTAGAGCATTTGTGGTTGTACCCTTGCGCCTGTGGAAGCATGACTGGTTGATGGGGATTATTTTATTTGCATCGGACCAGCTTATCAAGTCGGCTAAGATCAAGGAGATCAGATGATAATTGGCTGGGTCTGTGCACTCTCCTCCTTTAAATACAGGATTAATTATTGAGCCTCTCCAGCTTTCCGGGGTGCAGCTAGTTGTGCCTACCTGACAAAACAGACAGAACATCTTTGTTAACCAAAAATTGCGATCTTGCTTGTAAATTGCGGGGGTACTCCGTTTGGGCCCAAGGCCCCATCAAGGCTACTTTCTGCTAAAACCTTGGAGATTACTTCTCCGGAATTGGGTAGGTATGGCTGTTGTGGTACCCCATCACATTTTGTGCTCTTTCCTGTTATTTGATGGTTTTGGAGAACATGTCTACCCTGTTACTGTGCTTATTCGGAATCACCAAAGCTGATCGATCTACCTTTGAAATGTTTTGGTGCAAAATCATATTTTGGTCCTCCACTACCGCGGGGGATGAGAGTTCAAGGGGGATTGTCCCACCCTCGTTTAATACTGAGAACGTGGTGATTAGGTGTTATACCCAAGCAGACTCAGTGACACAAGTCACATTTAAGGACTTTCGACGTTCTGGACAGAAAATTCACTTGGTCCCAAATAGCTCTGTCATTCGATTGCTTTGCGTTGTATAGTAGTTTTGTCCAAAAGTTATTGTTCTTTTTCCACCCAAATTAGTTTTTTGTATTTCTTCTTTAAATGATGTACTTGCTCCCATGTGATAGTGGATGCACTTTGTTGCTGTGTCAACCTAATAGCTCTTCTTAGTTGCTTCCTTAGGGTTCGGGCAGTTTGACTTAGGTTTCTGCTATGATCTATTCTCTTTCTACTTTGCAAATTTGTCGAAGCCCCCGACTGTGAAAGGCTTGCTAGGAAGGTGGTCCATGTATCAATCGTCAAGCTTTTTTGTGACTCAAGGGTCACCATCAGGTCTTTCGACCTCGAGACTATGTGTGGTAGTGTGCTAATTGTCCATCCCAGTCACTTAAGATTTATTGATGATGTGGACCCCTCCACGATGGGGGCCTCTGTCTGTCTTTGAAATGTCATTGTTAATTCCAGATGCTGACACAAGTGGTCACTCTCAGTGGTTTAAATGATCAGAAACCTTTCTGTTTGCACAAAGAGCTGAAGAGTTACTATTGTGTAATCTAAGACAGAGCTTGAAAGAGGGCCCTGGCATGTGCAGGCCGGGGGTCTGTCCTGTATTATGCTGCCATTTAGTACACACATCCCTAGATGTTCGATATCTGTTGCTGGTCTACATTGTCAGCTCCTTTTAGAATGGAAAAGGATTGCGTTTGTACTGCCCAGATCGTGTTTGCTGCAGTGATGTTATTGTCTTCTTCTGGGGTGTATAGTAGTTTGAGTTGAAGTCTCCAGTTAGGATCATTTCCCAGGTCGGTTGTTCAAACCGGAATTCTGCAATGGTGACAATACGTTTTTTAAATAGTTCTTTCTTTATCTTTTGTTTCAGGTGTGCATAGATATTAATACAAATTACAGTGCTTACCACTAACTGGATCCCAGCTCCATTTTTATCATTTGCATGTCGGATGTGGTTGTTGACAACTGGACTCAAGATATGTTTAGTGCTGTGGAAATGTAAACGGCGAGGCCGCCTTTAGGTCTACCGAACTGCTGCGTTCGTATGGCATTCACATGGTTGAGGATCCACCCGGGAACTTCCACTGGAGCTGTTAGCCAGGTTTCTTGGAGGGCAACGATTTCATAATCATCCCAGATCTCGGGAGATCCATTGTCCTGCAGGCATCTCTTTGCTCCTGCTATGTTCCAGGACAAGATTTTGATTAGAGGGGACTCTGGTGTACATTGTGTTGCTACATGTCATTCTCCTTGCAGGTCTTGTCTTTGGGGACCTTGGTATGTTGTTTTTCGTAACTTTTGTAGTTGTGAATTTTTACCATTCCTGTCTATTGCACCTCGTAATACCGAAAAATCTGGGTTTGTGCTAGGATTGTTGTTTGTGGGTCTATTTGATGATAGTAGAGGTGACGGATAATGTTGATCAAAGGAATAGAAAGAGATATACCCCACTCTTTGAAATTTGAGGCCTCTTTTAACATGACTGAGATAATTTTTTCTGTCTTCCAAGTTGATAGGGTTTTTTCCCTTCCGTTATTATGTGCCTGGCTGGTGAGTTCTATCGCCTTCAAGTCTGTAGATGTCAAATATTTCAAAGTTGGTATGACCGCCATGAGGCGCAAGATGTTCCCTCTGTGTAAGTAATCTTGTGGTCCTTGTGAGGAATAGTGTGGTGTTAGAGGATCCTGTTGTTTAAGATTTATTTAAGCTCCTTTTTTTGCGAGTGAATTGTTGATGCTGGTCTTGAGCTTTGATTTCTTACCTACTCTTCTTGTTCATTTCAGCTCACTTTTTTGCATTGCAAATTTCTTTTTATCAGTATCTGGTCTCTCTTCACTCTGCCAGATTGCTGGCCTTTCTGTGAGATCACTTCCCTATCTCCTCTTTTTTCCTTGGCGTGAATCAGTAAGGTAGGACCTTGGGCTCCTGCAGGAGCAGCCCCTTTCCTTTGAGCTGATGGTCGTGTTCGGCTGGGAGCTTGTAGTTCCTTTAGGATTTTTTGTTTTATTTACATTGCCCCCAGGGCATGCAACTCTGCAAGCACTAAACTTGTTTTCTTCTATTTTATTTCTGTTTAACAAAGGACCGCTGCTCTCAGAGCTCAAGTTTGCAGTCTGGGCTGTTTAGCCCTGACGATGCACTTGGCAGTGAGTCTAATGACTCAGTTGTACCCAATTGATCTGTGCAGCATACATCCTCTTCCTCTTTATGTTCTTGATTCTGCCTGGTGGTTGCTAGTAACCGTACTTTGCCATCATTGAAATTGAACATTGGGTAATTGTCCTTTACCTGTAATTTTAATTCTTTACTTTTTAGGGGGCAATTTCTTGCTTTCCTGGCGCGTTTCTTCTGTCTTTTCATTAAAAGAGGAAGGTGGTTAATTGTTTGATCGGCCCAGGTGGTTGGTTGTTGGACCACTTGGGTTCCTAAGGCTGATGAGGATGATTCTGCGGTGATTACCTAGTCCCTTAATTCCACAGCCTTGGTCCTTTTTCCAAGTGCTGAGAAGATTGTCTGTTGGGTAGTTGGTAAGGCGGTAAATTGTGGGCTTCTTTTCTGGCTGGGTTATTTGTTTCTGGGAAATGATTTGCCTATTTGCACTCCAGGAGAATGCTTGTTAGTATTGCTGGGAGGTCCCTTCATTTTTAACTGTGCAGCAAGCACAGTTAAGAGCTTGTTCCATTGATGGGGGTTTGTTTTTATTTGTAGATAATTGCCCCATCATAGAGTCAAGTTTAGTGTTTACACCGGAGATATATTCTGCTATCACATTCATTAGCTTGATTTGGATGTCCAGTTTATCTGACTGCATATTAAGGGGCAAAATTGAAGTTTGCAGTGCTTTCACTGGAGAAGTGTGCAGATTTGAAAGTACATCCAGTTTTTTTTCCGCTTCTTGGTTCTGCTCCATTAGGTGTTTAGTAATATTGTGATACACCTGATCGTTCCGTTCTGTTATACTGCTGGGTGGGTAAGTAGGTGCTATTTTTGCCAGTTGTATTTTCCGTGTAGGACCTCTGTTCACTGTTGGCTTAATTTTAATATGGACTTTAATAGCTAAATGAGAGGCCTCTTTTCTTGACTGTTCAAGTGAACTAGCTATGTCGATTATTGTTTGCTGTTGGTCTATTAGTCGCGGTGTCAGTTTTTTCCTTAATTGACCCTCTGCTGGACTTTTGTCAATTTGTCCCATTTCTTGTGCTAAGTTGATGTATTTTGGCATTGTGGGCCGAGCCTTTCTCACTTTCTCTGGTTTCATCTCTTGGTTACTAGACTTAATATTGTTTATTTGTACTGTATTATTGTTTGTTGGGTTTGTTGTCACAGCTTTGCCTGTTCTGGGGAGCTTAATATTTCTACTGTTGTTAATTGCGTTTCCGGTCGGGTGTTGGTGACTTACAAAACTGTGCTGGAGGGTAAGACGTGGTACGTATTGCTTGCAATATGTCCTTATCGTTCAGTATTGATTGAGACTCCATCCAGGAGTCACTGAAATCGTCTGTCTTATAGGTGTCCTCCTTCTTGTTATTTTGCTTTAGCTGCTGTCTTGGAGTTGAGTGATTTTGGGGTCTTTCTGCATCACTGATAGTTTCCGATCTATTGTCGGACCTTGTGTCAATCCTAGACATGGGATCCAGTTCTGTGGGCGGGTAAACTTGCACTTGCATGGTTTGCACCATGTTACTCGGGCAGTTTGGTATTATAACCTCCTGGACAACATCTGCTGTCCCCGGGATAACATCTGTGCTGTTACTATGTGTTAAGGCTTCATCCTTAAAATGTACTTCAGTGCTCGTGTGTACTTGCAATTGAATAACTTGAACCTTATTGCTCCAGCAGTTCAGTTTTGTAACCTCCTGTTCGAAGTCTACGGTCACATGGAAGGCTTCTTTGCACCCGCTACTATTTGGAGCTGTATTCGTTGCAGTTACTGTTGCCTTGTGTAATTGTCTTCATTCTGTGTAGGGACTAGTTTATATGGTGTCAGAGGTTTAGGGAGGCCATTAACGTTTGCCGGCGTAGAATATATGACTGCAGTGGGATCCTTTAGGAAGGTAAATTTACCAGTTAAATTCAATGAACCAAAGATTGTATAGGTCGGTAACATGAGTGTTGCTCTTTGGTTCCGCACTGACTTTGGTGAACCACTCAGGGGGGATGCTTCTCCTTTGGGTTTTGGTTTTGACTTATAATTTTGCTTTGTTGGTTGTGATGGTTGCTTCTTTGTCCTGCCTGATCTCATCATCGCTCTCCTTAGTTGGTGTTGACCGGACAGAGCTGGCCTAAACTAGTAAACAGGGAGAGCAAGTTTTTGATCTTCGCCGTATGTCCAGCTAACTACTTTGCTAGCTTCAGGATTTACTTTTGATGCTCAGTTGTCCTTTTCCGCATTGGGTTTGCCAAAGTGATTTTTTTTTTGCTGGTTTAATTACAGGTGCCTTCTGCCTTTCTGGTTTGCCTCAGGCAAAATTGTGATGCTTGTGGTAGACTCTTGCTGCAGGTGCAGTTAGTGCACCTGGGTGGGGGTGCCTGGGCTCTAGACAGGGGAAATATGTGTTTTGACCTTACTACTTCTTCCAGTTTAACAGTCCAAGCCTGTGGCGCTCTAATGCTTTATGGGGTGAGTTGTCACGCTACAGCTGGGAGCGGTGTGATTGGCTTAGGATACACTAGGATGTGGGAGGGAGACACTGTGAAGCAAGGCAGCAAGCGGCACCCAGACCTAGCAGGGCCGCTTCGGTCACCCCGCCTGGGCACACACTCAGCCGCTGCCTTTTAATGGTGGCAGCACTCACAGCCCTCTCCCAACCAACCAACCAACCACCTTCACCACTTCCCCCGTCACACCTTGCCGCACTCAGTACTCTGCTGCTGGAGTGTTGATTTTGTCACGGCGACCTAGGTGCTGATGCAATCCTGTACTCTGCTCACCAGTATTGGTGGTGCCCGGTGGAGAGAGGGGGGTGCCAGATTTGATAAGCCCTCCTACTGACCTCCTGCTAATGCTGGAGAAATGCTGGGGGCTTGAAGCTGCTCAAGGTGGTAGGTGGGAGGCAGAGGTGGTGAGACAGTCCAGCTCTGCTCCTCACCCCAGTATTGATAGACTGGTGGTGGAACCTGAGGGAATCTGTAGGAGAGGTGTGGAAGTGAGAGTATTATGGCCCTGACTAAATGCTCAGCTTGCGGGGGTTCAGCGCTGTGGTGCAGCATTGACACTTAAACTGGCAGTTGCTTGTGGAGGTTGGGGAAGGCTCAGCCTTACCGTGGGTGATGATGGTGGCGTGAAGGCGCTATTACGCATGTTGGGCCCGAGCTGCCTAGTCAGGTTCCAATCTGTGCAGTCCAGGTCTTTGCCGGTTCCTCACCAGCGGCACCTTCCAGCCTTGTGCAGCGCAAGTGGGGCACACCGGGTGAACCACAGGCCGCACCCAGTCTCAGCCAGGCCGCGTTCGTGGTCATGTGGGGGCTGAGTACGGCTCCCGCACTCACAGCACTCATGGCGGTCGCGGAGCAAGAGAGGTAGAAGGTTGTAGGCAGGCTAGGCTTGGCAAAAGAATAGCTAGGAGCCAGCTTGTCCGGTTGTGGCACTCGCTCCCGGGGGTCAGGGTGCTATGCCCCCAGTATAACACCCGAGCCGCCGAGCTGCTCCTCAGTTCCTCCACTCCTCAGCACCTGCCTTCGTCACAACATCAGCGTCTGAACCATGAGTCAAAGTTGAAGCCCTCTTTTAAGGTAAAGGCAGATTTTTTGTCACAATTCTGAAAATGCCACTTTTAGAAAGTTGGCATTTTCTTATTCTAACCATTTGGTGCCTGCAGTGTGTTCCTGTGTTACATTACTAGGTATAGCTAGAAGTTGGTCCATGTGTATTGCTCCCAGAATTTGAGACAAAAGGAAGCTAGATGTTGGCAGAATAGGTCACACTGAATTAAAAAGGGGGAGGAGTTGTTGCCTACCACGCTTGCACATCACAAAGGCTCTGCTTGCGCACTCTCACAAATGATTTGTTTCCTGTCTTTTCTGACTCCAGATAAGTTGAGGCCAGGAAAGAGATGCCTGATACCTCAGAGGAGGAGGAAACCTCTAGAAGCTTCCTCTACTTCAAAGTGGGTATCAGGTATGAACATTGTACCGTAAGACCCAACTCTTCAGTACACTTCTGGACCTGTGTACTCTGCCAGGAAGAAGGACTGCTGTGCAGCTTAAAGGGCTGCTAGATTGCTGACCTGCTTTGCTTTGCTGTGCTGACCTGCTGCTCTGCTGCCCTCTTGCCTGAGTGAGAAGGACTGGACCTGCATCTCTAAACCCAGGACCTCAGAGTGAATCTAAGGTTAGTTTTCTGGCTTCCTGATCAGAATTTCCATGGACAAAACATGTTTGTAACAACCATTAACCCAGCACATGGACTCTGCTATCTTTGAGTCCTCCCAAGTGGTGGGGCCACCCTGGTTCAGGACCATTGGAAGTAGCCTGAAGGTGCTCTACCAACTCATCTGTGGATTCAGCAGAACCGGGTGCATCTCCCGTAGTACTGGTGCATGACCCTCAGAACTGAAGCAACAGCTCTGCTGGATGGCCTTCCTAGATGCAAAGTGTTTGAATTGCCCAACGGAACTGCTGCTATGTGGAGCATCTCCACGCAAGGACATCGCCTTGCCCAACGCAGCCCATCGGAACTGCCCTGCTGCTCCATGCGACTCAGCACTAGGACATTTCCTCACCCAGTGCAGCCCATCGGAACTGCTGCTGCGCAACGCAACTCCATGCAAGGACATCACATTATACTGTGCAGCTCCATGGAACCGCACTGCCAGCCCATCTCCTTTCATCTCATCTCATCTGCTCCATGATCCATCCTCAATGCGGGACTCCGCAACTCTACACAACCAGGATTGAGGTAGTGTGGGCCATAAGTGGGTCCCTGTATCCACCGTGCACTAAATCCCGGTCGGTCTGAAGTTGTGACTTTGTCCCAAGCCTGTCCGATCAGATAATCACAGTTGGAGCTTGGTGCTTTGTTGTGCTATTTTCACTGAAATCTTTACACAATTTCCTAACTCTGGTTCTAATGATTGGATTTTGGTCATTTTGGTCCGTATTTATTTATTAAAATTTACTTTATATGTCTAATTTGGTGTGGGATTCTTCTTGTGTTGTGTTTTCATGTTATTACTGTCTGAAGTGCTGCATAATTACTGTACACATTACCTCTAAGTTAAACCTGACTGATCTATGCCAAGCTACCAAAGAGTTGAGCACAGGATAATTTGGGGTTTGCTTGTGACTTCACCCTGACAAGGATTGTGGCTGCTGCTTGAGTAGTAGTCCAATTTCTTAAACTTGTTTACTAGCATTCCATATAAATAAAACCCTGACCCCCTTCTGAAATGAGACAAATGGTCAATAGACCTCGGTCCACTTATGGATGAAGACTGGGCTGATGCCAGGATAGCCACCACGATGTCCATTAGACTGAGAGTGATCCTACTGACTGGTGAAAATGAGGGGTAGCCTCTTTTGGGTAAATCAGTGACAGTGGCCCCAAATTCACTTGACCTTATCTCATATTATGGGCAGGTCTGTCATACTTGATTCAAATATGACACTCCTCTGCTTGATGGGCATATGCAGTGGTAAATGTGCAACAAGATAATTGGTGGCTATGGGCTTGCGGGCTTGCTGATGGCCAAGAAGGACATTGCTGCTACTGTTGCGTAAACAGAGCTCTCCGACTGAGGGACTGGATCAATGGCATGGACTGATGCGCCAAAGCAGAGGAGTAGGTATGATAAACCCAGAGGATGTCCGCAATAATATCAGAAAACACGGAGCACATGGTGGTCACTTTCCCAGGACTTGGAATTTTAATTAAGGCTCAGAATGCCAGGACCTGGAGGATCCCATATGTATTTTGTGATAGGATACCATGTAGCTGCTATTGGCTGTAAGTTTTTAAGTAGTGGTTATGCTTAAAATCAATAAGGAAAGTGAATTTAAAAAAAAGATCATTGAGGCTAATGGGTGATTTAAGGATGCAGTACAGTCAATTACATCCTCCGGGACTCAGTGCAGTGTGCTGGGCAGTGGTTACCTACACCCGGAGTGGTCAACTAGCGTATCTCGGGTTAAGAGTGCTGTGTTTCTATTGCCCCCAAATGAGGCAGGGCTGTGTAACAGATTCATATAGTGATATCAAAAACAACCAAAGGTGATGGACTTAAATAGTAGCACCTCACTTTTAATAATGCTGCTGCCTTATCTGGCTGTTAGTGCACAATAACTCCAGCACCATTCACCTAGTGGTGCCTCAGAAGAGAATCTCTGACAATTTATTCACAACAAATGGAGGTGCACTGAACATAAAATAGAGAGTCCAAAGTGTTTTTCTGTTTCTTTGTTTGACTTTTATTTCATAGCTGATAAAAACACAACAACAGCCAACGCGTTTCGTTCCTTTAAAGACAAATTTTAACAGAACTTCTTCAGGGCTGTAACAGAATAGAAAAGACATTTTTATAACACTCATTAAAACTGACGGACGTACACATATTTACAAACGTTAAAAAAGTTTTTTGTTTTAGATTATACAATTATATAAAGATACAAAAATGGAGTCATTATGTACATAAGATGCCCTAAAAACAAATTTATTTGTTGGCGTTCTTTTACATATTTTATAGTACCCTATTTATATATGTTTCTTCAAATAGACAAATTAATCACTGTACTATGTTCAAAGATCATATTGACAAATTCTTTAAAAAATCCAAAAGAATATTTCATTTCTAAATTTATATATTCCAAAACTAAGACTCGAAAGGTAAAAACTATTATCTCACCTCAAAATGACAGCAAGTCAAGTATAGGCTTTTTATTTGATGATTGGTAAATAAGAAATAGACAGCAAATCCCACATCAGGACATCCAAAATATCAGAATTAATCTAAAAAATTAAGACAAAGGAAACCAAATTAGAACAACCTGAGCTTAATAACAAGAGATTTCAAAGAGAGGGGGTTGAATAGCACCCTTTATCTCACCTTCGTCGGTCGCAGAAGGTATAAATGTGTCTAGAGAGCCAGTGATTCAATATTAAAGATGAGGAGGTCCAATATAATGATGGCTATCAGATTTCTTAATAAAAATCTAAAGCAAAAACAAAAACCAGTATTGAATCAAATATAATGGAGAGACAAAATAGAAAATCATTGCTTCATGAAATAGGAATCTGTCATTTATAAAAGTCACGAGACTCCACAGTGTTCACCATCACTAGAAGAGGAGTAGACCAAGACCAGAGATTTCGATTTTAAAAAATCAGAACAGAAGACAAAACCGTGGCCATAAACAATTTAGTAGTTTGTAGATCGAACCTCTTTCTAGTAATGGCTATGTTCTCGCCAGTACAATAACTTCAAAAGGTTGTGAGAATCATTACTTAATGACATAAAAATCTGGCGTTTATAAAAGACACGAGACTCCACAATGTTCACCGTTATTGGAAGAGGAATAGACCAAAACCAGAGATTTCGATTTTGAAAATCAGAACAGAAGACAAACCGTAACCATAAACAATTTAGTAGTTGATAGATCGAACTTCTTACTAGTAATGACTCGGTTCTCACCTGTACGATAGCTTCAAATGGTTGTGTAAGGCGGAAAGTCTTAATTTACAAAAGTAGACGCTCAATTTTTGAACAGCAAAATATCGATCAAACACCTAATAAAAAATATATATTTATATAAATAAATACATTTTTGGTGAACAGATTGATATTTACCAACAAAATTGTATATCTGTATATACGTTCAAACTAGGACATATGAAACTAGAAGAATAACTCGTGTCTTAAAAATTTTTTTTTGATGAAGAAGGTTTAAAGCTTTTCACAGACATATTCAACCTGTGTTTCTGAAAAAATGGAATCAATACTTTATATAATTGCTGGATACTTCAAAAAAGTAATCAATACTTAGAATCCAAATGAACAATATTTCCACCAGATAATCATAGGAATCACAAAACGCAATTTATTTTATATACATATATTAGGCATTCACAGCTATACTAAATTTTATCTGTAGCTTCAATACATGACATATATATGAGTATACACTAAGAACCATAGTCTCTGATTCTTAATCAAGAACTTAAAAGGCGGGAGAAAAAAAGGGGGGTGGAGGGGGGAGGAAAAGGGGAGAAGAAGGCAAATTCTGAAGGCCATGGGAGGTTGGGTAATACTTCTATCTAATTAAAATGTATAAGGCTGGACAACCAAGTTGAATATTGCTCCAACAGACAAACAGACTAAAGTTTCAGATTTTTGACCAAAACTAATACATTATTTGTCACATCTAAAAAGACACCAAATTAACCTCATATTGACTATCTAAACAAGTTTACAGAGTTCTATTTGCCATGGAAATACCTTGATATGTGATTCCTGCTCTCTCTCCGATTCACCGACAAACTCCATAGTAGTTTCCCGCCGCTTTTATACCATGTTTGGGTCCTCTAAATCAGAAACACCTGATCTTGAATATTAGACGCGTAATTAGTGACATCATAGATGCGCGACACTCGCATTGGAGCAGCCTTGTATGTGGGAAGCCTCTCGCAAACGGTTCGGCCATTTTGAAGTGTCTAAAGTATAAATGTTTCCAACTGTATTATACTGAATATAACGCTCGTTGGATAAATATCCAATTTCAAACAAAGAAATAATAATCTGTGCTTTAGTAAATCAGAAAGTGACGATGTAAATCGTAATTCTCACAATGATTACGACTCGGGCAGAAATGACTGATAAATACGTTTCTTTCGCTGTCATGAGACACACAAGAATTCAAATACTTACCCTTGCTATCCTCTAATAAAAAGGCAAAGAAAATACTGAAAGACGAAAGCTGTAGAAATATGAAAAAGGAAACTAAGCAAATGATACCGTTTTCATGCTCTAAATTTTCGGCCATCTTTAAATGTCAGTTGTATCTAAATCCATTAAGTTGGTTCTAATACTAGCCATGTATATAAATGAAAAGATAATGGTACGAGCCTATAATGATGACTAATATAATGATATGAGTTATAAATCTAATACTATTACGAATCGTGCTAAAGCGGCAATATAAGTATACTACTATTATTAATACAAAAACATACAATATATTATGGTTGGTCATAAGATCCTTTAATAGGAAAAAAAGAGGAAATTAAGTAGAACAGAAAGTGTAATCATTAACTGTGTAATCTATTCAAAAATTATGTAAAAATAGCAGCGTGACACTTCAAAAAGATGCCTTATGATAAATGCGAAAGTGATCCACAGCGGAGTCTTACAAGTATACAGCCCTGGTATATTGGCTGTATCTTAAAAAACGATATAGAAGGGGGAATATAAGATTTAGATTTGTGGAAAGAAAACCCTTGTTGCCATATAATAAATGAGAAAGTAATCCACAGCAGAATCTTACAAATATACAGCCCTGGTGTATTAGCTGTATCTTAAAAAACCATAAAGGGGGGGGAATATAAAATTTAGATTTTTGGAGAGGTCCCTTGTTAGTCCAAAACTTGCATAACTTGTCTTGTTATCAGATCAGATAAGACAACAGTCAAAAGATACTTTCATCGTCATGTTCATTTTTTATCTTTCGCTTAGTACAGGTTGTTAATGTAATTCTAAAAGTACAACAGCACCAGTATAAACATTGATAGATTGAGTAGTTTCTGGACAGATTTTATAATACATTTAGATGCCACAATTTTCAACCGCTTCATTTGGCTCAACTGAATACAAGATTATATCCATTAATATCTGCCTTAGTTCAGAAAATAATGAAATTCATTATCAGTATTATGACCAAACTTGATTGCTTGTAGTCTACAAATCCATTTAGACTCACGTTGTCTTAAGGTGAGAGCTCTATCACCTCCTCTATTGCATGCTGCCACATGTTCAATTCCAAAGAACCAGAATGTATGGTCATTAGCATGAGCTTGTTTATAATGCTCAGCCATAGGATACCTCGGGTCCCCTGTAACTATGGCTCTTCTGTGCTCCTGGATTCTTAGTTTTAGGCTCCTCGTTGTACTTCCTACATATATTTGATGACATTTACAACCCAATATGTATACCACATAACAAGTTTTGCAATTAATGAACTCTCTGATCTTGTACTGTTTCTGAGTGTTATACACAAATTCCTTTTTTTTGTTTTTACCAAAAGCACACATGTTGCAGGAGCTACATGTGAAAAAAACAGCTGGTTTTGTAGGTAACCATGTTGAAGGTCTCTGTGATGAGGTCACATAGCTGGGGCACAGTCTTTCTTTTAGTGTTATCCCCTTCTAATAGGTTACACTTGGATTTTTAGTGAGAGTCGTTTTAAAGGCGGGTATTTCCAATAGCATATGCTAGCTATTTTTCAAGATTCTAAAAATCCTTTGACTGTGTGAGGTGTATCTAGTTATATAACAGATTCATATACCTTCAATGCAGTGCTTGATGGTTGGTAAGTATCTCTAGGATGCAGTTCATTGTTGTTGGTTAGTATATCTAAGATCCAGTGAAGCGTACCATGTTCATGCCCAATGATTATGTTGCAGTGTTGTAACCTAGGGCCTGATTTATGCTTAGGAGTTTGGAGTACTATCCATCAAAGTAGCTAAGAACATAATCTCCACCACCCTGATGGACTACCGTCCTCCAAATTTAGAGATGACCGCCGACCTAGTGATCATCTCTGTCCCTTACTGTCAGACAAAAAATAGCATCACACCATCCACCATAACTAATCAGAAAAGTATAAATCCTAAGCATATTCAGTAAGGCCATGCCAGTGGTAGCAAATATTGCCATACCGGCACAAATGGACAAATGAATTTGACTTAAAACTATAACAGCCACACACTCCTATAATGATTGATAACTGAGCACTCTGAAGGAAGAAGGCAAATAAACGCCCAAGGGTAAAATACTTTCCAGGAACACCATGAAGAGATAGGGATGAGGTATAGCAAGAAAGATTTCCTTACAGCAAACGGGACAATAACACCTTAACCCAGGTCTGGGCATTGATGTGCAATTGGGGCAGTGGCTACTGTATTGTGGGAGGATCAGGATTCAGCATTTATACGATTAACAAACCTCCTTTCATTATGGCAGATTGTGTACTATAGACAAACTGCTTGCCTACCATTCATTAGCAAGGTTGTTAGAAAAGCAGTCTATGTTCAACTCCAAGTATCATATCAATGCTAACCATCTCCTGCATAACTACTAATCCATCTTCATATCAAACTGCAGCATGGAGACCATTCCATTACAGTTTGTAGACGATGCCCTCTTGACCACAGAAAAAAGCCCCCTGCCTCCTGACATTGTTGGACCTCTGAGCTGCTTTCCACACAATTGACCATCCCACTTTCATATGCACTCTGGAGTCTTAAATGGGATTCAAATACAATGTAATTAACTGGCATTGTACTTTTGCTGGTTTGTTTATTGGCCGCTTTTGGGCGACTCGTGATTTTAGACCCATTATCGCACCTGCCGTACGGAGCTCACTGACTGTGCTAATGTTTTTGTTTGAAATGCTGCTTCCTTTCTTTGATGGGCTTTTTTCATGAAGTGGCGCACCTGCCATAAAGGTCTGAGCTGGCTTTATAGAAATACTTTGTTTTGATGCAGCGCTTTCCACCATATAGCTGCGTTCTATAAATAAGAGGTTAGTATTTATTACCCTACGTATAGTGTTCAGTTTCTCGACCTGGGGAGGGTGGACGGATGAGGAGTCTTTCACAGAAGGCCGACAGAGTGGAGCCTACGTACCTGGGCAGCAGAGTTGGGAATTCGCTGGTTGCTGGTTGCTGGCTGGTTCGCTGGTGCGGACGCTTCTCCTGCCCTCACCGCTGTAGTTGCTGGTGCCTGCAGTGTGCGTCGAGGGGAGCGCAGGACTACGCATCCCAGAAGCCTCGCCACTGTCACCGTCCCCACACAGCGCAACTTCCGCACCTGGAGGCGCTAAAACCAAACGGCTCCCTCGGTGGAGCGGGAGTCTTTCACAGAAGGCCGACAGAGTGGAGCCTACGTACCTGGGCAGCAGAGTTGGGAATTCGCTGGTTGCTGGCTGGTTCGCTGGTGCGGACGCTTCTCCTGCCCTCACCGCTGTAGTTGCTGGTGCCTGCAGTGTGCGTCGAGGGGAGCGCAGGGCTACGCATCCCAGAAGCCTCGCCACTGTCACCGCCCCCACACAGCGCGACTTCCGCGCCTGGAGGCGCTAAAACCAAACGGCTCCCTCGGGGGAGCGGGAGTCTTTCACAGAAGGCCGACAGAGTGGAGCCTACGTACCTGGGCAGCAGAGTTGGGAATTCGCTGGTTGCTGGTTGCTGGTTGCTGGCTGGTTCGCTGGTGCGGACGCTTCTCCTGCCCTCACCGCTGTAGTTGCTGGTGCCTGCAGTGTGCGTCGAGGGGAGTGCAGGACTACGCATCCCAGAAGCCTTGCCACTGTCACCGCTGCCACACAGCGCGACATCCACGCCTGGAGGCGCTAAAACCAAACGGCTCCCTCCGCGTCGCGGGACGCGCGCGGGTGGCGCCGGACGAAGCCCGGACAAAGGGCGGGCCGTCTGTGGCCGTCCGAGGCCAAAGGAGGCCGGGTCGGGCCGGGCCCTGTTCCTTGCATCTTTCACTGGGAGCTGATTTTGTAGACTGTTCATCGGCCTCACAATTTGGACTTCAATATATTTGCATCCCGCTCTGTTAATCAGGTTGTATTCTATTAAGTTAAACGTATGTTATATTGTTTATTGTTTCTAGTTAACAGTCTAAATAGCGGGTTCTGAGGTGCCTATAACATTGTGTTGATTTGGAAACCCTAATTTGTAGGCATATTACCCCCTTATCCCGACTTAATAGTGGGGTAGCTCTGAACATCTCGATTATGGTTAAGCCAAAGAACTCTCAAACTAGGGTGGAGGGAGGGGTAAAGGGTACCCTCGACGCCTTCATCACACGAGCTGAGTCACTGTTAGCACACGAGATCCAGTTGACGGAGCATCGGCTCTCACTGGACTCTCTAATAGCTGAAAAAAGGTCCTCTTTGGGCAGTATAGCCCTCTGCCCCACGCCTGGTGGTAGGGACCCCTTATCCCAAGCTGATCAAGCCCACCCAACCCAGCCTGATGCCACTGATGCACTAATGGTTGCTGAGTGTAGCTCACAGGGGGATCTAGGGTTAGTAGGCTCAACCATAATAGACCTCACCACTAAAGCTATGTCAAAGCAAATGCCCAGCATTGTCGACACCCAGCTGGGCACTCAAAATAATACACTGGTCGGAGAAGACTCAAGGGGGGTGTCCAGTGCCCAACATGTAGCGCTTGAAACAGAAGTCATACAGACTCCCATCAGTGAAGTAGTCACACGCTCCAAAAGATCCCATCTGCTGACAGGGCCTTCAGATAGAGGCAGGACGCTCCCTGTAACTCGTCCTAGTAAGCCTAGCCGTAGAGGGCCTTCAAAACCGAATAAAGGAGCCAGCAAGAACCCCGAGAGCATAGTATGTCCATCGTGCCAAACTGCAAACGGGCGGGTGGGGCTGGACGAAATCATTACAGCTTTTGGGGAAAAAATGGAACAGCTTTTACTTCTACATTTAGGCCCAGTACTGTCAGAAATGTCAAATATGGCAAGGAAAATAAGTAGTCTGGTAGACCCGGTTAGTGGACAGACACCCGGGAGTAATCCACAGATGAGGGAGAAAGAGCCGGCAGCGGCTGACTGTGGGAACAAGGTCGTTGCTAACATTGACCTCGGGCCTAGAGACCTCAGAGAAACATCCTTGGAACAAGTAAATTCAAGTAATGGGATTCCGCGTGGTAAGGACCAGGGTAACATGCGGATCCCTCCCGTTTCGAAGGATGTATGTCGGGGATTAAAAGAACCTGAAAATGCTCACAAGAATAACAGTAATGTCTGCGCCCAGAGTACTCCAGGTCTTCAGACACTGGATTTACCCCCTGCCTCTAGCCCCTACTCGATAGTGCTAGTAGGCGTGCCTGGTCTTAACAAAGATAGTGAAGAAATGACCAGCACACTGATCAATAAAGCCTCGCATTGGCTATTTAACAACACATCCGTGAGGGGACTTCAGCATAGGCATATTCTTATGGCCAGGAGGGTGGCTTGGATTGGGAACAGTGAGAAAAAATTTGCAGGCGAGTGTATTATCGTAAACTTTAGGCATCCTGAGCTAGTAAGAGACCTGCTTGATAAACGTCACGAGGAGGGAGGAAATGGGTCCTGTATAAGAATGTTACCCCTACACTTTGTTTACAGGAATAGTGCCCCAGAGACTGGGCAGAGATGGCAGGGGCCCCAGGTTCCCATGAGGAGGGTGGATGTCTTCGGCATTGAAACAAACAGGTTTGCCCCTCTCTCCAGTATCTCCGCCCTGGATGAACAAGACTGACTGATGAAAACAGGGAGTAGGGAGAGCGAGACTGAACAAGCCACCAATCATAACACCGGAGTTATAAGCCCTTTAGGGGTACAGGTTTCGGAACCAGGGGTATTGGACTCAGATTTAGCACCCGGTCCCGTAGCAGGGCCAGCGAGGGAAGCGGACACCATGCCACCGCTAGTATACTGCTTAGAAACGCGCCCTCCCCCAAGAAATTTACCTGGAGCAACTAGGGGCCCAGACCCAAACCATAAGGAATTGAGGATGATTTCCTGGAATGTTGCAGGGCTTGTAGCCAAGATTCAAAACATAGATTGGCTAGATTTCATCAAAAAATACCACGTCATTTGTCTTCAGGAAACATGGGAAATAAGCAGTAACGCGCTATTTCTTGAAGGATACAAAATGTTCATTTTCCCGGCCCGGAAATCATCGAAATTATCGATGGGCCGTGCCAAGGGTGGATTAATTCTGTATGTGGCACTGGCACTGCAAGGGAGGTGGGAAGACCTGGGGTGGGATTCATGCTGCCTCCAGGGTGTAAGATATACAACGAAGGTCTTAAAGCTCATTTTTATAAATTTTTATAATGCGGGACAATCTCTGTCAAACCTGGCTGAGCTGGAGGAGAGATTGGTTAGCCTACATGACACACAGGATGCAGGCACCCAGTTAATTCTCATGGGGGATTTTAATTGCCATCAATGCCCCTACCTGAAATGGGAAGGTGGTACTTGGGATGCATGCCCCTCTATCAAGGGATGGCATCCGGAGCATTCTAGAGAGGGTCTGGCATTGAGTACAATTTTGAGCAAGTTTGCCTTAACCCACACGATGGATATGATTGAGCGTGGGATGGTTAACACAATAACACCTTCCTTCAAGGGAAGGGGAAGCGACTCAATCATTGATTACATTTTTATATCCAACGTTTTAAAAAGTAGGGTAGGCCACTTTAAGATAGTGCCCAGCGTGTTTAGTGACCATAACCCCCTGGCACTGTCACTGATGGACACAATCTGCACCAATGTGGTTAAAAAGACCACTGTGGGTAAATATAAGGCAAGGGACCATGGGAGGAGAATTAGATGGAGCAATATTGACGGGGAAGAACTCCATAGAGTGCTCCTCGCCAATGCCGATAACTACACTTGGAGGTGCCTAGATCTTACTGTAGAGGGGACGGACTTGATCGCAGCTTTCGAGGGCACTGCCCAGCACATAGATAGCCTTCTAAGGAGCAAACCAAAGACACAGGCAGATTTTTGCCCGAGGTGGTTTGATAAGAACTGTTCAAGGGCCCACAGGGACTTGAAGAGGGCACTAATAACAGTCCCAAAGGACAGAGGAATGATCGCTGCCTGTAGGACTCGCTACAAAAAGGCGACCAAGCTGCGGAAAATGTCCTTACAACGGGAGGCTTGGGACTCCCTAAGAGAGGCTGCAGAGCGTAGAGATATGAGTAGTTTCTGGAGGGTAATAAATGCTCCGTGTTTCCAACCCCCAAACAATCCCCAAGTGGCGTCTCACATTTTGCCAGAGGCATGGGTGGCGCATTTCTCAAGTCTGTATAACCGAGGGGAATCTGAGGAGCATCTAACCCCAATCACAGGACTTTCTAGCTGTGACTGGACACCCATTACGGTAACCCAGGTCAAATTGGGCATAGAGGGTCTGGTAATGAGAAAGACGCCAGGGCCTGATGGGATACCCCCCGAATTTATTTAAAAGTCAGGTAGATCTCTGGGCTCCCATACTAACCAGGGTGTTTAATACAGCCATAGAAGTTGGCATGCCCAGATCTTGGTCCACGGCCGTTATTGTGCCAATATTTAAGAAGGGCAACAGAAATGAACCACAATGCTATCGCCCAATATCCCTCATAGATGTTACGGCGAAAGTCTTGGGGAGAGTCATTCTAAATCGCTTAATGGACTGGGCTGATGAAAACAACATTATCACGGATGTTCAGTTTGGGGTTCCGGAATGGGCGTTCCACAACTGATCAATGCCTTAATCTTTACCACCTGGTGGCAAAGTACACTGTGGCCAGGGAAGGTACAGTTTATTTGGCATTTATGGACCTCTCAGCAGCATTTGACTGTGTCAACAGAAGAAAGCTGTGGGAGATCTTGGGATCCATGGGTGTGGACCCAGGAATGATCAGTGTGTTACAAATGCTTCACCAAAACACCACGGCTCGGGTTAGATTTACTGACGAGGGGGACGTCACAGAGGACTTTCGGTGTCGTGGTGGGGTGAGACAAGGATGCATCCTTGCGCCTTTTCTGTTCACGCTTTACATCAACGGGCTTGACAAGGCGATTGGGGCTTTGGAGGCAGACTGTCCCTGCATTGGAAGGAGACGTATACCCGTCCTCCTATATGCAGATGACGCGGTCCTTCTGGCGCGCACAGGAAGGAGCTTGCAGGCCCTCATTAGTGGATTTGTTCTTTTCATGGCAGACCTCGACCTATGCCTAACCTTAAAAAGTCATACATTATGGAAGTGGGCAAAACGCCCTCTAAGAATTGCACTTTCACTATAGGAGCACATAGACTCGAGAAGGTCAAATTCTTTAACTATTTGGGGATCCTGTTTGATAAAGATCTTAATTTTAAATCCCTTGTAAGACACAAATGTAGCCAACATGCTAGTGCGGTGGGGGCAATTATGAATTACGCAAGCAGACTTGGTCGCTGGTCACCTAATGAAATATCGCACCTATATACTTCGGTATGTTGCGCCAAGACTCTGTACGGGAGTGAGGTGTGGGGTTTCACAGATGGAGAAAAAATTCAATTGGAGGAAAATAAGTTTTTAAGAAGACTCCTGCAAGTGCCTCAATGTACCCTTTCTTTTATAGTTCATGAGGAGCTGGGTATCTCCTATCTTAGTGAGAGGGCTTGCCTTAAACCTATTATTTGTTGGATTAAAATCTGGACAAATCCAGAGGCAAGTCTAAGTAGACAAATCTTGGAGGACTGTATGAGGGGGGACAAGGGGCTGCAAATACCCTGGCTTAAACACGTAAGGGACGTATTAAATAGATTAGGTCACGCTAACCTTTTCAATTATCCCTCCACATTAGTTAATAGAGATAAGGGTGTCATAAAGGCAGATTTCCTACGGTATTCAGCCAGGGTTAGAGAGGAAAGAGAAGGGCTGAAAAGCACAGTAAGACAATACCAGCTCACAAAATCTTGTTTGGGCATGGAATTTTACCTGTCCAACATTCACAATAGACAGGACAGATTCCTGATGACCAGATTCAGGTTAAATCTTCTGCACCATATCCTGTCAGTCCCAGCTGGTTTTGCAAGTGATGTAAGTACAAAAGGGTGTTGCGGCTGCGATCTAAGATCTCCGCAAGATACCCTTCATTTCGTCCTAATCTGTCCCTTTTATGCATACCCAAGGTCCCGGTTTTTAAAAACTATTTTAAGATGCTCCAAAATACGACAGGCTAAAGTGGCTCTTTTATTTCTTAAACTTGCCGCTGATCCCTTTGTCCTATTTAGCACCATATATTTTCTGCGATTGGCTGTCAAACTAAGAAACACTAGAGGAGAGGACTAACTGCGCTGGTCGCATCGAAGCCTATAGGACTTAAAAGTCTGCACCTAGATTCAGTTTGCACTAACCACTGCAAGAAAGTTGTACATAATGGATTACAGTACCTGATTGTCCCGTTTTTAACCTACATGCATTTCGCAGTTTTATTATTAATGATTTTATGTGTATTGTGTATAATGATTCAAATGTTTTATGTAAGTAGGATTGTTTTATGATGTGTATCTTTTATGGATATTTTAAATACCCGAATAAAGATTATTGTGAATTTGAATTTGAATTAACTGGTTCTTCTCATGCCAATACCATTTAGGTCATAGTGGCACTTCCAGATCCCGAAAGACCCCTACCACCTGCAGATTCCCCCAGGGTTAGATGATGTCTACTGTCATCTTCAACCTCTACATGGAGCCACTCGATGCTCTATTAATCTAGACAACAGCATCAAGATTCACCAATATACCGATGATACACAGTTTTAGTCTTATATGCATCGGACATCCAAAACCCCAAATACTGCTTGAATAACATTCAGACTTGATTGTCCAGTGCCTACTTGAAGCTCAACCTAACAGACAGAGTTGCTGTTATTTGCCAAGAACAACAAACAAGAAAAAGTGCAAACATAGCACAATGACATGAACTTAGATGGCTTCATAACCTAACTTTCACTCTCGTATTTTATCATCTGGTGGCATAACCCTGTTCCATAGCCTTTCAGACTCCACACTAGCACCACTAAAGGACATCCTACATGCCTCAGCATCCCTTGTACATAGCCCTAAGAAATATGATCACATCACCCCCCACCATCCTGAGGTCTGCATTAGCTCTTCTTGCTGGCCCGTACAGTCTTGAAACCAGCTGCATAATTTACAAAACCATAACAACCAGCAACCCTGCTTATCTTACAGACAAGCTTACCATCTCTGGTGGTTCTTTGCACATAGGCACCCAGTATACCATCAGGCTGCTAACTAAGAGGTAAAGAAATGGAAAAGAAGACAGCAGACCTTTTCCATCTATGCACCAAGGATCTGCAATAATATCCATGTGTCAATCAGGAACACCCCAACACTGCTGCAATTTAGGAAAGAGTTGAAGACTCACTTTTTTAAAGAACACTACATCACCATGCATTAAAAGTCTACATACCAGATACCGCTCCTTGACTTTATGCTTGTATTTAACCCTGTACAGTGCTCTGCTGCCTTTTGTTTTTATTTGAAATATAGAAATATCATACAGATACACATATACCCTAAAGGTGTTTCACAGTTGTCTACAATTCATACCAAGCACAGTGAATTGCTTTGAACAATGAATTGAATGAAATTGCTTTGGATATTTGGGCAGCTCTACTCGCATATCTACACAGTTACAGTTCAGTATGTCTATCCTTTGGCATCTGAGTATATGTCAGCATGGTCATTTGTTTCTACAACTCCCTTCAGTTTAAAATCTGATAAATGCCCACAAACTTGTCCTTTTTTTTTGGAATGGCAAGGATCTGGATACTGAAGGTGTTGCTCACAGTGTCCATGGAAAGTACTTAGTATGTGCCTTAATGTCAGACTGGAAATATTCTGTGTTGCGGTGTTCCGCTTGGAAGAAATTGAACTCTACTACTCTGGGTGAGAGAATCCTTCCCTAACCACGACGATCAGACTGTGACTAAGATTCACATTTATAAAAACTCTGGGAATGGGTCAACTTAGGAGGATCTGCAATTGGAGCGGTTACAGGAGCGATGAGACGACATTGGGGTATGGGGTCGACAGAACCGCTGTGACACAACACCTGCGAATACATAAGTCTGGCGGGTGGAACCATCAAGGCCGTGGTGTACCTCTACAGGGGCATAGGGCGAGACTCCATACAACCGCTGGACAGACTAAGACACAAATGGGGCGACGACATTGACAGGCCGCTAGACGACAAGGACTGGGATAATATTTTAGAACAAACCGCCAAAGTATCTTGAAACGCCCGGTTTAGCTTGATAAGTTTCTATATACTTCACCAAGCTTATTTAACCCCAGAACCTATTAACCGCTACTTTGATGGCGCGGATGCTCGATACTTTCGCTCATATGGTGTGGAGCTGTCCCTCCTTAACACAATACTGGCAAGAAGTTACACAGGTGACAGCGAGGGTGATGGAGAGGGTGGTCCCCTGCACACCTGCCCACGTACTGCTCCACTTGTTCCTACACACTGCCAAAACCAAGAACACAGCTAGGTTTCAGGACCTGGCATTTATCCTGGACAAACGAGAAATAACCAGTAGCTGGAAGAAACCGGGGCCCCAATGTGCACAGATGGAAACGAGAGCTGCTGAAATGGGTGGGATGCGAGGGCAGGGTCCTGCTTAGGAATGCACAGCGTGGAGTGGGCAAGCTGGAACGAGCTCAGGCATGGGAGGGGCTGATGGCGGAATTGGCAAGAGATGGTGGGGCATCGGAGGCTTCCACCCCAGAGAGACCCCGACATGTAGAGAACCCCCAGGGACCAGCCTAGGATGGAGCAACACAATAGAGCCAGAGGGATGAGAGCATTACATGGCATGGACACACACACAGGAGAGGATGGAGTTGCAATGGACGGCTCCGGCGTAGCACTATTACACACCCCTCAAGCGCAAGAGAGTGTACTAACTGAGATCAATAGTGGTAGAGGGGAGACAGCAGTGCGGGGAGGGAGAGGGAAGGGGGAGGCCTAGTTACTTGTTGGGGAGAAGGGAAGGGGGGAATTTTCTCTTATGTATGCTGAACCGATATTAGCTAGTAGTGGGACCGCTGCAGCCAAACATTGGCAGATGGGACCAAATAGGGACAACGACTGATATATTCGCCTGGTAATGCTCTATTCTGTTGCACATAGACATTCTGAAATTGGATATAATGTTTGACATGTAAAAGGCAATAAAATGTGTTTAAAAAAAAAAACTTAGGAGGATCTGCAAACCAGCTGGCCTGAAACTATCAGAAAGTATCCCCGAAAAATCTGCATCACAAACGAGCTGCGATGTAGCAGGTCTTTTCATGCTGATGGGCCTGCATGCATCATTACCCATTAAATGTTTCTCCTGGGCAACTGCCCCTCTAAATAATAGCGGCCATCCTGGCCCCATGTTTGTGGCCTGAAGAACGGTGCTGTCCACCTGCCATTGTAGGAGACTGTATTGCTCTGTACAAGATCCTTAAAGGAATTTGTTTTCCCTCTTTCATTGTAGAGCCATGGGGCGTATCCTTGTTGGTGAGGCTAGTCACCCTGAACAAAAAGCAATGGACCTATCGCCAACTAATTTATAGTTCTCTACATAATACTGCTGAATGGTCCAGTTGGACTTGGACCCAAACCAGGGTGCCTCAATGTCCCAAGCCATCAAGTCTAGTTTCCAGATTCACTCCTTTCACATGACAATCTTGACCATAACCATAGATCATCGAATCAGAGGCCCCACGAGCTTTCTGATCAATCTGACATTACCAGATAGCGCCCAGAAGCCTTTATAAACATGTGTGGCTTCACTATTAGGCCAATGGACACTTTTTCAGCACTGGCGCTTGAAGGTGCCAGTATGCCAGATACTTTAGAGTCTTGAGACTTTAACTGATCATTTCTCTATTCACTTTTCAGTGGTCTGGAATCTAATTCACTTGTAGGTGTTGAATTATTCATTTTTGGGCATAATCTCTACATCAATGGTTCAGACCCACTAAGTATTCCTCTTTGAATCCATAGCTAATGAGGAAACTAGGAACGAAGACAAAGATAGCATAGAAAATACAATATATCTAAGCAATTCATTGATTGTACTGCAATCGTTCTGTTAAAAAATAGACCCAAAGGTTGCACGAAGACTGACCTGTGAAAGCCCTTCCTAAATGCAAAGATAATAGAGGACATTAGTGTCACCACAATGAGCTATTTCTTTGTGTAATCTTACTAAGTGATGGAACATCATTCAGGATGATATGTCTTGCCCAGAAGATACCCGGGCCTTCTGATATTAAGAGTTGTATCTGTTTTTCCAAGTGCCAGCCCTTTGCTACATGTATATAATTATTTTATTTTAGATCATCTTGCTGTTTATTGACTTAGTGTGTCACACTGTATTTTACTTCCAACCCTACAATCAGTTCCAGGAATAAGTGGTGATTTTTTGACTCAGCTACCACTGGAGAATCACATGCACAATGTGGGTAATATATCATCCAACAGGAATATAATTGTTTCTGAGGCCCAAGGACATCAGTACTAAAGAACCCCACTATCACCTGACTGTCCCACAATCCATACCAAAGGCCTTACCTCAGTGCACACTGGTAGGTGAGAGTTTGTTGGGAGTGTCCCAGAATGCAGAGCCATGTGATGGGATATCAGCCCTCGGTTTCAGTGCACTATGTGGGTTAGTGGCCTTAGGATACAGTGCACAATGCTGTAATAATGGGGGCATATGTATCAACATCTCCATTTGCGATTCTCAAATAGCGATTTTTTGAGAATCGCTATTTGACAATTGCAAAACGGGATGTATCTAAAAATTCGCACAAATTTGGCGAATTCTTAAAATTCCTTAATTGCGATTAGCAAATTGCGAAGTCGCAATTAAGGAATACCTTCCCATTCATTCCTATGGGCCAGGAGGCCCATAGCAATGAATGGGAAGTCCTTCTCAATTTGCGAATCGCTAGTTGCTAATCGCAAATTGAGAATATTTTCAAAGGTGCAAGGGTGTCATGATGACACCCTGATGCACCCCTGAAATCAGCATGTGTGCGCAAATGGTTCACATACATGCCCTAAGGACATGTATGTGCGCCACATGGCACTTTGAAAAATGCAAAAAAGTGCATTTTTCAAAGAAATCGCAAATTACCACCAACTTAAAGTTGGTGGTAATTTGCGATTTCTTAAGGAGAAATCGCACAACTTGGGTGCGTGTTACATAGCATTTAAGAAATCGCAATTTGCGATTTCTTAAATGCTTACGCAAACTTAAGAAATTGCAAAATTAGCGATTCCTTAAGAATGCGAGGCTGAAATGCCTCATACATCACATTTTGCGATTTTGTATTCGCAAACGCCGTTTTTTTTCGATTTGCTGCGTTTGCGAAAACAAAATCGTTTGATACATATGCCCCCATGGTCTCTAGAATGCAGCCCTCAAATACCAGAGACACTCACAAAGCAGCTTCGAAAAGTATTCCCACACTGAAGAACAATGACAAAAAATTATTTTCTGTTGATGCAACATTCAATCTTAAAATATCATCCAGGTCATCTGAACGCATGTACACTGAACAGGATGCAAGAACAACTGTTCTTCTTCACTTCCACACACATATTGCATAAACTTTAAGCCCCTTTTCTTATACATACTTTGGGCTGGCAGCGATAGTTAACTAACGCGGTCTACTGTCAGCTCCAAAAAGCAGAATCATGTGATTAAAAGAGATTTCAATGCAATCCTATCAGCAGCAGGGAGGCTGCTCTGCTCCAAGGCAAAGAAAAGTAATAAAAAGTTAGCCAAAGTCAGACGTTGATCTGATATTTCAGTCAGGTGCTGCAATGTTTCATAGGCTTGACAGTATGCGTAGACGCTGCACAAGGTTATAATAACTCCTAGACCCAAGCCTCTTGGAATTTCACAACAGTCTGGAACAATGTAAAAACGCATGAAGGGTGCTAAGGTAATATTGAACAAGCTTCTACCACAAAAAAAAAAATATTTTTTAGCAGCATTTCTCCTGTGCTGATGGAAACTGATGGGGGGTAGAAAGACTCAGCCGAAGACAGTTTTGTAATCATTAGTTTGCAGCCTAAGGTAGAACTGGACCAGAATTTTAAAAAGATCAACGCCAAAGGCATCAAGTAAACAGACAGAGAAAGGAAAGTATGGTTCCATTGCTGTAGCTGTCAGCTCCACAAGACTTTCTCATCAGTTATGTCCCCGCAAGGTGGATCTGTGAAACATCCAAGCACATTGCTATTCATGCATTGCTAACGTGCCAGAAGGATGTTCTTAAAATACACCAATTGTTTAAAAGACATGTCACAAGGACAGAGCAAAGCTGCGCGGTTTTTTTGTGATATTTCATCTTAATTAAGGCACAGCAATTATTTATGTGTTCCAGTAATCTTCATAAGAAATCAACAATTATTTAGGCCTTCTAAAGAATAAACGATCATGTGTGGCAAAGCAACTCGTCAGTTTGAACTTTGAAGTCTTAATAATTGTCATTTCCTTTGTAAGCATGCAACAAAATCCTGAATACTAACTAGAAAAGAGGTAACTATGGCCTGTCTCGTGTGCAACAGCCTCTTATGGCCAGCCACCATGGCCAGTAGTATGTCACAACCTTAATTAGATGCTCGCATTTACTTATTTATCCAAAACAAGCCAAGAAGGCAGAGGGTGACAAGCTCCCACACCGGTGTCCTGCCGCCCCCACGCCAGCATGAGCCATCAGATGCTGCGGTCCTGGGCAGGTGACGGGATGTCCCCACCGTCCAGCCCCATCCTCTGCCAGCTGGGCACTCCAGAGGACTTTCTTGGGCAGGCAATGCCAAAGGGAACCAGGATGAACACACTGCCTTCCTCCAACCCCCACACAGTGCTGGCCAGTGGTCACTGCGCCGGTCGGTGTCGCTGCCGCCGGCGCTTCTCTTACCAGAGGGAGCTGGGAGTTTGAGGAAAAGGAACTGGACCGAGGATCCTTCTGGCGCCATCCAGCAAGCCTGGCGTTGACAATGCAAGTGGGTATCTAAAGACTGCATCCAACCGATAACATATGGATTCCGCCGGAAGTGATACAACTATACAAAAAGAGCTGTTGAAAGACTAATATCCGGGGTGCGGGTCAAGATGCACTGCTGGACCACTGTGCACAGAATATGTCACCTGCTCTTACACTAACATTCCAGATTTTTCATGAAGCCTCTCTAGTGCGTGTATGAAACTGTTTTGATGGGGTTTTTTTTACCGTTCCTATGTAAACTGCTCTTTATGCAATATGAAACAGTTCATTTGTAAAGCCCTCTGACATCCGTTAGATTTTGTTCTCACTACATAAAACTGCAAATAAATAAATATAGATGGCAATGAGCAAGAAGCAAGAAAAAAATGTGTAGAAGAGGGAGAATGCAATCGCTGGATTGGGAATGATCCTAAATGCAAAGTAGTTTCTTAATCTGTGCTTTTGCAGGGAGCTTTCTGAAGAGGTAATATGAATACAAGAGCGCCGCATCTCTTAAATGGAGAGAGAATCCTATGTAAACGCTGTGAGTCACTGTAAGTAAGTAAGATGGAAAGCACTAGGGTAACCCATAATGTATCAATAAAAATCAACAGTCAGTGTTAGCAGGCTTAGACATTATCCAGGCAGCACCAGGGGGCAGAGGAAGTGGCATAACAACGTGTAAGGATAAATGTTCCTGACCCATGGGAGTCATTCAGGGGCCGCAGCTATGACCCTTGGCTTGCTCCTTGAGACCCCTGACACCACCATTGAGACCCCTGGCCTGGAAGATCACAAAGGAATTCAGAGGAACTGAAGGAACAAGCATTGGCATAGCCAATAGGTTTCGCTTTTGGGACCTTATAAGTATTTAGTTATGCAACTGTTGCATGGCTAAACACTTATAAGGTCCCAAAAGCGAGACCTATTGGCTATGCCAATGCTTGTTGTATAAGGTTCAGTGGCTGCACGTGGCTATAAGTCAGTGGTTTCATGCTTAAGCCTTGAGAGCTGCCTGCTATGGGGGACCTTAAGGCTCAACTAGGGGGACTCGTCAATGACCTCGGGCATCGTAAGTGCGACCGTGTTACAGAGCTCCTTCAATGTTCAATGCGCCGGCATACCATATATTACACTCGAAAGGGTCATCTGCAGTGCAGTGGCGCGACTGACTCGGGCATGCCAACGCTGCGGCTCCACGGGACGATCAGATGAATGACAACAAATTACATTTTCATTTACGACCAAATGCCCTCGAACCCTGCGCGTGCGAGCTCCAGATTACACACGCCTTTTTAATGGGGGGGGGGGCGGACATCGCTCAGGAGGTGTTTACACGAACAGAAGTAATCAAGGGAAGTGCTCCCTATCTCCCCACATCTCATTTCAATTACCCCACAGATCTGTCTGTGCATGAGTGTGATTGACACGTGCATGCTCGCTCCCTAATAGGTATTATATGGAGAGTGAAGAAGCGCAGCATCCCGAGTTCGGAAACCGATTTTAGTACTATCGGCTTTTTGCATTAAATAAGGCCAATCAGATATTGAATATATCAGTCCGGGGTGGTTTAACGGCGGTATTGTGTATTTTCCCACTGGGGAAAGGTATATTACTCTTTCCAATGAAGAAGGCCATTCATTCTTAACAAACCCCATCTGTAACTTCTTAAATGCGCATGCGGACCCCCAGGAGGAACAAATGGACTCTCTTTCAAATAATGAACCAAGTCTACAATGAACCATTAGTTTCTCTTCAAAGTTTACAGATGTCGGTATAATGTATAAATATATATAGATTTCTGCGAACTTCCCTGATTTTAAATAAACCTGGAAGATATAACAAGAAAGTGCAACAAGCATTGGCCGCGTGGCCGTGAAATTAACGCCGCGCGGCAATGAAAGAGAATGAGCCACATGGGTAACATGGAGGGGTGGGGGAGGGGCGGTCAGTGCTAAAGCAACACAGGGAAGGCTGGCATATGGTGAGCACTATCGCGGCCGCTTTGATGTTCTCAGTGGCCACGCGGCTCACTGAGAACATCAAAGCGGCCGCGATCAGCTGGCTGACAAATGGTGCGTGCGCCCGGTGCACATGCACTGTAGTTGGGGGCCTGAAAAGCACTCGTTTTCACTTCCAAATCCCCGTTTTCTATAGCTCTCGCCAGAGCAGCGCTAAAGCGCTGGCTCAGGCGAGACCTAAAAAGGGGTTACCATGAGCCCCGTCTACTTTTTATTGCTCCTCCTCCTTTAATCAATTTGTTTGTATATTCGGTGTCTCAAGAAGGGATTTTTATGGGGCCTCCAGGGAGACACACACTAAATAGGTGGGCCATCTTTAACATGCAGTCCTGAAGATATACAAGTCAGATTATTATAAAATAATATATTCCATTGGTTTTAGAGAGATACCGTTATTAGCTCGAATCAACTGGTTCTTTAGTAACGTTTGCATATTGTCACAATTTTTTTTAAATTTAAAAACAGAAAACTATAAAAATTAGAAAAAGTAAAAATTAAAAGAAAAACAAGTCGTGACTTTAAAAATAATATCAATCTCTATGTTGAGAATGTAGGTGGAAAACTCTTTCAAGATCTGAATATCGTTTTTTGTGTAGTATGTTTTCTATGTCTGATGAAACAGGAAATCATGTGACTTGTAGTTCATGCAATAAAGTTGAGGGTAGTAATGGCGTTCATTGTGCGAGCATGGCAGAAATGCCGAAACACGTTACAGCAAAAGAATAAAAGAATTAATGTGTGGAATTAAAATAATCGAGCCCTTGTGTCGGTGTCTGGTTTCCATTAAGCAATTGGAGTTGGTGTTCGTATTGAGCGGCTGTTTGCCATGATCGGCTACTATGACACGCCCTCATTTAGGTGCTTCATGGTGATCAGCAAAATAGTGGAAGTATGCGGTGCATGACGTGAAGTCCCCCGTGAAGGCAAATAGGACAGGGGATATGGCTGCGTTTGGTGAGAAGAGGCTGCGAGCAGAGTGCCGGAGGACGCCTGTGAACGGGTAAGCTTTTCACTGGAGTAAGCGTATTCCTACAAGTTAACAGGAAGAGCTGGGGAGGCAAACCCGGCGGGGCTTGGTTACACGTTAAGGGCTTTAATTTGAAGTGGGCAATACCATCCTAGACACAAAAAATAGATGATTGGCTCAAAGAAAGAGAGGCGGCACCAAATTCGGTCTTCGTTAAATGCAGCGGGCAAGAGTGATCAGATTAGGGGAACAGGCAGTGCACCACCCAAAATGAGTCTGCAGGTACAAACGCGCAGATTGGAAAAGCTGAAGAGAACTTACATTTTTAAGTGGTGGGAATGCAAATCGCTGGAGAGATACCTAGAGCTGGGGAGTGTTCCATGAGGCTTAAGAGTATTAATTGTCCCCACCTTTGAGAATCCGGACTGGGAAATGTTACAAGAATGGGCTGTGAATAGTGCGGAATCTTCACGGAACATGATGAAGATCTTAGTTAAATATGCCAAACGGGACAGAGAAAAAACGTCAGAAGAGATTAAATCTCTAGAGCTGAAAATGAAGAAAACAGCTAAACTGGAAGTAATACAAAAATTTAAAAAGGACCTGGAAATCGAATTAAAAAAACACGAGCAAACAATCAGAGACAGAAAAGCCACGAAATTTACGAGAGATGGACTGGACTATCATAGAGGCCAAATTTATACTTTCGCTTGACGCTTTGATACCATACATAGATAAAAGATGTTGACTAATGTTGGTCCAGATAAGAAAGATCATGAGTCGCGGATGACAATTGAAACTAGTTCAGAACCGAGCTCTGAGTTAGATACGGATCAAGAAGATGGAGCCGTATTTTTTTTTTAAACTCCCAAAGTAGAAGTCTTTGCGAGGCAAGATGGCCGCAGCTGGGTCGTAGAGAGCAGTCGCCATAATCCCTCTCCTGAAAAAGCACTGAATGACGCTCTGAACTGGGATGAAGTGGCCCCCGAAAAATCTGGAAAGCTGGGCTGCATATGGCAAGGAGACAGAAAGGTGGTTACCTGATCACTGGGCTAAGCTCACAGGTCTACACTTGCTGAGTTTAAAACTGAGAGCCCTCTATCAGCTCATCGCCGGCTGTACGACACTGCCTAAGATGCCCGTACGTTCACAGCGACAGGAGAAAGAAAAATCTACAGCGGAATCCGGCGCTATACCGAAGGAAACAAACCGAGGGGTCGAAGGGAGCAGCAAGGCGGCGGCACCCCCAGGATGTAATCAGAAACCCCCCCTGTCAACAAGAAGTCGATCCCCCCAACAACTAAAAAAAAGACGATAGAGAGGAGAACAGAATCACAAAACAAACTAACCGCCGAGACCGCAGAGGGAGGAGCGCACCGGCAAAACGATTTGGGGATGCCGAGCAAGGCAAAAGACGCTAACGCAAAGGACACAGTACTTCGGCAATCTACCTTGGCAGAGATGTTTTCCAGCAGTGCGGCAGCCCTTCACACAGTTCCGGACCCAGCTTCGGAGAAGCTAGAACAAAGCCGGCAAGCGGACGCTTCCCAAGCCCACGAGGACGCCGATAACACCGATAACGTGGTTGCCAAGCAACCCCAGCCTTTCTGACAGACTCAACGGAGTTAACGGTCGGGCAGACAGGCGAGCAAATATCAGAGCAGTGCATTGGAGATAGTAACAAAAGGAAGCAGGTGAGGACTGGGGGTGTGCCAGAGCAACGTGAGGGGCGAGCAGAGAGACCAGAAAATACAGACATGCTAGACGCTCTATTGCAGGTGGATGCAGGGATGAATAATCCTTATTCAACAACAGACCATGGTGGGGGGGGGGAGAAGAGAGCTCCGCCACACTATCTATCTACTGATGATCGCTCTAAAGATACAGAAAACAGAGGGGTGGGCTCCCAGAGGGTGACCAATTTTTCTCTTTGAATGAAGACTACGAATCAGTAATTTCCAGCGAAGGCAGCCTAGGTGGGGGTTCTGACACTGAGTCTACCTCATCAGGAGGGAAAAGTACTCAGAAAAAGATCTTTAAGCCGGGACGACAGAACTCCCCTACGAGCATGAGCAAAAAACTCCTATGGGACTACTCAGCCACATCAAACATATATCAAGAAGATAATCAGGTACCAATAGGAGAAACACCCCAGCAAACGCCATTTGACTTATTATTTAATACCTTGAAACAGATGCAAGGGGAGGCAAGAGCGGTGAGCCGGAGGGCCAGACAAGATAATAAAAAAATTCAGTCTTCTCCCAAAAAGATGAACAAAGTGTACAAAGAGGTGGCGGACAGAGTAGTACAGGTGGAGGAAAGGACTGGAAGGTTAGAAGATGATATGGCAGAATGGCGATCTTTTAAATCTATTCAAGAGAAGGTGGTAGAAGACATGCAGTGGAAGATGGAGGACTTTGAGAACCGCCAACGACGGAATAATGTTAGACTTTTGGGACTGGCTGAAGGGGTGGAAGGGCAGAATGCGAGAGGGTTTGTAATAAATCTGCTGAAGGGGGCTTTTCCAGAGGCGCACTGGCAATGGGATTCGGAAGTCCAAAGGGCACATAGATTCCCACTCACATTAAGGAAAAAAGGGCCCTCTGGCCAAGAGAGTCTACCCAGGGCAATGTTGGTGTATGTGGGGAACTTTTTGCTGAGACAGGAGATTATTGATACGGCCAGACCGGATTCGAAAAGATCTTTTAACGGCTCCACATTTTTTGCGAGACCCGACTTTTGCCATGTGACGGTGGAGAGGAGATGGAAATTAAGGCAACTAATTACTCCATTTCAAAACTTAGGTTCAGAAGCATATCTACTGTTCCCTGCTAGACTAAAAATAGTCACAAGGGGTCATGTAAGAATGTTCTTTACAGAGATCAAAGCAAAACAGTTTCTAGAAGAATTAAAAGGGCAGAAAGTGGGGTAGCTGAGAAGCAAATGATCAGATACAGGAGTGGAAGGGGGGCAAAAATTCCCAAGAGGGAGCATGACTACGGGTTGGATTCAAGGGGAGAGGGAGGCGACAACTACGACCCATAAGCAGCCACACATAGGTCACGACTGACCTATTTGCCTGTAAAAGGGGGAGGGAGGGCAGGGTTGGGAGGTTGGGGTGGGCCTGGGGGGGTGAGGGGGGGGGGTAAATGGACTTCAATCTTATGTTACACACTATTTAGCGCACCACAGTATAGTATACAGCAAAGTACATTTTGAGTATTATAAGCAATACACTGATGTCTATTCGTGGCCCACATATATATTCAAGGATATGGATGTATTTACAGGGAAGATATCTGATCCAAAGTAAGGGCTTGTAGAATTGCCACAATTAATGTCTGTGGACTTAACGACCCTAATAAAAGAATTAGAGTTGCTGCTCTACTTAAAACACTTCGGTTAGACTTGGTTTGCCTACAGGAGACACATGTAGAAGGTTCAAGGGGGTACTTATTGGAACAGCTTGGCTTCTTGCTACTGGCGTACTCTAAACAAGGTACAAGAACGAGAGGGGTAGCAGTACTGGGGAGAAGCGGGGACGTGATTGTGAGAAGAAAGCGTGAAGATCAGTGGGGTCGCTGGGTGCTAATGAAGATAGATTTTAAAGGAGAGAGGCTCACGCTAGTAAACATTTACGGCTCAACAGAGGATGACCCTGACGTTTTTCAATATCTGGACACAGAGCTGGCTCAGGGGCCAGAGCCAATTGTATGCTGTGGCGACCTTAACATTCATGATCTTAGCAGTTCATTTGTACAGCCAGGAGGGCACTATTTGGGGAGGAAGAAGAAAACAAATAGGGCTTTGTCAGAGATGGTATTGCATAACTCCTTTGACGACCCATGGATCAAGTTGTATCCGAATATAGACAGCAGTACATTCTAATCAGCTCCCCACAAGGTTATGGTTAGGTTGGACTATTTTTTAATCACCAGGTCCCTGATTCATGGATCACAGATTGAAAGACATCCCCGAGCCGTCTCCGATCATAGCCCACTGGTGTTAACAGTTACAATAGGTAAGCCTAAAAAAAAAAGGGATACTCAGTGGACATTTGAAAGAGCACTATTGAAAGATGAGGCATATCGGAAGTTTATGGAGGTCTAGATTGAGAACTACTGGGATATAAATAGAGGGACAGCACCTCCGGGGGTAGTATGGGATGCCTTTAAGGCTAGGGTTAGGGGCGAGACGCTGAGCTTTGTATTAGCAAGACAAAAGAAGGAGAAACTTAGGGTTGAAGAAGCTTCTACGAATTTACTTAAGGTGGAAGAAGAGCTGGCCCTAGATATTCAGCAGCATCGCCCACTGGAGCAGCATCTGCTAAAAATTGCAGCACTCAGAGCAGAAATCACAGAATGCAACACTAAGAAAGCTGCAGAGAACTATCTTATCACAAAGGAAAACGCATACGAGCTAAGTGAGAGGGTGGGCCACATTCTAGCTGTGTGGACCAGACAGAAGTTAGCTTTATCAGATATAAAGTAGATTAAAAATGATCAAGGCAACCTTGTCACGGAACCTGATAAAGTGAGGGAAGTCTTTAGACAATTTTATACGCATTTATATACTTCCGATCCTGAAGATTGGTCAAAAGAGATAGAGAGATATCTTGAGGACACCCCTTCCCCATCAATATTAGAGGAAGAAAGAGAGGTGTTAGACGCCCCATTCCAGTTGGAAGAAGTTAGCGCAGCTTTGAGTAATCTCCCCTCGGGTAAGGCAGCCGGTCCGGACCAGATTCCGGTGGAATTTTTTTAAGTATTTCAAGGAGTGTTAGAAATGGATATGTATAGTATTATGTTGCAGGCACAAAAAGGGGAATCCATTCCTGAGTCATGGGGTGGAGCGGACATTATTGTGATATTAAAAAAAGGGAAGTCCTTGACAGCACCAGGCTCATATAGGCCAATTACAATAATGAATGCAGATGCTAAAGTGTATTAAAAAATATTGGCAAGGAGGTTGGCTGGCATCATCGAGTGCCTGGTAAGCCCTGCACAACATGGCTTTATTCCAGGTAAGGGCACTATGCAACATGTTAGACAGGTAATCACAATGTTTGATGCGGCAGGCACCTCAGGAGACCCTATGGCAGCGCTTTTTCTAGACGCAGAGAAGGCGTTCGACAGGGTCTCCTGGGACTACCTGTGGTCGGGTATGAGGTGGTGTGGTATAGGAGAGGGATATATAAAAGCCATCCAAACTCTATATAAAGAACCAACAGCTAGAATTAGAGTCAATAGGGGATGTTCAACACCAGTTAAGATCACTAGGGGGACTAGGCAAGGCTGCCCCTCGTCCCCCCTTCTCTTCGCTTTGTATTTGGACCCTCTACTAAGAAGGTTAGAAGGCAACCATGATATTCCTTCCATGAAGTTCAATACCAGCGAGATTAAAACGCTGGCATATGCTGATGACGTGGCCATTCTGACATCTAATCCAGCATTGGCTATCACGGAGGTGGAAGCAGCGGCACAAGTATTTGGACAAATATCTGGCTATAATTTGAACAGGTCCAAGACACAGATAGTTGAGAACATGTATTCTAATTGTAATGACACAAGGGTGGTTGGATCAGCAGTATACCTGGGAGTCACGATCACTGCAGATTTAGATAAGTTGGTAGAGAAAAATATGGTTCCACTACTAAGCAAGGTAAAGGCAGACCTGGAGAGGCTGAATAATTTGCATCTATCCCTTGTGGGATGTACTAACGTAATAAAGATGCTAATTTTACCTAGATTCCTTTACTTTTTTAGGACTATCCCTTTGTTTTTCGAAGCCATATGGTTTAATGCACTGGAGGCAACACTAAATAGATTTATTTGGGCCCAAGGAAAGACACGAAGGGCCTATAGGTTTATTTCCCTCCCTAGAGAGAGGGGCGGGTGGGGTGCACCGGATTTTAGATTATATTACTGGGCAGCAGCGCTGCAGTATATGCAGGGGCTGATAGGAGGGGGTGGAATAGATCCAAGAATCACTACAAATTCTACCAAGGTTTATGCAACCGTGCTAGGGAGTGAGGCGGAAAACTGCTTTTTAAATTGTTTTGAATTTGGGTATTACAAGAGAACGAGGTTCAAGCCGGTTAGTGCGGCTATCAAAGTATGGAAAGCCTTCCTGAAGAACGCTGGTCTGGGAAGACTCAATAGATATATTAAACTGTATAGGAACAAGTCTTTCCCGGCTGTAGTCTTCGCAGACTTGACAATGGCGGGATGGGCTGATAAGGGAATAGTTCAGATTGGCGATGTTATGGATTCTGAGGGGGTGTTGCAGTTTACTGATTTAATAAATAAATATGGTATAGATAGACGAGGGCTTTTTAAATACCTCCAGGTGAGAAGCTTTTTGAGCAACAAAAAGGGGGGGTCAGTAGGGTTTGGGACGAACGAAATTCTAGAGAGGATAAAGATGCTGGGGGACCGCACAATTAGAAGTTTTTACGCAAGTCTAATAAAAGGGAAACCAGACGATCTGGATAAACATAGTAAAAAGTGGGTCGAGAAATTGAGCGGGGAAGAACAATGGTTTCAGGAGTCACTGAATCTGGGTCATACAATTCTCTGCTCTGCTCCTTTACAGTCACAACATTATAAGACCCTATATTCATTATACTTCACCCCTGCTAGAATCTCAAAATGGGGAGGTAACACAGGGACTTCTTGCCCTCGCTGTAACTTGCTTGGAGCAGATATTGTGCATATTTTTGCATCCTGCCCCCAATTGTACACCTTAATAAGAGATATAGAGACATTTATAGACAGATCCCTAGGCATACAAACTACACTCACACCACTATGGATACTTTTAGGGATTAGCCCAGAGACTGATACTCCACAGAGGGAATTTATGTTTATAGCCATGGCAGTCTACAGATTAACTATAGCTAGAGCCTGGCTGGATAAGAATCCTCCGGGTTGGCAAATATGGATGGCTAACCTATTGGCAGCATACAATCTCCATTTATGAAAGAAAAGGTAAGAGAAGAAGGCAGCTTGGGTTAAGAATATGGGAGCCTATCACTAGGTGGAAGGAAGGTTTGGCTTATTCCTAGGTAATGGGATAAAGGGCAGGGAATATTATACGTCTAAAATAGAACCATGTGTAAAATCCAGGGTTTGTGCTTGGTTCATTCTTATTATTAATTAACTATGTTTCTTTATTAGAAGCCATACTGTGAAGTACTAATGTAATGAAATTTAATTGTAATGAATAAGTACTGAATGGATACTGCTATGGATTTAATTAACTTTATAAAATGTATGGTGATATGAAATACTATATGTGCAAAACGGAAAATAAAATATAATTAAAAAAAAAAAAAAAAAGAAGATGGAGCCGGGCTTACCAACAGAGGCAGAGACACTCAAGAGCCCCCCTCAGTCAGCTATCCCTAATAAACTTAACAGATTTGGAACTCTCAGATAAGGAAGTTAAAACATTATCTCTCTGGCTTTCCTATTGTAGCAGAACGAATTTCAATCATGGACAAATACAAATTGATTTTTTCAAATCTATCAGGAGATTAAAATTAAGAAAATTCTTCCAAAACAGAGTGGAGCAAAGACCAATGATGGGACAATTAGACATAGAATCCGAAGATTCAAACCCGGTGGTGGGAGATCTGAATCTGTTGCATGATTTGGAGCATTTGGAAAGGGAGGATGATGGAACCAAACCACCTGGATTACCGAAAGAAACATCCAAAGTTTTGGGTTGGATATCTATGAAAATGTAAAAACATCTTTTAAACCCCAGTCCACCTTTGTTCCTAACTTACCTAAAGATTCAATTGATGTATTCTCTGATCTTTTCATTATGGAATTAAAAGCCTTGTCTGTGCTATCCAGTGAGGAATTCCTCAAAGGCAATATCCTTCATGCAAAAAAGTATGCTCAAGTTGTTAATAACATCAAAGGCAGAAAAGATATTGTGGTCTGTCAATCAGATAAAGGTGGCAATGTGGCTCTTTGGCTACGTAACATGTACAATAATGAGGTTGGATCTCAGTTAAAAGATACCAAGTGTTACCAAAAAGTCCCACAGACCAACCTGGTTGAGGTAAAAAAAACAAATTTCACAAGGAACTAGCTAGATGGAGAGGATTGGGGATGATAACACAGTACGAGTACTTGTACTTAGAGGTAGATGACCCGGTCATACCCATACAGTATGTGATCCCCAAGGTACATAAGAATCTAGTGCTCCCCCCTGGAAGACCCATCATATCAGCTATCAGGAGTTTGTTTGAGGCAACCTCCCGATATATAGATTACTTTTTGAAGGAGTTCGTTTAGGATCTCCCGGCGTATATCCAAAACACAAGGGATTTTCTAAGGCTGGTGCACGACATCACTTGGAATGACTCATTTCTCCTAATCACGCTAGACATAGCCTCATTATATACGAGCATGGTTCATGAGGATGGGCTGAGAGCCAGGAGACACTTTCTGAACAAGAGACCCATAAGCCTATACCAACACTCAGGAATGCTACTACAGATGGCAAGGTTGTGTTTAGAGAACAACGTCTTTTTATATGGCAATGACACCTACTGGCAAGTGAGAGGGTCAGCTATGGGGACCTGCTTTGCCCCCAGCTATGCTTATTTGCATATGGGCTGGTGGAAGGAGCAGGTGCTCAAGATCAAACATGCCAAGGAATGGAGGGAGAATGTCATTATTTGGACAAGATTCATAGACAATCTCTTTATTCTATGGAAGGGTGCAGAGGAATCAGCAAAACTGTTTGTAGTAGAATTGAATAATAATTCTTTGAATTTACAATTCACAGACACAATTAGTAATTCTCAAGTCTACTTCCTCGACTTTGAAGTGTTTGTGAAAAATAACAAGATCCACACACGCACACTTATAAACCCTTCAGCAGGGAACTCCATTTTACACTCATCAAGTTTCCATCCACTGAAATTGAAATATAGCATTCCATATGCAGAACATCTAAGAATGAAAAGGAATTGCAGTTAGACGTCATCTCAAGCTCAGAGTGATTTGACAGAAAGAGTCACTGAGAGAGGGTACAGTCCTCATGTGCTACATCAAGCACAAAGCAAAGTTGAGAAGATTAGTAAAGAATCATTGGTATTCCCGAGAGAGATAGTTAGATCTGAGAAAAGTGCGGGTAATAATGACTTACGAATGATCACAGGGTACGATGTCTACCATGCCAGAGTGAGACACTGCTTGAATAGACATTGGCACCTAGTGAAAAGGGATCTCATACTGAGCAATATAACCTCACACAAGCCTTTGTTAACATTCAGGAGAGCGAAATCCATGAGACATGAACTGGTGGTAAGCAGCCTTGAGACAGTGAACACGGAGGGTTGGCTGAGGGCCAGTCTGGGCTTCGTAAAATGTTTGAAGTGTAAGGCCTGTAAATTTGGCCTTAACAATAAAGGAATTCAATCGCCCTTACTTAAGATCCCATGGAAAATCAGAAAAGTTTTCAGTTATAAGAGTGAGTTTGTGGTCTATATCCTGCAATGCACCTGTCTCAAACTGTATGTGGGTAACACCATCCACATGGTACATATTAAGAGTACTCCAGCACCTGAGGGCGGTGAAGAACAATGATAAAGGTGATCCTGTTGCCAGGCATATTAATAAGACACTTGGTGGTAATGTGAATGAACTTGTATATTATGTAATAGACCAAGTTGCAAAGAATAGAAGAGGTGACAACCGTGAACAGAAATGAAGACAGCTAGAGTCTAGGTACATTGTAATGTTCAACATGAAAATTCTATCTGGCCTGAATTCTGAAGAATTCTGAAGAAGACTTGTAGAGATGCACGGTGTCATGGAGGTAAGGCGTCAGTGCTGATGTGGAGGCCGGCTCCCTGGCTGTCATGGGGGAGGTGAGGTGTTGTGTCCGCGAAGAAGCGACATGTCAAGTCCAGGACAGGGGAAGACAGTTGCATCGGCGCTGAGGTGTCGGTTCTGTTGTCGGTTCTGGTGGCAATGCAAGGTCGGCGAGTTTGTGGAGTTTCTCTCGACAGTTAACGATGGAGTTGGTGTGAGCACTGGTGTCGGGAAATGCCAATAAATGCAGTCGTTGGCAGGCATCGAAGGGCATCAGAGTTGCGGTGCAGGTCAGGCAGCGGGTTGTTCACTCACAAGCAGTACCCCTGGCCTTGGTGCAGGTCGAGACAACACAGCGGCCTCAGGGACAGGTTTTATTATTTCTCTTAGGTTTCTTCCAGCTCCCACATGTCCTACCTTTCACATATACTGCACCCTGCCCATGGGGGTACCTTGAGCCTACCATAGGGGCGCCTTACATGTAAGAAAAGGGAAGGTTAGGGCCTGGCAAGTGGGAGAACTTGCCAGGTCGACATGGCAGTTTAGGACTGCACACAGACACTGTAGTAGCAGGTCTGAGATACCTTTTCAGGGCTACTCTTGTGAGGGGCACAATCAGAGCTGCAGGCCCATTAGTAGCATTTAATTTACCAGCCCTGGCACACTCAGTGCACTCTACTAGGGACTTACCAGTAAATAAAATATGTCAATCAGAAAAACAATTGTAATAATTTACACTGGGAGCACTTGCCCTTCGAAACTGATCAGCAGTTGCAATGTGCCCAAAGCATCTAAGCCAGCTAAAATGAAATCCAGCACAGCATTAAAAATACAGGAGGTATAGTCCAGAAGTTTGGGGAAACCCCACCAAAGAAGCCAAGTCTAACAGTACATAGAAACTTAAAGCAAATTTCAATGATTTAATGGGTTTGTCCAGACTATTTAAATTTAGAGTCTCTTATTTATTGGCTCATTTTGCCACTCCTATGGTCCCAAAAAGTGGAGATACAGTACAGACACCATAAACATTGTCGATGTTTCGACCCCGAAGCTGGGGAACATGGTTTGAGTCTCGCAGGGACATAACATCCTGGGATTCTGGGCAAATCAACTAATCTCCCCATGCCTAACAAAAAAAAAATTGCGTCTGTCTGTAAAGTCACTGGTGCTCGTGCAAAGCGCTCTGATATCTTCAGGTTGAGATTGCGCTATATAAAACTAAAAAACTCTAGTGCAGTGTGTGCTTTCTGTACATCCAAATGGGTCTTCATTGGAACTGGATACAGAACAACCTGTTTATCATAATATATGCTATCAGACCTCATGTGTTTAGAGAATGAGTAATTATCTCTATGAGAGGTAAAGACTCACCTGGATTCATAGGAAGACAATTAATTGGCTTCTTTTACCGAAATGCGTGTGTCCCAGAGAAATCAGAAAGGTGATTTCTATGTCCCTCATGATGGTTTGCTTTTCTCGTCAAGTAAAAGAGTCCTCTGTCTGAGTGACTCCTACAATATGAAATGTAATGAAACCAAATTCAATTAATTGTGTCACACAAAATCAAAGCTTAGTGAAAAATCACCATGCAATAACACTCACCAAATTGTCAGGGATGAGTGTGTAGTTAATATTTCATCACATCCTGTTCTGTGTCATTGAAGGAAAGATTAAAAAATTGTGGAATACATCAATTGAAAGGAATGACACAAATTGAGGTATAGGAGGAAAGATTTCATATCATTTTGACCAAAAGTGCTATCTCCTTGCTCAGTGGGATGTCATTAATGCAACCCGGCATCAATGAGTCAATAGATAAAGCAGAAGTGGCACACCGACATGTGCATGCACACTTCCCAGTTGACTGAACTGCCTAATTCTAAGATGACCGCTCAGAGATATGTGTTTCATACTTTACAGGAAATCATAAGTGCTCTCCACTGTTAAATACAGTGTATCATGCTGAAAGGCTAGAAAATATGCTCAACATTTTTTGAAACTGTTACACAATGGGAAAAATCCAGACGATTGAATACCATAGAGAGAGAATCCTCCATTAAAAATGAGGAGCCCATAGCTGTAAGGCGACCCCTACTTGGTCTACACAACAAACATGTGTTGACTAACAGACAATAATGATTGATTGAAAGCTAGGCAGCACTTATTAGCCACTCAAATATGTGTGCAAGTTTCTCCTCAATCTGCGCCAGCAATTGGGCCTTGCATCTACATTATGGAACATAAATCCTGTAACAAATAGAGTAAACCAATGCAGAAATATACAATCAATGGCATTAGAAAATCATAATGTAACATCCATCCTCATCAGGTGAGGGTACATGATTACCAAAAAACGTTAACTGCGATCAGAAACGATAACATGTTGTAAAATGCCAAAGCACACATCGCCAAGCAATAATCAGAAATACGATCAATATCAGCACCTGTTTTGTGATCTCTTAAAATTCATTAAGTCCCTTGTTGATAGTGTCCAGCAAGTCTATCCACTTACATTCTCTCATGTTCATTGTATTGCTTAAATCCCCGCCTCTGGGGTTACTGATGACCGTCTCCACAACAAACTACTTAAGATGACCAAATTTGGTGACGTGTCCTAATGGGGTGCCCCTTCTATTTAACAGCATATTCTGCAACAGTTTTGCAAAATCCTGGCCTTAACCTTCTGATGGGTCTCGCCAAAATACGCCAGATTACATGGGCATTTGATTACATAGATAACATCAGTACTGTTGCAGTTGGTCTGGTTCCCTAAGGGTGCACTTTCCTGCATTGTGTGAGAACTCTTGTCTCTAAGGTTAACTCACATGCCTTACATCTACCACACCTGAAATGACCTTGTAGAGGAAGCAAATTCCACGGAGACAACAGATCTGGTGGAGAAAGTATTTTTGGCAAGGCGTTCACAACATGGTCCCTGACATTTTAGCCTTTCTTAAAGGCAAACAATGGTTTGTCATTTGTATCCAAATCATCCAAGACTAGATCTCAGTGTCTATTAATGATTCTCTTAATATCATTATTGTGAATACAAAATGTTGTGGCACATATCATTCTTTCATTGGTGTTATCTATTCTGTTCTTGGACTCTAACAAAGCTTATCATGGACAGGACCAAGTCTTTTTACGGGAACGTTTTAATAGTCCTTTGGAGTAGCCATTCTCATGTATTCTCTTAATCAAGGTGTCAGACTCACTAAAATAGTCTATCCTATGTGAACAATTCCTTCTGAGCCTTAGAAATTGCCCCTAAGGAAGATTGTCCCACAGACTCCTTGCATGATGACTCGTATATCTAAACACGGTATTCCATTCTGAAGGGTTTTGGAATACTTAGTATGGAGTTTAGCATTTTCCACTTTAATGGTGATGTCTAAAAAGTTAATTTCTTGTCTGCTCTGGGGTAAAGTGAATTGTATGTCAGTGGACATATTGTTTAGCCACTTGAAAAAGTAATCAAGGCTCATCTCGCCCCCCATCCAAATCATCAACATATCATCAATATACCTTTCCCATAAGGTAATATTTTCCAGAAATAGATTGCTATCTGAGTAAATGTGAGTGCAAACATATTTATCCATGAAAGAAAAGGTGTGCCGCTTCTGCTTGATCTATCGGCTCATTGGTGCTGCTCAGTAATAATAGCATCTCACTAAGCAGGAAAAAGCCAATTCTGGAGGCAGTATGGAGAAATTATATGAAATATTTCTCATACACCCCACTTTGTATAATGTTTTTCAATTGATGTATTCCACTATTTTTTCATCTTTCCTTCAGTGACACAGAACAGGAGGCAATGAAATATTAACTTCACATGCATCTCTTTGACTATTTGGTAAGTTATCGCATGGTGATTTTTCACTACGTTTTGACTCGGTTTGATTCAGTTCAATGCTTTTTGGCTTAATACTTTTCACACTGTAGGAGTCACTCTAACAAATGACTCTAACTTGATGAGCAATCCAAGCTGTCATGAAGGGCATAGGAATTGTCTGACTGATTTATCTGGAACACATGCTTTTGAGGTAAAGAAGGCAATTCATTGTCTTCCTACGACTCCAAATGAGACTTTACCTCCCATAGAGAAAACTGCCTATTCTCTAAACACATGAGGTCTGATGGCATTCATTCTAATACACAGGTTGTTCCTTATGCAGTCCTGAAGAAGACCTGTTTTGATGTATAGAAAGCACACTCTGATCTAGAGGGTCTAAACATTGACATTGTTTAGATGTTGCCTGTACTGTAGCTCCACTTACTAAGCATCAAAGGAGAGACAATAGAAGTTTATCTATGATTGACTCTAAACTTGAAAGATTTAGACAGGTCCATTATGGCCCCAAAATTGGCTTTTGGTTTTTATGTACAGTCACTCTTTTTTCTCTAATGCCCTGCACAAGCCCTTTTTCACTTGACACATATGGAGCACCTTTTTGTATGAAGTACTCTAATTGGATTTTCATTGAATATATGTGATGTAGTCATACAGACCCTTTTTTTTTTGTCCTTTGGATTTAATTCCTAATATGAATAGATTTAGGTAAGTGTATGTACTATAAACTTTTTCTGACAGAACAGTTTGTGTGCTAGACAATACACAGGTTCTGAGATACACAGGTTTACCCCATTGATGCTTAATGTATTTTCTCAATTGGGCTGAGATTAACATACTGTTTGTAGATTATGCTCTTGTACCCATTGCGTGTGTGTGAGCATTCTTGTTTTGGAAAAATAAGGGCACTAACTGCTCCCTGTATGTTGCCCTGAGTGGCAGGTTTTGATCACCATCAGTATCATTATGTGTCTTTTGAGACTCTACTACAGGCTGTAGGACACATGAGGTGCAGTTCTTGAAGGGTTCGATTTGCATGGCTGTGTGTCAATTTGGACTTTTCCATGCATCATCATCATTTGAGCAATTCAGGGTGGGCAATGAGAGGTTCCAAATCTAGTGCAAAGATGCTTGGTCCGTGACCTATAACACAATGTGGGTGGTTCTGGGGCATTAGAATTCCTCCTAATCATTCCCTTATACAAAGAAGGGCAGAGAAACCTGCCACAGACCAAGGTCCTATTGCCTGATTTGCACCCAAACCTCAGATGCTGCATACCTAGCAGAAGCTGAAAAGGCTTCAAAGCCTGCAGGCCCCCTTTAAACACAGCTCCTTATCCTCGCCTCCCACCCAAAGGGGAGAGCACCCCAGGGCAGATGGGGCGGCACGCTCAGGGTCTCTACTGGAGCTGGTCACCTGAGCGAGGGGAATGGTGCTCTGATGTCCTTTCAGCTGCCACAAGCCAGGTTACAAGTGGTTATGCTCTCTCCTTAACCCCATTGTGTCACTCATTGTATAGGTTATTATGGAATAAGCACAACCATTTATAACACCTCTCCACAGTAATATCAAGACCACCTTTCTGTGAAATAAAACCATTTGATGCAAAAATGTCCCCCTAACAACACCTTCCCCTATCTCATCATGTCCCACCCTGCCAACCAATTTCTGCTGAAAGTATTCTGCTTGATTCAAACCTTCCTTCAAAGTTAGAGTGCAACACATCCAGAGAAACAATTCTAAATGTACTTTTTTGTTCAGAATGGCGGGCCACCAGGCTCAATGCCAGCAGGATACCATATTTCCATTCATGGGCTTTGATTTGGAAAATCTGTGTTCTAGGAGATGGAGCTCTGTGTTCTGTCTATTATAGAAATGCCCAGGACTAAAATCATTGCATAATAATCACTTAGAGTAACTCTGAAACCCTAATGCAAAACCACAGTCTGCTTCATTGTTACAAAAGCATCTATTCAGAGTCTGCCCCTGCAGTGCGAGAGAAGATCAAGTAGATCACCTGAGTAGATCAGCATACTGCAGTAAAGCTTGCAACCTGGAAGTCACAATTCCAGATTCTGAATTTGACAAGATGAAGATCACCAATAAAGTAACTGCACTGAATTTAGTCATTGATAACACCCACTATGTAGTGAATAAGATAAAATCTAGATGGTAGCTTGCACTATATAAATAATCTTTTTTTTAATTCAATGCCTTACATAGGTACCCATGAGATTAACTCCTTCTCTTTCCCTAATTGCTAAGATTTTTCATGCTCCTCAATTGACAATTTCTCTTATCCCTGTTCACCCTTAGATGATGGTGGCTCATCAACTGCAGTGAGGACAATAGCTGCAACAAAGAAATATCCTGCAAAGGTGAGTTCCCCCATGTGGTCTACAATATACTTAACAGGTATCTACTTACGGTGCTATGGATCCCATGCACATTGCAAAATGTTAAACCCATAAAACAAAAATATATTTAAATCACTTAATTGAAACAGAACAAATGATTTCTCTCCTCCACCGCTCTCTTTTGTAGTTTTTAAACCCACATATTATGTATTGATTATTAATTATCAACAGGGATGCATTAAGGGCCATGTGGTTTTGATCCTTTGCTATTTTATGATTAAAATGTTTTGTTTAATTTCACTTTTATATAGAAAAACTCCTCATTACTGGCACTTGTGTACTAAAATCCATAACACAAATACACTAGTTATTCTAATGCCACTGTCAGATTCTGACAACTTCAAGTGTCAAAGGCGGCACTGGCAAGGGTGCCCTATTTACCAGAATGCCAGGTATTTCGCTTCCCTGGCCAAGGCAAGTGCAGTCACTATCCTCAGAGGAACGTTCTCTGGGTACTGTGTGTGTGGACCACAAAGACTAGTTTGTACCTGTTGCCTAGGGCAGTCTTGGGAACCAGAGGCCTAACCATGACTATGCCCACCCACTTAAAGGATATTTCCACTACTGGGAATGGAAGCAGAGGGTCCTTGTATTTTGCCTTTTACTTCCCACTTGCCTGGCAGGTTACTCAGGATCTGCAGAAGGCATCTGACTGCATTCTCATCCAGGGCCAATAAAAGTGGGTGACCAGTCGGTCAACGATTTTGGCTTGTCCCCAGGTGTCCTGTCAGGAGGATACCATGAGTCAGCTCCAGGAGGAAGGCCCTGTAGCACTGGGGGACCATAAACACAGGGCTTGTTCCAGGCTCACGCACCTTGGGTTACATAGGAGACTATTCTCCCAATACATGAGGTGATCACCAGAGGTATATCCATTTGCTTGTGCCTTGGAGTACTGCCTTGGGCCCCTAAGAGTAGGGCACTACCTCAGAATTTTGCAGAGCATTGTCTGGGACATCCCTCCTTCAGTTTTCTATCTGGCTAACTCAGGTAAGTCCCCAGGGCAGCAATGTTTCTCCCTGTTGGTTCTGGGGCATCACTCTTAGGATCAGCTTTCTCCCAGACCATGTGAATCTACGGGGTGGGTTTCCTATTCTCCTATTCTCCTTGCCCTTTCTCTTTTTGCAGGTACTGGGGCAATTTTTCCTGGCTCCGGGTCCTTCTGACTCCCCTGTCAGGCTGCCATGGACTGTGTGGTTAGACACACACACTCAGGCAATCTCAACATCTCCAGGTGAGAGAAAAACGCCACCTCATTCCAGATGGTGTACTTCAGGTCATTCTCTAACACTCTTTCAACAGATATGGCCAGACTCACATCTACCTTAGCAACCCCCACCCTCATTCAAAGGGAACTAGAGCCACTGGATAGTCACTCAACTTGTTGTCTGCTGTTACAACCTAGTGGACTACATTGAGCACTGACTGCTCTGAGGACACTAGATGACACCTAATAGTAGTCATGCTGGCTCCTGTGTCTCTCAGCGGCTCCACCCTCTGCCCGTATTTCTTGGTATTGTCAGACATGTGAGCCTTCGATGTCATCTCCTTGTCACCCAGGGACACTAGGATCACCTCTGCACCCCCCTCTACACTAACTGGAGCAACATCCTCACCCAGCATTACACTGGCCATTTTCAGGTTAGGCCACCAGTGGGGGGGCTGCTTCCTGCACTGATAGATGGGATCCCCATAAAGTGTCTTTGGAGTACAAGAAATGTACACTGCATACAAGGCACACTACTCATAGACCTTTACTTAACCCCCTTTCAGGAATTAACTGTACGTTTATATGTCCTCAGGAGAACATTCCTAATAAATGCCCTTTATGTAGCCAGAACCTTGCTCCACACAGGTATGATCTCCCTCAGGAAAGTACTGAATTTAGAATACTTCTTCTTAACTGTAGATCCCTTCCCAAACACACAACGGAAATAGGAATACTCCTTAGAGATCAATCCCCCGATGTGCTTTTTCTCACTGAAACTTGGCTCACCCCTAATTCAGACCCGGACATCGTGCAAACCCTCCCCCGGGGCTATACGCTTCAAAGAGTCGATCGGAGTACTGGTCGAGGAGGTGGAATAGCAATTGCTTATAAAGAACAGCTTGTGTGTTGTTTTTTGGGCAATCCTCTTAAAGACTGCGAGAATGTTCTTTTCTCAATAGAACTTTCTCCTCTTCTTGCCTTCACAGGCATTTTAATCTACCGCCCCCCAGGACCTATGGGACCCTTTAATAGCTCCCTGTTGGAGGCTACGATTAAATTAGCTAGTACCTCGGGCAATTTTACTATTCTTGGTGACCTCAATCTCCATTTTGATGAGCCACAGGCCTCAAATGCCTCTGAACTCACTAATGATCTCTCTTCCTTGAAACTACCCCCTAAAATTAATAACCCAACACACATAGGAGGTCACTTGCTCGATCAAGTGTTCTCTAACCTACCAGACCTGAAGGCAACTGAGCCCACCCCGCTACCGTGGACAGACCACTTTCTTATAAACCTCCTTTGTCTCCCCAGACAATTAGGCCTAAGATGCAACCTTCTTGGACAAGTGGCCGCCGCTGGAATAAGCTTTCCGTGGCCAATTGGTCCAGGGAACTAGAAAGGGATAAACCTACCAAATCCCAATGTCCTGATCAGGCCACTGAGGACTTTATCTGCTGGATAGAAGAATCCCTTAATAAGGACCTCCCCAAAACTAGGATAAGGGCATCAGCTGGGACACGAGATGCTCCTTGGTTTACTCCAGAGCTTCGTGTCCTGAAACAGCAATGCAAAGTAAGGGAAAGATGCTGGAGGAAAGATTTCCTACCACACAAAAAACAGGAATATAGATCCTCCATTCTCGCCTACAAAAAAGAGGTAAGGAAAACCCAGGCTTCATACTATGAAAAGAGAATTCTGGAAGCACCTAACTCCTCCAGAGAAACTTTTACTATTATTAATAATCTCCTTAAAGTCCCCTCCCCCAGAGCAGCCCCTGATATCTCGGGCGAACAATGCAATAAACTCGCCAAATATTTTAGTAATAAAGTGCAGCTTATTGTTGAATCCCTTCCCATCAAGACGGAGGAAGACCCCCCCCCCTATAACTTGTGTGGACTCGCAAATAGATCCCATTTTGGAAGATTTCCCTCTAGTAACACCGGAAACCTTCAACCCCCTTTGGACTACGCTTAAAAGCGGCTCCCCAGCTGATCCTGCCCCTATGAATATACTGAAACAAGTTACCCCCATCATAGGTCCTTACATAATCAATCTGATTAACTCCTCACTTACTACTGGAACAGTCCCTCTTAGGTGGAAAGAGGCTAGGGTAAAGGCTCTCCTTAAGAAACCTAACTTGGATCCGACTGACCCAGGCAATTATCGGCCCATTTCTCTTCTACTAGCTATTAGTAAGATCACCGATAAACATGTCAATGGAACCATATCAGGGTTTCTGGAGAAACATTGCCTCCTACACCCCTCACAGACTGGTTTCCGTCCATGCCAAGGCACCAAGACGGCGCTTCTGGCGGTGATGGAGGAAAGTAGAAAGATTTTCGACCTGGGAGGAACAGCAGCCATTATACTCCTTGACCTGAGTGCCGCCTTTGATACGGTGAACCACCTGACTTTGATCCAGCGGCTCAGGAATATTGGTATCAGGGGCACGGCCCTTCAATGGCTATCCTCCTTTTTGGAGGACAGAACCTTTCAGGTCTTCAATGACAACACTATCTCCAAATCTACACATCTGCCAAATGGGGTTCCTCAGGGCTCCTCTCTTAGCCCCACATTATTTAATGTGTATATGTCCCCTTTGGCGGCTAAAATAGAACATTATGGAGTTAGAATTATCACCTACGCTGATGATACTCAGCTAGTGGTTGGACTTAGCCAAACCAATCAAGAATTGCACACCATCCACTCCTGCTTGAAAGACATTTCAAAGTGGATGGATGACTCCCAACTTAGACTTAACGGAGGTAAAACTGAGATCATGATCCTGGGCAATCCCCTCCAATATAACCCCATCCAGCTTTGGCCCACATGTATGGGTCCAGCTCCCACTCCTAAAACGGAGATTAAGAGCTTGGGGGTGTGGCTGGACCAGGATCTTAGCATCAGAACGCAAGCTAGGAAAACAGCAGCCCTCTGCTATGGCCTTCTTAGAACGGCCCGTAAGGTTTTACCCTTTCTCTCCTTCTTAGCTAAGAAAGCAATGATCCAGTCATTAGTTCTCTCGAGATTAGACTATGGGAACGCCCTGTACTTGGGCACCCCCCTCTCAGTCATTAAGAAACTTCAATCTGTTCAGAACAGCGCAGCAAGGCTTCTTTTGGGGGTCCCCAATAGGCTCTCAGCAGAACCGGCCCTCCGATCCCTTCACTGGCTCCCGGTGCAGGAACGAATTAAATTTAAGTCCCTATGCTTGATGCATAAAATAGGACAGGGAATTGGCCCCTCTTCAATCTCTACCATGATTCGTCCTTACAAAGCCAAACGTAAACGCAGGTCAGATGATCTCTACCTTACTGAGGTCCCTAGGATTAAGAGATCCAGAAGTGGGGGGAGGCTCTTTTCCTATAATGCCTCTAAGCTCTGGAATGCTCTTCCCCTCTATTTACGCTCCACTCATGATCATATGTCTTTTCGGAAACTTATGAAAACTTTTCTCTTTCCCTAGTTCTGCTTCCTGCCTGATGTTGGTACCAGCGCTGGGATGCCTCCGGGTAGCCATGCGCTTTACAAATGCCTTTCCATTCCATTCCATTCCATTCCATTAAGGTTCAAACCACAATAGATGCGTTTAACCAAAGTAAAAGCAATTATTCATTTTTTATGATGCCTTGTTTTCTTCTGTCTTCAATATTTTAATTTTGCATTTGTAAAAGCATATACAATCATATAATTATTGATAACACTCAGTGACGTTTACAAATGAAAATTATGATTGCTTCTTTAACAATGTTAATTCACATTGCTTATACAAAGTTATTATCTTAGTCGAAAGAAAAAACTCCTACTTTTCCCTTCACTTTTGTATGCTGTGTACATTTTGTGTACTCCAAGGAAGTTTTGGTGTGTAAGGACACGAGAAGGTCCTGTCACAAGTCAGCACACACCTGAAATATTCAGATACACTATAAAATAGAAAAACACACATATTTTGAAGTTTTTGACACAAATCAGAGGGCAGGCTATACTTATAGTTTTTTGGATCCCCATAAAGCTCCCACATTGGAAAAACTCATGGCACTTGGGCAAGAAGCAGCCAAAAGGGCTTCTTCCTATTAAAACAACCTTTCTTTTGCTCACAATTGGACTGAAAATCCTTCCCCTGAAAACTCTTCTGGTGAGTTGAGAGCTCCTTTAGTTTTTCATGGTCTCACAACTTTTTCTTGTGGTGGGGGCCTGTCGACCCTATTGGTGACCGCCCCCCCCCCACAGGTACCTCCCTTGACACACTGGTACTTATCCAGATCTCAGCCTCATATGCCAGCTCCCTGTGCATAGGGAGCTTGGAGTCTCTCAGGTCTTGGTGCAGGTCTGCAAATCAATTACTGAACCAGTGCTCTCTTAGAATTAGAATAAACATCCTATCATATTCACTCACTTTGCTGCCCTTCACCCAACCATTTAGTTCCTTACTGCAGTAATTCATACAATGTACCCAAGACTTGTTAGACAGTTTATGTCTGGTCCCACCCCGGAGAAATACCACTTAAAGTTCAGGGACAAACTTGGTGATACGGGCTTCATTCATGGGAGCATATCTCACCTGCCTCTAGGTCCAACAGGGTATCCCACCATGTGCCTCCAAAGAGTAGCCCTCAGTCCTTCTCTGAGGCCGTAAGCATATGCAGGGCTGCTTCACATGCTGCAAACCATTTATCAATGTAATCCCCACCACACAGCTGGGATCCAGGTCTTTGGGGATGAGCATCCTTTTACCTCCCCTGGGCACCTATGTGCTGCCACACCATCTTTAATGGACTCTCTGGGATTTTTGGACTTAAAGTCTAGCTTCTTCTGACTCATCTCATGAGCCAGCAACACTTATTTCTCCTCCAATGCTAGTTTTATTTTCTCTACGGCTCTTTCTCCCTTAGCCTTTCTCTCTGTGAAGGCTCTTTCTGCCTCAGCCTTCTCCTACTCTGCAGTCAGTTTCAAATTAGCCAGATGCAGTCCAAGCTCTCGCAGTCCTTCTGTTCTCCAACTCCTGAGGGGTAAGATTGCGGAAGACACAATGCCTCCTGCTCTGGATCCAGCAGGGCACCTCACTCCCGTAGACCCTCCTCTTTCCTCTAGTACCATGTTGAGGAGATACTTTCCTTCCTCCTCCTCCACCTTCACCTCCTCCTCCTCTTCTCACCTTCTCCTCCTTTTCTACACCATCACTCTTCTGTGATGTAGCCTGAAGTAGGCAGAACTCTTCCCAGGCTCTGACGGCTATCTGGTACTCTAATTTGTTAGAGCCTTTTTCCTAGCTTTAGCCTCCTTTCCCTACACAACTTCTTCAGCTCTACTACAGTGTAGCCTTTAATGATGCTGAGATCTCCTTCCATTCTTGCAACATAAAAAACAATCATGGATGCATAGTGGGAGGTAGTGATTGAATTTGGAAAATTTAAATAAATTCCCAATTAAAAATGAGGCGAAATCGAAGAATTAAAATCAATTCAGATGTCAGATTAGCTGGGGATTTTTGGTTTTACACAAACCACTATGTGACAGTACTGAATCCCACAACTGAAGGCCAATTTAAGAAATTGGGTGATTAGTTGAGAGGGGTTAGAGCCCAACAAACACAATCCTTGTCAGGGTGAATCACAAAAGTCACTAAACAAGCCGGTTCTTAAATCTTTGGTAGATTGCCTCTAAATTAAGCCAGATTGCTTTTGTACCAATATGTAAAGTATTTATGAATCACCCAATAGCAATAGAGTATAGAACACAAGAAAAATATCAAATTAATTTAAAGAAATTGATAAAATGATACCAAAATGACTAAAAACCAATAAGTAGAAGCAGAGGTATAAGAATTTTCAAATGCTTTCAGTAGCTATAGCACCAAGATGCACAAACTGCCAATCTCTGTTATCTGGTTGTGCTGGATGGAGTCAAAGTCAAAGTTAAGGTCAACCGCAATGCTGCATTGTTCTGATACAGAGACCAGGTTCAGCCCAGTGGAAGGTTTACCTTCTAACTTAGTCCAGTTTCATGCAAGAAGCACTCCTTGACAAGGGCTCTGTGGTCATGCTGCAGGCTGAATCTGGAGAGGGGCTCATCAATGGCAGACTGCTCAAGTCCCAGGACTCGGTCAGACCTCGCATTGGCAGTGCAATTGTTGTTGGCATGAAGAGCTTCGGGTTTGTGGGCAACACATGATGAAGAACTCCTGCTGGCAAAGTCCGGGGTCTGTATCCAGAAAGGCCTTGTTGGCAATCGGATGCCAGTCCCATGTTTGCCTCAGTAAAGTCTGCTTGCATTTGCGAGGAGATCAGGGACAGTTCTTCTGATGCGAAGAGCCCAGATCCTTTGGTTTTTCATCTGGAGTCTAGTTCTTGCAGTTTTGAAGTTGGAGAAGTACACTCTAGTACTGGCCGAGGATCCGGGACCTGGAAAGGCGCGTCCTAGGGTTTAGGACTCACTGCAGCAGAGGCTGGCAGCAGGGTTCAGGCAGGTCCAGTTGATGCTGGTTGTAGGAAGGTGGAATCTGACTACATAGTTGCCCCCACTTTTTTCCTGGTGTTTTGGTGTTTCTTTGCTATTCATGTCCCCAGCCTATCTGCTTTCTCTTATAAATTGATTCTTAGTACCTTAGGTACACCACAGATTGGATTCTGGGGTGCCCTTATAAGTCCCTAGTGTATGGTATACCATGTACCCAGGGCATAGGTACCCCAGAAGCCTACCAGGGGCTGCAGCATGTATTATGCCACCCATGGGAAGCCCTCCAAAATGACACCACAGGTCTGCTACTGCAGCCTGGGTAAGGTGGTGCATGCACCCCTTACTGAGATATAGGTTCACTATATCTCACCTATCACTGCACATAGAAACCTATCAGTCACCCCTATGGCAGGCCTTATCAATCCTGAAGGCAGGGTGCTTGGTTTTGTGTGAGAGGGTGCCCATGCATGAGCAGAGCCCCTCTGCAGCCTTCATAATCTCTTCTCCGGGGTTGTCTGTGATGCAGCCTGACCATATACTCTTAAGTGCATTATAACCAAATGATAAATGCTAACTTTGAACTGGCTGCACGGAAACATGTTGTGTTTGGTGTCAAACACCGTGGAATCATACCCGCACACCAGTAACTGGTGTGGGAGTATGATCCCACCCTTCTAGAGGGAGAGACATGACAGCACCGGTATACCCGGCACCAGCTTAAAGGAGCCCTGGCATCACAAAATGGATGCTGCAGCCACAGACACGAGTCTGGCCTCCTGCTGCTGACCGAAACTCCGGCAGGGGAGGCCTGGACAATAGGTTTCCTGTCACAGGGAGGTGTTACCACCTCCCAGACAGGCTTTAGTGTATTGGGGCTGGGTGGGTGCACTCTGAGAGTGCTTTGAGGTCCTGCACTGGGGGCACATATGGTGTCCCTGTGCATAGTCCAGCTCAAACCGGTTGCAGGGGCTACCAGCCCCTGTTCTGGTGCGAAACTGGACAAAGGAAATGGGTTTAGCCACCCCTCTTTCCAAACCCTCCCATAGGTGGGTCCCCTGAGTTAGTCCAACCCCTTCCTTGGGTATAAAGAAGGAACCTCTGTAACTAGAACTTTAGATATTCCTGAACGAAACACTGAAACTGAATCCCGGACCTTCGACGATCTGTTCAAAGCCAGATGACTGAAGAATCTCCCTTGGGGTAAAGGAGTTACTCCCCCGCTTGGCAGGCACCAAAGACGCATCTGTCCGGTCTGCATCTCCGAAGCTCCTGCCGGATGCCGAAGACTTTGCAACACAGGAGGTGGGTTTCCAGACTTCCCAGAGGCTGACCCAAGACTCCAGCAAAGCTGAGACCAATAGCCCTCGTGGGTACTGTGGAAACGGAACCCCTGGATGCCATGCACATTTGCTAATGCAATGGCTTCTCAACGTCCCTTGAGGTTGTGCATTAGGTTACTTGTAGCCCAGACCCCGAGCAGTAAATCCACCAAAGATTTCTGGCCTGCCTACTCTGAGTGACCCGTGGGCTGCCATTTTGTGATTCCTCTCAAGGTCCCTTTGCGATCCCTCGTCAATCAACTTGTGGGTCCCTGAGAAGGGTAACTTAAAATTTATTGCACTTCCCTAGTTGCTCCAGATGTGCCCTGACTCTCCATTGCTTGGGGAGTCCCCAGGACCTTGCTGGTGTGCACCGAAGCATCTTTCTCCTTCCTGCATGGGTTGCTGTTGCCAAGGCTTGTTGTGTCTAATCTGGATACCGACACTACAACACTCGACATCCTTTGTGGGATAGCTCGAATCCAGCTCCTGGTTGTCCTCGACACCTCCTGGTCATCGTGGCTGAAGAGTCAAGCTTCACATCTTTCACCTGAAACACCCGACATTGGTGGGCATTCGTCTATCGTGCCCCTGGTCACTGGCAAGTGACCCAGACTCTGTTCCCTCTGCTTTCAGGTTCTTCACATCTCTGATCCAGGCTTGGATCTCTTCGGACACTTCGCATCTTCCCGGCAGCAGCACTTCTTCGCAAGCTGCCATTGAAAACGACGACACGACCCGACACCATTTGACGCCTATGTACCCGGCTTCCCTGGGTGAGGTAACTCAAGTACTCCAGTGCTCCCGTGGGTGTTGACCCTAGAACTGTCCAAGCCCAAGAGGGTTTGGTCCTAGTACATTTCTAAGAGTCCTTAAACTTTAAAAATCTATCTGCGACTTTCCCCATAGAAGCTAACAGGAGCTCGCAGCTGTGTTCTCACACTGCACACGGCCCCCCGTGGGTCCCATGTGTCACTACCGTGGGTGGTTCCTTGGGGTCCCAGCGATTCTACAGGCTCTAGGCCTTGTGTCTAGTTAAGTTGTGGTTCTTATACCACTTTCTTAGTATATGGTTTGATCCGCCCCTAGGGCCTAACGTGTATCATGCTATTTTACTGTAATATTTGAAGTGTAACTTATGTGATTTTGCCTCTAGCCTCATAAAGAGACTAGAGGGGTGTGTTAGGAATACATACATATATTTTATATATGTACCTGGTGTGGTCTCCTTTCATTTAGCCCCTCAAAAGATTATAGACTGGTAAAACAAGCTCCTTGAAGACTTAGCCTGAAGGCTGCTCTCCATAGCTACCACTAGGATAGCTTTCAAAAAGGTTGTCTTTAACCTATCATCAATAAGGGGTTGAAAGGTGTCCACTATAACTAGTGGACAGCATATACCAGGCCAACGTCGCACACTGGTCAGCTGAGCAGTTGCAGGGAAGGCCTCCGAAAGCTTGATTCAACCTGTAGCTCAAACAGGAGGTCAGCCAGCTGACCCTTAAAGTCACTTCTGGGGCCCTGGGTTCAAGGCAAGCATGTCCTGTCTTCCTTTCGACTTCAGACAGCAGGGTAGTCCTTCTTCTGGGTCTCCAAAGGTCCAGAAGTGATCTTGGGAGAGGTTCTGTGGGTTCTAATTTTACACCTAGTGCCACTTTCTCTACCCCTGACCTATTTCTTGCCAATTCCTATGCACTCTGCCCTATAAAGCTTTTAGGACCTACCCTAGGCGTGACGTATAAGTATTAAAAAGGAAGGTTTAGACCTGGCAAATGGGTTCATTTTCCTAGGTCGGAATGGAAGTTTGTAGTGCACTACAAGCTGCAGTGGAAGGCCTGAAACATGTTTTACAGTGCTGCACTAGTGGGTGGCATAATGGGTGCTGCAGCCCACTAGTAGCATTACATTTGAATGCCCTGGGCACAAGTAGCAATACTTAATAGGGGTGTATAAGTAAATAAAGTGTGACGATTCGGTGCATTTCACATTTACCATATTTGAAAGGTACATCTCAATCATTTCACCACTGGTTAGCAGGATTAAGCAGGTTAGACTATAGGAATAGAACCCTATATGGCTTGCCGAGATCCAGTCTGGCTCCTTTAAGAACCTCCCTCAACGCAGCTGCAAGACTTGTCACTGGCTATATATGAAGCAAGAGCACAGCTAAAAATTGCATGCATGACCAACAAATTCCTGCACCTCAATACACCAAAGTATCTAGCCAATAAACTCAAATAACAGGCAATAGCAGAACTCTGAGAAGCACCAACACTCTGTTATTGAAACCACAAACATTTAGGAAAAGGAAAACCTACACACGCACTTTCTCTGGCCTAGCACCTGGGATATGGAATGCCCTGCCTCGTGCAATCAGAATGGACCCCTCCACCACCTCCTTCAAAAAAGAAGTCAAACAACTTATAATGAATAAAACTCTCTCCTGATCCCAGCCCTGATGCAAGTTGATACCAACCAGCAGCTGCTCATCGACCAGTATGCTTGATAATCTCTAAACGAGAATAATTAACACAATCCTGACCTTCAACGAGAACTCACAAGATATACGATCTCATCTTAGATACTCATTTATATGTGACTAGCGTTCAACTTTTCTTTTGATGTAACTTTTGTAAAGCGCTCTGATACCCTCATGGGGCCTCGTCCCCACTATATAAAACTTTTATAAATATATAATTAAACAAATAGCAAGAGTAAAGTGTACATTGTAGGTGTACATTGTCCTAATGTCAAAACAAAATGGGTTCAATAAAACTAAGGTTGTGAAGGCAAAACTCTGGGGGACTACCACACAAAACATGGTCATTCCTAACACCCATTTTTACCTGTATTAGCACTACAGGAAGAACAGCATGTCAATGCCCTAAACAACATCACAGTGCAGATAATTTTAGGAATTTGAAACAGAAAATACATCCCTCAAATATCTTCATTAAAAATTACAATATTGGAATCTATATAAATGTCGTAAATCTGGAGAAAGCTTGTTCCAAAGTTTCACCCTACATTTATGACCTTTGCCCAATGTCTGGCTTAGGCTTGTGTTTATGCCAATGCAGGTATTTTCCCACTACTCCTCTGTCCCTGAAGTTTTGGCTGTCCAAAGAAGCACAACCAAAGGGGATGGTGGACGGAGTGTTGAACAATGCAAGCACTCACCCCCAGTCAACTAATCTGGGTTTAATCCATCATTATTCTTTAGCTCACTCCGCCACCCCAGTTCAGACATGGCCATATGCAAATCAGTCTGATCCTGTGCCTCATGGGAACAATCCAGCCCTAACTGCCAAGCCATGTCTTCCATGGACCGGAAACAAGCATCCTGGGACCGGTTTCTGGCTAATCAGCCATCATCAGCCAGGCTAGCTTGAATCCAGTGGCAAGTGAGCAAGGGACCCACGTCTGGGCATACCCTGCCAACTTAGGGCAAACAAAGCAAAACCAAAGGGGATGATGGACGGAGTGTGGAAATTGCAAGCCCTCACCCCCAGTCAACTGATCGGGGTTTAATCCATCATTCTTTAGCTCACTCCGCCACCCCAGTTCAGACATGGCCATATGCAAATCAGTCTGACCCTGTGCCTCATGGGAACAGTCCAGCCCGAACTGCCAAGCCATGTCTTTCCTGGACTGGAAACAAGCATCCTGGGACCGGTTTCTGGCTAATCAGCCGTCATCAGCCAGGCTAGCTTGAATCCATTGGCAAAGTGAGCAAGGGACCCACATATGGGAATACCCTACCAACTTAGGGCGAACAAAGCAAAACCAAAGGGGATGATGGACGGAGTGTTGAACATTGCAAGCACTCACCACCAGTCAACTTATCTGGATTTAATCCATCATCATTCTTTAGCTCACTCCGCCACCCCAGTTCAGACCTGGCCATATGCAAATCAGTCTAACCCTGTGCCTCATGGGAACAGTCCAGCCAAAAACTGCCAAGCCATGTCTTCCCTGGACCGGAAACAAGCTTCCTGGGACCAGTTTCTGGCTAATCAGCCGTCATCAGCATGCTAGTTTGAATCCAGTGGCAAAGTGAGCAAGGGACCCATGTATGGGCATACCCTGCCAACTTAGGGCGAACAAAGCAAAACCAAAGAGGTTGATGGACGGAGTGTTGAAATTGCAAGCACTCACCCCCAGTCAACTGATTGGGGTTTAATCCATCATTCTTTAGCTCACTCTGGCCACCCCAGTTCAGGCATGGTCATATGCAAATCAGTCTGACCCTGTGCCTCATGGGAACAGTCCAGCCCGAACTGCCAAGCCATGTCTTTCCTGGACCGGAAACAAGCATCCTGGGACCGGTTTCTGGCTAATTAGCCATCATCAGCCAGGCTAGCTTGAATCCAGTGGCAAAGTGAGCAAGAAACCCATGTCTGGGCATACCCTGACAACTTAGGGTGAACAAAGCAAAACCAAAGGGGATGATAGACGGAGTGTTGAACATTGCAAGCACTCACCCCCAGTCAACTGATCTGGGTTTAAACCATCATCATTCTTTAGCTCACTCCACCACCCTAGTTCAGACATGGCCATATGCAAATCAGTCTGACCCTGTGCCTCATGGGAACAGTCCAGCCCAAACTGCCAAGCCATGTCTTCCCTGGACCGGAAACAAGCATCCTGGGACCGGTTTCTGGCTAATCAGCCGTCATCAGCCAGGCTAGCTTGAATCCAGTGGCAAAGTGAGCAAGGAACCCATGTCTGGGCATACCCTGACAACTTAGGGTAAACAAAGCAAAACCAAAGGGGATGATAGACGGAGTGTTGAACATTGCAAGCACTCACCCCCAGTCAACTGATCTGGGTTTAATCCATCATCATTCTTTATCTCACTCCACCACCCTAGTTCAGACATGGCCATATGCAAATCAGTCTGACCCTGTGCCTCATGGGAACAGTCCAGCCCGAACTGCCAAGCCATGTCTTCCCTGGACCGGAAACAAGCATCATGGGACTAGTTTCTGGCTTATCAGCCGTCATCAGCCAGGCTAGCTTGAATCCAGTGGCAAAGTGAGCAAGGGACCCACGTCTGGGCATATCCTGCCAACTTAGGGCGAACAAAGCATAACCAAAGGGGATGATGGACAGAGTGTTGTCCAAAGAAGCACAGAACACCTAAGCATGGGGAGAAATGGTAACCTCTTTCAAGGAGTTGCCTGTATCACCCCCAAAATGCAGGAACAGGGACAAGCATGCTCATAACTGCAAGAATTCCAGTCTTTCATCACCACGCCTGGTGCTCAGGTCAAACTTCTAGGCACCTCTCATTCCTAACGTTGCTTCTTAATCTACATTCTCTGTCTTCACTGCCCCCTTCACCTCTGCTTTTTCGATATTCATTTGCAGGTTCTGTTGGCTCCAGCACTGGTGCCATTCACTTTGCACAGGCTCCAGGCCTTCATTTGAGAAGTCTGTCTTGGTAGTCATTGATCAACTAGTCCTCCAGCTGATGTTCCTCACCTTCTTTCCTCTGATGACAAGGATTGTGATGAGTCCTTTCTGGATGATGGAGATGTTGAAGCTCATGACAATTATATTAAAAAAGATGTCTTGATAGCGTTGTAGTGTATGTCCGTTCTAACGTTGGGTTCCTGCCAGAGGAGGTCTCCATCTTCTTCTACAGTGTCCATGTTTGACAGTCCCCATCCAATACCATCTGATAGTCCTCAGCACACGTCTGTAGTGCAATAATAAATACCAATGCAAGTATACACAAATTATAAGCACAGTTTCAGAAATCTTCTCTTTATTTTATTCTTTTCTTTCTGATCAGCCAACACGTGTTTCGTCGCACAAACTGGGAAATCATCCTAAGACTTTCTCAAGGTTTCAAAGTCATTAGTATCAACTTTCCATGTGGGGATAATTCCATCCCACATGCTTTAGACTGCAAGTGAGTCTAGTATCTTTGCTTCAAAGTGAGCAAATCCGTAATTTTCAGTAAAAGCATCCCGCTCCGCGCCGTGGTACAGACGCAACTGAAGCAGTCTGTCCGGTCCTCGAGAAAGTCGCGGGACGATTTCCCAGTTTGTGCAACAAAACACGTGTTGGCTGATCAGAAAGAAAAGAATAAAAGAAAGAGAAGATTTCTGAAACTGTGTTTATAATTTGTATATACTTGCATTGGTATTTAATATTACACCACAGACGTGTGCTGAGGATTTTGTGAATTTCTATGTTGGCTTTGGCCACAACTTTGGGGGAGGTTGATGGTTCTCCTCACCTTACAGCACCGTAACGCAATATCTATCCTGAACTGATTTATGTGCGATTGTTCCTAAGGCACTGTATAACCTCTAACTATACCACTGTCTATTACAATTACCATCTAATAGTCTGCCAAATCATGAGGGTATTTCCAAGACCACTATACTTCAGTGAAAGAACCTAGAGAAGGCAGCTGTTGTCTGCTATTGTTCTAAGATGTATCCCTTTTGTTGCTTTGACTAGGCATTTCCTGATGTATTGAAAATGTACTCCTATGTAATTATCGTAGCTACTGAAGGTGGACCTAATTCAGACTTTCTTGACAAAAAGCCAGAGCTGTTTTTGATAAACAGATATGGGCATCTACCTCTTGTGGGCTAAGACAGATAGCTTTTTTCGCTCCCAGTTCCTCATGTGAGGTAATCTAGCACTTCTCACTGCTGTGGAAGAGGGTTTTGATTGCTTGGATATCATTAAAATTACTGAGAAGTAAATTCATTTTCACTCAGATGTCTCTGTTGAATGTCCTTTGGCAACTTTAATCTGAGCTGTGTTTACATTGGATGCTCTGTAGCAGTTCTAGTTACACTTCATAGATTCTGATGTGAGATTTTAAAAGACATCTGTCTGCTCTGTTCCTAGAAGTAGCTGCACCTGAAATCGTAGACTGCAAAGTACATTCCAGTGTTGGAGAATATTCGAGCTCATACAGCAAGGTGGGTGTTCTTCTGGTCAAAGGAGTTCTGTCAAACTCAATTCACCACTAATTTCTAGATAAAATGTTGCTGTGGGAACAACATAGTAGCCATAAGTATGGTTCCCCATTGACCTTGCCGAACGAGTACAAAACTGTGCTGTGCAAAGTTGCCAAGGAGGATTAGGAGAAGGGAGTGGGATATTAAAGAAGGCACACAAGAGACATTGTTAACTTGTAGACACCTAGCCAGTCTTGTCAAATGGTGGTTTTCTTTGTTTTTCTCTACAGTCTCTGATGTGTGGTGGCCTTTTTATTCTACACTTAACACAAGACTACTGCTACTCTCTGCTCTTATATAAATCTAAATTACATGTAGTTTATTTCAATTTCGTATGAATGTTAACATTCTACAGGAAATGAGACACACTAGTAATTGATGTATTATGATAAATATTCAGCATATTAGTGGTACAACAGTACCTTTATCATGCTAGAGCCAAAGAATCATAACAAAACTGGTCTTTTGTTCCAATATCCTACTGCAATTTTTAATGATTCACAACTTGAGCCACCGATGACTCAGAGCAGATCTGCATATAACATTGTGAAGTCCTAAGATATAGTTGTTACAGACATTTTTAGTTCATTACAGAATCCCACTACGTAGGTTCAAAAAACAGTAGAGAGTCCCACAATCCAAATACGTTATACCTAACTTTCCCTAGCTATCACTAACCTGAAGCCATTGAAGACTGGAAGAAGTCCAATAGTTCCAAGGATGCGAGGAAAGACTTTCAAGCGACACTGCAAAAGGAATTTCAAGAAATACAGCAAGTAAAAAAAAATCTGAGAAGATATTCTCAATGTCTGGCCTGAAAATAGCCTTGACTGCAGAGTGAGAAACACAATTACAGAGCTGAGCCTATGCAGAACAACACAGGCGAAGAGCAGTGCCTGAGCAGAGGCTTCCTCTTATCAACAGAGGGGGGAAAGGCAAGCACCTGGCCCTGCCCTGGGAGTTGCTATTATATATTGAGGGATGATCGAATCCTATGGTAGATCTTTCAATTCTAGCATCCCAAAATCCAGCTATAGAATTCCCTTTGTACCCTGACAATCGCATGGAGCATTTGGCCACAGTATTTGGGGTGCCTACATGAGGAAAGGATTAGCCGTGCTCGAGTCTGGGGATTCACAACTGGGCAACACACATACAGCAACAACAATGCTGAGTGGCAATACTCCTGTTACCCCACCACAGATGACATCCTGAGTGGCAGTGCCCTGAGCAAGGAGTGGAATGGGTATCCAATAATTCCCAGGAGCAGAGGTGGATAAGAGTGTGCCAAGCACCTGCAGCAAGCTCTACCTCACCCTTGAAAGTTTATGGAGGTGTATAGGAGAATCAGGTCAGCAAATCTTCAAACTTTTTGCCTCCAGGGGATGCTTTCATCCCCCGAATACTACTGGTCATTGATCTGAATATCTGTGGGGAGTGGATGTCCTGTATACTCTTTATTCTCGGTGGCTTAGCTATGCCTTCGCTACTTTTCTCCTAATTTTTAGAATCCTTGGGAAGAAGAGGAGAAAGCGCTCATTGACCATACTGGTTGTCCCTTCTTGGGGAAGTAAGCCATGTTTTCCACTTCTTCGTGATGTGTCTGTATTCAAAGACTGCCTTCTTCTACTGTAATCCTTGCCTCTCTTCTGGCAGCCTCTGCCTCTTCTGTTCCACTTTTGATGGACAGTTTGAAGGCTGAACAGTGACGTGTTCAGAGTTTGCCCTTGCTGTCCTGATGTCCCATTGGTCTCCTACAGATAAAACATATGCCTGTGATTGTTCTCCCTTTGTGGTTTGGTGTTCTAATCAGTTTCTGTCCACCCTCTCTTGCCATCTGGTTTCCACCTGGGGGTCTCCCCTGGTGTCCCTTTCATTTCAAACATTTGGCAGAGGTGTCCATGAAACGTCCGTCAACTAATGTGTTTTTTTTTAGCTATCGCCCAGTGAATTGGGCGCTCTGCTCTGTGTCAGGCCTTATCCCCAATTTCTCCTGGACAGTTTGGCTTGCTACTCTTCTTTTTTTCTAGAAAGATTGTTTTTGATTTTTATTTCACCAGGACATTGTTCTTACCTCTTTGGTATTAGGGATTCCCATAATGAGGGGTGTGAGTTCTCTTTAATTTGTTGGATGTGGGACAAGCTGTCCAAATTTACATTCACCACACCATACTGTTTCACTCTACAAAGGAAGTTACGTTTGATGTTGGTGGTAAACATGGTACTCTTTCCTGTGCCACTCTCATTAAGGTGATTTGGTGCTTACTGATATGTGGACTTTTGCCATCTCATTCAGAGATCTGCGACTGTTTGCATTTTCTCCAGTCTTGTTTTTTCTTGTTTGCCATGAGCCTGTCCACTGTTTGCTACATTTTTTGTCTCTCTTGATCTGAGTGGATCCACCAAAGTGTTATAGAACAAACACTTGTGATCTTCAATGAGTTAATTAATTTACAATAAACTGGAAGTAATTTACAACAAACTGAAAGTAATTTACAACAGACTGGAAGTAATTTATGATATATTGAAAAATGACGCAAGTTAAAAAAAAACGTATTGCTATTGGAGAATGGATAAAACTAAGACAGTTTTTGAAATGCATGGAATAAGAGAGAGCAGGAGAGGACCTAGCCAAATGAAATGTGAAAAACAGTAGCCTGGTGCACTTTTTAAGATGTTTACAATATAAAAAAGAGTACTTTAACACTGTATCTAAACCACTTTTAGTGGGGCATGAGGCAAGAACAGGTTATTGGTCTCAGCTGTGGGGGTTGTGGCTTTTTACTCCTACTGTCCTGGGCCTGACTTTTTTTGGGCCTTGAGCCAATAAACCCCAATGGTGATATATGCAAAAACAACAGTTGATATGCAGAATGCAGATATGGCAAATCAACTCAACCCAATACGGTCAGGGTCCCTAAACCCCCAGTGTGCTCTGTGGAGTGATAAAATACTTATTTATTTAAAATAGGCCAGTATACCATGCAAAGATACAATAATCTATCCAGAAGAACTGCCAGAGAAGGAAACTAAATGATGCTCACCCTGCGTAGAGCGGTCTGCATTGAAATGAGGTGCAGCACTCATTTTAAATGTGAGCATATGCATCACATCAGCCTGCACGTGGTCATACAAAGTATCATTCCAATAGCTGCAGGATAGTCCACAAAGACAAGAACGGTAAGGAAAGCAGAAAAAAAAGATTTTTGCGAAATGTATTACTCTATAAAATGGAATGGGTACGCACCCTTGAAAAAGGAAAATAAAATAATATTTTTTGATTAAAAGTGGTATTAAAAGTTTTCTTCTAATGGGTGTGAAAGAACTACTGAAGGTGCAAACTGCAAATGGTTGATGTGCAAGAAACAAGAATTAAGTATGTGACCTATCCATAAATCATCAATAAATGAATGTAGGGGGTAAAAATTGAAAGGTGGTCAGAATGAACCAACACAAGCCCACTTGGGCGATATTCTAATGTCGGTGAAAATTAATTCAAATGTGACCCCCAAGAAAGTTTGGATGAACAAAATATGTAGGCCAGATTATTTTCTAAATTCTAAAAAAATATCGAGGTCAAAATGAATGTTATGAAGAAACATTATTATAATTGTTTTAATTTCATTTGTATTTTAAACAATAGAACAATGACGTGAATTGTGCAATGGGTTAAATTTTACTTTGAAAGTCGATGTGAGAAGGCGTCAGATGTGGTTTTGTGCAGTCGACTTATTATGATTATATAGGCCCACTAGGGCAGGATTAGAGAACATGTTCAACAAGCATTTGCAATGCAATAGGTCTCGCATTTGTGAGAGTTTAAGTTATTGGCATTGTAAATGACAGTGCCTTTTATTTATCTGTTTTGATAATTAACACAAAAAGGCATTGAGCCAGTAGCTCAAATTCTTGTAGATGCGAGACCTATTTCACTTCAAAGAAGCAGCATCGTTGTCCCGGGCTGCTTGAAAAGTGAAAGTGCACAAGGCGTGCTGTATGTTGCAGGAAAGCATGTCATGCCTGCAGTAGGAGCAACTCATTAAAGAAAATAGTGCTTACAGACTAAATAAGACATACCATGTAACAACTGAAGTAAAAGAACCAGTCCTCATTGGAGGTTACAAATGAAGACAAGGCGGTACTAAGGAGGGACTAACAAGCCTATTCATGAATTAGAAGCCAGCGTTTACGAAAGACAATTACACAAGCCAATGAAAAATATGGGGGGATAGTAGGCGGGGCTTCAAGTCCATACTCTAAAACAGCATGTCTCGCAGAGCAGTGCATGCACTGCCTAGGTTCGACCTAAACAAGCATTGGCATAGCCAATAGGTCTTGTCTTTGGGACCTTATAAGTATTTAGTTATGCAGCACAATATCCTTGGTGCAACAACATTAACTGTTGCATGGCTAAACACTTATAAGGGCCCAAAGGCGAGCCCTATTGGCTATGCCACTGCTTGATTATTTATTTTATGCAACTAACATCCATTGACAAAGCCAATGGTCATGGCTTTTTGTACGTCTAATGTTCCTGGATGCAATGATAGAAACAGCAAAATACCAGTCGGGCGGCACATTATGCTCAGCACATATTTTTAGCTGAGGTGTTTTAAGCCACGCCCTTCATTACATCAGACACGCCCCTTGGAGAGAACCTCAGTTTTTTCATCCCACTTAAAGCCCTGGAAACAACACCATGTCACAGTCACCTCACATCCTGGCACTGTGCATCCATCATGCATGACTCATAACTACTACGTTTTCAAATTGCGTATGTGCAGGGGCATAGTCAACCCCACCCCACCCCTTGCTTTAGGAACTACAGCTAGGGTGAAGTTCTTGATGGGCCTCTTTTGTCCACAACTGGATGGGTAGGGGAATGGGTGGGTAGATGGGTGATGGGTGGATGGAAGGATGGGTGGCTAAGTGAAAGGGGAATGGAGAGAGAAAGGGAGGATGGGTGGATGAGTAAAAGCATGGATGAATGCTTGACAGAATGAATGGGCAAATGGGTGCATGGATGAATGAAAAGAAGAATGTAAAGATGGATGAGTGAAAGAATGCATACATGAGTGAACGGGAGGGTGGAAAGCTAGAAGAAAGGATGGATGAATGAGTGAAAGGGCGAATGGTTTGATGGATGAGTGGATGGATGGGTGGAAGAGTGGATGGATGAGTGAAAGGATGAATTGGGTGGATGTATGATGGATGAATGAGTGAAAGGGTGGATGAAGGGATGGATGTGTGATATGATGGATGGAAGGATAGATGATGGATAGTTTTGCAAATGGTTGAAAAGGTTTGGATAGCGATGGATACACAGATGGTATGAAAGAATGAATGGTGAAAGACTGAATGTAAGAATTTATAGATGACAGAATGTACATTTGAAATGGTGGATATCAGGGGATTGATGGAAGGATTAATGGCTAGATCCTTGGACAAGAGAGCTCTTCTAGGGAGGGTTGTGATGACTTACTTTGCTTTCTTGGTGTCATAAGAGCTTTAGTTCAAAGTGGGAGGTATTTACATTTTCTGGCTACTCCCTTGCCTATGTGTAACTATTCTGTATTTGCTGTGTGCTTATGTGTCTATACATCATGCATATGACATTTTGACTGACACCCAACTGCTACTTGAATGTTACCCTAGTAATTGTAAATGTTTGCATGTTTTTCTTTAGTTGTAAGGTTTTAGGGAGAGCCTCATAGTGCCATGAGCTGTGCTTGAGATGTATATTGTGTTTATAGCAGTAGGCAAGGCGTCAAAAATAAACTATGTAATTGTGTATCGACAGTGCCTTCTTTAAGAAAGCTGCAGGGAAAAGCACCTTTGTGACTTCCGTCAGCTTGTGCAACTCTCTGCAAAGTCCCCATAAGCAATGTCTGATTCCATATTTTAAGTTCCACTTGCTGAAACACCCATAATGCTTTCCCTATAGTGGGTTAATCACAGCAATCCTCCTTTTAGTTGACCTACGGGTGCCGCTTTACATCTCACAATGGAACTCAGATATGAGATGCTAGTAATAAAGTCTATCTGAACAGAAGTTTCCTGACCACTTCTCTCACCAAACATGCCTGCTCAGGAACAGGAGTTGTAAGCAAAATATCAGACTGGACAACCCAGTGCAGTAACCATATAAATAGATTATTATCATATGAAATACCACCACAGATCTGCACAGTTGCTCAAAGCTGCACGCATACCGAAAAACAATTGTCTCAAACTAATATAAAACTTATTTTGACTTGTACTTAAGTGGTTGTTTATTTACTAACTTTTATACTATTGTGCAACTTCCTCTGATGTGTCTGTAAAACTTACCTTTTGTCCCCACGTTTTGTCCTGAATTTTGACCCTCTGTCCTGAATTTGTACACTTACCGCCCTAAATTTGCACCAATGCCAGTTGGTCACCCTAGTTTTCATGTGATTAAAAGCTCTGCAGAACACCATTCTCTCCTTTGAGTACAGCAGAATTAAACAAACAGCAGCAGGTTGTGATTGATGAGAAATAATGACGGCTTATTGGTGTGCCAAGAGAACCAGGACTTGGTGTGTGTGTCTGCTAGATGTGTGGGTAGCTGGCTGTGTTTTGCTTTTATGTATGTATGTACGTATGTCTGTAGGTATGTCTGTGGTTACCTACCTCTACGTTGGGTGCACCACCAACCTTGGCACTCTCTGGAGGCCTCATGTGTAAGATGGTAGCCAGTGTGCCAGAGACTGTACTCCAAAAAGACACAAATGTGTACAGTTTGCATGCATCACACATGTTAAAGAATTTCAGTAACTGACTGACTGATTTGGTTTCTTTTTATTGGAGAATCAGAGATTGATTGGCAGGTAGATAGCTACAAGGATGAACTGATGTTGACAACTGCATGAGCGGAGAGGCTGGTGAGACTATAGTCAGTCAAGCAACCATAGAGGAAGATAGAAAGCTAGTGATGTATTTAAGAGAGAGAAGACAGACATAAATATAACGAGATAGGCGAAAGCGGTGTGTAGAGAGAGGGGGAGGAAGAGAAGGAGAAAGACCAGGACCCCAACAGAAGGAGACTAGCATCCACAGACCAAGAGACTTCCAGGCAGAGTGAAAGACAACGACCGAGGGAGCAGCTTCAGAATACTTACAGCGTATACTCCTAGGTCAGTAATGGCCAGATGATTGAACTATCCCACGCCCCACCTCACAGGTAAAGCAAGCTTCAACCTCTGCAAAACAGATCTTTGCACTTTGTGTAGGAGAAATTGCCGGCAAATATATTTAGCAAATCTTTGAATTGCATCAACTCCTGCTCTCTAGCTCCCCCCACCCGACCACTGAAAGCCCCCGGACTTTGACTCAATTACAAAACACGCACCAAAGATCTGTGCTTAATTCAGAGGTTGCCCTTAGTATTCTGAGTGATGCACTTGGAAGCGAATTGGAAACATCCATAAAAGAAAAACAAGAATTCGTATTGATCCAGCACACATTTTTTCAGCATTTGTGACTAACAGCACATTTAAATGTACATATTGAATTTTACTTACCAAAGCGTATGTGTATTTTGCTTAATGTAGATATTTGCATCGATTGTTAATGTACATTTTATGCTCTTTTTATGCTCATGTGGAGGTGGGGGTTCAAGTGTGGAGGCGAGGATGTGACTGCATTTATAAGTGGTCGTATAGTGTGCACGCAGTATGCACTGAAATTTGCACTTCAGTGATACTGGTGCATGGACCTCAGAGGCTACAGGTTGCTTCGAAGGACAAGGTAATCATTTCCGTTATAAACACACTCTCTACAAATTCAGAAAATAGCTGCGGAGCAGGGCAGGATTGATGTCCTTGTTTATTACTGTGGTGTTTACACGCTACATGTGCCGGGCCTTTGTGAAACAGGGACCGTCATGAATGTAACAAATACGAAGCTTCGGGCCTCGCCTGCTTAAAAAACAAGTACTATTGATTTCCCGGTACGGTTCTAGCAGTGTGATAAGCCTACTAATTGGTGAAAATAAACAGAGGCAGTCAAGACGAAATTAGCAGGGAAGTCCCCACAGCCTCCCGCATGCTACGTTTATTTTTAGCTAATCAACGTGGGTTAATTACCAAAGCGGGCGAGGACACGGCACCAACACAGCTCAAATAACAAGCAGGAGGAGAGTGATTGTGTAAGGACATGGTTTACAGCCGCGGACACAAGAGAACATGAAATGGCGGCATGAGCTGAGAAGAGTGTCTGCCTATTATATTAGTTTATCTGTTTCCGAAAAGTAAACGAAGGGAACTGCTCCAGTGAAACGAGATTCAGGGCCCAACTTTAAAGGGACGAAAGAGCAGCGCCCATAAAGTGGGTGCTCCGGTAGCAACAAAGCACAAGTAGTGCGCAAATACCACAGGAAAAAAAGCATTCACACTGTTCAACAAGAAGGGCTGGGCAAGAAGGGAGGGGGGAATGCCAGCAACAGAGGAGCCCGCGAAAGTGAAAGTGATCGTGATTACGATCGCTAGGGAGGAAAGACACATGGCGCTGCGCGCGTGCACGTTCACGTGCACTGTAGCTTTAGGCCACGGCAGCACTTTGAAAAGCCCAGATATAAAATGTCTCTTCGAGCCTTTGGCTCACGAGACCTAAAAATAGGACATGTGGAATTTGAGCCCTCTAACACCCTGTGTGACTAACTACAGCACGTGAAGTGTGTGCTATATTGCACATTTGTTCATACAACATCTGATGTCACCCTGTCCCTCACTGCAAATCACAGAGCCGCTAATGCCTACAACCCATGGCCCTGAACTACATCATCCAGTGCCTTGATGTACAGCAGCAGGCGCTGCCACGAGGCACACCACTCAGTGTTCCTCAGAGGCGCAACATAAAGTGCTTCACTGAGGTACATTCAGTGGTTAATTTGTACCAGTGTGTGGCGGTGGAGCTTGCCAGCATGCGGACTAGGATTCACTTCACAATCCTTCCCCCTCCCACACACACACACACCGCTGCTTTTCTACAGCCCGTTAGTTTTGTGTAAACGGAGCAAGACTGGCGCTGTTTACACAACACTAATTGTCTGTCTTTTATGGCAGCGTGTGACGCGAGAATGAGGAGTAACGAGAGAGAAAGAGAACAAATGTTAGTGTGACTGTGTGTGAGGCAGGGGTTGATATGCGGTGAGTGGTTAGCATCGGCTGTATTTTAAAACAGACTTTGAAGTTTACCCTGTCTTTCAAGTGCTTAACTCTCAGGCAGGGACAATGATTTCTTTGTAGACAATGTATGCGAGAATTATTTAGGTAATCCAAGTCAGTGATGCGTTCTCTGTTACATTTCACACTTTCTCTTCATGTTGTGTGGGATATGTTGCCTATCTCTTAACAGTGTTTCTTTTCCCAGGCGTTTTGTTTCTGCGGTTGAGTTTTTCATGCGAGCGCATACTGAGTGAGTTGCTTTAGGTATGGGGCTGCACTCGGGAAGTAGATTGGTGTTCATGACAGCAGCACTGCGCCCTCTGGAGGTGAGGCTGAAGGCAGCCCGAGATTCTGACAGTTCCACTGTCAGTCATTGTCATGAATAGAATGTGCTCTTACTACGGGCTCTGCAGAACGGTGGCCAGGCATGCGCCAGTTGAAGTTCTAATTCGATGGGAAAATCTTTTGAGGAATTACCTAACTTTTAAAATATGGAAAGGGCCAATGGAATCTTTTTCTAGGTGGCTCGCTCGCTTTGGTTGTTGACAGCCTGACGTGTGTTCTCAGTGCAGGCAGTGGCAGTAGTGAAAGTGAGCTGTGCCACTAAGGGAGGGGGGAGGCGAGGGGGGTAGACGTCGGACTCCTTAGAAAAAGTCTAGGTACATTACACTGTGCTTCCATGTGGCATATTTTCCAGTACCCTCCTGGTACACATCTCCCTGTGCACGCGCTCTCTCTCTCTCTCTCACACACAATTGCCTTGTGCACCACGCATGTTTATAAACCAAATCCCCCCCCCCCCCGCGCTTCCTCTTGGGCTCCAATGTGAGCACATTGCCAGTGCTCCAGTATTATACATCAACCTGGGCCTCTTGCTGGTGTGTGGTGTTTCGTTATGTTTTATTATCTCCTCTCCTAGGGTTATGTACCACTGTGGGTCCATGTGCATGAAGGGCTGCATGTTTCTTGTTCTGTGTACATGGGTACATTCGTGTATGTCTGCTGAAGGTCGATAAAACGGCTGTAGGCATATAGGCGATCTGCTTGTGTGCACATGGGCCCGCCCTTCATTGTGTTTTGTGCCTCGCTGGGCGTACACTATAGTAAAAGCTGAACTAATGGCCTAGTTAGTGCTTGCTCTTCATTATATTTCCGAGTTTCACATTTGAAAATCTCAAAATTGTGGTCCTGCTTTAAATCTTTGTTCAAAAACAGCCCTGATTGTTTCTAGACTCCACTGCATTAGCAATGACAATGAATTCATAGAGAGCCGTGGTTAAAGCACACACAGAAGCTTTGCTTTCTTCGCAGCGCTTTCCTCCCGTGTCCAATTTCCCAAAAAGCTGCACCGCGCCTACTGTTAACTTAATCTGTCTTGTTACGGTCGCACCCAGAGAGAGGGCAGTGTACCACCAGAGGATGAGGTGTGGCACAGCTGCACCCGGTAAATACGAATTAACACTGACTCACCGTAGATTTTGGACAGGCTTTTCCGCCCGCTGCGTCTTTGCTTGGCTGTACCGTGTGCTGCGATGGCCAACTCCCTTGTCCCGTTCTGCATCGGAAGTGGCACGGAGATGATGAGGTTGGTGGATGGGCACATGTGAAACGTGTCCCGCTGGCTCTTGCCTAAACCAGACTGTCCTTCTGAGACGCACCGAAAGGTTCAGGGCGTGATTAAGAACAGCTTTCATTTAGATACTCCGTGTCCTTGCTTACAACTTACGAGGCCGGTGGCGTTTACTGGGAGGTAAAGGAAGTCACAATTTCCGAGATGCGTTTATATTTTGGTAATGAAAAGTGGTTACCCGATTTTTATTTAACCGTGCTCACTACACTGACTTCAAAGTCCCTCACATGAGAGGCATACATGCTTAGTGTATGTTGTGGGGAACATCACTTTCTGAAAGGGTACCCTACATTATCTTGGCATTGAGTTTACAATGTTACATAAAAGACACTCTGGAAAGATAATCAAAGCATAGCCAGGGCTTTAAGTGGGCCGGGTCCAGCCGGCCCACTTAAATATGGTCTCGCCTTTGGGACCTTATAAGTGTTTCGCAATGCAACAGTTGCATAGCTAAATACTTATAAGGTCCCAAAAGCGAGACCTATTGGCTATGCCAAGCAGCACTGCGGCCACGAAAGTGATCGCGATTGCGATCAAACATCAAAGCGGCCCTGCCGCTGCGAAAGTGAAAGTAATCGCGCTCAAGCGCTGCGCGCGCGCCCGCGCACATGCACTGTAGCTCTAGGCTGGCCTGGTAGCACTTTTTGGAGCCCTCTCAATGAGTCTCGCCAGACCAGCGCATGCGCTGGGTCAGGCGAGACCTAAAAATGGCCCCCATGCTATTCTGTATGAGGATATCTATTAAATGAATTTTATTTGAGACACTTATCTGTAAAGGGTCATTTGAATGTAATTAATCAATGCCAATTGTTACATGCACACAAATTAATAATTGAGAGAAAAACTTATATGTAAAAAGAATTGTAAAAATGAAAACAATTGGGAAAACGTAAAATAGGCAACTCCAAGATGGCAAAGGATTATTGGTTTTCTCTAGTCCTTCTGTCATGTTTACATTTGTTTCGTTAATAGAAACGTAATGATACATGGTCAGCGTCATGAGCTACGTGAGTGTGAGCACCGAAACATGTTGGCGCAATTTTTTTTGCAGAAGCAGTCGAATTAAACACTTGTTACTTGCACCAGAGTGCCGTGAAGTCCGTTCATTTTGGTGGAACTGTTTACAGATATTTAAATTTACAGCGCTCCATCTGGGATAAGGCTGCTGGAGACTAACTCGCATGAACAATGATATTTTTCACCTCACCCATTAGCCAGGAAGATCTCGCCAGGAAGAGATCTGCGGTGAGGTAAGTGGGGCTGGGGTAGTTTTCTGGGTTTTGTAGTTTCCTGGGCTCTGGGATCAGGGCTAGTTTTCTGGACTCAGGGGGTCAGGGTAGTTTTCTATGCTGGGGGTCGGGGTAGTTATCTGGGCTGTGGGGGCGATGGTAGTTTTCTGGGCTGGGGGGTCAAGGGTAGTTTCTGGACTGGGGGGGCCGAGGGTAATTTCTCGGCTGGGGGGGTCGAGGGTAGTTTCTGGGCTGGTGGTTCCCAGTTAGTTTTCTGGGCTGGGGGTCAGAGGTAGTTTTCAGGGCGGGGGGTTGGGGGCTAGTTTTTAGTGCTGGAGGTTCGGGCTAGTTTTCAGGGCTGAGGGGGGTTCAGGACTAGTTTGCAGGGCTCCGGGGTAAGAGGTAGTTTTCAGGGCGTGAGGGGTCAGGGTAGTTTTCAGGGCTGGAGGGGTCAGGGTAATTTGTTTAATTCAGGGTTAGGGTATCAGGCCGAAGGGCTGTGGAAGGGGTTGGGGTAGTTTTAAGGACAGCATTAGTTGGCATAGTGTTTAAGGGACAGGGTTTTAGGCCTCAAGGCAAGGGGAGGGAATGGGTAGTCGGGGTAGTTTTTAGGGCTTAGTGGAAGGTGGGGTAGGTTTTAGGGCTCTGGGTAGTTTTTCCAAAATAGGGGTTTGAGTTTTAGGCCTAACGGCAGTGGAAGTTCTTGGGGTATTTGTAGGGACAGCGCAAGGGGGTGGGAGGGGGTTGAGGTAGTGTTTAAGGGTTAGGGACAGCATGGGGGTTGGGAGGGCGTCAAGGTAACTGGACCTCAGGACAGGGATGGGGAAGTTTCTAACTTAGGGGGGGGTGGAGGGTGGGTCTCAACCTCTTTTCAACAATTTGTCAATGAGGTCATCAGATTCATTGAAACAGTAAGATTTTTTACCACAAATTCTCATTATCAGAAAGAGCTATATGGTAGGTTTCTATTAGATTACGCGTAACAGTGTGCTTCAGACCATTTTCTCTATAGTTTTGTGTGAAATTGTGGGGGCTGTGGCCTTTTACTCTTGCTGTCCTCGGGACAAACTTATTTTGGATCTTGAGCAACTGGGCAAATAACTACTCCTTCTGCACTTGGCTCTCAGCTGTAGCCCAAGTCGAGTATTCCAAAGCTCTTCAGGGGGAGGTAGGCTGAAAGTAGATGTAGGTTCTAAACTTAAATATAGCTTTTTTTTTTTACCAAAAGTAAGTATTGGACTTAAAAATCATTATTGGGGTCACTGTGGATATTTTATTATAGACGCATAAAACAGCACACCAAATAATCCACACCAAGTTTCCCAAGGCTAGTGCCCTAGTGCCGATCGGTGCCACCCTGCAGGTCTTCTTCCCGCTCCTCATCTATGCTAACCAACACGTCCGTATAACATCTATGGAGGTGACCGGACAAGTGTTGCCTGGGCTAGCGATGGGTTTGGCTTCGAAATTCTATCTCTCTGGCGTTAATCCACCGAGCTTGTGCATGTCTCAAAAGGGCCTTTGACACACTTGTAGTCTTAGCTGGCCACTGCCTTTAGAAGTGTCAGGGAGCCAGCATGCATCTTAATAAGATTTGGCAATGACCAGTTTACATCCCGTCCTCCCATGCTTGGGGGGGACATGCTGAGGCAGTCGTAGATGGTGACTACTTCTGGTTGCAGCAGCTTCCTCCTCACAGTTACAGCAGGTAAGGTGGTGGAGCAGCAGCATCAGTTCTGCAGGGTGGCTTCTCGCCTTGATCCTGACCCTGCAGATCGCTGGGGTTCCTCTGACATGGACAATGGCCCCATCGGTCTTAGTGGCCTCCTCCAGTTGGATAGGGATCACAAGCACAGGTGACTGCTCCAATGAGGTTATATGCATAGGGGGACAACCTCAACAGTCGTATTGACCCCCTGGTCCATGGCCGCAACGAAGGCGATTGCAACAGGTGCAGCCTGGAACTTCACGGTAGGCCCAATGGGTTTTACCGACGTCTGCAAGATTGCACATGGCTCTCTCACAGCAACAGTTCTGACTGGACCAGGTGCCTAACTCTCACCTCCCCAGGATCCAATTGCAAGATTTCCTGCTTGGCCTCGCTCCCTCCATGCCCTATCCTCCTTCTCACAGGGCACACTGGTTTGACAGGCAGAAGGCTAGTGCCCCAGGCACAGGGCAAGTGTTCTTGACTTCCAGGGTGATAGCCCCTCACCCAGCTGGGAGACTGGCAGACCTTAGCCCACAGCCCTGGTTGCAGGAGCTTGAAGCCTTGGCAATTTTCTTTCTCCTGATTAACAATGCTGTTGAGTATAGTTTGGTACTCATGCTCCCACCTTTATAGTGCAATCCTACACATGCATGTGATTTTGTGTCTGGACCTTTGAAATTCGTTTTGTGTGTGTCAGCTCCTTTGAAATGATCTCACCTATGCCCTGGCTTTTGTCAAAGGGACAGTTTGCCACAGCAGGAGTGACACTAATTTTCTTTGACTCACAAGACAGGCTGAGGAAGTGACCAAGGATCAAACCTGGTGGGTAGCCTCCACTGAAATATGCCTCACAAAGCTTCAAAGACCGAGACTTTTGCCTCTATCATGATTCTTTAGTCCACAGTGGCAGCCTTCAGAGCCCCACCATCTCACTGACCAGTAACTCTCTCTGAAATTAAAGAGATCATTGATGTGTACAAAGAATACTCTGTTCCCCGTCCTCCACTTTGTTCCCACCCAACCTCCAAGGAATGTCGGCAATCCACATCTCCTATCTGGGGGTTGCAGTCCTCATTTCCACTAGCCTTTCCCAGCCCTGGGCTACCAAAATGGAATCCACACACCTCCATGTTATGTACCATACACATGCACACATACATCCCAGCATGCACACACAAGTATTACACGCTGCCCAGCTCTACATAAAAATCCATGTATGCCAAGGATGAGTTACATACCCAGCTGCAGAACTCTACAGGAATGAGCCAGCAGGCACTACTCCGTGACATGGGTAAAAGGCCCGTGCACACTACGGACTCCTACTAAACACAAAATGGGTATTCAGCCACCACTGCGTTCATGTCACCTAACTTCAGGTAAGAGCATTAGTTCTCTACCACTATGAGGATAGAGCTTGGTGCAAACGCATAATCTGTTAGCCCATGACCAAAAATCAGTACCAGGAACCCAGATACACATGCAACTGGGGAAATCAATGCAGGTGTGCAACTCCCTCGCCATGTAGGGAACTTTTCCATCCCAACAAGATGTAAGAAAGAATCCACCTGATAAAATTCCATGAATTTCTCAAGGGTTTGAATTTTGGACATCTTATTAATGGCAAAATGCAATCTTCGCAGATAGGACCAAGGACAACCTGGTTTGAATTATTTGAAGAGGACATTTGAGGACAGTAAGAAACGTTCTGAAAAAGAAGGAATAAGAAGACAATGTTTTAAAGCAGAAAACAGAGCAATGACAGTATTTTTATTTAAAGTGTCCCAACACAAAAATAAGGTAGTCGTCTGATGTGCAGAATTTCAGCGTATTAGCCCTCCTTTTACTTTATTTTTTAGAGTACAGCCATCTGTTACTAAGCAGCAGAAACTCCCATAAGAGTATCAAACTGAAAACAGACAGATAAAAACATTTTTCTCCTATAAAGTGAATTGTTAATCCCATAAGAACTAATCTATACAGTGCTACAAATGGAAAAAAAGGAATTGGCTCAACTACAAAAAAAAGAATAATTTGTGCTTTTCAAAAGATAAAAGTGGCTGCTTCCCACTGTTTCCATTCTCATCTCATCTGTCAATAGTGTTTCAAAACACAGCTTGCTTTTTTCTTGCCAGATTTTTTACAAAGCTTGACGGATGCTTTCTATGAACTAGGCATTCCATCTTAAAAGAACCATATTCTCATTTGTCACTTGTTGACAAGTCTTTCTCCATCTCAAAGGCGTAGTTAAGATCACCAGTGATGAACTAGGGATCTTGATAGGAGCAGGAATGTCCTCGGCCTAGAACACAGCAAATTTGCCCTGCACGAAGTGCCCAAATGCAAGTATGTGGGATCCTGGTTTTCAGTTTTGGCCCTATCCTCATGTTAACCTACCATGTGTTTGAAGGCCCAGACAGACGTGTTCCTCTGAGATGAGTGAGGTCCTGTCTCCAGAGACATGGAGGGGCACACCAAGTGTTCACTCATCAGACTGACAATTGACTACTGTCCTTGTCATTGGTTTAGCATGTACAGTGGTAATGGCAGTGTAATCTTTTTTATGAATCCATAGTTGTGACCAGAAGGAGGCCATTTCTATAAGCTAACCCAGATCCTTGCACACACATCTCAAGTGTATGTTGGGTGTGTTTGCATATGTAGCATTTGTGATGAATTCAGAGTTAGAGTATGAGTAACACAAAGTGACAGAGACCTCAGGGGTGAGGGGTGGGACTGCTATCTCTGTTTTTCAGGTGGTGAAAGGTCCTTTAGGTGAGGCCAACCTTTTGTCTCTTTCCTGATCACTGTTTATTGTAGCTGTTGATAAGTAAGATGCAGAAAACTCTGGCCTCCTGTGCCTCTGTTGTGGGTATTCTAAGCTGGAGACTACTCTGCTGTAAAGAGCTTCATTCTGCACAAGGCTGTGTCTGTGGAATAGCCTGGAGGGGACAGATGAAAAGGGAACTACTCCAAATCAGTTCTGAAAGTACAGTCAAAGACTCCACTTCTCCCGTCTGCTTAACCTGCATGAAAAGTAGGAGCCATTGACCTACTTGGTGTTCTAGTTCCAAGACCTCACTGACCAAGGAAAGGGGAGCTCAGCACAGTATTCTGATGATTGCTGTGCAACCACAGCCTGTTTCAGTCTGACAGCCAGCTTCTCAGCGGAGAGGGGACATTACCTTTAGTCGTGCTTTGATGAAGATCTGTGACTTGATCTTGCATTTTTTAGATCGATAGGAACTCCGTATGAGCCCAGGGACTCACCCAGTGTACTCTGTTGAATAACTGCCATGCCTTCTCCGAGGGAAAGATAAAAAAACATGAAAGAATAAATCAACCTGACCAAAGAGAAATTGGGAATTTTGGTCAGTATACGAATAAATCCCAGCAAAGTGCTTGACCCCCATGTCACTTTCAATTGGGACAACAACTAGTGGTATATGCCTGATCTGAGGAGCTCATGTCGGACACAGCTTTCAAAAACAGTTTGCTGTCCTTTAATAAAGCTTTAGCAGTTAAGGCCTCCCACTGCTGGGTAATAACTTTATTCCTCCTGTGTGCAATTACAGTTTTCTATTCCTTTCGCAAGAGGCCCACCTCAGCACAGTTTATGGGGTTCCTAGCCAGGGCACTGTGCAATGTCCTGTTGTCCAAAGGATTGCTCTTGATTGATCCACCATGGGCATTGTGCGCAGGTCTATGGGGCTTGCTAAAAGACTTTCTGATCACATCACATGGCAATAATTACCTTCCCCAGATCTCTGGGTTCTGCTAAGCATCCCAACGTCCGATCAATGTTCTCTGCTACTACCTTCTTTAAAGATTGCACAGGGTCAGATATTTTCTAGCACAATCGCAGATTGTCCATGGATGGGCGGAGTGAGCTTAGACCAGTTGCTAACATGGGAATATTTCTGACCAATATGTTGCATGTTATTGCAACGGGGTTGTGCTCGCTGAAATGCATAGCTACAACAGTGCTATACAGCAAAAAAAGTATCAAATTATGGTAAATAAAAACAATCTATCACAGAGGAGCAATTTCTCCCTCTAAACGTGGGCCCCCCTATGCTGCCCCTGCGCGCTATCTCCATTGCATTAAGCAAATTAGGGGAATCAAGAAAAGCCTTCAACTCTCTACCCTGTGTGTCCACCCACATCATCGTTTGCAGTGAAAAACATGCTTTTCATTGGGAGTTTGGCATTAAAATCAACTGCAGGCAGACATACAATTGGTGACCCGCACTTACTTTTTGTTCCAGAGTGAAAGAAATGTAATCAAACGCAACAGGAAGTTTCTTATTGGGGACATTAGCAAAAACATTATTAAAGAAATTAATAAGAGATAAATCCAATTCCCATTTGTATATGACTGCTTGGAAGTTATTTTCCTTTATTTCTAGAGGCTGTGTGCAGCCCTCAAGCAGAAAATCCAAATGGATAATCCACCAGATGGGCGCCCAAACATTCAAAGCCTTCATAGAAGATGAGATCAGTGTCCCCTGTTTCCTGGAACAACTAAATGTTGAAAGTGCCTATCAGTACTTGCCACTCGGGGATTAAAATCTTAGAGCTCATGCCAGGAATTTTCCAACTCAAAATTGATAGTGGGTGAGGATGCTCTGCAACAGATAAAATTTTAACAGCCTCGTTTAAATAAGATGGTTTAGAACAAGGGGCTATACAGACCAACTTTGCCGGGACTAATAGGTCAGATGGGCACAGGACATCCACAGCCCCGGGTCTCACTGCCGGAACACCCAGCACATCTGACTTTTGCACACCCTGTCAGTCAACCTCATTGCAATCAGATAGTGGAGAATACCTATTGCTGGTTGAAATACCCCATGAAGCATCTGGGTGGTATTCGTGTGGCAAGGTTTGAGGTATTGGTTTAGGGGGTCTACAAAAGTAGCCCAGTGGAAGCGGGACAATGCCAGATTTTGCTTGTACCCTCAATACATTTGGATGTAACAATTTCTCCACTGTATTGGGCTGCCGAAAATGTATTACAATACAATCGCAGGGTATGTCTTTTGGAAAAATCTCAATCCAACTGATCAATCAGATCATTAAGATATAATTTCCGTCCAGCGCCTTACAATTTTTATTGGCCCCAAGCCAATGGGTTACCTTATTCCGGGCTTGCTTCAACAATTTGGTTTGGCCATTCTTTAGTGGGGGCACCCCTGACAAACCGAAAACATATGGGGATGCTTCCAGGGGAAGATTTAAAATTGTGGTACTGGATCTTGATTTTGGCGAAGGTAATTTTGAGCTGAATAAGGGTATTGTATTAGGGCAAGAAGGCGCTGTCATAAGATTTCTCAGGCCAGAAGTTCCCTCCCCCACTCTCAAAGTGGAGATGTAAATTGTTGTTCCTTTTGAAGCGTTTCCCATATCTGGTATCTGGCTAATCTCCAAAGTCTCAACCAATAGTTTGGACAGTCTGTCGTAAAGTGTTTTAATCTCTGATAGTGACTTTGCCCCTTTGCCAGTAGAGGTATTCTTTATGTGAGATTTTGAACAGGTTGTGCGATTAGACAATTTCTTCCTTTTAACCTCTATATCCAAAATTAAGATGGACTCAACTTTATCAGCAGGGGCAGGATGGTTTAAAAGGTTGTCAGGTCTAGGAGGAGTAGAATGAAATTCAACTATACCAGACTTGGCCAGTGTTTTTTCACTTACTCTTCTAGGAGATGTTCCACCACCAAGCTCAGCCTCATGGGTATAGACAGCATACAAAATTTCTCCCAGGGCACCCCCTGGGCTAGCCCCCTGGCCTAGAGAGCGCCTAAGCCCTGTAAGGGCAATTTCAGTGCTTACCACCCCTATGGCTCTCCCTAGCATGGTGACAATACTTGTGGGTTTATGGGGCATCGTAACGACACCCATAATGTTGTGAAAAGTTCACTTAGGCTAGCTAAATGATCTTTATTAGGCGGTATACCGTGGTGACCCCATCAGAGGGGCCCAGCCTCGTCCAGGTGCAGGTGGGCGAAAATCTGTCCTGCTCTTTGATGTCTTGGCCCAGTCAAGTGCCCAGTTGCACCCCTTGCTGCTGGGGCTTGTGGTAAGAGACCCTTCCTAATCAGTGGTCCAAGATTTATGTGAACCAGTGAAAGGACCTTTGTAGCATGACTGATGTGAATTAGGTGAGCTCCCGAGCCAGATTTCTGAGTTTCCAAATGACCTCTCCCTGAGGAAGCCTTGGACTGCTCTTCCATTGCTACCTTGAGATTCAACACTGAAAAGTTGTGTTTGGTTTTCAATTTGGAGTGTCAACATTTCTGGGACCCCCGAATGTCAGTGGTAAATTACCTCAATGATACAATTAAGGCAGGGTACCTTCCAAATTACTTTGGGCCCCACAAATGCAATGGTATGTGATTTTCATCAAAAGCCTTTGACTTGCCAAATGCCACCTTAAATATGGGGAAAGTGGTGCCTGTTCCTCACCACTTACAACTGAGATAATCAGCTATGAGCTTAACAGAGCAGGAACGTGTGTGAAAGTACTTCACTCCCACAGTATTGGTTGAGGGGGCACCTGAGGAGGCCTCCTAGACCCTACTGGGGTGGACATTGCCACCCTGGGAATCCTACCTTAGCTTGCTGGGTGGCACGTTGTGGATGGAATTCTGCATGGTGCAGAAAGACTGCCCAACTCTAGAGGGCTTGAGAAGGCAATCTGGGGCCCAGGCAGCAGGTGATACCTCCTGGAGATCAAATTATCTATTGGGGAAATGACCTCCTGTATAGTGAGCCTAAAGTTCTGATACCTAGGGAAGCATATGCCATAATTCCTCAGTGCTCCAGGGCCATCCTACTGGGGTTGATTCATGATATATCTCTTGCAGGACATATGGGACAGGACAAGACTTTTGCCAGGCTTGTCTCCCTCTTCAATTGGCCCTGGATATAGACAGCCTCAGACATAGTCTGCAAGTCTCGTTCCACTAGCCAGACCAGCTGGAAAGCAGGGAAAGAGCTGAAATCTCCCCTGGTTCTCTTAACTGTCATTGGCACTCCCCTGTTGGACCCCAAGACAGCCTTAGGCAACAGGTTCACCCTGGTCTTGGTGGACCTTGCTTCACGGTACCCAGAGGCCAGCCTTCTGAGATTGGTGACTGCACCACAAGTGGGGATTTTGATCCTATTGGGGTTCCTCAAAAAGTGGTGCTTAACAG